>NC_081405.1:414753697-415426197 GCF_030272615.1 Cryptomeria japonica | reverse complement strand
GTTCTCCCATTTCCTCCTTTTCAACTACTAACTCATCTGCAACAGGAGCATCTTCAACCCTAAATTGTGATATGTCTTCAAATACCCCCCATTCTATCTATTAAACACCCCTAAGAGAACATTCTACCAATAATTTTATCAAACCATGATGGCTGATAGAAGAATTTTCATTCTTTCGTGTTTCTTTGGCACTTGTGCAAATGAGGTGATACAAAAAATTAGGAACATTCACTCTTCGGCCATAATGTAAATGACTAAGCAATTTGAAATGGGGTGAATGTAAATTTGAATACCTCCCTTCGCAAGTAATGTAATTAATTACATATAAAGCCACCTAGGGCCACTCTGATGGAAGGGAAACCCTCCTGGTTCCTTGCTTGTCCACTAATAGAGGTCTATCTATAGGGCGTGTAAATTTTTCTATGGTGCTTCTAGCGTCTTTTGATTCTGGAAACAATTCTCCTTCCTGCAACAACCTTGTAGCCTTAGCTATCTGCTGCTCTGTAGAAATTACCCTTAATCCTTTAACGGTAGCCTCACCTTCATTGAATGAATCCATAAACATAGAGGCAATTTATTCATTATAATCCCTTATTTTCAGAAAGTAGACAATCCAACCATGTTGCTAGAAATAATGCTCACAAAGAGCATCCTATAGCAACGCATCATGGATTATTGGTTCATGGAGGATTGGATCTCCACACATTTCTTAATCGGTTAATGTAGCAATCATTGCAGCTGAGAAACAAAGAACCAAATTACTCTACAGACTGAAAATTGAAACTTCCTTACCTATTTTCAAATTTGGCAGCATAATTCATTACTTTCTTATGCCAAAGAATATCTCATTAAAGGAATGATGGCAAGCAATCAAATCAAGGTACCAAAAAGGATGAGTAATTACTAATTTTGGAAACCGGACCATAAACCACCCCCCCAACTTACTTTGGGATGTGTCCACATAGGTTGAAAGGATTTAGGGAAGTGTACGTGGATTTAGCGAACACAATAATCATAATGAAATAATAAATGCCTAATTAAAATAAAATAAAATATGTGCATACCTGCAAGCATGCGAAAAGAAAGGCAAAATGAAATGAAATGATAGATAAGGAAATGAGATGGGATGACATGGATGGAAATATTTATTTATGAAGAATAATATTTCCATAAGACATGGAAATATTGCTATGAAATGACGTGTGGAGAATTATGAAGTGGCAAGTATGTTCACTGCAAAGGCTGTAGGAACCTTACCTCCAATGCTTTTCTCAATTGCAGAAGAAACTTGACCAATTGCTACAAGAACTTATGTTTGATCCTTTTTAGCAAATTGTTGTAGGAACTCCTTTTTGCTAAAAGGCTTATGATAAATACACAATCTGTGACCATTTACCAAAAGCTTGAACCAAACTGGGTCAATTGTTGTCAAACGAACAACTCTATTGTTGAAAACTTCCTCTATCTTATATGGACCTAACCATATGGTTTGCAACTTTCCCATAGTATCTTTATATCTTGAGTCATACAATACTACCCAGTCACTTGCTTTGAACTTTTTCTCTTTTATGTATTTATCATGCCACTTGGCTCTCTAATTTTGTATCAGTTCTGTCTGTTGGATAGCCATTTTTCTCCATTCATCCAAAGCATTCAATTGTTGAATACATTATTTTTGTGCTTTAGAAAGTGTTATATTTAATTGCAAAGTTGTCCTCAGAGTTTTATGCTCAAACTCAATCGGCATCATTGCTGCTTTCCCATACACCATCTCAAAAGTTCTAAAACCAATCGGTGTCTTCCAAGTTGTTCTGTATGCCCAAATTGCTTCTAAAAGTCTATGAGACCAATCTTTTTTATGAACAACTATTGTTTTGGTAAGAATAGCCTCAAGCTACCTATTTCTAACCTCTACTTTTCCATTAGCTTGTGGATGATATGGGGTAGATTTTTTGTGCCTTATATTGTATTCATTGACCAAGGTTGCAATCGATGTTGAAGTAAATTGTGGGCCTTGGTCTGATATAATTTCCCTTGGTACTTCATATCTTGTAAATATATCCTCATAAAGGAACTCAGCCACCTTATTAACTCTTGCATGTGTCATGGTGCGAGCTTCCACCCATTTGGTTACATAATCAGTACATACTAAAATGTAATATTTTCCATTAGAAGGGGGATAAATTTGGCCAACAAAATCTAATCCCCATTTATCAAATGGTGCAACCAATATTTGTGGATACAATGGCATCTCATTAGATTTAGTAGGTCTCATCTGTCACATTTTCTTGTATACTATGTTGCATTCTTATATAATATGGGCTAATAATATCCTATATTCAGTATTTTGAGTGTTGTTCTTTTAGCAGCAAAATGTCCTCCACATAGCTCATCATGACATGCATACAGGATATCATATGTTTCATCTTCTCTCACACATCTTCTCATGACTTGGTCAAGTCTAGTTTTGTTCATGATAAGTTTAAGTTTTTCTCAACTAGCAACCTTCTTTTTTTAGGGAAGAAATGAAGTGCCATTTTAGTAGCAGCTAAATAATTGGCAATATCAACATACTAGGGAGTGTGAGCTTGTATAAGGATTAGATGTTCATCCAGAAAAGAATCATCTATGGCTGTAGGATCTTCTTGTAACTGAAGCCTTGAAAAATAATCTGCAACCACATTGGACTTTCCTGGTTTATCAATAACTGTGATATGAAATTCCTGCATCAATAATAACCAATGACCTAATATATCAGTAATTGAAAGCTTATTCATGAGATATCTGATTGCAGTATGATCAGTATGCACAAATATGGGATACCGTATTATATAGTGCCTTAATTTGTTGAGTGCATATAAAACTGCTAACATTTCTTTTTTAGTGATTGTGTAATTTAACTCAGGCCCCTACAAGTTCTTGCTAATATAATATATTGCACTCTCCAAGTTATCAACCTTTTGTCCTAAGACTGCTCCTATTGCATAATCAGATGCATCTATATGAATTTAAAATGGTAAAGATCAATTTGGACCTTTAAGAACTGGTACTTGGGTCAAAGTGTGCTTAAGCTTTAAGAAAGCTTCATTGCATGAAGAAGTCCATATAAATTCCATATCCTTGGTAAGTAGAGAATATAAGGGACTTGCAATTTTTTTGATATCTTTTATAAACCTTCTTTAATATCTAGCATGACCAAGAAAACTTCTGACATCTCTATGCTTTACCAGTGCATTAATATGTTGAATAACTTCAATTTTTGTTGGGTCAACCTGTATTCCTTTTATAGAGATATGATGACCAAGGACTATACCTTCTTACATCAAAATGAAGCACTTCTCACTATTTAATGACAAACTATAGTCTTCACACCATTGCATAACTTTCTTCAGGTTCTCTAATGCTTATTCAAATTCAGTTTCATAAGTTGTAAAGTCATCCATATAAATTTCCATGATGTCTTGGGAAATATTTGAAAAATATACTTATCACTGATCTTTGAAAGGGGGCTAGAGCATTACACAATCCAAAAGGAAGACCAAAATATGCATATGTTCCCCAAGGACAAGTAAATGCAGTCTTCTCTTGGTCCTCGAGGGCTATCTAAATTTGGTTGTAGCCACTGAATCCATCAAGAAATGAAAAGTATCTCTTCCTAGCCAAAGAGTCTAATACTTGATCCACAAATGGCAATTGAAAATGATATTTTCTTGTTGCTAAGTTTAAATATCTATAATCAACACGTACCCTCCATTTTCCTCATTTCTTAGGAACTATTACCAAAGGTGATACCCATTAACTATCAGAGATAGGATAGATAAACCCAGCCTTTAACAACTTCCACAATTCCTCTTTAACTATTTCTTTTAATGCAGGATTGATTCTTCTTTGTGGTTGTCTAAGTGGGAAACAATATTCTTTTATGTAGATACGGTGGGTACAAATTGTTGGATCAATTCCATGCATGTCCTTGTAATCCCATGCAAAGGCATGGTTATGACATTTAAGCAAGTTGATTAGTGCTACTTTTTAAGTATCTGCAAGATCACTGTTGATATTCAAATATTTAGTTAAACCAAATTCTATTTTGATAGTAAGATCAATCTGGGATATATCAGAAAAATGAGAAGTACAGACTTCCAGCGGTGATAGACTATGCAATATATCAGTGGCTACAGGAAAGTCTAAATCTGCAATATTTGGTACCAACTCCTACAATTGTTGTTCTTGTTTTAACTCATTTGTAAGAATTTTATAAATAATTGAGTCTTGATCATGGAATTGCATGAATGGTCCTCTATTAATCATCATAAGGTGATTAATAGAGTCAACTCCCTCAGATTCTTCTCCCAAAGTAGGGCAAACGGCTTGTTGTTGATCAAACTGGGGCTGAGCAGGAGAATACAAAGCTAATGTTTTTGTAGAGTTCACATCTGAAATAGTCATATCCCCTGATCTACATCCAATATGTGCATCAGCCATGGCAAGCCAAGGTCTTCCCAAAATCACCGGATACCCTCCTAATGCTTCCTTTGGAGATAGAATCATAAAGTTTGTAGCATATTCCTAGGAATCTAAAGTAACAACCACATCTTCAATCATACCATCAAGTCAAACTATAGAGTTGTCAGCAAGCTGTAGGATTGTAGGTGTAGGTGTAAGACTATTGATTTCAAACCATTGCATTACTTCTCTTGCCATCACATTAATGACTACCCCTAAATCAACCAAAACATTCCTTATCTGAGTGCCATTAATGACTATATTCACAACACGACTACTAGGATCAGAATATTTAGGAATTGAAACCTTTCCTAGCATAATATATGTCGGTTGACCAATCACATGCACTGTTTGTAGATCCTTCTTCTTCCTACCAAGTTCTTTTAGACATGCCTCCCTGAGTGCCTTACTATATATAGGAACATCTTTTATTGCTTCCAACAAAGGAATTTTAATACATACATGTTTCAGTTGATCTATGATATCAAAACCTTACTCCTGTTCTGTAAGAACTTCCTTTTCTTGCAATCTTTGGGGAAATGGGGGTAATCTTTGTTTCTAAGGTATTGTGGCTATTGGATTAGAGATTTCTTGTTCTTCTTGCACCTCAGTTATAACTGGAGGAGATGGATTAGGCAAAGTTGTCCTGGATCTGAGGTGAATATCATTTATAGATAGAGAATAGGTTGGGTATTGATTAGGATCAGATGAATAAACTTGTTGTTGTTTCTGAGATTTAATATTAGGATTTGGCATTGGCTGAGTGGGCAACTGCATTGGTTTAGGTGGAACAATAGTGGCTGCAGGGGGAGGCATTATTGTAGGCGGTTGTGGTTGTTGAATAGGCTATTGATATCTAGAAGATTGGGTAGTCCATGGTTGACTCCCCCTCCATTGAGGAGTAGGTTGCCAATTCCCTTGAAACTGGTTCCCTTGTGCCTAAGGTGGATACCAATTTCCATGTGGCTATTGCCATTGTGGCATTTGACTAGCAAAATTCTTCCCTTGGCCTTCAGGACCATACAAGTTTGGATAATTACCAAAATTTTGAGCATATGGTGATTGTCATTGATTATTTGGTACATAAGAATTTCCACTATAACCAGAAAATGAAAGTGGATCCGGAGGCATACATTGTCTTTGGAAATTTGGCTTTCTTTGAGAAACATAGAAAACTTGTTCATCCTCACCTTGAATTGGCTCGAAGTCAGTGACCTCAAGATTTGTAACCATTTTACATCTGCAATCCTTTTTTCTTTGTCTACAATGAGGGCGAAATTCTGCAAGAAATGCATTAGCTTCTTCATGCTTCTTCTTAGCTAAGAGTGTATCCAATTGAGTATTCATATTGTTTATGATGTCCTCCTTAAAGTCCTTCAACAAATGGCTAAGTTCTATTCTAGAAACTCCAGTACTAGAGGTTGATGAAGGAACTACTAGCTTGAAACGCATTTTTTTTTAGAAGCTGATCTAGAATACTTCTTACAAATTTGTCCTATTTCATTCCATGTAGATTGTGTAATGTCACCTCCTCCCATAAGATCCAAAGCATCAGTGCATTCATCAATAATTCCTCTTAAAAATATCAGCTTGAGGGAATCTTCATTTAGAGTGTTATGCTTGGACTTTTTGACACTAAACAAAAACCTTTCCAGGTAATCCTCAAGACTCTCATATTCTTACTGTATCATTCTAAAAATATCATCCCCATGGTGATTAGTGCCTCTACAATAGTCTTTATGCTTTGCAAGAAACAATCATTTCATCTCATCCCATGTATTGATTGTGCTACTACCCAAACTCATAAACCATCTTAAAGATGATTCTTTCAAAGTGGTAGAAAATATTTTGAGTCTATGGCCATCTGTAGTATAATGAAAACTCCTATAGAGAACATCAAACTCAAACAAAAATGTGTCTAGATCTTTTTTCACTAATCCATATAATTTAGGGAGGGAAGAAGCTGGAATGCTCTTGAGATTAGCATTATCATGTTGATCAGATATGGGGAACTCAAATGTTGGGTCCAAAGGTGGGGGTAGATTATTCCCACCAAGAGGTGGATTTCCTTGCATTGGAATTGTGGGAGGGATTACCAAATGAAATTCTTCTTCTGGTGGTCCAAAAAGGAAATGAAGGCTACCTTCAGGAAATTTAGATTCAGGGTGGTTCAAGTTCTCTAGGATTTGTTAAAGTTTAGCAAAAGGATTTATATCTAGGGAATTAATTTTTGCATGATCAGGTTGACTGGGTAGCAATCTACCTATAACATCTCTTCTTCGCCTATGCATGCAGGTTCATAAATTTTTTTGAACAATCAGGTATGATAGAAAAATAATTAACTGAAAACTGAAAGACAATAACCATAACAGGTTCTTAGTTTGACACCATCCCCGACAACGGCGCCAAAAATGTTCAACCCAACAATAAGAATAATAACTCTAGTTGAAGTATCAACCTGAACTTTGGACATTCACATGGTAAAATCACTATTTCCATAGCTAGTTTTCATTTGATTATCAACCCAAGGACGTAATACTTGAAATGGGTATGCACTATATATGCACTAAGTTCCTGCAATAACTACTCTTCATTACTGCAGGAACTAACATCTATGCGGAAAATATAAGCAAGAATTGAAACTATTGAAAGGCTACAAGAAAACCTCTACATTAACATAAATTCATTCAAGAAATACTATCTAAGTTCAATCCTCCTAAACAGAAATTACTCTATTTCGGTTTGGTTGCAAGAACAATCAATGGATCTGTTTCCAATGGCTACAGGAACAGTCAATGCAAGGACATCTACTACAGCTAAAGAAGAAAACTAATTTTAACAAAGGCACAAGAACATTCACCAAGTGGCCCCCCTTGGATGAGTGATTCCAAGCTTCCCAAAAACAACTCTAAGTGCTCAGAATAACATATTTTTATTCACTATTCTTCAGAAGTCATTACATGAATCAACATCAAAAGAAACTCAAAACACTTGTAACTTTATTTCTAAAATCCTCTGCTCTACTTTGTCTCTTTTCTATCTAACCTCTAAAAAGAGATAAAGACCTTTATTTAAAAGAAAATAATTACTTCCTATTACACAGATCACTCCAATTAGAAGAGGTGGATAACTAATCAAGAAAGGAAACAGCTGGAGTTAAGTCATTGATAATATGGATCTAAACGAACCATAGTCATATCACATTGTGGTGGTATTTTCAACACTATTGTCTACTTTGAGTAAGACATCAGTAAACTTTGTGCAATTACTTTTCCTCTATCGTTTCTTACGCTTATCAGCATTTCTGTTGATTCGATCTTTCAGTCTCCTCTTTGAATATCTCCTACTGCAACTAGCACGATAGGGGAGCCTTCCCAACAACACCAATTTATTCCTGCAATCTCAAAAAGAAAGAACATACACATCTATTTTAATTAATCAGAACATCTATAAATTTCACACATGATATTGCCTAAACAATCCACATGGCAACATGAATGAATAACATGGCTACAGGAATAAACTGGCAAAGACAAAACATGTTTTAATAGGTTCAGGATAACATTTGAAATACATATAGTAAACTTCTGATACAACATTATTATTATGTAAATCAAAATATGAGAAAACTTAAGAGTTCTAAGGATAAAAATACACTAATGTCTCAACTCATTAGTAGAGATAGTTAACCTAGATGTTGTTGCTACTAGTGAAGAGGTGTAGGAACCTGATAATCAAAACAATTACAAGACTCTAAGGTATGATAGACTGAATCATTTTGTAAATCATATTATTGGTGATAAGAATAAAGGTGTAATGACTAGAAGAAGGTTAGCTACTGAAGAAGAATGTTTGATTTCCAAAGTTGAACCTATAGATGTTGTTGAAGCTTGCAAAGATGAAAATTGGATGAGAGCTATGGAAGAAGAACTAGATAAGATTGAAAAGAATAACACTTGGGAACTTGTTCCTAGACCTAAAAATAAGAATGTCATTGGCACTAAATGGGTGTTCAGAAACAAATTGAATAAAGTCAGTGAAGTTGTCAAAAATAAAGTTAGACTGGTTTGCAAAGGATATTGTCACAAACAAGGAATTGATTATGAGGAGACTTTTGTTGCAGTGGCCATACTTGAAATTGTTAGAATATTTCTTGCATATGCTTGTTATAAAGATTTCAATGTATATCAGATGGATCTCAAATCTGCCTTTTTGAATGGTGATCTGGAGGAAGAAGTCTACATTCAGCAATCTTATGGATTTTCATTATTAGATGATGGGGATATGGTATTTAAGTTGAAGAAAGCTCTTTATGGATTGAAACAAGCCCCTAGAGCCCAATATGCTAGATTAGATAAGTATTTGTTGAAATTGGGATTTAATAAAGGTGTTGTTGATAGTAATCTATATTTTAAGATAGAAAATGATAACATCATGATTGTTGAAGTGTTTGTTGATAATATAATCTATGGAGGTGATGATGACTTGAGTATGAAATTTGTCTGTGAGATATGAATGTAGCCTTTTTAGTATGAGGTTTGGAGATTTCACAGACTAAAAAAGGCTATATTCATATCTCAAACTAAGTATGTGAAGGAATTGCTAAAGAAGTTTGGATTAGATGACTCCAAACCGGTTGGGACTCTTATGGTGACTGGTTGTAAATTGTCTAAGAATGATGAATCTTCAAAAGCTAATCAGAGTTTGTACAAATATATGGTTCATGGACTGCTACATATTACTAAGACTAGACAAGACATTATGCATGTTGTGTGCATGGCTACTAGATATCAAGCTAATCCGAAAGAGATTCATGTGACTATGATGAAGAGGATATTGAAATACTTGAAAGGAATTATGAATTATGGTTCGTGGTATTCGAGGAATGATGATCTGATGTTGCATGCCTACACTGATGCAGATTGGGCTGGTGATGTTGATGAATGGAAGAGCACTACCCATGGAGCATTCTTTTTTGGAAAGATATTGGTTTCATGGAGTAGTAAGAAACAAGATTCAGTGTCCTTATCTATTGCTGAAGTTGAGTACATTGTTGCTGCTAGTAATTGCACTTAGGTAGTTTGGATGAAGCAAATGTTGAAAGTTATCAAAGTTATTTATGATGAGTCTACTGCTATATATTGTGATAATTCTAGTGCTATTAACATGTCAAAGAACTAGGTGCAACATTAAAAGACTAAGAATGTGTCAATCAAATATCATCACTTGAGAGAACAAGTCAGTGAAGAGAAGGTGAAGCTAGAGTATGTATCTACAAAGGAACAAATAACTAACATTTTCACTTAGAAGACTTCACCTGTAGATACATTTGTCTATTTGAGAGACAAATTAGGGGTATCCACCCCTCCTAATGACAACTATATGCATTAAGTTGCATCAATCTGGTGGATTTCAAAGTCTTATCCTTTTATCCAGATTGGTGAGTTGGTGTTGCTCCTCTGGTGGAGTAGTCTGTGTGTTAGGGGAGAGAGATTCATGTTTCATATTCAAAGAGGGAAAGTAAGTTTGATTATCTATTTTAGAGATCTTTGGCATTGTTGTCAAAGGGGGAGAGAGATCATGTGAAAAATTGCTTTATATGTCTTGATCTTAGGGGGAGTTTGTTGGAGATATATTCTTGCTTTGCACTGAGTGTATTTCACATTCATATGTTGTCATCAATTGAAAGGGGGAAGATTGTTGGATATTATTGGTCATTGTTTTTGCTATGATATGTTGTTGTCATTGATGTCAACATATTCCTATGTATTGCTCCAGTGTGTGCAGATTGGGAAGATCTTATGATATGGTTTGCAGTGTTGTCTTCTTGATCACTGTTTTACAGAGTTCAGTGTTTCCTCCGGTATATTCCGATGTGATCAGATATTTTGCTGATATTTTGGGACATTTCTTGGGATGGTCTTGTTTATCTCTATTTCAGATGGATCATGATTTGGTGATTCTTAAGTTATCTTTCTTCATGAAAGTTGTTGATTGGTTGTGTTCTTGAGCTTTCAGACGTTGACAGATGAAGATTTGATAAGTGGTGTTGGTGTAGCTATTCTAGATTATTCTAACATGCTTGCTAGTGTTTCCCAATCATGTCCTATTTGTTTAAGTGATCCACATTGATCATTGTGTGAGTTTTTGATGGTTTTTATGAACCGGTGATGATTTTTGTGTTATGTAGTTTTTCTAGTGGAGTAGCGTGTTGTGATTGATCTTGGCGTGATTTCTGATGGAGTTGACCATTTGGGAATTTGATTTAGGTCCATTCTATGCTATTTATATTAGTATGTTGCTTTATTGTTCTATCTTTGTATCGTGTGATGTAATTTTGTAATTAAGGGTTGAGGGTTTAGTCGACCTTGTTATCAAGGTTGATGAATTGTATATAGATGATAAATTCATGTAATTTAGGTGTTGATGTTATGTCTGCATTATCAGAGAGTGGTGTATGTGCAAACAAGATATTTATCCTTCAGTATTGAAATTAAGGAGAGATTGGTGTTGCAGAGCAGACAACTATGCTTAACTTGAACTGTGATCAAGCATTTGGAGATGCTATTCTTTCAGTTCATTTCTTCTAGATTGTAGTCTGAATTTTATTGTAAGTCAGTGAGACTTCCCTAAGGTTTGTAGCCTTCTAGGCCATTATATTTGAGCAGTGAGCTCTAGGTAGTGTGCTTGAATGCATGTACATTCCCCATTGTAATATTTTCACATACTATTACATATTATCATCTTACTGTGGGTAGGTTCCCGCCATGGTTTTTCCCTTAACTAGGTTTTCCATGTCAAAATCATGGTGTTGGGTGTTGTGCTTCCAATTTTCTTATCGTTGTTGTTAGTGCAATTTATCAAATCTATTTTTTGTGATTAACTTTTTGATCCGGTGAAGACTAATTCAGCCCCTCCCCTCTCAGTCTTCCTTCTTGGTGCTGCTAACAATTACCAATTGAGTTGCTTTGAAGATCAAAATTTGAACTAGCTTAATGAAATTCTAATTTAAACATTCATGAACAAATTAACCAAATTTTAATGCAATCGAACTGAAAACTATTTGCAAATGATAGCTATAGATTAAAATTCATTTTTGATTTTTAATTCAAATCTAAAACTTGTTCAAGGGAAGATAAACAGAGAATAAACATAAAATAATACAAGATCACCTCCCTTTAGTTGAGAAAGCCCCTCTCTTCCTCTAGTGGGATCTTTTAACACTAAAACTTAGATCAACTTTTCATTTGCCTTCAACTAGGCTCCTAGAGGGGAGCGAAACAAGGTCTAAAAATTAGAGAACTGAAGGAATTGGCAATACTGAAATGATCGATGACGTACTAACTATTTCCTACCTAGAACAAGTAGATATATAGACATATCATTATTTGAAATTCAAACCAAGACATTACCTACCTAGATGGGTAATGGCTACTAACAGAACTCAATCTTTTAATCACAAAACTCTACTTCATCATTGGTGAAACTGAGAGTTTCACAAATAGCCAATGAAATTGACTTGAAGATAACAATTGCACCGCCCAGCTGGAGTGAATAGAATTAAGAAATCATGAGTTCCACTTTTCTAAGAAATGAGTTTTATAGTTCCACTTCATGAAACAACCTTTCAAATATCTGAAAAAAAATCCAAAAAAAAGGACAAGAATATAGCAAGAAATATTTTGGATAAATGATCATTTCTTTATTAATTCAGTCTTCAAAGTAATGCATTTAATACAAAATATTATCTCTAATATATATCTCCTTACTAGTTAAGTATAAAAGAAAAATAAGTAAACATGGAAGTATATAGTCTACTGCCAACTATATAAAGTAACAAAATACACACAAATTTTAAGCATAAACTAAGTGTTTATAATGTCATTTTTAAGCATTCATAAAAAATCTTGTAGCTAAACCTAACAGGTATGAATGTCTAAAAGAACTAGCTCATTCTGGCTAGCATGAAGAGGGGAGGAAGGAGAAGAGGATCACTTTTAAATATAACCTAATTCTTACATTGATCTACATCGTCTTTTTCTATAGAGTCCTACCCAAAATAATTTAAAAGGATTTGATCCTCTGAATGGTCCAAAGTAGAAATAAGAATACTATGACATTGATTAATATCCTCTATTTCTACAAATTCCTTCACAAAATCATGTAGGAGACCTTCTCCTCTAGTTGACCCAAAGTATAAACAAAAGTATTATGGTCCCCATTATGATCTTGACCAACATCTGAGATTATGACTTTATCAAATAGAGTTGTTGAATCCTTTGAAATGTCCTGAATAATGTTTTCATCTTCCAAATTACTTTATTGTTTTTTGGCAAAAACTCAACCTTTTTCCTAATGAGCACATTTACTTTTAAATTAAACTAGATAGGATAACATCCACTTTTTAACCCTAAGCTTTAAAATGGATTAGACTAGCAATTGGCATGTTAGATTCATCTAGATTACCCTTTGCCAACCATTATGGATACAATGTGATGTCCAACCCATGCATGCTAGGTCGATGAGCTAAAATTGAATGATGAATAGAAGGTAAAGCTAAGTGGAGCCCAAAAAATTTATACTTATGTATCAATTTCCCAATATGATTATTAGCCATTATAATGCCCAAAGGAGTAATTAACTACCTCCCATCTTTCCAAACTTCTTTCCAGTTGAGTTAACACAAACATCAACTTACTTTAGGGCAACTAGATCTAGATATATGTAGCTAATAGGCTCTGGGTTGGGATGAGAAAGGACCAACTATAGAAGACAACGATTGGGGATTGGATTTCCTCCCCATTACAAGAATTGTTGATTTATAAAGAAACTCTAAAAAAAGAAGTTGATCATCAAATTATTGATCTACTACTAGGGAGAGGGGGGAATTTGAGATTTTTGATTGATTTCTAGATCCTCACAATTTGTAGAAGAAACCCTTGATAGTGACAAGAAATATTTGCCAAAATGACCAATAAGATGGCAATACAAATAGTTTGAGTTGGGAGTTTCTAAGAAAATTGGTTGATTCCACACCCCATGTTTCGAGTGAATAGCTATTGATTTTGGGAATTCCTTTGTTCCATCTAAAAGATCACAAATTCAAATTAGATATTTAGGTTTTTCAAAAAAAATGTGATCTTTCTTGAGGAAAATACACATTTGGTTTAATTAGAGATATTATTTTTTCACAATCAATATTAGTTCTTCTTATTACTTTTGGTTTAGATTGTGTGTGTTTGTTTACATCAACATTTTAGAACACACTCTATAATCCATCATTGATATGATAGATAGCTCATGGAGTGGAAAAATAGATAGATATAGATCTATAATGGTTTAAAGAAGTTGGACATGGACTGGGAGAGGGATGATGATGCACACAAATGAGGTAGGACCCAAAGGAATTTAAAAAACAAAAAATAGAGAAATATGATATTAAAAACTACTAAGTAGTAAAAAACCAATAATAATAAAAAAGAAAAGAAAATAAAGGTTAGAAAATAACTATGCCTATGCCTATGCCCATTTGGTTTGGCTAAAGATTTAACTATATCTAGCTCTTTGTATTCCAAGGGTAGAGTTCAAGAAGGTAAACCCAAAAGGGAATAAATTTTATAGTTGCTAACAAAAGATTGAAATTGGGAAGTGGCAATTGGATATAAAGACCATCTCAATCAAAGAACCAATATGTGATGTTGCAAACAACATCTCTATTCTCTTTGGAGAAAACAAATTGCTAAAAAAAACAAAAAGGAAAACCTTTACCCTAATCTATGTAGAAAATCTCATTTACCCAATCTATTGCCAATGTGTGTTGTCATTGATGTCAACCTAATGTCTGAGAGTATTTGTTGTCACTCAAGAGATGACAAAGGTATGTGTGTGTTGAAGATGTTTGAGAGTATTTGTTCCATTTCAAATTGATTAGAGATATAAAACGTACTTTGGAGGTTTATCTAATGATATATACTAGATCGAAGTGGATGGTATATATCAGTTCACATAATTCATCAAATTTTTAAATAGTTTTTCCATCTTGGTTGTTGTCCACGTATTCAAGGATTCATTGGTATGATATTTGATTTTAGTTTTATATCTATTTGGTTGAGAAAATTTGGCTAAGTATAGAACAGTTTGTTGCCCTATGAATATATGTTGATATTTTGCTCACCATTCTTCCACCCTATATGATTTGTGTGTGTGGTTCTGAAATCAAGCTATGAATTATCTAAGACATCATTCTACCAATTTTCAAGACAAAACCATTTGTACAAAAAAAATATGTTGGAACTCTGGATCAAAGTCTGTCAAGATAAAGTGCTTCAATTGGCTCACTAGAATGCTCTACATTCTATTGTGATAATTGATATGACCTTGTAGTTTTGGGAAGATATTAAGGATAGTGTATTGGACTAATGACATGATTTTTGAGATTGGTTGTACTTTTGGACATGGTATTCATTATGATGTCTTCATACAATCTATCTAGTCTACACAATGTTTACCAGTTTTATGATTATTTTCTTCTAAACTAGAACTTGATGATTGATTATCTTAGAAGATGTTTTAGAAAGGTTGTAGATGGTCTCTAGTAATTTCATTTTAGTTTTCATATTGTTTTGATTATCTCCCTAATGGTTAAAAGGTTAACAGTTAGCAATCTTGACAATGGTGTTGATATTGGGCCGATTGGGTATGTTCTTGTAGCATCATAAATTTTACTCGCTTACAATTGCACCCTCACCTAGACCTCACTTTGGCTTTTTAGCTTTCGATGCTTGATAATTATGTTTATTATGTTCATACTCCCTATAAGACTTACATTTTCATCATTTCCCCTATCTCCCCCTCATGTTGATTCTTAATTTTTCAAGACTAGGGCACCCAGTGCCTTGGTGCTCCCAATCAAGACCCTTTTTTGGGCCATCTAATGATCATCTCAAATGGATGATAAATTGGATCCCATGTTGGCCTACCCCTCTCATTTGAGATCTAATCAATCTTCTAAGTCATCCAAATTTCAAGTTGGCAAAATTTAATTCAAGTGAGAAAGAAAACATTCATTCATCAAGAATTGGAACAAAAGTGAAGTCAAGTTCAAATATTGAAGATGGCATCCATGATCAAATCTTTACAAATAAATTCTACATGAAACCCTACAACCTTTGTGTGAAGGTCAAACAAAACTTCATCGAGGTATACATTATTGTTTCAATCATTTCATTTCAAATCTAGGCTTTCCCTCAAAAGAAAAGTATCTTATTATAGTATTTCATTACATTTATCATTTTCATGGTTAATTCAAAAACTAGGGTTTGACCTAAGGAAAACCCCTATTCCCAACATATTTCCTATCTTTTTGTGTATGGAACAAGTTCAGGAGTTGTACTTAGGAATTCCAACAATGTCGACAATGATGAACAGGGTTATCTTTCAATCATAGAAAATTCGAAGGACCATGGTGAATCCATGCTACTTGGTCCCAAAAAATCAGGCCAAACTTCAAGGAACATATTCTAAACATCTTTTGCTCATATCTTAGTTTGCTGCTTTGTGGGATATCTATAATAGTTTGTTTGTGATGATTTACTTTAATTATTCATAAGTTTTCCCCAATTTACAATTACCAATCAATTTTAACCTAGGAAAGAGGAAAACCCTAATCTAGGTGATTCTAATCAAACTTTCATCCCTCTCAGTAGGTGGATTAAGGCTATATCTATTAGTTTTGCCCCTCTTTCCACCACTGTTATGGTTAATTTGGATTATTAATCTTTTTATTATCTTAATTTACCCTAATTCCAAATTACATCATTACATTTCGGTGAACCTGCCATCCTTCATGCTTAATTCTGATTTATTGTCTCAAATTTGAGCTTGTATGCATTTTAAAATTTAAAATTGTGCTCATTGTTTTTATTTTCAATTGAATTACATAAATTTACAAAACCATAATTTATTATTCTAAAATTAACTTGTGGGTTGCATAAAATTTTCAAGTGTATTTTCAGATCTAATTATTATGACATGTTATATTATAATTTAAAAATATTTATTATTCAAATTCATAATTTGCATTGTTTGATTTCTTGATAAATTAATTATTTTTATAAAAAATTGCATTGCTTAATCATAGTTTTCAAATTTAGTATTCAATTTCCCTCCTTTGTGCACGAGTTTTGTTACCATTAGTCCTACATACAATATTCTGGTGAGAAGAAGTTTTATACTTAAGGCTTCCCAAGGTTTAGATGCTAAGGATATGGAGCCTCAATTGGATAATTTTTTCCTTGAAAATGTTGGTGTTTCCTCTAATCCAACAAATGACATCATTTATCCCCATTCTCCTCATACTTCTCATGATGTGGATGAAACACTAGCTAGGATTACTATTTACCAATTGAAGAAGACTGACATTGAATTTGAAAATATTCAACAATGGATGCGTCAACAATCCCTAGAAAGTGAGGCAATATCTTTGTTTCAAGGATTAAAAAGAATGGTGCAAAGTGATAAAGCTGGTGTTGATTTGTTGTGTGACCTTTCTCATATTTTTTATACTAATATCATGCCAATCAAAAGTTTTTTTGAAGTCCTTGGTTACTCTCAATCAACTAGTCAAATCAATAATTCAATTCCTATGCCTACATCCTTTCCTAGTGTGCCTACATTTTCATATTCTATCATGACTACTTCTACACTAAATTTTAATCTTACACATGTTAGTCATGGGGGAAATCCTATTAATCAATATTCTTATGTACCTCCTTCCATGAGTTTTCCATTTGATTCACAACCATCTTACATACCAACATACCACAATGTCCCACCTCCTTATTCTCAACCTCCATCTACATATAAGAATGTTACTCCTCCATCCCAATCCAACATGTCCAATTTTAATCCATCCACTGAAGCAACCGTCAATAACTTAGCCTAAACTATTACATCCCTACAACATGAATTGGCTTCCATTACTCAATCCAATTTCAGTGTTCTCATATTTGATGTACCAAGTCCACTATCTGATGACATTGTCAATGAAGTTCCACCTAAACATATGGAAGTACCTCAATTAGAGTTGTACGATGGAAAAGGTTACCCTTTGACTCATGTGAAGACATTTCAAACTTTGTGTAGTGATTTTGCTCATGACCAAAGGCTTATGGATAAATTATTTACTAGAAATTTTATAAATAAAAATTTGCAATGGTATAGCTCTTTGTCTCCTTATTCCATTACTTCTTTTCAATAACTGGCTAATGCTTTCATTCAACAATTTCAAAATAATATAGTCCTAAAATTACTTTGACTAATTTTTTTCATTATAAGCAAGGAGTTAATGTAAAAGTGACTATTTTATTGGTAGATATAAACATTTACATTCATAAATTTCTTATCAATTTCTTGATCATGATGTTCAAAGAATTTTTATTGCTAATTTATAAAAAAATACATTAGAGATAAGCTTCTATTTTTTGAGTTTACTTCCTTTACACAATTGTGTGCAGTGCTTCACAATTATCAGCTTCAAGTGAGTCAATTTGAATCATCTTCTTGAATTGCTCTGGCTAATAAGAATGAGGATGCTCAACAATCATTTGTGAAGTTTAAACCCAAAAAAGTTTACAATAAGATAAATGACAACATCAAAACTCAAGTGGCATCCACGACATCAAGTGTGGCCCCTTTATACTTTAGAAAAGTATTAACTCCTCTTTCTAAATCTTTGCATAGTATAATGTCGATGTTGATAAATTCTAATGTTTGGTAACTTCCTCCTATCAATCCAATTGGCACTTCTAAGAAATTGTCTATTCACAAATTGGAGGAATTGATTATGTGTTGCATTGATGTTTTGTCATTGATGGAAACATCGATTGTTTTGGTTGTTTACCGGTTTCCAGTAGAGCGGTTGGATTATGATATTGATAGGATATGGTCTGCTATACTTCAGTTTGTGGAATTGGTTTGGATCTGTCATTCATTTTATTCAGATGTGTATCATGATCAGTTGGTTTGGGGTTTGATAACTCAAGAGCTATCATTTGTTCTAGTAAGCCTTTTGGTCACCGGTAAGGGTTTTAGCGACAAAGCTTTGTTGAATATCTTTTGATGCACTTGATAAGTGGTGTTGGTGTGGCTTCTAGATGGATTTTGGGATGTTGTTGGTTATCTTGTTCATGTTCATGTTGATTCATGGTTTTACATTTTGGACCAAACCTAATGCTATCTTATTCTACTAGGTTATGGACCAACTTATGTAACGTGTTGGTTTTCGGTTGGATATATTGATTGGATTATGTTGCTTCGGTCTTAGGCCGATTTGGTTGATCATTGGATTGCAGGTTTATTTTATGAAATTTATGTATTATCTTTTAGGTGGCCGACCTAACTTTTTAGGTTCTGGGTTGGTATAAATATGATGTAAGATCTCTTTGTAGATTGTGGGTTTTTGGGATATAGGATTATCTATGTGCGAATAAGGTTGTAATAATATGCAGAGGTTTTGGTCAATCATAGGTGATCGAATTAGGTTGGTGAAACAAGTTTAAGACCTATGGTGCTGAGCTTAACCATAACTGTATTCAAGCATAGGAGATGCTATTCTTGTAGTTCACTCTTCTTTCCAGATTATAGTCTGGATTTATTTTGTAGTCGGTGAGGCTCCTTTTGTGATGAGAAGTGTGCTCTAGGTTGTTGGCCTTCCTACATGTGCAGGCCCCTCTTTTTGTAATCACACACTTACTGCAAAAGTATTATCTGACTGTGGGAGGGTTTCGCACCATGGTTTTTTGCTTTACCGGGTTTTCCACGTACAAATCTTAGTGTTATCTTTTCTGGATGGTTGGTAAATGTTTTGTGGTTTATATTTGTGCTTAACTGTTATATCTTCTATTTTGGTAATAAGGTTTTAATACATAAAGTTCTATAATTTTTTAACAACTGATTCACCCCCCTCTTAGTTGTTCACTGATTATCTGAGTTGTCTAATAGTTCAAGTTCATCTGGAGCTATTTTCTGGAGAGAAATTACTAGGCTCGATGGAACAAATTACAGAGTATGGAATATTCAGATGGAGACTCATCTAAGATGTCTTGGTAAGGATTTTTGGGAGATCACCGAGAAAGGATATATACCTCATAATCCAGCATTTGGAAAACCTCCTCCGACAGGCTTGGATAAGGACATTGAAAATAGTTGTAGACCTAGAGAAGCCCTTTTGTGTGCACTTTTTGATTAGGAAGTTATGAGACTAATTGACAAATCAACTGCAAAGGCTATATAGGATAAATTGGATTCTCTAAATGAAGGTTAACCTACTAATAAAATTGCTAAACTTGATGGTTCCTGAGTGAGATGTGAGAACATGAAGATGGATGAAGATGAAAGGATTATTGCTTTTATGGAGAGAGTTAATGAAATTGTTTTGGGAATTCAATGCTCTGGTGGATCTCTGAGCGAAGATGAAATTATTTCTAAAGTATTGAGAGATTTGTCACCAGATTATAAGATGAAGGCTACTGCAATTAATGAGTTCATAACAATGGAAAAAACCTCTATTAATAGGGATACCTTGGTTGGGAAGTTATATGCTTTTGAGCTTGAGGAATTTGGTCCTTTTGGAGTTGCAAAATCTGAACCTTCTTTTAATGCATCTACATCATCTACCGGCAAGAGTGATTGGAAAGCCTTATATACTAAGGAACTAGAGGAAATGAAAATAGAAGATGAAGAGTTTGAGAAACTTGAAGCCCTATTTACTACAAGAGTACCTAAAGGTCTGACAGGAAGTAAGTATGAAGGAAAATCACCTTTTAAATGTTTCACATGTAATAAGATAGGTCATTTTGCATCTAGATGTCTTGAAAGAAATTCAAGATTTGAGGAAAGAGATATAAGATCTTTTAGGCATAACCATGATTATTAGAACAAGCATAAGTACAAGAGGAACAAAGACAAATCATGCTACTATGTAGATGAGGAAGGTCTGACTGATTCTAATGATGAACTAGAACAAGATTTAGTTAGTGGATCCAGCAATGGAAAGGAATGCATATTCTTGGCTATCAAGGAAGATGATCTGGTACCTGAAGAAAAGGCCCTTGCTGCTAAAGTAGAAGACAAGGATGAATGGGTGATAGACAGTGGATTTTTCACATCATATGACTAGAGATAAAAGGTAGTTTCTATCTTTGCAATAATGATGGCGGTTTGGTTAGATTTGGAGATGACAAAGCATGCATGATCAAGGGAAGAGGGACTATATCATTGAATGTTAAGAATGATACCGATAATGTTTATTATGTTGAAGGTTTAAGGCATAATATTTTAAGTGTAGGATAGTTGGTGGATAAGGGATTTCAGTTACAGTTCAAGGATGGATAATGCAAGATTATAAATAGATCTGGATTGGAGAATGCAACCTAACATATTTCATTTGAATTCCGGTGAGAAGACATGTTTGATTTCACAAATTGATGAGAGTTGGCTATGACATAAGAGCTTGTGTCATGTAAATTTTGATTGCATTGTAAAGATTGGTTCTACTAAGGCAATTAGAGATATACTTAAGATTGTGAAGCCCTATAATTGGGTTTGTAAAGAATGTCAAATGGGAAAGAAAGTCAGAACTTATTTTAAGAGTATACAAGATAAATATAATGATATTCTTGATCATTATTCATATTGATTTGTGTGCTCCTACTAGAATCAAAAGTTTGCAGGGTGATAGATATTTTATGCTAATGATTGATGACTATTCTAGAATGATGTGGGTTAGTTTTTTAAGGGAGAAATATGAAGCATTCAAAAATTTTATAATATTTAATTTTAAAGTTGAGACAGAGACTAGATTGAAGATTAAATGCTTAAGGTCTGATCAGGGTGGATAATGTTAGACAGTTCAAATAACTGAAAGACAACTGAGAGGGTGGGGGGGATCGGCTGTCATAAATTACTAGAACTATTAGAAATTTAAAAATTTAATATCGGAACCCAAAACATTAATACCAGAATAAAAGTTAAAAAAATTAAGCATAAAAAATAATCACAGAATAAATACCATCCACATGACACCAACATTTGTACGTGAAAAACCCAGTAAAGGGAAAAACCATGGTGGGAATCTTACCCATAGTTAGATAATACTTCTGCAGTAAGTATGTGAATTACAATTGAGGGTCATGCACTTGCAGGAAGGAAAATAACCTATAGTGCACTACTCATCACAAAAGGAGCCTCACTGACTACATATAAATCCAGACTACAATCTGGACAAGTGTTGAACTACAAAAGATAACATGTCCTATGCCTGAGTATAGTTCTCGTAAAGCTCAATACCGGAGGACTAAATCATCATATATAAACTTAATTCGATCTCCAATGATCAACCAAATCCTATGCCTAAATGATATTACATTATTCACACATTACATTCCTTGACCATGACCTTTAACATAACCATGATGATCTATAATGAGATCTTACATCTATATATACAAACCCTCAACCATAAATAATCAAGTCAGCCGCTAGATAATAAACCAATTACATAATTACAAACCATGTAATCCTTAGACCAAACAAATAATATCCAACACATGAGACATCCCAGAAATACATTGAGAAGTCCTATCCACATGTTACATTAAAGTCGGTCCATAACCTAGATCAACTGGGACCCAGTATAGGTCCACACTCTACAACAGTGATCACCAAAAGCATTCAGAAACTGCACTAGAAGTTGCACCAACACCACTTATGCATATCATCAAAGATCTTCATCAAAAGCTCTATCATTGAAACCCTCGTCGGAACTAGAAACTAAGCTTCTAAGAAAATAGGATAGCATCCAATCGCCATATCAAAACCAACTAACTAAATATGTGCATGAGTATCATGAACAAGACAATTCCATCACCAAACTATATGAGAACCTATCAAATCTATTGGCATATGTGCAAAGTATGTGGACATGATGATATTGTGTTGTCATTGATGTCAATATGCTAAAGAGTGAACCGGTAACATGCTGAAGAGTGAACCGGTAATATGTTGAAGAGTGAACAAGTTTATTGAAGTTAAGCAACTGGCAAAGTGAACCGGTATATGTGCAAAAGGTGAAGCGGTTTAATATGGTATGACTATCAGTTGGTAGTCTCAGCTTCAACATTTTTGGTTGAAGTGTTTTGGTATGACTACCGGTTGGTAGTCTCAGCTTCAGGGTTTCTGGTTGAAGTGTTTTGAGCATTTGTGATTCAACCGGTGGCATTGTGTGATGAGTTATCATTGTAATGGAGATTAGATCATGTTGCCATGTCAGCCTCATGCACATGAAGGATCTTGCATGAAGGAGATTTATCCTATCTACCTCAGGAATGTGAAAAGTCTCTACAAATGGTGGAGAACGCGCGATGGGTTATTGCCTCCAAGAAGCGATGAAGAATGAATGATGAGAATGTCTTGAGATCTATTCAAGGCCATTGTATTCAAATGCAAAGTGTTCAATGGTTAGGATTGAACCAATTGAATTGCTCAACCTAAATGTTTAGGGTTTAGGGTTTATGTTACCAACCTATCTATTTCCTATAAGGTCGATGTTGTGTTTCATGTTGAAATTATTAGCAAATGTTGTGTGTGTATCTAAGTGCAGAGATACATGATTCTTGCCAGACCAAATAAGAGAATTGATACCTGCAAAGTGTGTGCACAAAAGGAAGGAACTAAACTAGGTCTGCATTGGCATTGAGTGCTATTACCAAATCATTGTAATACCTATTGATCTCTAATCACTTCAATAGTTGGAAAATCCCTTAACAGGGTAGCCTTAACCAGCTTGCTATAAATCCTTTAACAGGGTGACTCAAAGCCATTGAGTTTATAAAATCCTCTAACAAGGTAACCCTTAACCAGGTATTCTAGCCATCCCTTAACTGGGTGCTCCCTAATAGGATCAGTTCCTAAAAGAATGTGTTGTAATAGTCTTTAACCGGACTAGGCTCCTAACAGAGCGAACTTCTAAAGAGTTCAAAAACAACTTGTGGGTATTCATCCCCACCGTGCTTTTTCCCAGTTGGGTTTCCACTTGAAAAATATGTGTGTCATATGTGATGTCTTTTTCATGTGATTCTTTGTTGTTTTCTGTCAAGCGGTGAATCATGTTGATCTAGCAAGTTATTATATTTCTGATGATAGATTACCTGTTTATGCACAAGGATAATGTGGAAATAAGGGTGTAGGTTGTGTGGTAAGATAAGTGTTTCCAGTTTATATCTTTCAATGTCACATTGTGCTTAATCAATAGTAATTTGGTTTATGACCGGTGTTAGTGATTGCCAGTCAAGTTCACTGTTTGCAGTCAAACCGGTTCAGGAAAAGCTTTTGTACCTGTACTGATTCACCCCCCCCCCCCTCTTAGTACCAATTTGGTACTCACTGTTCATCATTGTGTTATCAATTAGCATCAGAGCATCCTCTAGGTCCTTTGTGTTGTAAGCTTAACCACTTGAGGGAAAGATCATATTGTAATGATGAAGAGGGAAGGTCCAAAGTTCAACAAATATAACTTTAAAATATGGAAGGATAGAATGAAGATATACATCAGAAGCATGGGTGCTCAACATTGGATCTATGTTGAGAATGTTTATGTTATCCATACCAGTACTCTCATCGATGACCAAAAGAGAGAGATTCAAGAGAATTGGAAAGTCATGGAAGCCCTAATTAGTAGTTTATCTGACATTGAGTTTATTGATGTTCAGGACAAAGAGAATCCCAAAGAAGTATGGGATACTCTTGAGAACATCTATGGTGGTGATGAGCATGTGAAACAAGCTAAGGAAGAAAGCCTTAGAGGAAAGTTTGAAGACATATAGATGGTTGAAGGAGAGACCATTCAACAATATAGAATAAGAATCAAAACTATTGTTGGAGATATCAAGAATGCAGGTGGTAAAATGGAAGATTCCACTATTGTTAGCAAAGTTTTGAGATCCTTATTACCGGTCTATGCAATAAGGGTTGCTGCTATTCAGGAGTTGAGGTCAATAGAAAAGACTAAGGTATCCCTAGACTTCATCATCACAAAGTTGACAGCCTATGAGCTAAATAGTTTTGATGGCAGTATTCAAAAGACTGAATCAGCCTTTAGAGAATCTACTACACCATCTAGAAAAGGCAAAGAAGCTAGTACCAGTGGTGAACCAAGATAGAGCAAAGAAATGGATGATGATGAGATCTTGATGGAATTTTAAGCTCTTCTTGCCAAGAGACTTCCTAAGGGAACCAGTAAATATAGAGGTAAGCTTCCTTTGAAATTCTTCTCTTGTAACTGGATAGGACACATTGTTGTAAACTGTCCTAATGGTGATAGCAAGGACAAACTAGAAAAGTTAAAGAAGTTCAAAGGAGGAAACCGAAGAAACTGTTTTGTAGCAGTTGATGAAGGTGTTACTAATGAGGAATTAGAAGATGAAGAAAATGAAGATATTGTGTTTGTAGCAGTCAAGGAAGATCTGTCAGACAAGAAGGCTCTTGTCTCCCGCTTTGATAATTCCAATGAGTGGATTATTGACAGTGGTTGTTCTCACCATATGACCTGTGACTAGAGTAAGTTTCTTTCTCTGGAAGAGTATGATGGTGGTGTGGTTCATTTTGGTAATGATGCACCATGTATGGTAAAAGGTAGAGGGTCCATCTCTCTGAATGGAAGAAGCAGTGCTAACAATGTGTATTGGGTAGAAGGTCTAAGGCACAACCTTTTGAGTGTTTCTCAACTAAATAATAATGGACTCACTCTGGAATTCAAAAATGGAGTGTGAAAAATCAAAGGAAAGAGTGGTGAACTAATGGCTACTGGTATGCAAACCAAATGTAACCTATTATAGCTAAATGCTTATGTCAGTACATGTCTTATGGCTAAGTTTGAAGATAGTTGGATATGGCATAGGAGACTCCACCATGTAAACTTTGATAACATTGTGAAGGCCAGTAAGATCAAGGTAGTTAGAGGACTGCCGATGCTGAGAAAACTAGAAAATCCTCTATGCAGAGAGTGTCAACTCGGGAAAATGTCTTCCTCAACCTTCAAAGGTAAATCTTTCATTGCAGAAAATTTACTTGATCTTGTGCATACTGATTTGTGTGGTCCTATGAAAACTAGGAGTGTGCAAGGAGATAGGTATTTTATGATTCTTATAGATGATTTCTCAAGAATGATGTGGGTCACATTCTTCAAGGATAAGTCTGAAGCCTTTAGAAAGTTCAAAGATTTCAGAGCACTGGTAGAAAAGGAAAGCGGTAGAAGAATCAAATGCCTTAGAACTGATCAAGGAGGGGAATTCACTGCTGGTGAATTCAACAAATATTATGAAGAGAATGGCATCAAGAGGCAACTGTCTGCCCCTTGGACTCCACAGCAGAATGGCTTAGTAGAGAGGAACAACTGGACTGTGGTTGAAGCGGCTAGAACTATGTTGATATAAGGAAAGGTTGCTCACACCTTTTGGAGAGAAGCGATGAGCACCCCCTTATGAGTACTGGACCAGTAAGACACCAGTGGTAAGTTACTTCAGAGTGTTTGGTAGTAAATGTTATATCAAGAGCAGTGAACATCGGAGCAAGTTTGATGCTAAATGTGATGAGGGAATATTCCTAGGGTATTCCACAAACAACAAAGCTCTCAAATGTTTCAACAATGGGACTTAGAGAATTGTTGAAAGCATCGATGTTAAGGCTGATGAAAACTCTGAGAAACCTGAGGAAACTAGTAGAGAGTATGTAGGAGATGAACCGGTAGTAACCTTCTAGGAACCGGTTGCAAATCAACCCAATACCATTAATTGTGCTCCTACACCGGTGGATGTTGATGCTGATGAAGATGAGGATGAAGAAGAAAAGCAAGAGGAATCTATTAAGAATATACCTAGGTATGCAAAACTCAATCATGATCCAAAGCATATCATACGAGACAAAGATGCGGGAATTCTTACAAGAAGAAAGGTCAAAGAAAACTCATGTATGATCTCTAAATTTGAGCATAAATAATTCAAAGAGGCACATAAAGATGAAGACTGGAATCAAGGCAATGGAAGAGGAACTTGACCAGATAGAAAAGAATGGTACATGGTCTTTGGTACTCAGACCAGAGCATAAAAATGTCATTGGAACCAAATGGGTCTTCAGAATTAAACTGAATGAGGATGGCACAGTGGTAAGGAACAAAGCCAGACTAGTATGTAAAGGATATGCCCAAGAAGAAGGAGAAGACTATGGAAAAACCTTTTCTCCTGTAGAAATATTGGAAGGAGTTCATATGCTTCTTGCATATGTAGCTTTTAAAGGATTCAAGGTATACCAAATGGATGTAAAATCTGCATATCTAAATGGAATACTTCAAGAGGAGGTGTATATAGAGCATCTAGATGGGTTTTCCATATCAAAAGATAGTGACATGGTGTGTAGAAAACATAAAGCCTTGTATGGTCTGAAGCAGGCACCTAGAGCATGGTATGAACCCTTGCACTCCCATCTTGTGAAGATTGGATTTGAAAGAACAAGTGAAGATAGCAATATCTACTTGAAATTAGAAGGAGATCAGATTCTGATCTATGAAGTATTTTTTGATGACATAATCTTTGGTGGAGATGACAAGATGAGTCATGACTTTGCAGATGAGATGAAAAAGGAGTTTGAGATGTCACTCATAGGGGAGATTAAGTTCTTCATTGGACTACAAATTCAACAAATGAAAGATGGAATCTTTATTACTCAGTCTAAGTATGTCAAAGAGGTTTTGAAGACCTTTGGCATGGAAGACAACAAACTGGTTGGTACACCAATGGTGACCGGTTGTAAACTATCAAAAGAGGATGACTCAGCATTGGTAAATGAGAAGGAATACCGATCAATGATTGGTAAGTTGCATTATGTAGTGCATATTAGATGGACATTGCACATGCAGTGGGTATTACCACTTGGTTTCATAAAAGCCCAAGAGAATCCCACTTGGTAACAGTCAAGCGAATTATTAGATATCTAAAGGGAACTATTGACTATGGATTATGGTATCCATACAATGATGATTTCAATCTAAAAGTGTTCATAGATGTTGATTGGGCTGGTAATGTGGATGACCAGAAGAGCACAACTGGTGGTGCATTCTTTCTCAATGGTAGACTGGTCTCATGGATGAGTAAAAAGTAGAGTTGTATCTCTCAGTCTACAATAAAAGCGGAGTATGTTGCAGCTTTTATGAATTGCACCCAGACTATTTGGATAAAGCATGTATTGAATGGCTTCAAAGTTCCTATATCTGAACCGGTAAGTATATTTTGTGACAATACAAGTGCAATTAACATTTCCAAGAATTTAGTTTTACATGCTAGCACCAGGCACTTTGAACTCAAGTATCATTTCTTGAGGGAAAAGGTTCAGAACAAAGAGATGGTATTGGAACATGTTTCCAGTAAGGAGCAGTTAGTAGACATATTCACCAAGCCTCTATCAAAGGCTACCTTTACCTATCTGAGAGGTGAATTAGGGGTGTTTCCCCTTCAAGAGGTAATCTAAAGGTTTGTGCTCCACATCAGTCAGATCTTACTTTTCTATATCTTTTTAGGATTGATGTGTTGAAGGCTGGTACTCCTTAGGGGGACCAGCATAGTGGAACAGGGAAGCTCGTGCCCCCACTTTGGCATTGTTGTCAAAGGGGGAGAAGATGTGAAGTGGAGAAGATATCTGCAGTATTAAGGAGAAGATGTGATGCAGAAAGAAAGATATCTTTGTATATTGCCATCAATGCCAAAGGGGGAGATTGTTGGCATATGTGTAGAGTATGTTGACATGATGATATTGTGTTGTCATTGACGTCAATATGCTGAAGAGTGAACCAGTAATATGCTAAAGAGTGAACTGGTAATATGTTGAAGAGTGAATAGGTTTATTGAAGTTAAGCAACTGGCAAAGTGAACCGGTATAATGTTGAGAATTGGTATATGTGCAAAAGGTGAAGCGGTTTAATATGGTATGACTACCGGTTGGTAGTCTCAGCTTCAAGAATTCGGGTTGAAGTGTTTTGGTATGACTACCAGTTGGTAGTCTCAGATTCAGGGTTTCTGGTTGAAGTGTTACAAGCCTGTGTGATTCAACCGATGGCATTGTGTGATGAGTTAGCATTGTAATGGAGATCAGATCATGTTTCCACGTCAACCTCGTGCACGTGAAGGATCTTGCATGAAGGAGATTGATCATATCTACCTCGGGAATGTGTGAAGTCTCTGCAAATGGTGGAGAACGCATGATGGGTTATCGCCTCCAAGAAGTAGTGAAGAACAAACGATGGAGAATGTCTTGAGATCTGTTCAAGACCATTGTATTCAAATGCAAAGCGTTCAATGGTCAGGATTGAACCGACTGAATTGCTCAACCTAAATGTTTAGGGTTTAGGGTTTATGTTACCGACCTATCTGTTTCCTATAAGGTCGATGTTGTGTTTCATGTTGAAGTTGATGGCAAATGTTGTGTGTGTATCTAAGTGCAAAGATACGTGATTCTTGCCAGACCAAATAAGAGAATTGATACCTACAAAGTGTTTGTGCAAAAGGAAGGAACTAAAATGGGTCTGCATTGGCATTGAGTGCTATTACCAAATCATTGTAATACCTGTTGATCTCTAATCACTTCAATAGTTGGAAAATCCCTTAATAGGGTAGCTTTAACCAGCTTGCTGTTAATCCTTTAATAGGGTGACTCAAAGCCATTGAGTTTATAAAATCCTCTAACAAGGTAACCCTTAACTAGGTATTCTAGCCATCCCTTAACTGGGTGCTCCCTAATAGGATCGGTTCCTAACAGAATGTGTTGTAATAGTCTTTAACCGGACTAGGCTCCTAACAGAGTGAACTTCTAAAGAGTTCAAAAATAGCTTGTGGGTATTCATCCCCACCATGGTTTTTCCCAGTTGGGTTTCCACGTAAAAAATATCTATGTCATATGTGATGTCTTTTTCATGTGATGCTTTGTTGTTTTCTGTCAAGCGGTGAATCATGTTGATCTAGCAAGTTATTATATTTATGATGATAGATTACCTATTTATGCACAAGGATAATGTGGAAATGAGGGTGTAGGTTGTGTGGTAAGATAAGTGTTTCCAGTTTATATCTTTCACAATCTCATTGTGCTTAACCGGTAGTAATTTGGTTTATGACCAGTGTTAGTGATTGCTAGTCAAGTTCACTATTTGCAGTCAAATCGGTTCAGAAAATTTTTTTGTACCTATACTAATTCACCCCCCCTCTCAGTACCAGTTTGGTACTCACTGTTCATCATTATGTTATTAGAATCATGTCGGATCCAAATCAACTAGAAACCACTCAACCTATCGGGACTAGAAGGGTGCCGATAAAGCAACCAAAAAGCTAGTGTTGGCATCAATGACAAAAATTCAATGCAACACATAATCATTTCCACCAAATGGCCAACATCAAATTCAGATCCGATGAATTTAACAATTATTGTGAAAAGAATGGGATAAGGAGACAATTATCTACACCTCAAACACCTCAGTAGAATGGAGTTGTGGAAAGGAAGAATATAACTATCTTAGATGTAGCTAAAACTATGATGATGGAAGCTAATCTACCTCATAGCTACTGGAGAAGAAGCTATGAAAACATCGGTATACACATTCAACAAAGTTCATATCAAAGGAGACACTGGTAAGACACCTTATGAGTTGTGGTGTGGTCATACACCTATAGTTAAGTATTTGAATATCTTTGGTAGTAAATGCTATATCAAAAGAGATAATTCCATTGGAAATTTTGATCCTAGATGTGATGAAGGGATATTTCTTGGTTATTCTAATGAAAGAAAAGCATATAGATGTTATAACCAAATATTGTAGAGAATTGTGGAGAGAACTAATGTCAAGGTGGATGAGCTAAACAAAATTCAAATCGGAACTTATGAGAGAGAACCGACAGTGGAAAGGATTTTAACTGAACTGATAGCACCTACACCAGAACAAAATGTTGAACCAGTTACTTTGGAAGTATCAAAAAATTCAATAGTAATTGAAGATCAGAGCAATGGAACAGAAAATTGGAAGACTCCTAAGTATGTTAGGTTAAATCATTCAGAAGATCAGATCATTGGAGACAAGAATAGAGTGATGACAAGAAGAAGGTTGGCAGCTAATGAGGTATGTTTAATTTCTCAAATTGAACTGGCATCAGTAATCAAAGCATATAAAAATGAATGTTGCATTAAAGCTATGGAAGAGGAATTAGATCAGATAGAAAAGAACAATACATGGACTTTAGTTCCCCAACCTAAATATAAGAATGTTATTGGGACTAAATGGGTTTTTAGGAATAAATTGAATGAAGATGGACAAGTTGTAAGGAATAAGGGTACATTGGTTTGTAAAGGATATTCTCAAAAGGAAGGAATTGATTATGATGAGACTTTTGCTATGGTAGCTAGGATTGAAGTTGTGAGATTATTTCTTTCTTATGCTACCCATAAGAACTACAAGGTTTATCACATGGATGTTAAGTGGGCATTTCTAAATAGAGATCTTGAAGAGGAAGTTTACATTAAGCAGCCTGATGGATTTTCACTTTCAGATAAGAAAAACATGGTTTGCAGGTTAAGGAAAGCTTTATATGGATTGAAACAAGCCCCTAGATCTTGGTATGCAAGATTGGATAAATATCTTTTGAACCTTGGTTTCACTAAAGGTAATGTTGATAGTAATTTATATTATAAGATCATTGATGATGACATATTGGTTATTGAAGTCTTTGTTGATGATATCATTTTTGGAGGTGAGGATAAGTTATGAATGGAATTATCTAATAATATGAAGAATGAATTTGAGATGTCTATGATTGGGGAGATGAAATTTTTCTTAAGTTTGCAGATTACTCAGATTGATAAAGTTTTTTTCATCGGTCAAACTTACTATGCTAGGGAGTTGTTGAAGAAATTTGGTATAGAAAATTTTAAACTGGTTGGTACTCCTATGGTTACACATGATAAATTGACTAAGATAGATGCATCAACACCGGTAAATCCTACAAGGTACAAGTCTATGATTGGAGCTTTGTTATATCTGACTCAAACTAAAGCAGATATGATGAATGGAGTTTGTATTGTATCAAGATATCAGAGTGATCCTAGAGAGAATCATGAGAGTGCAGTGAAAATGATTTTTTAGGTATTTGCAAGGAACAACTGAATACGGTTTGTGGTATCCTAAAAATTATTATTTTTAACTATGTGCATATACAAATGTAGGTTGGGATGGAGATGTTGATGATTAGAAGAGCACATCCGATGAAGCTTTCTTTCTTGGAAAAAAACTTGTTTCATGGATCGGCAAGAAGCAATCATGTACCTCTTTATCTATTATTGAAGCTGAGTATGTTACTGCTACTACTAACTATACACAAGTTCTATGGATGAAACAAATGTTGAAGAATATAAGGGTGGATTGTAATGAACTAGTAGTTATTCACTATGATAACTCTATTGCTATTGACATATCAAAGAATTCAGTATTTCATTCTAAGACAAAGCACATATCTATCAAGTACAAATTTCTGAAGGAGAAGGTGGAAGAAAATGATGTCAGACTGATTTATGTGAACACTAAAGAGAAAATTGCAGATATCTTCAATAAACCTTTGCCTACGGAATCATTTGAGTACTTCAAAGACATGTTGGGGGTTTCTACCCGTCCGGTAGAGACTTGAGTGATTCTGATTAGCATCAATCTGGTATGCATTTACCAAGCTACTACTAATTCTGTATTGATGTGTTGATGCTACTACTCAGGGGTAGTAGTTAGCTGTGTGGTTCAGTGGATTTATGATTTTTCTTTGATGTTTATGTCAAATTTTTGGCATTGATGTCAAAGGGGGAGAGATATATGTGAAAAATAGATCTTAAAAAAATATCAATCAAAGTGAGATCAGATATTAACATGGATATCATTCATAGGGAGAGTTTGTTAACTTCATTGTAATATAATCTTATGGGAGATTGTTGGTTATCTTCCTTTGGGGGAGACTTGTTTGGCATTTCTTATCACTTGGAATTTTTTCACATCTAGTGTTGCCATCAATGCCAAAGGAGGAGATTGTTGGCAAATTGGAGGAATTGATTATGTGTTGCATTGATGTTTTCTCATTGATGGAAATACCAGCTATTTTGGTTGTTTACCGGTTTTCGATAGGTTCCAGTAGAGTGGTTGGATTATGATATTGATCCGGTATGCTTTGATATGCTTCTATTTGTGGAATTGGTTTGGATCTATCATTCATGCTATTCAAATGTGTATCACAATTAGTTGGTTCAGGATTTGATAACTTAGGAGCTATCATTTGTTCTAGTAAGCCTTTTGGTCACTGGTAATGGTTTTACTGGCAGAGCTTTGTTGAAGATCTTTTGATGCACTTGATAAGTGGTGTCAGTGACGCTTCTAGATGGCTTTTAGGATACTATTGGTTATCTTGTTTGTGTTCCTATTGATTGGTGGTGTTGCATTTTGGACCGGACCTAATGTTATCTTATTGTGCTAGGTTATGGACTGATTTATGTAACGTGTTTGTTTCCAGTTGGATATATTAATTGGATTATGTTGTTTTGGTCTTAGGCCAAATTTGTTGATCATTGGATTGTGGGTTTATGTTATGAATTTATTGTATTATCTTTTACGTGGCTGACCTAATTGTTTAGGTCTCGGGTTGGTATAAATATGATGTAAGATCTCTTTGTAGATCGTGGGTTTTTGGGATATAGGATTATTTGTGTCCAAATAAGGTTGTAATAATATGCAGAGGTTTTGGTTGATCATAGGTGAACGAATTGGGTTGGTCAAAGAGGTTTAAGACGTCTGGTACTGAGCTTAATTAGAAATATATTCAAGCATAAGAGATGTTATTCTTGCAGTTTACTCTTCTTTCTTGATTGTAGTCTAGATTTATTTTGTAGTCAGTGAGGCTCCTCTTGTGATGAGCAATACGCTCTAGGTTGTTAGCCTTCCTGCATGTGTAGGCCCCTCTTTTTGTAATCACATGCTTACTACAAAAGTATTATCTGATTGTGGGTAGGCTTCCCACCATGGTTTATCCCTTTACCGGGTTTTCCATGTACAAATCTTAGTGCTACCCTTTTTGGATGGTTGGTAAAGGTTATGTGGTTTATATTTGTGCTTAACTATTATATCTGATATTTCGTTAATAAGGTTTTAATGCTTAGAGTTCTATAATCTATTAACAATTGATTCACCCCCCCTTCTTAGTTGTTCACCGGTTATCTGAGATGTCTAACATTGCCACCCAACCATCATCCCAAAGCCTTTTGTTAGTATCATCATCAACCTAGCCATGATACCGAGAAATATTACACCTTGAGGAATAAGATTCAAGACTTCATTGATAATAATACTATAATCCGTAGCTAGTGTGAATGAGAAAGGAAAAAATTATGTAGCTCCTAGTAAAAATCTCAAAAACTTCAATAATCATTTGCCTTCACACTCTACCAGTGTTGTCAAGTTTGAGTCTCTCGTTGTTTCTCCCAATGACCTTGGTGTAGAATGTAACAATGTTGTGAATCTTATTGATAAGCCTACACCTCCTAAAGACCTATGCATTACTTTTGATAGTGAGACTATTGTTGCACCTAATGGTCCATTATTTATCATTGTGAAGATCAAAGACAAACTCTCATGAGGGGTTCTAATTGATCCAACGTGTGTGATGAATTTCATTACTAAAGAATATCTTTATATCTTACAATTGCATCAACATATGATAATCCGATGTTATGGTTAAGGTATATGATAGTTTCTCTTGCCATACTATTAGTTTAATTTATCTCCCTATTGATATTGTTACTAAGTGCTTAGATGTGACTTTTTCTATTATTCCTACAACAAATCAATTTCATGTGAAGTTGGGACATCCATGGCTTTCTTTCATGAAAGTTATCCCTTCTAAAATTCATAAATTTTTCAAATTCCCTCATAAAGACACTATTAATCATAGCCTTTACCAACCCACAACAGAAGCATGGAAATTTCACCCTTGATTACTTTTGGCCTAAACAACCTAAACCTCTTAAGCCTCAAAGTGACATTCTTTACTTATCTTATCAAAAGTGGAAAAATGGGATGATCATGTTGTTAGGATAATCGGTGAACAATTGAGATGGGGGGGGGTGTGAATCAGTTGTTAACATATTATAACTTTTAATCCACAATACAACCTTAAACAAATCAAGTACCGATAGAACATATACAGATGTTGGTAGGAACATATACCGGTAAACAATACAACTTAATAATTAACAAGATAATCAATGCAAAGCAATCATACCACATAACACCATGATTTGTACGTGGAAAACCTGGAAAGGGAAAAACCATGGTGGGAAGTCTACCCACAATTAGATGATACTTCTGCAGAAAGTATGTGGTACAAGAGGGGCTTGTACTTGCAAAAAGGCACACTGCCTAGAGCATACTACTCATTACAAAAGAGTCTCGCTGACTATAGAGAGGCTACAACAATCCAATAGAGTGAACTACTAGAAATAGAATCTACCATGCCTAATTACAGTCCCAGTTAAGATTAGTGCCAGAGGACTAAATCCTCTTCTGAATTCAATTTGATCACTAATGATCAACCAACTCCTCTGCTTAAATGATATTACAATATTCGCACATTACATTCCTTGACCATGACCTTTCCAATAACCATGATACTTTACAAAGAGTTTCTACCTCTTATTTATACAAACCCTAAGGTCTAAATGGATTAGGTCGGCCACCTAAAGCTATTACAATAATATCATTATATAATTCCATTTGTAGTGATATGCCATCTCATCTTAAGACCAAAACAATAATAACAAATCCATAAATCATCTCGAATCATCTCGGTAACATGTAGAGTATACGTTAGCATGATACTGGTCCATAACCTAGATAGGTACCAGACCTATTATGGGTCCACCACACTAAAGCAATATCTTCAAGAAGTTGAGGCATGATCAAAGAACATCTTCAGCATCTTGAAATTCATGAAGAAGTTGCACCAACACCAATTATGCATCCTGTCACAATTCCTCAATGAAAGCTCTGTCGGTAAAGCCTTAAAACAGTGCCGGTAAGGGTTTGCCAGAGTGCATGATAGCTTATGATTACCAAGTCAATACCAACTAACCAAAACATGCTCATAGAGCATCTTTATTGATCCAATCATGTCGAAAGTGTCCAATAGATAGTCTCTTTTGTCAGTAATACTAGATTTCTATCGGTAACCAAAACTTGTCTGTCAGTAACCAACCATAACAAATAGTGTTGACATCAATGACAAAACATAAATGCAACACATAATTAATTCATCCATAATGCCAACACATGTCCTTGAGTAAACCTAAAGACCCTATACCTATGGATATTCCTCCTCTACATAATGGACCTAGTATTCTTCCTACTCCTATTCCTCCTATATATGCCTCAAAAATTACTCTAACATCTTGCAAAGGAAAACACTTGGAATCTTCTATATCCCAACCTAGTGAGGTTTCTTTTATCCCTCCCCCTTTAAGGGAAGAAAATAAGCCTATGTCCATTGATCCTCAACCTTCACAACCCTTCGCTAAAACTTAAAGAAACCAATGTGAGAGAAAAATTCAATGAAGACACCATGCTAAGGCTCGCAAGCTTTCTTCTAAAACCATTTCCTCCCCGAAGACACCAAATATTAACTTGATCCTATTTGTCTAGTCTCCACCTAGCCCTAGGGAGGAAGTTCAACTCAAATCACCAAAATTATAAATGCTTAAGAAAAATGATGGTTCAAGTTATTTTCCTCTTAGAGATCCTATTTTTATTAATCTAGATGATGATATGGATGATGATGTTGTTTATACTAACAATATTAATTCTAATTATTCTGATGATATGTTTGAGCTTTTTGATGTTAATAATGATTTATCTTCACATTTTTCAAAAGCATTAATGATAGCTCCTAGTGACAAACAAAGTGACTCATCATTAGCACGTGGTTCTTGTTTGGAACTTGTAGTAGCTCTATCTGATGTACTCGAAGTGGATCCTCTTTCATCTTGTCCACCATTTCTAAATAATGTTTAGCAAGATTGGGAGGCAGATGATTCTCTTGACTAGCTTCATTTGTGTCGTGGATTCTCTTTTGTGTGTTTTCTTGATCATAATGTGCTTCCCCCCTAATGTTCTTCTTGATATTTTTTTGTGTTATGTTAGGCTCTCTTTGGATGACCCTTATTACTCCATTGGTGCAAGGTAATAAAGAGGTCAAATCTATTGTGGAATTATTCTATTTGTATCTCCTTTCTTATATATGTTGTGCCTTGTGTTGTCTACTTGGGGATGATTCAAAGAGTTGAAATCTATTTTTGGTATCTTCCATGTTTACTCAAAAAGACACTTATGCTCTTCTTCCATTGTGTTTGTATTTCCACTACCTTTGGGGGATCATGTCAATTCAATACAAATATTGTTGATATATATTATTTATCATAAGAGCATACTGACCTCACAGTTAGTAGATCCCTTATGTTATATGTGTTAGATTCAATGATAGTCCCAAAGACACTAAGAGGGGGGGTGAATCAATGTCTAACTAGTTAGTAGAATATTTAAACTTATTTATAACTTTGCAACCCAAAAAAATGTACCGGTAAGTAAGAATTATTGCAGTAAATAGAAATAATAGAGACAACATAGAAACACACCATAACACAAGATATTTAATGAGGAAACTCGGTGTGGGAAAAACCTCGGTGGGATTTGTGACCCACAATATTTACTCACTAGCCAATGAATAAATACTACTTGCAATAGGGGCCTGCACATGCAGGGAGGCCAACACCCTAGAGCTCACTACTCAATAAAGAGTCACACTGAATACAAAATTGATAATTAAATCCAATACAATGTACTACTCAAAACATCATCTCTAATGCCAGGTTCAATACCGGTTTAAGCTCAGATAGATACCTTATCCAAAAACCTTCGCTGTCACTAAATGATTATTCTCTACTATACGTATCATATCCTATTTCATAAAATGACCTATAAGATCTCATACATATATGAGTCTTTTACAATATACCATGTCGGCTTACAAAAGATAATTATATTACAATAAACAAAAGTTCATCCCATGTCAGTTGGGGTGTCAGTATGCTTTGTTGTCGTTGTAATATGAATGCCGGTGAAGTGCCTACTAGTGCTGGTGTATGAAGTTTGTGACGTCGGGCATGTAGAAACCAAATGTTGGTGAGTTTCTAGTTGGTTGCCATCAATGACAACATCAACTATTCTCACAAGAGTGTAGAATGCCAACTATCTCCCCCTTTGGTATTGATGGCAACACTCATGAGAAAAATCCAAACTGTTATCCAAAACTGAAATCCAAAAATATGTGCTCCCCTTGAGCAAGTGATCTCCTCTGTACATGCATTTTTCTCACCACTACTCCCCCTTTAATATCAATGACAAAGGATGTCATAAATAATCAAAACAGTATAAAAATGCTACCTCAAAGTCTGTAACCGGTTGGTTACAATATGAAAGATGTCTACTAAAATCATATTCAGACTCTGCATAAAATTGTTACTGTCAATTCAAGTTGCCTCTGTTTGCTGGATCATACTGGTGAGATAGTGCATTTGCTGCTCTGGTGATCGTTCTCCTTGAATTGTTGCCTTAGATAATTGATATAAGTCCAAATGAACCTATTATATTATCTGTAATGTCATCAATTTCCTTTTGTTTTTTTTATCTCCTCATCAATGTCCTTAGTCAAATAGTGAGGTTTACATGCTTCCCTATATAACTCCTTATACTCCAAAATTATACAATTGAGTATCAGTAAAATTGTATCCAAGTGATTGGTACATTTCTTTATGGTGTTTTCAAAGAATGTGTTTTTCTCTTTTCAACTCTCCTTAATAGTATCCTCATTCACCTTATCTATGGTTATTACATTATCAACAATGAATTTGGACAATGTGTCCAATTTCCCTAAAGAATCATTAATGTGATCTATCTTGCAATTAGATGCAATCATCTTCAGAATAGGTAATGTGTTATCAATTGTCTTAAATGCTAAGACATTGCAATTAGTAATCCTTTTAATAGAATCCAAAAGTACCTCTGTAATATTAGTGGGTCTGAATTCACCTGTAGAAGTGCTTGGTTCTACTATTGGTTTCTTCTCAATAGATTTCTGACCAATCACATTCATTATATCATCTTTAATTCCATCAGATGCATCCACTTTACTTATCTTTTATTTCGGTGGATCTATCTATGTTTGTACATCTACCTTTACTGGTTTCTCAGCCTAATTAGGCTTCTCTACAACTGTCAGTGTCATAGATTCAAAATGAACTTCTGCCTCAGATTGTTTCTCTGTCAATACCATTGTCGATTGCTCATATTCCAGTGGCCCTATGCTAGCTATCCTATCCTCTATAGGTTTTTCAATCTCTAGTTGCTTTGTTTGAGCTGGTATCGCAGTTTCATGAGATTCAATAGTTTGTGTCAGTTTCTTTGAAATCTTGATGTCCTCAACACTATCTTCCTTAACCTTTGTACATTCTTTATCCACAACAATTTTTATATCTTGAGTATCTACATTCATTGTAAAAAGTATCTTTGACTCCGGATTAGTGTCATCAAGTGTTATACCTTCAGTATCTATATTCAATGGATTAGCTGTATGAACCATTGATGAAGGTGCTAATGGAGGGGTGTCCTGAGATGGTGGAGGGATTTTATCTGTTATCTTTATAGAGGGTACACCACCTACTTTACCTTTTCCCTTGTCCTTTTGATATACCTTGAATGTCTTTTCCATTTTTGGTCTGCTTCTTTATTCTTTCTTTTCCTTCTCTGCAAAGAATATGTCCCATTTATCTGTGGTCTCATCTACAATTTCTTTAACCCTTCCAGCCATCGGGCTCACTTGTCGGTGGCCACTAACAAATACTGACCGGTTAGCTTCAGAAATAAGTTCATCTATCTCTTCCTTAGAATTTACCAGATGTACAGCCAAGAGTGCTTCAACTTTCAACTTCTTGTCCAGTTCCATTACAGATAGTCTTTTAGCTTCCAATATATTGTATAAATCATTTGGTAACTCATCAATAAATTCTATCAAAAATTTCTTGTAAATGCCCAAGTGTAAAATAATTCTTTCTTCGATTGTGTTTTTGTCAGAATCATTGGAAGAATTATACCATTTATTTACATTAGACAAATTACCTTCCTTTGTAATCTCATTTAGTAGATCATTCAGTGTGGGGGTAACTAGTGTCTATTTCTTCTTAGGTGTAAGCTTCTTCTTCAGTTCCCTAACTGCTTGTTTCTTCTTCCTTAGTGTCCTAGTTTTCTTAGGTGAAGGAGAGGGTACTGGTGAGGGTTTTCTCTTCCTTTCCACTCTCTTAAACTCAACAGCCTTACCAATGTCAGTATCAGAAGATGTTACAACTGATGAAACATGTGCTTGAGGTTGTAGTCCTTCAAGCTCACTTGCTGATATACCATTGATATTCATGACATTTTCTTTGATTTCTTTGGCTTTCTTAAAGGCATCTCTAATAAAAAAATTTCTTATTTTTGTCCTCTTCTGCATAGATATATTACTCTCAATAGTTTCTACATTTCCAAAGAATTTCTCAGATGGCTCTCTTGGTGCATCAAGTAGATCTTTAGCATATGTTTCCAGAATAGATAGGTCTACCTTATAGCCCATCTCAGTAACCCAATTAGTTCTAGGGCTTACTACTTCCATCCAAGTTTCATCTCTCTTAATGACAAAATAGATTTCCTTGTCATACTTATCAATTATGCTCTTTGGTAGTCTCTCTCTTGCTCTCATCTTAGTTTGAAATGTTTTGAAGTAGTCTATGATGTTCTTAACACTGTCAGTACCCATACCGGTAAAAAGCTTCTTGTATCTGTCTTCCTACGGGGATGTCATAACCAAAATCCTTATGACCTATGTCAGGTATCTCTTTGGTAAAGTATAGCATCAGGCATACTAGTAGGTTTCCAAAATGGAAAGTACCTTTCTTGTCTCCCTTAATCTTCCTCAAATTGTCAGTTAATTCATCCTTAAGCCATTCAAGCACATCAATCTTAGCATTATTGTTCACCATCTTATATGCACTATGAATACAAAGGCTAGAAACAAAATTTGGTCTATTTGCATGAGTTGATTTGTATTCTAGTACCATACTCACATATCTCACATTTATATCCTTAACATCATTCACCCTAAGTGACCTGTTATTAGATGTGGCTCTGGTTAAATCCATAACTCCCTTGTTAGGTATTTTCTTGGTTTTATCAAGTCTACTACTGGTTGAAGGTAAACCAGTAACTGCCTTAATTGCTTCCCTGTTTATTTTGCAAACTGAATCTAACCACATGAACTCTCCATGGACTCTACTCAGTACAAGTCTTACAACTTCCTTTGGAAATTTGGAAATGTTCAGAATCTCTACAAAACCTAAGTCTTCCACAATTTTATGTTCAGGTTTCATCACACCATTTCCATCGGTAATAACCTCATTGAATATTTTCTTTATATCCTTAGTCCCTAGGTTTTTTATGTTGCAATGTATGTAGATTCTAGGGTCTTCTATAAATGCTACACCTTTTAGAATTTTCAAAAAAGCTCCGATAGAATCATCCTATTTTGCAATCTTGGGGATAATCTTAAACATAGGTCTAGGGAATTTGACATTTTCCACAATGACAGGTTTTGCAATAAACTTTGGAATAGAAGATGAGGAAGCCATTTCAAAAGATAAATACCTCTTAACCGTAATTCTTAATGCCTAAAAAACACTTCGTAGATTCGCATTAGGATTCCCTTTCTCCATTTCATGCTCTCTGATTGTTTGAATGCTCAGTGAGTTTGAAATGAGGGTTTTTCGATGCTTTATAGCCAAAAAGGTTCTTTAAAACTGCATTAAATGCTCGTCGGTTAAGTGAAAACTTAACACATCTGTCGGTAAAGAAGAAATGTATCTTCTCACCATCAACCGAGGGTAGAATACATGATTTTGAACTAGCTACAATACCCCCTGAGGATTATTCCTCGGTTAGATGAAGAATCTCCTACTAGTGGAGGATTACTCTATTCTACCATTGCATAGATAGTTTCATCAACTTTCGGATCCACCTTCTTAATCCATTGTTTTGAAAATTCTTTCTTTACTTCATCTACATTTTCTTTGCCTTTCAAACTAGATCCTTTATTGTTTGCCAGTGCATACTTGCTTCTACAAAATTTTGCAATACGTCCAATCTTGTTACATGCATAACAAGTTACATTATTCCTCTGAATAGCCTTTCCATATCCTTGACTGGTTTGTGATCTGCATTGATTAGATAATTGCCCAAATCTTCCACAAACATAGCATTTCACATTCATTATTTAATTTTCTAAATTATGACCAACTTTGTTGCATTTGGAACATTGACCGGTGGGTGAGTTTATATTCTGATTATTTCTAAATCTACATTGATTTGGTCTGTGACCATACTTGTTGCAATTAAAAAATTTCCCATTGAATTTATAAGAATTAGGTTGTCTTACCGGTTTGTTCTGATCTTGATTATTTGCAGTACCAGAAATTTCTCCATGTTCAAATCCAAGTCCATTATTATCTCCATCGGTTTTTTGTCTTTTAAGCATGTCATCAAGTTCTTCTGAACTTTTTTTGAATTTGTCTTTGTGTTTGTTTGTTGTAACTAACTCATTTTCTAGAATTCCAACTTGTCTCACAAGCTCATCTTTATCATGTTGCATGTGAATTAGATCTTTCTTTAGCATATCATTTTCATAACCAAGTCTCAAAATTTCATTTCCTGCATCATTAAGTCTCCTAGCCAAGTCTTCTTCATTCTTCTTTTTGTCTTCAATATCCTTACATAACCTCATAGTTATATCTTGTATTTCATTCTTCATATTACTGTTCTCTTGTCTCAGCTTATTTGCAATGTCTCTAAGAGTTTCCTTTTCATCATCATCATTCTACATCTTCGCATGAAGTTCATTTATTTTATTTTGTGCTATAACAAAGTTCTCCTAAAGTCCTTTAATGAATTCTTGTGCAATCCTCAGATCATCTTCAAGTTTGATATTCTTTAATTTTTCTGCATCAAAATCTTCAAGAGCTCCTTCCAATTGTTTTCTTAAGTTGTCCATCTGTATTGGTGTCAGAATCTCCCTCAAGCTATTAGGATTTACAAATAGAGGACCAGGCTCTAATACCAATTATTAGATTCAGTGTCAGTCCCAAAGACACTGAGAGGGGGGGGGTGAATCAGTTTCTAACTGGTTAGAAAAATATTTACTTATTTATAACTTTGCAACCCAAAACAATGTACCAGTAAATAAGAATTATTGCAGTAAACAAAAATAATAGAGACAGTATAGAAACACACAATAACACAAGATATTTAACGAGGAAACCTAGTGTGGGAAAAACCTTGGTGAGATTTGTGACCCACAATATTTACTCACTGGCCAATGAATAAATACTACTTGCAATAGGGGCCTGCACATGCAGGGAGGCCAACAACCTAGAGGTCACTGCTCAATAAAGAGTCACGTTGACTATAAAATAGATAATTATCTCCCAAGACAATGTATTGCTCAAAACAACATCTCTAATGCTAGTTTTAGTACCGGTTTAAGCTCAGATAGATACCTTATCCACAAACCTTCTCTATCACTAAACAATTATTCTCTACCATAAATATCATATCCTATGTCACAAAATGACCTATAAGATCTCATACTATATGAGTCTTTTACAATATACCATGACGGCTTACAGAATATAATTATATTAAAATAAACAAAATTTCATCCAATGTCAGCTGGCGTGTCAGTATTCTTTGTTGCCGATGTAATCTAAATGTTGGTGAAGTGCCTGCTGCTACCGGTGTCTGCCAGTGTATGAAGTTTGTGATGTTGGGCATGTAGAAACCAAATGTCGATGAGTTGTGAGTTGTTTTCCATCAATGACAACATCAACTTTTCTCATAATAGTGTAGAATGCCAACAATACGACCATTATCCTTTGATTTGTCCTTTATTGGGTGCATCTCGTTGTCGTAACATGCCTTTATTTTGCATGCCTGCTAACTCAAAGAAATTGCTCCCAATAAGGTATTCACAATCACTTTAACATGGGGCAATGCACTCTACTCAATGTAACACTTTATGGACACACCATGACATGTTTTCAATACTCAAGTTACTTTGTAAACTAAGCCTTTTCAATTGTAATTTGGTATTTTTCTTTTTCATGACTCATAGTAAGTGAATCTTACTAGGCTAGTATATTCATGCTCTCTTTCTCTTTCATATATTGTCCCTTTTATCTTGATATTAGAGTGGTAAGATTCTAAAGTCCTTGGGGGCTTAGCACGTCTTGTCTCCTTGATATCTTGGTGAAATTTTTTCAATGCAACTTTCTACTTTACTCTGAGTATGCTTAGTTTCATACTCCCACTAAACTGGGGGTTAAATATAGGCTCGTAAATTTTACTCATTTACAATTTCATCATCACTTAGACCTCACTTTGGTATTTCAGCTTCTGATGCTTGATAATTGTGTTGATTATGCTCACACCCCCTATCAAATTTGCATTTTCATCATCTCCCCTATCTTCCCCTCATGTTGAGTCCTAATTTTTCAGGACCAAGGTGCCCAGTGTCATAATCATCCTAATCAAGACCCATTTTTGGGCCCTACAATGGTCATCTCAAATCAACGAGAAATCAGATCCCGTGTCAGGGTACTCTAGAAATTTAATTTGTTTTCTAGTGGTCGAGTATAAAAGGAGGTCTACCCCTCTCATTTGACATCAAATCAATCTTCTAAGTCATCCAAATTACACTTTGGTAAAATTCAATTCAAGTGAGCAAGAAATTAGTCATTCATCAAGTATTGGAGCATAAGTGAAGTCAAGTTCAAGTATTGAGATGGCATTCATGATCAATGCTTTAGGAAGACATTCTACATGAAACCCTAAAAGCTTTGTGTGAAGGTCAAACAAAAATTCATCAAGGTATACATTGTAGTTTCAAGCATTTCATTTCAAATCTAAGTTTTCCCTCAAAAGGAAAGTGTCTTATCATAGTCTTTCATTACATTTGTCATTTTCATACTTAATTCTAAAACTAGGGTCTTACCTAAGGCAAACCCCTATTCCCAACCTATTTCCTATCTTTTTGTGTGCATGTAACAAGTGCAGAAGTTGTACTCATGAATTTTAATAGTGTTGACAGAGATGAACAAGTTTAACTTTCAACGATGAAAAATTTGGACTAAGGCAGATCTATGCTATATGGTCCCAAAAAATTAGGTCAAACTTCTAGGAACAAGTTCTAAACATATTATTTTTCTGATATCTTAGTCTTTGTACTCATGGGATATCTATAGCAGTCTATTTATGATTATTTACTTTAATTATTCATTGTTTTGGCCTAATTTACAATTATCAACCTAGGAAAGGGGAAAACCCTAATCTAGGTGAATCTAATTAGACTTTAAGCCCTCCCCTTAGGTGGATTAAGGCTAGATCTATTAGGTTCACCCCTCTTTACACCATTGTTATGGTTAATATAGATTATTAGTGGTTTTATTATCTTAATTGGCCCTAATTCCAAATTACACCACCACAACTCCTTCAATTGTGGTTTATCATCAACTATTTAATTGGCTTTAAAAAAAGTGTTGTGATATGTTTAAGGTTCAGTTAAGTCCTAGGTTCAACCTAATTTTCTGGTTGATGCATATTCTAGGTCACACATTTCATTTGTTAGGTCCTATTTGATATAACCTAATTGATGTTTTGGGACACTGCAAAGAAAATGTAAGGAAGGAGAAATCACTTGTGAAGGGTCTGAGTTGATTTTGAAGTGTGCAAAATTAGTGTGACTGAATAATTGGGCTACAAAAGAGGATTGCACCACCAGTATTAGTCCAATGCTTTTTCTTTAGAAATTCACATTATGTATGTCATTGTAATCTAATTGTATCTTTTCCTAGAGAAGTTATCTTCATACCACAAGTCAATTGTATCTTTCCCTAAGGAAATGCGCCTTATCTTGCAAGAACATGCAAGGATCAATGAGCTTCCTTAGTAGTGAGAATAAAACAAACTTTGTAATAACATGTTTAATATTGTGATTTAATCCTCACTATGGCTTCTCCCTTAGCTTTTCCACATAAAAATCTTGGTGTTCTTGTGTTGTGCATGTTGTGTTTTATTCTTTACTTCTATAGTTCTACTTTCAAGGTTTAAAAGTTAATAAATGCTTAAAATTTATTTGTTGTTGATTTATCCCCTCTCAATATCTAGGTGTGTTCAACAATTGGTATTAGAGAAAGGTTCCTAACGCAATAGTCATACAATTGAGGAAGATCCTTCATTTGAACATAAAATCTTGGTGTGGTGTTGAATGATAAGATTCTTCTAAAACCATATCATGAGGCAATGGAACCTGTAGGATGGTATATTGATCTTGCTAAGTGTGAGATAGATTTAGAAGGAGAACATAAATCTTCTCTTGATGATCTGGATAGTGCAAGAGCTAAAAGTGAAGAGTAAAATAACAAAATCAACAAGCCTAAAAGGAAAATTATCAGGCTAAAGGCTCATATTATAGAAAATAAGGAATTGAAAGCCAAACATAAAATAATAGAAGAATAGATTGACAAATTGAAGAGTGAAGAAATCATAATATGTGAAGATAAGCTCAAGAAGGTAGAAGATGATTTTATAGATTTGAAGGTTCAAGTTGAAGAAGGAAAGAAGGTTCTAGATTGTTTGGAAGTAAAACTTAATGATAGAACTATTGAATGAACCAAACTTGAGGAAGAAATTGTTTCTCTAAAGAGGGAATTGAAGCATTCAAAAGAACAAATGGAGGAATTTTTGAAGCTCAAAGGTGGTAGTGACATCCTTGGTGAAATTTTTAGTTATCAAAAACTACCAAAGAATAAGGGTGCTCTTGGTTTTGAAAATGAAGAATGTTCAAGTATAATATTATAAATAGGAAAGGAAAAGAAAAGGTTCAAGATGAATCCAAGGAGACAAAGTGGGATCAAAATAAATTTACTCACATTTGTAACAAGAGGAATAACTTCAAAAGGCCCACTCCTAATCAAATTTTTCAAGCCAGGTATCCTCAACCTTTTAATGGTAGTTGTTTTTCTTGTAACAAGATTCAACATAAGGCTACAAAATGTAGGAGTAGGATGAACATGAAGTCATTTAAGCCTTATAGGCCTCAACCCTTTAATAGTTAGTGTGATACATGTAATAAATATAGTCATAAGGAAAATGAATGTTGAACTAGAGTAATGTTGAACAACTTCATGAATGTGACTCAATCTATCAATGGATACTATTATACATGCAACAAGTTTGGTAACAAGGAAGCTAACTGTAGATCAAATGTAAGGAGTGGAAGTGCTTTGCAACAAGGAATTACATTTCATAATTATAATAAATGGAAATTAATAAGAATCGCTTATAAATGAAAGCAACTCTTCTACTCTTTGGGCTCTGCAAGAGCTAGGTGGGTAAACCTTCACAATATTGATAGATCTAAAACAAGTAATGACAAATATTTCTCACAAGTAGATGAATCTTACTAAAATGTTTTGGATTACATGAATTAGTTTATAATTGGCTCCATTCTGATTATTTATCATTAAATGCATTGCTAGGAGTGAAACTCCTATTCTATCATTAACCTACAATAAATATAGAGGAAACTTGCTTTGATTTCAACCTGGTTACTGAAAATATGAACTATGGGGGCTAGTGATTAATCCATGGGAACAAAGTTGCATATTCAATGAAATTGACAAAGATTACACATATAATTATAAATGCATATGCATTATGAATGCATCCAATTATCACACATATAGATCATTCTTATTTAATCATCATTATCCTTTTTAAGTCACTATAAGACCCAAATGATATTTCATTCCTTCCTTGAGGGAAAGCCAATTCATGCATCACACATTCATGAAAAATTCACCTATCCTTGATAGACAAATTCAAATGATAGAAAGAGAATAAAATGGGAGAAAATCCATAGTGATATTTTCATTAATCTCTTAAATCTGCAACCATAAAATTTATTGACAATAGATTGTAAAGTTTAATAAGAAAACAAAACTTTGTATTTTATCACTATTCCCCTTACAAAATTTTAGAATCCTTACAAAGTAACCTTGAATTCCCTTTTATAACACAAGGGAGCAACAAGCTTCGGGTTACTTTGCCATGTGTCAAAATTCAACTTGCTCACAAAAGAATATGTTGGAACCATTAATTTTGGTGGAATTAAGGTTCTCCTTAGGATTTTTAGGTAGTCATTTTTCCCGACCCTTAACATCAATCAAATCCTTATATTCCACTAGCTTGGAAAACACTCCCTACACTGGTGACAATTATTCTTGAATCCATGACACTAGTTTGAGAAGAATGGTTTATTTACTTATAAGATGGAGTTATTATTGGGACAAGTTCATCAATGAAAGACATGAATAAAAAATGTGTTATATGTGGGGTAAAATGAAATCCCACAAGGGTAGAGCCCAGCATATAGTCGTGACAAGACTGTTGGCACCTAGAAAAAAGGAAGTGAATTCCCTATGTGAAGATTGTCATATAGGCTTACAATCTCCATTATCATGCATTTTGGTACCCACAGACCTCATTGGTACTTCCTAGACACACATAAAGTTTCCAAAATACAATAAATTTGTATAATGTATAAGCCCAACATTTCATTTTAGCAAAAAGCCTCAAAAGAAGTAAATCGACAAGACCCTACTAAGTCATACCGATTAGATTAGTATTCTTCAAATTGGCATCATAGGCGACTATCAGGAAGACACTGTCCTATTACATCGATAAGAGATCTATTTGTGAAAAGAGAACTTGCGTTGTCATCTAAAAGTGACATACCAATCACAGGTAGACAAATTGCATCTATGCAATAATTCTCATCAGAATGAGCATGAAGTCATCAACCTGATTTCATATGTTACGCCGATATACATCCACGAGTAGAAAACATGGGAAGAGTCTAGTTGATGAGTTTGACATCGACAGGAGACATGAAGTTGGGGAGAGATCCTAGAAGTCATTCAGTTGATGGAGGTCATTCCAATAGGGCTACATGGAGATATATCAGGTTGACTTACCTCGATATGAACAACAAGATGAGCTAAGTAGATTGATGAGACTGATACTATCAGGTTGAAACCACGAAAGACAGACCAGTTAAGTAGGTCGCCCCAATAGAGGAGAAATTTAAATGTATCGGCAAAAGGTCCATTTGTCACACCAAAAAGGTAAAATGGGAGATTATCTTCATCATCCAGACTTACTCATATCGGGAAGAGATATTGAGATCAACCCAACTTGAGAGTCACACCGATAAGGAAGAATAACGAAAGGCTCCATGATCATATCGGTGAGAAAATAGACTTTGGCCAGAGGTTTCTTGTGTGACCCCAACAACTACTATCATGTCGATGATATTTGATCATTGTAATTCTCAGTGGTGGCCATGTTGGTTCCCAGAATGGGGTTTATACTACGAGCAAGCAGAAACCAAGTTGATTGTTTAGGTTTATTAGGGGAGAACCCAACTCCAACTATCAAAATGTCCAAGGACATGGACCAACATATGACAAGGATTTCTTCTAATCCTTCTACACTTCAGGCTTTGCAAAACTCAGGAGGGTGATCCCTTAATGCACTTGCAATCTCCACACCACACTTTGCAAATTCCATTAAAACAAAACTAAAGATGTCATTCTTAAGAGGGCTCAACAAAGAGGGAGAATGATACAGAGTGGCTAGCTCTGAGTGATCCTTGACTTAATTTGGAGCATGAGACATTTTCAACAAGTGGCAACATACACAAAAATGAAAAGATGGTCTGATATTTGCAATTTATAGAGAGTTGTCGATGATTTATGAGTGCAACATTGTTATTGGAGAAATCTACATGCCATGATCAATGTCTTATCCATTGAGTGGCTCAAATTACAAAATGTAGGATGAAAATATAATAGAATCTTAGTCTAATAGCTAAAGATCCAAGATAATACTACTTTACAATATCTCTCATTTGTATATCCAAACCAAAATACTTATCTGAATCCATGTATAAGCATTTAATTAACCCCTTAGGTCAAAGCAAAAAATAAAAAATACATACACCATAACAATGAAATGAACGACAAAACCCTTGATTCTATTCATTCAAAACATAACATAATTACATGCTGGAGAAATGGATTTGAAATATGTTTTCTTTCATTTAACAAGCTATTTTATATTAAAAATCATCTTACATATAACTCCTTCAAGAACGTGCATTAAATATGATACAAGACCTATTTTATTTTCTCTATAAATGACTTTTACAGCCTACTCATTTCACCTAGAACCAACGTACATGACCAAGGATTTGGACCCAAGATTTGCGACCAAATTTCTCATGGCCTTGAATTCCCTTTTATAGACACAAGGGAGAAAACAAGATTTGGGCCAAAGGAGACACCTATCACAAGCCTACAAGATTGCTTGTGATTCTTCACAATCTCTAAAAACCTGTCCATACCAGCACTTCATGTTGAGGTAGAGACAAAATTCCTAACTGCATTTTGGTAGAAACAAAACCTTTTGAGCCATGCCACTATCACCCTCAATGCTCCCACATGGACCGTGAGATGCACCTGGATGCTCTATAGAGCATTTCCCTTCCAAAAGATGATTTATATCCCAGAAAGAAGTAAAGTCACCCCTAAACTAGAGGAGGAGCTCCAACCTTCATGCCAGGATCATAGAAAGTGGTAAAAGGGACTCCTAAAGGAACATAAAGTGAAGGGAAGACGTTGCAACTTCCATGTCATCTCAAAGATGACTGGTTGTTTCCACCTCCCAAACCTTGTTCTTCTCTTGTTCCTCCGTGAAGCCCTTCCTATAACCCTCTGCCAACTAGTGGCAGAGGAGAGGCCGAGGATGTGTCATGCAGGGCTTGTTCTGATGAAAAATGGATTTCAAGCCTCCACAGACTATCCTCCCAACTTTCAAGGTTCCACTAACTATAAGCATACTCAGTCAAGAAAAATTTGCATCCGATATCACAGAGCTCACTATAACTCCTTGCACGATATTGCTCAAAAATCATTCTCATCATCTTGAAACCCTCTTTCTACTAACTGAGAACACGACTAAGCAATATTTATAATCAAAATTGTCTCACTCAATAGTACTCATACATAAAAAATAATCATTTTGTTTCCTTCTACTCATCATGCCAGCAAATGAATTTAAGACATCATATCCAAGACACCGTCAGATTAAAATTGCCAATTCGCTACCCTCTGACAAAGATCATCTTAAGTGAATGATTTTATTTTGATCATATTATTTTCTTGATTGCACAAATTTTGTTTCAGAATCTCTTTTTTGGATATGTAGTCCTTATCCTTTTAAAATTTTCTCGGAGACAGTTTCTTGATTCTTACCCTTTTGTGAGAATCCCTGATAGTACGCAACCTATGATCTTGTTGACATGTCCTTGATCACTTCATTGCCAACTCATAAATCATCCTTATACCTTTATGCCTCTGGAAATATCAATTTCTTATTGTCATGGTAATAAAACTTGCTGAAATGGCTCCCTAAAATTGTCAGCATTGCTAGCCAATTCACTTCGACCCATAGAACAGCCTTTACAATGGGTCTTCTAAAAATCAATCAACATCCATGTGTCTCGACTTGTCTTAGTTCATCTTATGTTGACAAGCTCATTTCCTTCCGCCTTTATTTTCTCGCATGAGTGATGACAAACAGTCTTAATCACCTCTGTTTTGAAATACCTTCTTCATCCATTGTAGATTTTATCTACCATGGCACATTGCACGATCACCATTAGTCAATATGATATTGACCTTCCCCTATGACAAATGGGTCCACAATTATCTGACCATGTATTGTCCAGTCATTTTTCAGCTCAATTCTATTAGCGGCCCTACCATCGCACCTTCGTGGTCTGCCTAGGACACACAACATCATCTCGCAATGTTGTGGTCCTTAACTTCCTTGCATCTTCCTTTGCAAGACTGTGAAGGTTGTCAGATATGTTCACTCTTTACAAACCAGCTACAACAACTGCTTAACATTGACTGCTATCGTTAGTGCACCTTCCTGATTGGGTTAAAACATTGTCGTCCACTTGATGCATGTGTAGAATTATGGAACCTTTAGTTGTTTGATTGTTAATCAAAGAGACATTAGCTGAAATATATAAGCCAGAATTAGGGAAAATAATACCCTCTAAAATATTAAAGGGGGACCTGATCATAGTGAAAAAGGTGCAGACTTAGGAAAATTTCATAAGGGCCACCATAAGAAATAATGCCTAGGAAAGAAGACTAAGTCCCCTTGACAATGAAAAAGACCCTCACATTTAAGTGAAAAAGGCAGTGAAGAAACATAATAGGCTTTGGGTTTTTTTTAACAAAAGACTTACCCAAAAACACATAAACCCTAAACCTTGAGGGTAAGAACAAAGAGCATCATTAATTCAAAATGACTAAAATACTGATAAGGACATCAAATTTTTGCATAGTCATTTTCAGGACTATCGGGCCATAAAGGGATGAAATCCAAGAGGAGGAAAGGGATCAGAGAAGGTTTCCTTGATAAGCAAGACATACCAAATTAAGAGGTCATGAAGTGAATTAACAAGATCAGCTCAAATCAAAAGGAGATGACCAAACGATATTCCTCATCAACAACATATTACTCAAAGTCTTGGTGATATGCAAGCACATAGTGTCACACCGAAAAGAGAAATTGTCACATCGATTGGTTTGATTTTTAAAATTCATTGAGGCATTAATCACCATAGATGACATTAATTCTACATGATAGAAGGGCTTTGAAAAATTTATTGTGGACATTTCAGCATGAAGCATACCAAGGAGATATCACAAGCAATGAAGGCAGAAGAATAGGTGAGAATACTCAGGTAGTGAGAAGTAAGCAATTGTAGTTTTATTTTGTAAACTTTGCAAAATTCATTTCAGTCTGCATTTTGTTTTATAAGAATGGATAGCTCTACAACATCTAAGGGGAAGAGATAGAAGGGGGAAACAAATAAAATGAAAAAGTAAGAAATAAAAAACACAGAAGGAGAAGCCCCCAAAACAATTAGAGGTTGCTGAATTTGAAGAAGTTGTCAAATAGCAGAGATAATGTCAAAATTTAATTGACCAATTCCATGGTTCACGGATAAAATCCAAGAGATCAGTCCAATTAGACCCGAATGCTAGTAAATTCAAAGACTAATGTCAGAATGTAGGGGACATATGGACTAACATTCGAGGTTATGAATTGTTTCTCTTCCATTACCAAAGAAAAATGAAGCATGAACCCATATGTAACCCTTGGAGAACAAATCTAGGGAAAATAACTATTCCAAATGTATTTGTAAATTTGGACTTGGTCAAGCTTTTGGCTAAATACTATTGTATATGGTGAAAATGGATAAACAACAACATTGAAAGACTAAATGAATTTAACAACAAAACCCTAGCCTAACAACAACAAAGATCCACCATAACATATGAAGATTACCTAAGACAATGCAAATCAAATCAAATCAAAAAGATTATACCATCACATGTCCAATAGGGTTTGGATCTCCATTCTTCCTATCTCCATTGATCTTGCTTGATATATTTGCTCTCAGATTTTATATGTGCACAAGAGATCAACAAAGAACGAAAATGTGGTCGCAAATAGGATTGCATATGAAAGTTCAAAAGTGTAGTGTAGTCGAGTGCGCAATTGAGTTAGTTAGGATGCATAGGGTTTGATAATGAAGGAATCATCTCCTTATAAAGAAGACACCATAAGAAATGGAGGGATAAGATTGAGAGGTGTAAAAGAGGTCAGCTATGATTAGAAGGTAGGTAAAGAAAATAATAAAATAATGAGAGGGTAGGTAGTGTATGAATTAAGAGATGAATGACATGTGTCATGGGTAGAAAAGGTTAACGAATTAATTAAATAAATAAAGATTTATTTAATTAATATAAGAAGTGGGATCAATTAAATAAATACAATATTTATTTAAATTAGGAAAAGTGGTAATTTAAATAAATAAGAGTATTTATTTAATGAGAAATAAGGCTAGAAGAGGATAAATGAATTAGTTAAATACATAAGGATTTATTTAATCAATAGAAGAATTGGGCTAAAATAATTAATTAAATAAAGATATTTATTTAATTAGACATGACAATTTTAGGTGTCTACAACTATAATTCAAACCTCAAAGCTATATGTGATTTGTAAGGAAAACCATTTATACATCTATCTAGGGAAGCTAGAGGAGGTCTTTGGGTTTGGGGATATATGTGATCTCCAAATTGTATATGAGGATCTAAACAAAGAATATTGGAGACTAGATAATACTTATAAGGGGTGGAGATTGCCACTGTACTGGCCTAGGATAGATGGAAATCTAGTACCTCTAGAGGATGATGATGTGCCACCATTCAATGTGAATTTGTTTGAGAATTACTTCTAATATACATGTTATTCTGCAGGACAAGTTATGGGAGTGGAAGTCCTTGAGTTTATGAAAATTGAGCCCATGGTAATTGTTGCAGATATCTAGGGCCACAACACTAGAAATTTTAATTATGCAGCCTTAATTCACTGCCTGATTGACCTATCCCTTGTGGCAACCAAGAATAATTCTTCCAAAGTATATCTTAAGCATTATTCAATCCTCATGCAGATGGTTTTGTATTATGGATATGAGAAAGTGTTGGCATTTTTTATAATGATGTTGTGATTGTCATTGATGGACACACACTTGCTTTGAGATCACTTTTTGTATGTATAAGTTATTCTCAACTGGTATGTGTTCCAAATTGGTATTATGTATTATAGTCTTTAGACTATCGGTGTTTTGCAGAAAGTGTTTACCGATCTCAAGTGGTATGGAGACCTCAAGCAGTTCGAGGATCTCAAGCGGTACGAATGAACTGAAGCGGCAATTATCATTTTCCCAGCCTTCATTTTTGGACAACTGATCATCAGTTTAATGTTTGAACCGGTATTACTCTATGATGAGTTACCAACCGGTAATCGATAAAGTTGTATGAACCGGTAATACTCTATGATGAGTTACCAACCGGTATTTTTGTGATGAGTTACCATCCACCAACACTCTGACGGTGATTTTTTATCGTGTTATCAAATGTGTCTAGATGCAATGACACTAGGAACTTGCAATGTAATCCTATTGGACTGACATGAAATCAGATTCATTTTTAAGGACATCATGTCTAGGGTTTTAGGAGAGGTAGTTGTTAGGGTTTTTGGTGGTTGATGATTTTTTGTATGTGTGATCTTAGAAGAGAAGATCGAGTCTGTGTGCTATAACAGAATGTAGATTTACTGAAGACTAAAGTAATGCTAAAATACATTAGCAATGAGCTATCTTGGATCTAACCAAGCAGACTGTGCTATTTGCTAGATCATTCACTTGTTGATTACTCACATCTTTGACAAGTCTAAAACCCTTAATTGGGTAGGCCCAGAAAAGCCTTTGTAAATCCTCTAACAAGATGGTTCACATCTATAGATCTGAAATCCTCTCACAAGGTAGTCTTTAATCGGACTTATCTCCTAACAGAGATTGAGATTCCTAATAGGATCTATTCTGGTAAAGAACATTGTATGACCTTAACCAGTCTGGTTACTATTCTACAGATAGTTACTTGTGAGTTTCATCTCACCGTGGTTTTTCCCATTTGGGTTTCCACATCAAAATCTATTGTGTTATGGTGATTGTTCTTCTATGGGTGAATGCCTTATTTGCTATTTGGTTTGGATTTGTGTTAACCGGTTTGTTAGTAAAACTGTTATACTGGTTTACTGCTAAACTGTTTAAGTGTTTAAGTTCAGTATTTTTTGGTATACTAATTCACGCCCCCCCCTCTTAGTATTCATCAATTGGTATCAGAGCCAACCTTTCTATAAGTTTAACCACTTGGAAAGAGATATGTACGAATACACTGTGAGGGAACTTACTCATCGACTCACTTAGACTGAGAAAGCCTATGATGAACTCAAAGTCAAATATAAGGCCTCTCTGGCAAAAAGAAGAGAGCATGCTGAAAAACTGATGGAACTAACAGAAAATAGTTCCTCTGATGAAGAGAACATGGAAGCCCTAGTTGAAGAAGTTGAAAAACTAAATCATTCTAATGCTAACCTAAGAAGGGAACTTGAAGGACTGACTATCAGGTTGTGTCAAGAACTTGAGAACCGGAGAAAACTGAACATCTGGTAAAAGACAAAGATCATGAGATCTCCAAGCTAAAGCAAGAAATCAGTGCACTTGCCGCTCATCTCCAAGAGAGTAAAGTGGAAAAAGAGGAAATGCAAGGTGAACTAAACATGGCTATTTCTGAGAATGCAACCTTGAATGAATCCAATGCTTCTGTTACCAAAGAACGCAGTGAGTCAAAGGAAATACTTGCCAAATTCAATAAGAGCACTGTTAAGCTAGAACAAAAGCTTGAACCAGCAAAATCGGTGAAGAATACCACTGGACTTGGTTTTTTTGGTTATGAGGAAGCTGAGACCTCTGGAACAAAAGATGGAGCATCAAAGAAGTAACCCACACCAAAGGATAAAGGTAAGAAAAAGTTCAAACCTGTTTGCTTTAATTGTCTCAAGGAAGGACATACTACTGATGTATGTAGAAATAAGGCTTACAATAACTTTCCTTACTTTCTAAACAATAAGCCTAGATCCAATAGATTCAATGGAAATTATTATGCATGCAACAACTCTGGGCATAGAACATTTGAATACAAGTCTATCATGCACAACATCAGAAGGTATCCTCAAAGGAGTCAATGAGTCTTTCCTAAACCCTCTGGGAACCAGAATCCAAACCGGTTTAATACCTATAATCATCAGTCAGGTAGTGGTGGCTATCAAGCAGCAACTGGATGGAGAGAAACCTATTTGATCTATCATGGTAGTGGTCACATAGCTGCAACATGCAGAAGGAAGAATGGAAACATGAATAATGGACCTTGGAGAGCACCTAGAATGGTTTGCTATCATTGCAATAAACAAGTCCATAGAACAAGATTCTACAAAATGAGAAAGAATATATCAGATGATATACCGGTCACTCCGGAAGGAAAGATTGATGTTGAAACTATTCAAGCGGATATGAAGAAAACCTAGAAAAAGAAGCCAGAAGAAGTGTCTCTAGAAGAACCGGTTTCTGCACCTAGTGTGGAAATCTCTGAATAGGCAAACTAAGCTACATGAAAGCTTAGGGGGAAACAAATTGGTGCAATGTTTTGAACCCCCAATTTACACTGGTAGAAGACCTTAACTGGTATGTGATACCTATAAATTGGCAAAAGACCGGAAATGGTAAAAGACAAATTAGGGTTTACGCCCTAATGGTGGAGCATTTATTATGGTAGGTGGAGAATCCAATTAAAAGGGATTTTCAAGTCATTTTCACTTATCAATTTTGGAGCAAAGAAGTTTTCAAGTGCAGAGCGACAAAAGACCATTTGTCTTGCAATTCAGAGAGATTTCAAAACCTTGAAGAAGAATATGAAGATAACATCAATCGGTCAAGTGTAGAACTCAAAGAGGTAACCCAACAACTAAAGTAGTGAGTGGCAAAGTGGAATTTGCAAGTCCTAAATCTCAACTTTCAAAGGTATTTTTTGAGTTTCTATGTTTATCATGGCTTCAACATCACACTCTAGTTCTAGTGCACCCATTGATTTAGTAGATTTCATCCAACAGAAGGCAAAATATAATGCCCTATCCCAAATACCCACTAGTGTTATAGTAGATGAAGGTATTTCAGATTACATTGACTATAAAATTGAAGACCTAGGATCTCTAGTGATCCATTTGCAATTGATTTTTTTTTGCGAGAAGGACAAAAAGATCAAACCTGAATTTAGCATATTGGAAAAGAAGACTCTTCATAATGCAATCTATTTCCTTGAAGAATTCACAGATGATCACATCTACATCATCCTAAGTAGAGTGCATGGTGACAAAATGTACTTAGAGTGGACACATGACATCACACCGGAAGTGATTCATGCCTTCACCAATTTCTGTAACATTGGAGAAGTGCCAGCCCTAAGGAAGATCAGCAAGACTGAAATGACCAAGCTCACTAGTTCTATGAGTGATCAATGGGGAATGACCATCAATACCATCAAGGATGATTTGGTCCAGTATGCCTGCATGGTGATAGGCTACCGGACATTCTATGCTAGCAGGAAAAACTCTGTCTCTGCTGCAGCAGTAAATGTTGGCTACAAGATGATTATGGAAGATGCCTCATTTGATTTATGCACCTGTATGCAAAGGCAACTTCTAGTGAACTTGAAGTTAATTAAATAGGATAATGCCTTGAGATTTAAATTCATACAACTATTGGTTGGATTGTTCTTCTACTTCCAAGGCTACTTTCCAGGAGTCAGTGATATTTAGTGGTCTGCTGACCAACCAGTTACAAAGAAAATCAGGGAAAGTCTTCAAGTAGTTGGAACCGGTTATCCTGAAGTCCTGAACAAATACTTTGATGAGTTCAAACACAAGATGAGCCAAAGGGTAAGAATATCTAGTGATATTTTCAAGAAGTATGAAGAGGACATCTCCTTTATCATCAAAGTAGATGAGTGCATAATGGAGGTTGTTGAGCCCAGAAAGGAAGAAGTGGAGCCTATGGGTTATGAGGTGATGTATGACACGCTAGACAAGTATGCTTCTACCCTACTTTCTTTATCACTTGATCCTAAAATGAAGAGAACCTGTACCTATCTAGAAAGGGTTACACCAGTTGAGGAGCCCTCTGTGAAAAAAGGAAAGGTAGTACCATCTATACTGGCACCGGTTACTTCAGCAAGTCCTAAAGTTACCAAGCGGTCACTAGCAAAGAAGAAACCGGAAGTTGCACCCGCCAAAGTATTTGAGAGAAAATGGAAGACAAAAGGCAACACACCAAACTCAGAAGAAATAGAAGCTGAAGAATAGCCAAAGAAGACTAGGAAAACAAGAAAGAAGAAAAACACAACCAGCAATGAATTAGCATCATCAGCACTAGTAAATATTGATATTTCCTCTTACAAACCTTTGACACATTGTCAAAGAACTATTAAGAACATTAGGAGAAAAGTGTTGAGTGATTTGGCAAATTATTTTGATGATTTCAATGATAATGAGAAGGAGGAAGTAGAATAGGAAGTCATTCAATATTTATGTATTAATGACTGGTTGCCATCAGAAATTGAATCTGTGACACCGGATTCTTTATATAATTATTTAGACAACAAATGGTACATTGCCATAGAAAAGGAATAGGAGATAAGAGAAAAAATATTTTCTCAATATATTCCTAATGTGTCTAATTCCAAACTTTATGAAGTTATGGAAAAATATAAAGGCCTCTTCTTTATGCGAAGAAGGAGACTCTTGTTGCTAGAAGGAAAAGTCCCTAAGGTGGTGAAAGATACCCACTCTCATGCCAAGGTAGCTCTGATATTGCACCAAGTGTCTGAAGCCAACAAAAAGGCTGAACAAGAACCATAAATTGCAAAACCGGATGAGGTGTATAACAGTGAAGCAGAACAAGTCACTGAGAAAATGGACCCCATTGATGTTGATTCTTTGGACGGTGAAGATGTTACTCTGGATACACCAACAAAAACAACAGGATAGGAGAAATAGGACAAGGAAAAGAGAAAAGAGGAAGAGAAGAGAAAAGAGGAAGAGAAGAGAAAAGAGGAGGAGAAGAGAAAAGAGGAAGAGAAGAGAAAAGAAGAGGAGAAGAGAAAATAGGAAGAGGACAAGAAGAAGAAGGAAGAGGAGAAGAAATAGGAAGAGGAGAAGAAGAAGAAGGAAGAGGAGAGGAATGAAGAAGAGAAGCAGAAAGAAGAAGAAATGAAGAAGGAAGAAGAGAAAAGAAAGAAAGAAACTGAGGAGCAGAAGAAGGTAGAAGAAGATAAGCAAAAAGCCAAGGAAAAGGAGGAAGCGACAAAGAGTGTGCATGTAGAGACCCCAAAGGAAACTAGTGGTAAAGCCAAACCAACTGACATCACCAATCCCATTGACCTCTAGTCTACAAATGAAATGGAGCTACTGCAAAGTATTAAGCTTGCTCAAGAGTGACTAGAAGCACGAAGGAGGAAAAAGGAGGAAGATGTGATTCATACTATGGTGGAAACTCTCACTAGTTTGATTCCTCGTACCAATCTCCCAAGTACTGATTCCTCTCTAGCTCAATTGAAGCTCCTATGCAGATTTGTAGAGGACCAAGTGCAATGTCTGGAAGATGTTGCTAAAGCCAATGCAAAAAATAAGCATCAAAAGGCTTTGAACACTGCTTTGGTAAAGAAGTTAAATGAGCTCTAGTTTGATCTACAAAAAGCATGGAAGGACATAAAAGATGTTTTGGATGAGGGGAATCTACTGCTCAGTAAGATATGTCAACCCCATCTATTTTGTGATGATGTGCTTGCTCAGAAAGACAAACTACAAACTGATTTGTAGACATTCATAAGTACCTTCAAGACACCCTATGAATCCTTCACCGCTTATGGGCAAACCATTCACCGATTTCAACTTTAGGCTATAAGAATAGAGTTAGAGATCAGTGACCAAACCAAAGATTTGTAGGAACTTCAACTAGTTTTACTACCATGACTACAAATACATCAAAAATCATGCTATCTCAATCTGGATGCCTTAACGGTCACTCAAGAGATGAGTACCTTGGATGCTATGGAGGAACATGTTTTTCAGATGCAAATGGAAAGTGAGGTTGCTACCTGATTGCTTGAGTCATGGCCTTTATCCATGGAGACATTTATGCAGGACTTTAAATAAATTTTTGACAAGTTTTACTCTTTATTGTCATAAACTCTTATGATTTTAATGGTAATGAAAATAGGGGTTATTCAGTTGTACTTTGTCATTGTTGGAAAACGGGGAGTAGTATTCTGTATTTAAAATTTTGATGCATGTTATGTATAATTTCATCTTTATCTCCCTTATATGCTTAGGGGGAGTAATTTTGATTATGGCATATTTTTGTTGTAAAACACTTAGATGTCAAAAAATTTCCTAAGTGTTGCCATCAATGCCAAAGGGGGAGATTGTTGGCATTTTTGATAATGATGTTGTGATTGTCATTGATGGACACACACTTTCTTTGAGATCACTTTTTGTATGTATAAGTTATGCTCAATCGGTATGTGTTCCAAACTGGTATTATGTATTACAGTCTTTAGACTATCGGTGTTTTGCAGAAAGTGTTTACCAATCTCAAGCGGTATGAAGGAACTAAAGCAATAGTTATCATTTTCCCAATCTTCATTTTTGGACAACTGGTAATCAATTTAATGTTTGAACCGGTATTACTCTGTGATGAGTTACCAATCGGTAATTGGTAAAGTTGTATGAACTGGTAATACTTTGTGATAAGTTACCAACCGATATTTTTGTGATGAGTTACCATCCACCGACACTTTGATGGTGATTTTGTGCTATGTTATCAAATGTGTCTAGATGCAATGAACCTAGGAACTTGCAATGTAATCCTATTGGACCGACATAAAATCAGATTCCTTTTTAAAAACATCATGTCTAAGGTTTTAGGAGAGGTAGCTGTTAGGGTTTTTGGTGGTTGATGAGTTTTTGTATGTGCGATCTTAGAAGAGAAGATCGAGTCTGTGTGCTATAATAGAATGTGGATTTACTGAAGACTGAAGTAATGCTGAAATGCACTAGCAATGAGCTATCATGGATCTAACCATGCAGACTGTGCTATTTGCTAGATCATTCACTTGTTGATTACTCACATCTTCGACAAGTCTGAATCCCTTAACCGAGTAGGCCTAGAAAAGCCTTTGTAAATCCTCTAACAAGGTGGTTCACATCTATGGATCTAAAATCCTCTCACAAGGTAGTCTTTAATTATACTTATCTCCTAACTGAGATTGAGATTCCTAATAGGATTTGTTCTGGTAAAGAACATTGTATGACCTTAACCGGTCTGACCTTAACCAATCTGGTTACTATTCTACAGATAGTTACTTGTGAGTTTCATCTCACCATGGTTTTTCCCATTTGGGTTTTCATGTCAAAATCTCTTGTGTTATGGTGATTGTTATTCTATGGGTGAATGCCTTATTTGTTGTTTGGTTTGCATTTGTGTTACCCAGTTTGTTAGTAAAACTATTATACTCGTTTATTGCTAAATTGTTTAAGTGTTTAAGTTCAGTATTTTTTGGTATACTAATTCACCCCCCCTCTTAGTATTCATCAGAAAGGTAAGTGGTTAGATGAATTGAAAGTAAGGAAACTTGATCAGGAAGGTGAACCCCTCCTAGTCCAATTATGGACATCCATTTGGGATCGTAGGTTTGCCAGGTCTAACTATGCCTATTTTGAGGAATAGTTTGTGAAAACTATTTTTGAAGTGTTCAATTAGTCATATGATTATTCTTTATTAGAAGACATCAAAAGGTTCTTGAGACCAAAGGATTTTGTTGGCCCTAAGACAATAGAACATAATTTGGGAGACTGGTACTATTTAGATGCCACCATTATCAGAGTCTACAGGTTTGAAGACACTCATTTTATACTACCTAAAATTGTTCTAGACAAAATTGCCTACCTTGAGATAGTAAAACAATTAGATTTTTCTAATGTTATGCATTTAAGATCTTATGAGAAACAATCTTTTATGCCAACCACTTTATGTTTTGGTGATTTTACCATACTTGCAAAGGAAGGGTGTGATTAGATTTTGGGAAATTGATGCAATACAACATGAGCAGAGAAACACCAAGCACATGATTTGATCCAGAAGGATTTATTGACCATGTGAAGAAAATGCAAAAGCTTAGTGGATATTCCCATAAACCCTACCCTAAGGAGGATGTGATTAGAAAATTAGATGAGATGTATGCAATCAGAGCCATAGAAAGTTACAATATGGAGGTCGAGGCAAGAATGAGAGAGATGAAGCATACACAATTTCTCTCCTCTGTAAGTGAGGAATCATCTAATGAAGAAGATCCACATCCTCAACCCAATAAAATCCCAATTACTAGAATTGAAGCATATCAACCCATAAGAAGGGAGCAAGAAGTTAGGAACTTTGTGGAGGAGGATAATAGACAATTGGCTTGCAACTCATTTACTTCTGATGATCAATTCATCAAAACCCCCGAATTCAAATCTTTCTTATATGACTTAAAAGGAAAAACTTTAAGAGAAACAGTTGATACCATTTCAGAGAGCAATGAAGGGAAATTTCTTGGAATTCTAAAGATGGATATTGATCATGATATGGAGATAATGAATCACAAAAAGGGAAGAAGACTTTTAGAGGATGTTGATGTTCTGATTTTCCCTAGGTAGGACCTTAAATCTGCATTGGTTTTTGACAGTTTCCTTCATAACAGTGATGTCAAAAACAAATTGAGTCCTCCAGGTATTACACAAGTCTTCATGAGATCCAGATTTAATCCTAATGAAAATCTACTCTTGATTTGGGCACTCTATCCGCCCAACAAAAAGCCCATGATTGTTGATACTAAAAAGGAATTTGGGCATGTAATGACTTTCAAAGTGGGTGAGATAGACCATGTAACAACAACACACCTAGGCATTAATGTGGCTAAATTGAATAAGGCCTAGATCTAGCTACTTGTGAAAGAAAAAAAATCATACAAGCTTATGAATAGAAAACTTGTTAAAGAACTTGAATCTCTAAAAGATATGATGAATACCACTAGCCAGACACCTATGCTACTCAAGTTGAGAGATCCCAACCCAAGGACAAATACAATAAGCTGAAAATGGAGAACCAACAGTTGCAAAGACAATTGGAAAAAGTTAAGTTTGATATTATGTCAACACTCATCCAAAAGAGATTTACTGCTATCATGATGTGGATGGATAAGTGTTGGACTACATGTTCAAAGAATCAATTTGCCATTGTAGAGAATGAAAGGTTGGAGGGTAGGTTAAAAAGAAAGTTTCATGAGATATAGAAGAGAATCAGCCTAGATGCTACTATTGTACAAGATATTGAAGGTTTGATAAAAGATCATGGCAGGTATACGAAAGAGCTAATTGATGAAGTAGGGTTCTTTATTTTTTATGAAGGAAAAGGCATACCATCTTTGCTAAATGAGGATAAAAAAATAAAAGAATAAAATCAGATGGATCCAAGACTATCAGAAGTACCTACAAAATTCTCTAAAAGCATCCAAAATCGGAGATCCTGATGTAGTCAAAGGCCATATGGAGAAAATGATCATTGCAAAAAATATGGCAAGAAGCACAGTGGAAGATTGTGATACATATTTGAGCACAGGATATAATGATCACTTGACAAAAGTGCATTTATATCTAATTAGATCCTAGAAGTCTTTAGTTGTTAAGTTAGTTTCTTTGTTGTTTTAGATCCAAAAGACTCTTTGAAGGGGCATGACCCCTCCTTTTAGTTCAAGTATGTAATGAAATCATTTGAAAGACATCATTAGACAACTTTTATAGAATTTGCAAAAAACCTTTTTATTTCCAGTAATAGAAGCACTATTTCCTTTCAATTTTGTTGTGGATAATCTTTAATCAAGATTAGTTCTCTATGATTTTCATTTACAATACAAGAATAGTATATTCAATCTACCTTAGAAAGAATTATTTATTTTCATAGCAGTTTGATAAAACAAGTAACATTTGTGAGTTCCATGTCTTGGTGTTCATGTTGATTGGCCTTTCAAGGAAAGTTAAAATCAATCAGACTAGTTGTTGTGGAAAAAGTAATTCAAGTAGTATTGTGGATTAGATGAGCTAACAAATTCACCAAGGGTGAATTTAAAAATTGTCTCATAGAGTTATACATGAAGGTTTGGTAGAGGGTGACTCTATAGCCCTAAAGAGAAGAAAGCACTGGTCAATTGTGTATAATTTTATATAATCAAATCAAGTTATTATTTAGTAGGAGGTATGAGTGGGGTTAGAAGCTGAATTAGAGTATCCCAAAAGCTCATGCCATTCTAAGATAGAGATAGAAGATAGAAGATAGAAGATAGAAGATAAAAGATAGAAGATAGAAGATAGAAGATAGAAGATAGAAGATAGAAGATAGAGTATAGAATAGAAGAGAATCAATAATCTACTTGTATGAATGGTACACCTACCAAGGTATAGAAGAACCTGAAGAGATGGGAATTTATAACCTCAAAGGTTCATTCTGTTAGTTGGCCAAAGGTAATTGTCTAACTTGATCATAGAGTTTGACATTCTCTTAGACTTTGGCAACCTACACTTTTGAGCTCCAACAAATTGGAGACTCTACTAGGGAAGAGTTAAAATTATAGACTCTGTTGAGGGAGGAACTCAGAATAACAAACCTAATCCCATAAAAGGGTGGTGACTCTAATAAAAATATTAAGACAAAAATAATTGACCTTATATGTATGGGAGGAGGTCATTAAAACAAGGACACCCTATATACCCTCTAAAATTCAAGAAGAAGACTAAAAATTGTTGGCATTTTGATGATGTTTGTACTTTTTTGTGATTGTCATTGATGGAAATACACTTATTTTCTGTATGAGTTATTCTCAACCAGTAGTATGTGATGTATTGTTCAAACCGGTATTATATGCCATTGTATGCATAGTCTTTGTTGTAGAAGACTATCAGTGTTTGCAGAAGGAGCTTATCGATCAAAGCATGACCAAGGACCTCAAGCGGTATGAGGACCTCAAGCGGTACAAGGACCTCAAGTGGTACAAGGACTTCAAGTGGTATGAGGACCCCAAGCGGCAGCCAATATTTTTTAGATCAGAACACTATGTTCTAGTTTACCAGTCTTTGTTTGTAAACCGGTAATCAGAATAACTTGTTTTGTTAACCAACAAACTTGTAAAGTGTGATGAGTTATCATCCACTGACACCAATGCGGTGATTCTATGTTGTATTATAAATTGTGTCTAGATGCACTATACCTAGGAAATTGTACTCTAATCTCATTGGACCGACATGAAATCAGATTCCTATATGAAGACATCATGTCTAGGGTTTTGAGTGTGTTGTGTTAGAAGATTAGGTCTTTGCAAAAAGTATCTTGCAATAGAGATTGAATGTCTGAAGGATAGAAGACTGAAGTTATGTTGCAATGCATTAACAGAGAGAAATCAAGGATCTAACTAAGCATTTTGTGCTACTTTCTAGATCACTTACTTGTTGACTACTAATCTATTCGACAAGTCAGAAACCCTTAACCGGGTAGGCTCAGTTAAGCATGCTCTAAATCCTCTAACAAGGTGGTTCACAGTTGTGGATCTAAAATCCTTTAATAGGGTAGTCTTTAACAGGACTTATCTCCTAACAGAGATTAGGATTCCTAATAGGATTTGTTCTAGTGAAGAACATTGTAAGGCCTTAACCGGTCTGACCTTAGCCAATGTGGCTGCTATTCTACAAATAGTAGACTTGTGAGTTTTACTTACCATGATTTTTCCCATTTGGTTTCCACATCAAAATATCTTATGTTATGGTGATTGTGTTATTGTGGGTGAATGCTTTATTTCTATTTGGCTTGTTTGTGTATTAATCGGTTTACTATTGAAAGGGCTATATCAGTCTGCAGTAAAAATGCTTAAGTATTTGGTAAGAATTTTGGGTATACTAATTCAACCCCCCCTCTTAGTATTCATCAATTGGTATCATAGCCAACCTTTCTTTAAGTCTAACCACTTGAAAGGAGATATGGGGGAATATAGCATGAGGGAACTCACTCGTAGTCTGACTGAATTTGAAAGAGCCTATGATGAACTTAAGGTCAAGTATAAAGCCTCTTTAGCCAAAAGAAGAGAAATTGTTGAGCAAATGCTAGAGATTACTGAAAACAGCTCTTCTGATGAAGTAGACATGGATGCCCTAGTCGAAGAAGTGGAGAAATTGAATGAGTCCAAAACTAACCTAAGGAGGGAGCTAGAATGACTGACCATTAGGATGAGTCAGGAATTGGAAAACTGAAGAAAAGCTGAGGATCTAGTGAAGGACAAAGAGCACAAGATCATTAAGTTGAATCAAGAAAGTGGTACCATTACCGCTTATCTGCAAGAAGGTCAAGAAGAGAAAGAAGAAATGAAAGTAGAACTCAATGCAGCCATCTCTCATAAGGAAACCCTGATGAAGACCAATGAAGTTCTTTTCAAAGAACTTGCTGAGATGAAGGAGATACTTGCAAAATTTAACTTGAGCTCTACAAAATTGGACCAACAGCTAGAATCAATGAATCTATCAAGGGATATCACTGTGTTAGGGATCCCATAGATACTAAGAGGGGGGGGTGAATCAGTATCTAACTGGTAATTAGAATTTCTTAATTTAAAACATGCAGAACATAATATAACAGTGTACCAGTATGCAAGAAATAATGCAATAAATAGAATCAAGAACATCCACATGAAAAGCACACCATAACACAAGATTTTAACGAGGAAACCCAGTGTGGGAAAAACCTTGGTGGGATTTGTGACCCACAATATTCACTCACTGGCCAATAAGAGAATATTACTTACAATAGGGGCCTGCACATGCAGGAAGGCTAACTACTTAGAGCTCACTGCTCAATGGGAAGTCTCACTGACTTACAATAAGGATTATACAAATCCAATATCTTGTACTGTTTTACAATAGCATCTTCAATGCTAGATTAAGTACTGGTTCCTACTCTATTCTTTACATATACCCCTTGACCTATATTTTGCACAATAGGTCTACCTAATATTTTCCTATAAATCTTCTTACATATCATCCCAAATGTCTACAATGATCTCTTTTATATATAAGAGTCATTTTACAATTTTCCAAGTCGGCTTACACATTTTTACAATAATAAACAAAGTATAATATAACAAAATCCTATCGGCCTCTATGCTAGTATGCTTCCTTTCTCTGTGCCGGTGCCAGTGTCTTGAGTGCCAGTGTAGAATGTGTTTTGCTGATGTCGGTGAACTATCCTGCCAGTGCCATAAGATTGCAAGGTTGCCATTAATGAAAAAACCATCAATCACATACAATGTCTCATTGGAGTGTGCATATGCCAACAATCTCCCCCTTTGGCATTGATGGCAACAATCATGAGAAATTTCAAAAAAAAATGTGAAGTCCAAAAAAGAATGTTATCAAAAATGTGAGAGCTCCCCCTGAGCATATGATTCCTATGATTTGAATTTTCTCATCCCACTACTCCCCCTTTGGCATCAATGAGAAAGGTTGTCAAGATGTCAGTAGAGTTTGTGGTTTCAACCTTGTAGCTGGGTAGTTATAATTTGAAAAAGATCTCCCAAAATCAAGTTTATACTATCCATAAACTTCTTGCTATCCTTTATTGTTGTCTTTGTTCTTTTCATTGTATCGATGAGATGCTGCAAATGCTATACGGGTATTTTGCTTCCCTGTATTAGTGCCTTAGAAGTTTCCTTCCGTAGAGATGCTAGATAGTCCAATCTTGGACTTAGTTTTGATCTTAAATGTTTTGCCTTACTTATTATTCTTTCTTTCTCTCTTTCCAATTTGAGTAGTTCTTCCTCAAAATTTGTTATCTTCTCCTCAAAAACTGATAGTGTATCAAGTGAGTTGACAAAATTAACTACAAGTTTATTGATCTCATCCTATACCTTGCTCATTTTCTTGTCAATATCTACAGTCAAAAAGTTTGTTTTATAGGTATCTTTGTACAAATTTTTGTACTCTTTCAACAAATTACATAATTCTGGTAGAAGTGTGTTAAAATCTCTATTACACTTCTTTATTTGCTCATCAAAGAAATTCTATTTTTCAACTTCTACTCTATCCTTCACTGACTCTTCTTTTATTTTCTCAATGTTTTCTGAGATATATTTACACAGTGTATCCAGTTGTCCTAAAGAATCTTTGTTATCTATATTACAGTTAGGAGCAATTACCTTCAAAATTGGTATGGTATCATCAATTGCTTTGTAAGCCTGTGAGCTGCAGTCGGTTATTTTCTTGATAGTATCAAGTGGTACCTCAATCACATTGGTTGATTTGAAGCTTGATGATTAATCAACAATCTGAGTACAAGTGGAAGTAACCAAGCTTGTATTGACCTTCGGTAGGTCTGTTTATGTCTGCATTTCTTTAAGCAATGGTTTTTCACTAGTTGTCAGTGGTACTGTTTCCTTATGTACTAGTTCTGGTTGTTGTTGTTCTGGAGCCTTTAGCTCTATTTGTTTCTCTGTATGTTTCATTGCCTCAGTCTGTGTCTTAGTCTCTGACTTTTTCTCTTTATCTTCTGCTTGTTTATCAGTTTCCCTTGCTACCGGAGGCTCACTAGCCATATCTGACTTATCAGTTGTATCTTTGTCTACCACTATGTTGATCTTTTGAGTATCAACATTCCTTGTATATAGGACTTCAGGATTAGGATTATTATCCTCTACATCCATACTCTCGGTTGTCGGTTGATCTTCAGTAGTTGTTGATTTTACTGGTGGAGTAATCAAAGAAGGTGGGGGTAAGTTGTCTCTAACTTTGATACTAGGTGGTCCACCAACATTTCCTTTCCCCTTGTCTTTATCTTTCTGACAAACTTTTATGGGTTTGGGGTTCCTATATTCCTCTTGTTTTTCTTTCTCAACTAGGAATATATTCCATCCATTTTCTATTTCCTCTGTTACCTCATTAACTCTTCCTACCATTAAGGCAACATGCTAGTGTGCAGTAGAAAATACTATCTGGTTGGCTTGAGCAATTAGGTCATCAATTTCTTAGGGAGAGTTTACCAGATATACAGCAACTAACTTTTCAATTTTTATTTTCTTATCCAATTCTATCATTGCTTGTCTTCTTGCCTCTAGTCTTTTGAATAATTCATCTAGTATTTCATTGACTACTTCCATCAAAAACTTCTTGTACATATCCATGTGCAATATAACACTATTTTCAACTTGCTCTTTTTCATCAGCTATTAGAGTGTCATATATTTTCTCTATATTCTCTAGTTTACCTTCCTATGATTTCATTCAGTAGTATATCAAGAGGGGCCAAGTCTTTGTTTGTCCTTTTCTTCTTCTTGGGTGTCAGTTTCTTCTTTGGTGTGGCGTTTCTTACCAGAGATCTCACTGCTTGTTGCTTTTACCTTGTCCTCCTGGGTGAGGGTGTGGTTGCCAGTGAGGGATCTCTTTATCTTACAACTCTTTTGAAAGTTGAAGGCATGTCACTTCCTGAATAAGTACCTACCGGTGATGGGTGAGTTTCAGGTTGTGGAGCTACTAACTCATCTTCTGTTATGCTGGTTTTCTTTAATACATCTTCTTTGATGGCTTTTGCTTGTTTGTAGCCTTTCCTTACAACTGCCTCAACCTTTTTCACCCTTTTCTTTGATTGAATTTGTCTTTCAATATTTTCTGCACTACCAAATACTTCTTCCTTAGGTTCTCTAGGGGCTTCCAAAAGTGTTTTAGCATATGTTTCAACTATGTGATCATTTATTTCATAGCCCATCTTGGTTACCCAAACTGTCCTTGGGATGACCGCTTCCATCCAAATTTCATCTTTCTTGATGACAAAGCATATTTCATCTTTGTATTTGTCTACAATCTTCTGTGATAACCTTAATATTTTCTTTATTTTGTTGTTTAATGCTTGAAAGAAGTCATTAATATTATTTTCCTTGTTCTCACCCATGTTATTGAATAGTTCTGTTAATTGTTTGCCTATCGGTATGTCATATCCATGTTCTTTGTAACCTATATCGGGAACCTGTTTTGTTATGTGTAGCATTAGACATACTAACAGATTTCCAAATCTGAAAGTTCCTTTCTTATCCATCTTGATCTTTCCAAGATTGTCAATTAATTCATCCTTTAACCACTCACATATGTCAATTTTGGCATTATCTGTGACCATATCATAAGCACTCTTAATGTATAAACTTGAAACTGAATTGAGTCTATTAGCATGAGTAGCTTTATACCCTAATATCATACTGATGAATCTCACATTGATATCTATTACATCATTAACTCTTAGAGACCTCTTGTCAAATGTTGCACCAGTTAGGCTCACACAGTCGGATTTGGTCACAACAAAACAACTTCACAGATTGGAAAAATTGCACGAAGTTTACAGAAACGCGTCTGTGTCTGTTTTAACCGCGTCTGAGTCATATAAACGCATCTGTGAAGGGCATAATAGCGTCTGTGTGTCTAGCAGCGTCTGTGTCGAACAGAGACACATCTATGTCTGGGAATCGCGTCTGTGAAGTATACAGAAGTGTCTGTGTGCAGGATTGAAAATTTTTACAGTCCAGCAAACAAAGGAAATCAGTTTCGGAATACTTGAGCTTCCTAGGTTGTTTCTTTAGGTTTCATCTAGCATTCAACCTGTCTCTGGGTCTCATACAGTCCATCATTGCTTCACATCTCATTTTACATTCATACTTGTCTAAACTTGGGTCAAAAGGTCACTTGCTTGTCCTCATCTTACTTTGTCAACATACTACATACAACTACACTTTGCTAAGTGGTCCCTCATCAAGGTTTCTTACCTTTGGGTCTCATTTGGTCTTACTTAGAGTCAAGGTCAGCTTACCTCATCAAGAGAAACAATCATCTCTTTGGAAGTCACACCTACTCTACTACTTACATACTTGGTCTTACACTTTGGACATTTGCAAGTACACCTCAAGATTCATTTACACTCCATACAACTCTTGGCCTTCCATACTCTTTCCATTTTTCATCTAGTCTTACACATCTTGGTCAAACACCTAGTTCATGGTTGAAACTTGTCTTCAAAAATCTAGGAGAAAAGCTAAAGAAGCTCAAGAGTCCACAAACATGAGTTCTTATGAGTATGATAACGATTTATTTTTCAATCCTGAGCACACTACACTGCCTGACATGGATGTTTATAGACATATTCCAAATGTGGAAAATGCAGACACTACAAACAACAAGGCTACACACAATGACAATGTGGACAACTTTTCAATACAATCAGCAGATGTAGAAGAATCCATAATGAATCCTCATTTCAATAGATTGGTTGAAGAGATAATGAAGAGGGATAGACAATACTTCTTACACATGATGGCACAAAGTGGAGCTAAAATACCTCATGACTTTGACATGTCTCAACTTATGGAAAACCGACCCTCGCAACAAACTCACTCCAACATGGATCAAAGGAGACCCAATAGTGGAGGAAATAGAGGACCGCATATGGTACTTGAATCACCATCAGCTTTGCTTCAAAAACCAGAAATCCCACATACACACGGTCAAACATATGATACTTACCTTCGAAGACCATTATGGAAGTCTTATGCAGATAGATATGCTCAATCACATGCTCAAGGTATGGATCAATCAAAACAAGTGGACATTCAAAGGCATGCTCAAAATTTGGACACAAGGAAACCTCATGTCAAATTTGGGGGCAACACAATAGAACATGACGTGCCTATAGAATATGGTATATATGCACAAAATAGATATGGGGTTCCTCAACATGAAGCTATACCAAGGGCTCCCTATATGCCGCATCAATATAAACCTCCTCCATATGAACATGTCTATGATCAATATCATCCATACATGCAACAAGCTCCTCCTCAAATTGGTGTCTCAAACATGGGGTATGCTACAAGAAATCGATCGCCACCTAAGAATAATTTGGAGCAACAAATCAGAGATTTACAAAAGAAAATGGAGGACATGAGTATACCAAAACCAACATACACTATGAGAGACAAATGTCCTTATCCATTTGATAAGAGCATTCCAATGCCTCCATTCCCTGCACACTTTGTGACGCCTAAATTTGATAAGTATAGAGGAAAAGGGGATCCTAAGGCACACATAAGACAATTTTTCACAGCTTGCATTGAGGTAGCAGCAGAAGAGACATATTTGATGAGATTATTCCCACAAAGCTTAGGTGATCAAGCTATGGAATGGTTCTCCCAACTTCCACCTGGTATTAAGTCATGGGGTGACTTAGCAGAGGCATTTATTCAGCATTTCTCCTACAATATTGAGACAGATATCTCAGTCACTACTTTGTGCAATACTAAGCAAAGAGAGGGAGAATCTTTTGCGTCATTTTTACAAAGATGGAGAAATCTAGCCAGCAGATGCTCTTGTGAAAGTCCCCAAAAACAAATGGTAGAAATGTTCACACAAAATGTTAACAAGGATATTGGCTATGATCTAAGGAAAGCTTGTTTGTCCACCTTCAAGGATGTTATTGAAAAGGGCTTAGCAATAGAAAAGGTCTTAATTGAGCAAGGATTCATTAAGATATTCAAGGAAAACAAAGATGACTTTAAAGGAAAAGACAAGCCAAGATTTTGGAATAAAAACAAGAACACAGTCAATGATGGTGTTGTTGATGCCAATACAATGAGACCCAAATTCATCTTTTCGGGATCAAGTTCTACAAACAATCAAGTGAATACTCAAACAACTTCTAGATCACGAAGGAAGTACACCCCATTGGGAGAACCACTTGAATCAGTATTCAAAAAGCTAGTGGCAAACAAAGTGATCACAGTTCCAGATTTTCCTCCATATGAACCAAAGGTCAAACCAAATTGGTGGAATGATGATGAGTATTGTGAGTTTCATAAGAGCAAGGGTCATAAGACAGGAAATTGCCATCGACTGAAGAACATTGTGCAAGATCTCATTGATAGAGGTGACATTGAGATTGAGGGACACTCATCCAATCAAGAACATGAGATGTTTAAGGAACCATTCCCAAAGCATGACAAGGGAAAAGCCAAAGTCACAGATGATCAAGCCAACTATACTAGAGCACCTTACAACTATGATTCAACTATCAATCACATCTCAATGGACAATCATATCTCTACTATTACCATCAAGAACAAAAATCCTGAGAATCCTCCTCAGAGACCCAAGATTGTTCTAAGAGGTGTTGGATCTTCTTCCGAACCTACCTCTGAATGTCATGTTACAACTTGTCAAGGTAAGATTACGTTGCCAGGTGCCTCCACTAAAAATACGGCTTCTTCATCAACCAAACCTGAGTATGACCTTGTAGAACAGTTAGGGAAGACACCCGCGCTCATCTCCATCCTTGAGCTCCTACGTATATCCCCCGCTCATAAAGCTATTCTTGACAAAATCTTGAGAGACACTGTCGTTCCTACTGATCTGAACGTGGACCAATTTCAAGCCATGGTGGGATACCTTTCCATTCCACATTCCCTTACATTCACAGAAGCCGATGACGCCTCCGTAAGTCAGCCACATAATGCACCTTTACATGTTGAAGCCTTCATACACAAACATCGAATAAAGCGAGTCCTGATAGATGGAGGAGCTGGTCTAAACATTTGTACATTGAGCACCATTAAACAATTGGGATATTCTAATAAAGCTGTGAATTCAACAAATCAAATCACCATCAAGGCATATGATGATGAAGAGCGCTCATCCAAAGGCACAGTCACCTTACCTCTAAGAATTGGGCCAGTCACAAAGGATGTGGTTTGTCAAGTCCTAGATCTGGATCTCACATACAACATATTGCTAGGACGTCCTTAGATTCATGAAATGAGGGCAGTCCCATCGACATATCATCAATGCATTAAGTTTCTTCATAATGGAGTCGAGGTAACAGTTAACAGTGATCCTAATCCATTCATATATTGCAATAACCTGAGATCACATACGGAGATCATCATTCCAAGTAATCGTGAAGCTGTTCCTTCTTCGGCATACATTGGCCCTGAGTCATTGAAACCTTCGACATCAAAACAAGGTGAACTTAAAGGCAAATTTCAAGACAAAGGCATGGGAGAATACACATTAAATCAGACCATGTATTTATGACAAGTCATGAGCTCTCCGAAAGAATATGGAAGGCCACATCCTAACAAGCAAATATCCATCATGATACTCAAATGGGATCGTACTACCTTTCAAAGATGGGGTGAACTAGAAGAGGAAGATTTATACAAAATGCTCTATAAAGACATTGAAGAGGACACACATGATCAGATCAATATACCTTGTGAGAAATATGGCAAAGGCTTCAAGATTCTACAAAAATTCAGGTATGATGGAAAAAGCCCTCTTGGGTTACGCAAAGAAGGCGTCATGGAACCCTTACAACCTGAATTGACTGTAAAAAGGGAACGCTCAAAGGGACTTGGTTTTCTGACTTCCAAGATCCACACTAAAAGGACAGAAGAGGCATCACAAATCAAAGTTGCCAAAATTCAACAAGAGGATTGTTATTCCACAGGTTCCAACGAATGGGAATGGGGTTCAGACAAATCCTCCAGTGACTATGAGCTCACCAAGATATTCAGAGAGCCAGATGAACCCACAGAAGAAGAGGAATTTTATAAAAAGTTTAGAGTTGGTCAAGAAACAACCCATAAGGATTCCACACAGTCTTCATCTCAAGGTTCTAGGTCAAAATCACATAGGATGAGGACACCTGTCCCGGAAGGCGCTACTAGTGATGACAATTTGGATTCGCTTGCGATCGAAACTAATGAGGAGAGTGCCATCGATGACCTCGACGATTGCCTCGATATACCCGAATATAACCACATCTTCACTCTTAGCCCTGCAAACTCCCAAAACATTCAAGTCCTTCCCCTTGTTCACCACCAACTCATTGACTGGGATTATGAAGGACCAGCACAATTTGACACATTTCAAAATGATGAAGCTATTATTGACTATCTTGGCATACGAGATGATCTTCCCCCTGGGGACCACAAAGCAGGATACACCATAGAACTCAACAACATGGCATATTTTGGTGAGGGTGTCGGACCTTCCAGTCGCAAAAATGTGAAAATAAGAACAAATCAAGGGTCTTATGGCGAAAACAACACTATGGCGCTATCTGATCCCAAAAAAATAAAAAGAAAGGACGTATCTGAGGGAGAAAACCTCTCTGAGGCACCCAAAGATGGAAGGTTTGACATTCTCCCAGCATCATATGAGGAAAAATCATCCATGTTGGTAGAGGAGACTATCAAAACAAACATTGGTATAGAAGAGGTTCCACACAACATATTCCTGGCTCAATCATTGACAGAGTCCGAAAGGTCAAAATTCATAAGCTTCTTCAAAGAACGACAAATCAACTTTGCATGGTCATATGCTGATATGCCTGGACTAGATCTGGATTTGGTAATGCATCATTTGACAGTCAAACCAGGGGCAAAGCCAGTGAAACAGAAATTAAGGAAAATGCATCCACAAGTGGCATTACTAGTCAAAGCAGAGCTGGAGAAATTACTGGATGTCGGATTCATATGCCCAATTGATTATCCTGAATGGATCTCCAATTTAGTACCTATCAGTAAACCAGATCGCAGCATCAGAATATGTACAGATTTCAGAGACATCAACAAAGCTTGTCCGAAAGATGACTTCCCATTACCAAATATCGACTTGATCGTTGATCTCACAGCAGGTCACGAAATGTTATCTTTAATGGATGGATTTTCTGGTTATAATCAAATCAGGATTGCACCCGAGGATCAACACAAAACATCATTCACTTGTCCATGGGGAACTTTCTATTGGAATGTCATGCCCTTTGGGCTGAAAAATGCAGGTGCTACATATCAAAGAGCAATGACCACTATCTTTCATGATCTCATGCACATAACCGTGGAAGATTATGTTGATGATCTCTTGGGTAAATCAATAGACAGAGATACACATTTGGACATACTTTCAGTCATCTTTGATCGGTTGGAAAAGTACAAGGTAAGATTAAACCCCAAGAAATGTGTCTTTGGAGTAACCTCTGGGAAGCTCCTAGGATTCATTGTGTCCAAAAGAGGAATTGAAGCCGATCTAGCAAAAGTCAAGGCTATCTTGGACATGCCGCCACCCAGAAATATCAGTCAACTTTGATCCTTACAAGGGAGACTCCAGTCTATACGAAGATTCATAGCACAACTTGCAGATAAGTGTAATCCTTTTCAACGCCTGCTACATAAAAATATCAAGTTCAAATGGGATAATAATTGTCAACAAGCTTTTCAGACACTCAAAGATTATCTTTTGAATCCGCCAGTTTTGATGCCACCAATTCCAGATCAGCCTTTGTTACTATACATATCAGCTACTCCAACAGCACTGGGGGCACTCCTAGTGCAACAAATAGCTGACGGCAAGCAAAAAGCAGTATACTATATCAGTCGCACATTGGTGGGATATGAGCTAAATTACACACCAATCGAGCGTGCATGTCTCGCTATGGTCTTTGCTTCACAGAAATTACGACATTATATGCTCACTCATAAGACTAAGTTGACTACAAGAATTGATCCATTAAAATATCTTCTTAACAAAGCTACACTTACTGGGCGACTGGCCAAATGGGTAATGATCTTGAGTGAATTCGACATCGAGTATGTGGATAGAAAAGCAATAAAAGGATAGGCAATCGCGGATCAATTAGCAGATGCTCCCATGATAGATGATGTTCCTCTAAATTCAGAATTTCCAAATGAATCCATTTTAACAATATCACAGGCAAAGCCATGGCAACTGTACTTTGATGGCTCATACACACAGCATGGGGCAGGAGCTGGTATTCTCTTTATAACTTCTCAAGGTGATTCTATACCAAAATCATACTGCTTATCATTTCCTTGCACTAACAATATAGCAGAATATGAGGCATTAACAACTGGATTACGAATTGCAGTTCAGTGGAAGATCCAAGAACTTCATGTTTTTGGGGATTCTCAACTTGTCATCCATCAAGCAACTGATGATTACCAAACAAAAGATGAAAAATTAATGCCTTACAAGCAATTGGTACATGATTTGAAACAGCACTTCACAAAGATAGATTTTGAGCAGATACCAAGAGAGCAGAATCGTGCTGCAGATGCCATGGCTACAATTGCTTCACTAATTGACCTACCTCAAAATGAAACCTGCTATGAGTTCCTGGTAGACAATCTGTTGGTTCCTTCATATGAGATCACTCCTACTGAAATGATATGCGTTGTTGGTCCCGAGTCCCAGTTATATGGTTCCATATTCACATATCTTCGCGACAATATCTTACCTCCTGATCTATCAAACAACCAACGCCGCACTTTCATTCGCCAATCCTCTTGATATGTCATTTTAGCTGATATCCTATACCGACGAGGTCTAGACGGCACTCTTCTTAGATGTTTAGAAAGCAACGAAGCTCAAATTGCGTTACATGAAGTGCATGAAGGGATATGTGGTCCGCATACTAGTGGTCCTACCTTGGCTAAGAAACTCATCAGGACTGGATATTACTGGCCCAATATGGAAAAAGACTCATATCAGTTTGTCAAGAAATGTAAGTAATGTCAAATTCATGGAGACCTCGTACATGCACCAGCACAAGAACTAAAACCACTTGCGTCTCCTTGGCCCTTTTGTCAGTGGGGACTTGATCTCATAGGCAAGATTCACCCTCCTTCTTCCAATGGTCATAAATTCATTATCACAGCCACAGAGTATTTCACAAAGTGGATTGAGGCTGTGCCTCTCACACAAGTCACTGGGAAACAAATTGCTACCTTCATCCTTAACTATATTATTTGCCGATATGGTATTCCTAAGTCCATTATTACTGATAATGGGCGTCCCTTCAAAAACCAGGATGTTCATGAACTCTGTGACCGCTTCCATATTTCCCATCGTTTCTCCACACCATATTACCCCCAAGGTAATGGTCAAGCTGAGGCGTCTAATAAAACAATTCTTAAAATCCTCAAAAAGACAGTCAACGACACTGGCCGTAATTGGCATATCCAACTCAATCCTGCACTTTGGGCCTACCGCACAAGTGTCCGCACACCTACAGGAGCTACACCCTATTCACTAGTCTATGGTTCTGAAGCCATCTTGCCTATTGAGGTTGAGTTACCTTATTTATGGGTCTCTTTGCAAAACATCATCACTGATGAAGACTATAGGGTCTCTCGCTTACAAGAACTAGAACTGCTGGATGAACAGAGACAAACTGCTTTTAATCATCTCAAGGCTTACCAACAACGAATGAGTCGCAGCTACAACCACAAGGTCATGCCTCGCACATTTGAGGTAGGTGACTTGGTTCTGAGAGAAAACCCCAAGAATCAGCAAGACAGAGAGAAGAAGGGCAAGTTCAAACCCAACCGGCTTGGTCCTTACATCATTACAGCAGCATATGGATATGGGGCATATCAGCTCTCAACTACAGAAGGTGAATCTTTGGAGGATCCTATCAATAGCATGCACCTTCGCAGGTTCTACACATAGCTCTTCGGAGTATCCTAATTCAAAAATACAAAAAAATCAAAAAAAAAAAAAAATTATAAAAACAAAAAATCGTTACTTGGTGAAAACCTGGCAAATAGGCGCCTTGTGACACAAAAAACATTAAAAAATCAAAAAAGTCAAGAGAAATAATTTCGTCCAACGGTGAAAACCACTTCGGTGGCGCCCTGGGCAAGTACCATGGTGAAAAATGGGTCACCAGCGCCATGCGTAGAGACATTGCTCCTCCCTCCTTCAGGATTCACTTTCATCACTTCACATTGCACACACTCACAACCTATTCACTCACAATAAACTTACCCATTCCCATCATGGCTTGTTATGGATCTACCCAAGATTGGTTAGCCATTCATAATAAACCCCCCTTTTTCACTCCCTTTCTATCCATAATAAATCAGATCCTATCTGTGGCCAAGGCAAATCCTACGTCTAGTGATGGGTGTGGAACTGAGAACACCACATGTTTCAAGGAGTACAGTTTCTTCCAGCTTTCTTCAGTCTATTCGCGCGCAATCCGCAATAAAGCAACATTTGCATCACAGATTCGCAATAAAGTTTCATCTTCTCCGCAATAAAGTATCAGTTTCATGGATTCAGTTAGTTTCAGATGAGACACAGCAGCAACAAAGGGCTTCAACAAATCAAATCTTTCAACAGACTCAGACAACATATGGTTCAGTGCTATCTATCCTTTTTGTGAAAGTAAACATTGTGACCACAATCAAATAAGACTTATACAAGTGACAAGAGACACTAAACTTGAGGATTACAGTGGATGTTGGTGTCGAGTCTTGGTTTTCTATTGATTTTATCTTTTGGTGACATGTCTTTTAGCTTTTCCAGGATGTCTCTGACTAGAGATTCTATCTCCAGGATGTCTTTGACTAGAAAGGTGAGGATGGGGTATCGTCACCTATTTGCATTTGCTGTCTGTGGATTGTCTCTTAGTAATGCTATGACTTGTCCAAGGATATGAGGACACTGTGAGTTTAGTATGAACTGGGTCATTCCTTGTTTGTGACTGTCTTATCTCCATGCAAACAGGTACAATGACTTTCTGGGTCGAACATATGCCTCGATTGTCATAACCTATTTTGCCATAATAAAGCTCAATGATGATAACGCACAAGAAGCTCTTTCACTTTCATATCTTCTGTCTTTCATCCCCCTTCTTGATTGACTTCCATCATCCTTCTTGAGTCCATGTAGCCCGCTATCACATGACTGAATATAATGACACACCAAAAACATTTGCATTTCATGTAGCTGCACCTGCATTACCACATATAAGCATTTCATACATACATATAGATATCACAACTGCATCACATCCTGCACACAACACCTGTTAGCACAATTTACATTTACATTATTATATTCATCTGCATCACATACATTCACATTTGCATCATCCATCACATATACAACATAAAAGAACAAAAATATTGCATTGCATTATGTACATATTTGCATCCATATCATTTGCATCCATATCATAAGCATCATCAAACATCTCATCACATAGGTACACATGCATATAGCTGCCGCAAAAATGAATCATCTCTCATATATATAATCAAAAGTGTCATGATACAATGATGTCAAAAAAATCATATGGCTACAATCACCCGCAGGTGTCTACAATACAAAAAATGGTACAAATACTGATACAAGGGAGCCCTCTATGGCTATGATGAACTCCCTCCCTCGGAGCCGCCTGGCCTCGACGGAATCTGGGCCCTAGAAGGACTTGCTCCAGGATCATCCTGCCTGTCCCCCCTATCTGGTGGTGGTGGAGGACCCATGACCCCACCACTCGATGCCTGTCTCCTCCGGCTCCCTCCCGTAGCTGTCGCTGTCCGTGATGGTCTATGGAAGCTCCTCGCCCGCTGATCTGCTGGCACGACACCATAATATAGGTCCCTCCAGTAGGCAATCTCCTCTCTGACTCGTAGGACATATGCATAACCTGCTCCTGTGTCCTCCGCCGCCTGCCTCCCTGCCCTCAGCACTGTCTCAGCCTCAGTGTAGCGTTGAATCGCCTGATCCCTCTCCCACTCAGTATCCCTGAGCCTGATCCTGAGTCGGTCCCTCTCCCTCTCCAGCTCTTGGATCTCGTCTGCCTAGCCCTAGCAGATCTCCCTGAGCTCAATCAGCTCATCCTCCTCTGGATCCCCACCCTCTGCCTCTGCCTGTGGCTCTCCCTCTACGGGTGCCTGCCCCCGTACCTGTCCCTGTACCTGTACTGGTGCCTAAACAGGTACCTGTCTAGGTACATGCCTAGGTCCCTGTACCTGTCTCTGCTCCTATGCCTGTACTGGCACCTGTCCCTGCACCTGTCCCTGTCTCTGTCCCTGTGCTCTAGGACCCTGTGCTGCTGGTACCTGCAGGGGCACTCCACCGCGACCCCTCACCACCTGGGCCTGTCCCTCCTGTCCACCCTCTCTCTGAGGTGCCACCCTCCTCTCCCCAACTACTCCCCTCCATCTCCATCGGCCTCGGCCTCCATCACCCCCACCATCCTCATCATCATCTCCTCCTCCATCGCCCTCCAGTAGCTCTCCTGGATCTGTCAACCGTGGGAACGGATGCTCTGCCCAATATGTGGAATACTCTGCATCCATCCTAGCGTCCTCGATCTCTGGCCACATATCCCAAGGTAGGGGCACCATCTCTGCCAGCTGTGTGACTGCCTGATCATATGACAATAAAGGCCTGAACTGCACCTGATCCCTAACTGTACGGGCATACATACCTGAGCCTCGTGGCATCCTCTGGATCCTGCCATATTGCCTGCATACTCTATCCACCAGCTGCCTCTCCAATATATAGGGCATCTGCCCAATCAAATACCTGCTCCGGAAGGTGTAAGGCAGCTCCACTGCGTCATCCTCCCACTCCTCGCATCCCAGATATGGCCTCCAGATGACGTTGTCAATGTCATCTATCACTCGCCGCCAATGCTCTAACCTGCCAATCTGAGGCTGTGAAGTGATCATGTCGTACAGATGAACAAAACTCCGTCCATGACCTCTCCCTCTGAAGTGTATCAGCCACGTGATAGGCAGATGCTCGTACGCCCAAACCTACAAAAGTGTCTCTCCACAATCTAATCCCACTGATCCATGGTAGACAAACTGGTGAAGCTCATAATATAGGTGGGCCAAAACACATGGACCCCATGCATATCTGGTGTGCTGTGTCACCAATATCTCTAGTGCTCCTCCCTAGCCCACTGCCAACCCTCGTGTCGCTCTGTCCGGACATAAGAACCCACTGATAGCTCCTCCAATCACAGCTGGCAAGGCTAATCCTGTCGCGGTCATGGTGTCCCATGCCACATGTCCTACTCTCATCTCTAGGCCGGGATCCTGAAACACCCGTCTCAAAGCCTCTCTGTCTCCATCGCGATCATATGGAATCAGCTCTCCATCGATCGGTATCCGCAGAATCCTATAAACATCCTCAAGGGTGACTGTCATCTCACCCATCGACAAATGAAATGTGCATGTCTCTGAATGCCATCTCTCGGCCAGCATAGTTAGCAAACCCATGTTTGCCCGAAACTCAGGCACATACAATACGTGTCTCAAACCCATCTCCTTGATGGCAGCTCTATCCTGAAAAGACAACTCCGGTCGCAACCTCTGTGTGGACGGGAATCTCTCCCATGACTCTAGCATAGGCAAATACTCCTGCAGTCAAACAAATCAATCATGTCAGTCATGGTGGCATTCACTGTTCATCACAAAATGCTACTCGCTATCTAAATGCATATGGTTATCTATTCTAGTGACACTCACTGTTCATCACAAAGTGTTGCTATCTATCCTAGTAGTGCTCCCTGTTCATCACAAAGTACTACGTGTGTGACATTCCCTGTTCATCACAAAGTGTTACTCACATTTTGCACTCCCTATTCATCACAAAGTGCTGCTCATACTTTGGGTACTCCCTGTTCATCACAAAGTACTCTATCTTGGTGCTCCCTATTCATCACAAAGTGCCTTGATCTATCCTAGTCTTCCTAGAGGATCTGCTTGAGTGTATCCTCTCAGCAGCGTATCCAATCGACAGCGTATGTTCATCACAGAACTGTCGATTTGACCTAGAAGACCAAACCTTGCATTTTCAGACATAAACGCATTTCTAACTCACAAACGCGCCTATCGACTGCACAAGCGCGCCTAAACAACACAGACGCTCCTGTTTGACATAAACGTGCCTACATTTGTCACAAACGCAACTTTGCAGCATAAACACCCCTGAAGGACGTAGACGCGCCCGCATTTGGCACAAACGCGGTTCCAGACACAGACGTGCCTGGAACCAACACAGACGCGCCTGGCACCGACGCAGACGCAATTTCACATTTTTGCACTTTTTTGTACACTATTCCTAAGCGCATTTATTGCTCTATTCGACAAGCATTAATGACAAAAGCAAATGCGTCAAAGTACGAGGAGGTTTGGTGGTACTTACCTGCTCTCCTGCCTCTGCTGGTCTCTGAAATCAGCGAACGCGGTCGAATCTGTGTACGAAAGCCATCGCTGCTAACTGCTGCTGCTCTATTTTTGCTCTGCACTCTACTCTCGTGGATGTATAGATGACAATGAGGATGTATTTTCCCCCGTGGTCTATCTTATAGACTACCCCTAGCCCTTGCCTTCATTTTTCGAGTCAATCTTCATTATCCCGTGACTCTGTCACTTTATCCGGTCAATCCATTCTAGCCTTTCTTTCTTATCGAGAGATTGTCTGTAATTCTTTTCAGACATTTTCATCCAATCTCTCGAGGGGGCATATCATTCCCATACTAGGGCAACTTTGTATCAGTTCATCTTATCTTCTTTGAAACAACGCGACAAGTCGCATTGTCTCAAAGAGGGGCAAAATGTAGACACCTAAAATTGTCCAGTCTAATTAAATAAATATTTTATTTATTTAATTATCTAAGCCTAATTCTTCTATTAATTAAATAAATCTTTATTTATTTAATTAATTCATTTATCCTCTTCTAGCCTTATTTCCCATTTAAATAAATACATTTATTTATTTAAATTATCCTTTTCCTAAATTAAATAAATATTTTATTTATTTAATTGATCCCACTTCTTCTATTAATTAAATAAATTTTTATTTATTTAATTAATTCATTAACCTTTTTTCGCCTATGACACATGTCATTCATCTCTTAATTCATACACTACCTACCCCTCTCATTATTTTACTATTTCTTCTACCTACCCTCTAATCCTAGCCGACCTCCTTTTTACACCTCTCAATCTTATCCCTCCATTTCATATTGTGTCTTCTATTTAAGGAGATGCTTTCTTCATTATCAAACCCTAATCAAGCATTCTAATGACTTAATGCCCTAATGATCCTAATGAGCTAACAACTTGATCAATTGGCTACAATACGATCCTACTTGCAACCACATTCCGTTCTTTGTTGAGCTCTTGTGCACATAAAAATTTGAGAGCAAATATATCAAGCAAGATCAATGGAGATAGGAAGAACGGAGATCCAAACCCTATTGGACATGTGATGGTATAATCTTTGTGATTTCATTTGATTTGCATTGTCTTAGGTAATCTTCATATGTTATGGTGGATCTTTGTTGATTGTTAGGCTAGGGTTTGGTGGTTGAATTCATTTAGCCTTTCAATATTGTTATTATTGTTATCCATTTTCACCATACACAGAAGAAATTCATCCAATTTATAGACAAATTGGAGAGATGATCAAATTAGCATGAAGAGATTCAAATGGAAATTGCAAATCAAGAATGTCAATTATGACAAATTATGACAAATTTGCACTTTCTATGCAAAATTGATTGATTGATAATTTATGACAAATTTCTATGTCAAAAATTATTGATTGTCAATTATGACAAATTATGACAAATTGAAATGTCATTCCCATGAAATTAGGAGAAAAATAGGAGGAAATTGAATTAGAAATTAGGAAAATTAGAAAAAGACGAAATTAGGAATTAGGAAATTAGAAAATGAGGAAATTAGGAATTTAGTGAATTAATTAATAATTTTTCATTTATTAATCAATTCACAAAGAGGAAATTTAGAAATTGATGAAAAATTAGGAAATTAGGAGAAATTAGGTAAATTAATTAATAATTTGTTATTTATTAATTAATTCACAAAAAGAGGAATAATTAGTTAGCCAATTAAATTAAACTTTTAATTGTGACACAAAGACCTAGGATAAATAAATAAATTATTTAACCTAGAGGGAGAAATGACAAATAGGGTTAAATGAATAAAATCATGAAACCTTAAAAGATGAATTAGAAATGCAAGGATGACAATTAGGTCTTGACAAAGGATAACTGACGTCAATTCGATTTAATCATGATTCTGACTTGATAAAAGACCAACGCTGACAAACGATTTGATTGATAAATGCGCCAATTGACGAGGAACAATGACAAATTGATCCAAATTGAGAAAGACGATGATCGATGACAAATTGATCACAAAATGACAAAATTGACAAGAAGACAAGGATCGATGACAAAATAGATCACAAGACGACAAGATTGATAACAAATTGATCAAAAGACAAGAATCGATGACAAATTGATCGTATGATGACAAGATTGATAAGAGGACAAAACCCTAATTAGGATTGACGATGTCCAAAATGATGACAAATGAATACGCACATTGATGCGACAAGATAAGACCGACCAAAATCATGACTGAAGATTATTGTCGACACGGCCAAATTCGAAGGCGAGATGAATGAAGAATGCAGAAGAAGGACTCGATGCTTGAAAATGATAAAGACCAAGTGCGTGACATAGGAGAAATGTTAATGCGACGCAAAAACCCTAAAATAAGGCAATGCGCAAATGTTAAAGTATGATTCTGCAAGCGTTGACCATTTTTAGGTGTCTACAGAACCTCCTAACAAAGTTAATTTGCCCAAAAAATGACTGGATGGCCTTCATTTTTTGGGGAATTAGAATCTTATCAATAGCTGCTACTTGATCAAGATTTATTATTACCCCTTCTTTTGACACAATGTGCCCTAAGAGTTTACCCTGAGTGACTGCAACCTGACATTTTTTGGGATTCAAGGATATCCCATACTCCAACGCTTTAAGGAATATCTTCTGAAGGTGCAAACAATGGTCTTCCTTCTTTTTTGAGTAAGCAATGAGATCATCTTGACATACTACCATGATCACATTAATAAGGTCTGCAAATGCCATATCCATGGTTCGCTGAAAAATAGCTCCTGCATTTGTTAATCCAAAAGGCATTCTCACATAAACATAGGTACCCCATGGTGTCATGAAGGTTGTCTTCTATTGTTCAAACTCTTTAACCTTGACCTGGTTGTACCCTGAGAATCAATCCATCATAGATAATAGCTCACACCTAATAACTTGTTGTAGCAAGGTATCCATCTTTAGCAAGGGATAATTGTCTTTGAGAGATGAGATGTTCAAATTTATGAAGTCTACGCATAGTCTAATGTCCCCATTTTTCTTCCTCACTGGTACCAAGTTAGAGACCCAAGAGGAATGTCTGTTTGGTTTTATTATTCCACCATCCCTCAATTTCATGAGCTCCTCTTGCATTTTTGGTGCTAAGGTTGGATTGATGGGCCTCTATTTCTGCCTAAATGGCGTGGCATCAGGTTTGAGTGGAATTTCATGTTGAAAGAGATCTTCTCTATAGGCTTTTAAGTCCTCATACAACCAAACAAACACATGGCGGTTTTTTCTCAACAAGTCTATCAACATGCCCCTAACTTTGGGAGTTACTTTCTTTTTGATGTATACCTTGTTTGGGCAATGCTTTATTCCCAAATTTACTTCTTCCAGACTATCATTTTGTATTGTTGTAGCTTTAATTGGAGCATCACTCCCATCAAAAGCTCTTCCAAATCAGCTAATCCCCTTGGGATTTTGTTTGTCTTCAATTGCACCACCTCCTTCCTAAAAACCATATCCTTTCCATCAATGTTCTCAACAAATGCATTGAAATCTATTTCTTGTGTTTCATATTTGCCAATGCACTGTACACCTGCCAATTGTAGATATTGTCTAGGATAGATGACTTGTTTTATTATTTTAACTTCAGAGATATTTTCCATAGTAACATCTTCTCGCCTAAGGGCTATGTTAGCAATAAAGTCCGCAGTTATGTTTTTAGACCTATCTATCCAATTGATTGAGAAAGCATCAAAAATTTCAAGGCAATCCCATATTGTATTCCTATACTGTCTCAATATTTTGTGCTTTGATGAATATTTGGACCTTACTTGTGAGATGATTAATTTAGAGTCTCCAAAGACAATCAGCATTTTTATTCCATGTTTAAGTGTCATATTCAACCCTATCAGAAGAGCCTCATATTCAGCAATGTTATTTGTGCACTCAAAGGATAGTAAAAAAGGAATACCTAAATGTTTTGCCTTTAGCATAAATGAAAATTACTCCTACCCCACTTCCTTCTTTACTGCATGCTCCGTCAAAGAACATCTGCCAAACATTAGCAGGGTTCTTCTAAGCATGATCTACCATTGGATCATTGTTTTATAGTTCAGGTTTTGTTATCTATATGGTGAAGTCTCCCACTCCCATATCACAGAAATTCACCATTGAATCATCATTGGGATACTCAATAATATGTGGTGACCTAGGCTCTCTTTCAATTTGTACTTGCTTCCCATTAACTGGTATCGTGGCATATGATAGGTCTAATTGGATGCTTCCCCCTACCAGGCCCATCCATTGTCTTGAAAGTAACATTCCATAGCTAGGGGGCACATTTATAACTATGATATCTATCATGTATTTGGCTTCAGGACACGATGTTAATTTTACCTCCATGTCTTTGATAAATCCTACTGTAATACCCTAAAAATGGTCATCTAAACCATGGGCCCCTAATCTCGACAACATCACCAAGGTCCTAACCAAAGGCAATTAAATCAATCTTGAGCACACAATTAATTAATTCTTCAATCATCAAATATTACATGGAAAATCAATTATTCTATATTAATTAAATATTTATTTAATTAATTGAATCATTCGAAGAAAATCATTTTGATCAATTATCGTATTTAATTTATTAAATATCCTAGCATATTTAATTAATTAATAAATTTGCCATTTAATCATGCAAAAAAGGAATTAATCAAAGCAAGAGTTAAATTGAAATTAAAATAAAAGAATTGAATTGAGAGAAATCAAACTTGAGATATTCTTTTAAATTGAGAACTTGAAATCAGAAAAGCAATTAAAAGGAATTTAATCATTCTCTAAAATTGGAACTCAAAGCTTTTGAGAAAAAGAAGTTCAGTTGCATTGAAAAGACTCTTTTCTTGAATAAATCAAAGAATTACCTATTTTTATCATAAATGCATGGAATTAATTAATTCTATCACCAATGCAACTTGAACTTCTTATCTAAATGCATTTCAATTAAACTATAATTGGAATCTATATCTCAATGTTAACTAGATCTGATTTCTCAATTATCTTAATTATCCTAAATTATGCTTTTTCTTGATCTCTCTTGTGATTCTCTATAAATTCAACCTTCAGCTCTCATTCAAAACACCCTGGAGATTTATTATTATACACTTTTTTCTCTAGAGTCATTGAATATATTGTGCTTTCTTTTTGAGATTATTGCATCTTAGTTTAATTTCTTTTTGCATATTTTATGATTGCTTGAATCTTTCATCCATCTTGCATCCATTTAGCTTAATATCATGCTCATATAAATTAAATCCTTCGTCTTGGTGTAGTCTAGTCACTAGTATTGCTTATACAAATCTTAGAGCAATCTTATACTCGCATCTTTTAGAAGGCAATTAGTCGATTTGTTTTGGTTTTATTATTCATGATTATATTTGTCTAACCATACATGTAATGACTTAATTGAAGTGTTGTGTCTTGCAGCTTACATTCTTATTTCACTTTTTCACACACACACCTACAATAGGGACTGATCTGTTATCCATAGCATAAAAAGTGCCATACTGGTCATCTACCTCCAATCCAAGATCCTTCATAACTCCTAAAGGTATTACATTTATAGCTACTCCTGAATCAATCATGTAATTCCTCTTCAGCCTATTATTTATTAATAAAGTCAAATAGAATGGATTTACTTGGGATGGGTCATCAGGAAGGGTAGTTCCTAAATAAATTTTAGGAGCCTATTTATATCCCCCTGATTCTGATGGTTTATTTTTCTTTTCATGTTTAGTTCTTCCCATACTAGAAGGGACTTCAGATATTACTACCAAGGTATTGCTATTATATTCAAGTATCTTCATCATTTCTAGCAAGGGAACTGATATTTTCATTTGTGACAATGTGTTAGTGATGTCAAATGAATTAGCGGGTGATGTTGATACCTTGGTAAAATCTACCTGTGTCAAATCCTTCTTTTGAGATTCTCGATTTTTTGGTATGTTTGGAATTTGTTTAGCTATTGTCATTTTAGGTATTCCTCCATTTCTAAGTTCTTTTGTACTTTTCTCCCTAATGAACATGCTTGCAGGCTTACCCTAATCATGATTAACAACCATGTTCCTTAGGTTGTAATTATTCTTGGCTTGTTCAGCAGCAGCAATGGTGAGGGCTTTAATTTCTTCTTTAGAAGGTCTTCTCCATGACATTGTGTCATTCCTTCCCCAAGTCTTTCTGGGAGTGTCTTATCAAAATTGGAAAATATTTTATGTTGATAGAATTGTTTATTTTATTTATGATGGGCAACATCATATTCGCACCCTCCATCTTCTGATGAATCATATTCCCCCATGGCAGACAACATATTAACGGTCCCATCATCATCATATTCTTCATTTTCATGATACGGTTGCTCATCATATTGCAAATTTTGAGCTACAATACACTGCACCAGGGAATGTGGTAAGTTGCAAGCCATGCACCATGGGGCTTCCTCCAAAAAATAATTGTTTTGGTTTTTACTGGGCCTGGAGTTTATTTCTTTTCCTCAATAGGTTTTCCATCCTTCCAGTTAGTCCTATGAGGCATGTCATGCAATCGTGGCTTGTCATTTCTTTGAAACTATGGCCTATCATTTTTGGCAACCTTCTGTGTGAGATCCTTTAGAGCATTAATGACCTTATCCATGTTATCCTCTTCCTTGATTTGTTTATTTTGTGTTTTAGGATTATAAATTCTAGGATCATCCCTCTTTCCAATCCTACCAGCATCCTTTCTATTATTCTCTATAGTAATAGCAATTTTCTGAGCCTCTTGTAAGGTATTCAGATTATTGGATCTTATTTCATAGTTATTCTTTCTATCAATTGCATTTATATAGTGGAGGACACTTACTTCATTTACTAGCTTCATGTGTCGTGGGATTTTGTTTAGCACTTTATTGAACCTTTTATTAAATTCAATAAATGATTCATTATGCCCCTTATGTATGGTCATAATTTTGTGTAGAGTAAATTCAAGGCTATTTTGATCTCCATACTACTCTAAGAAAAGGCTTTTGAATTCTGCCAAGCTACTAATCAAAGCATCTGGTAATGATCTAAACCAATCCCTTGCATCCTGTGTTAGTGGCTGCATAAACAATCTCATTTTAACATCCTCCAGTAGAAATCCAAAATCCTCCATTACAGTGTCAAATGAATTACAATGTCCTTCCCCTATTATAGCACCACTCCCTGTGAACTTTGGGATAGCAGTTCTCAAATCATTTGACATAGGGGGTGGGTAACCTATAACTCCTGAAAAATCAAATTGCTTGTATTGGTCAACATTAATAAATCCTCCTAAAACATGGTGCCCTAGATTTGTTTGAAACTGACTTCCATAGTATTGGGCTTGGTTTATTTTACCATGGGGATAGGTGAAAGGAGGTACTTGATTTTAATATGGTTGGAACTATGAATGTTGGGCAAACTGGTTGTATGGATTATATTGTTGATCAAGTTGGGGTTGATTGTACAAATTACATTGAGAGGGGTTTTGATTGTATTGGGGAGGGTTTGGGTTATGTCCTTGATACAAAGGGTATCCATATGTTCTGAAATTTTGTCTTCCATCATTTGTTTCTGGTACAAAATATCCTCCTTGAGGGGGGCTCTAGGGTTGAATTACTCTTACACTATCTTTGTCGTGTCTTTGCAAGTCAAATCATTTTCATTAATTTTTATGCCTGACTTATCACAAGCATCCAAGGCTTCTTGTGCCATCCCTTGATTTTTCATTTCAACTATTGTGTCCATAAGTTGCTTTACTAAACCCTCAAACTGTTCTGGCAATTCATTTTGGTTTCCTGAACTTGTAGAACTCTTTCGGGCATCCCCTGAATTTGAAGTGGAGGTTCTATGAGAGAAACCAGGAGGAGTATTGAATTTTCCTTATGGGTAGACTTTATACTTTTGTTTGTGTGCTTTATCTACAATAGTTAGATCCATGTCTTCCCCTCCTCCACTAGTTGCAAATGTATTTTCTCATGTGTTGAAGGAAAGGTGTGGGATATATCTATTCTCAATATTATACTAGTTGTATCGTTCATCAAGGAATGCATTTCTAGGCCCCATCTGATTATTTTGTGAATTGTTTTTTCTTTGATCAATTTTATTTCTTTTCTGATTTAACTCCAATTGTTTGATAGGATGTCCTTGTCTCAAAGACCTCCTGTCATACATACAGGTGTGTTTTTTCTATATCAAAGTCGTCACCTCTTTCACAAAGGACAAAATTATTTCCTTTCCTCTGTGTTCCTTCTCATAGCAAATTCCTATTTATGTTTGATCTCCCCAGCAGAGTCACCAATTTGTTGGAGCTCAAAATCACTGGTTTGATGATCTCTAAGAGAATGTACCTTCTATGATCAAGATCAGCAACTGATTTTTCCCAACTAATGGAATGACCAATTAGGTCTTACTTCCCTTCACTTCCAATTCTTCCAGACCAAGGCAAGTATACCTTATCACCAGTTGTTCTCTTGTTGTACTACGATTAGCTAATGATTCTTAGGCAAATTATGTTACAATATTCCTATTTGAAATCACTTTTCAATGGCATGAAGATGAGAGTGATTAAAGTTTTACCCTATACTCCTACTTTGTAGAACTAAAACTAAAATGAAATCTGTTTTATGAAATTGAAATGGAAGTGTTCTTAATTTATGGAATACAATGTTGAATATGTAATAGTGACCAGTGTCTTCTCCTTTTAATGGGCACAGAGTTCCATAGAACCTTGTCTCTTTTGGTCTCCTACTAGACAGTTTTGCAACTATCCACTGTCGATACTCTCACAGTTTTTAATCCTATTATAATTGTCACTATACAGTGAATTTAATCAAACTCCTATAGTAACCATCCAAGAGTGTGCACCTTCTTGTTCATGAAATGAAAATAACAAGATAGTAATAGTATGAAGAGTAACCCAAATGCAATATCCAATCTTCTTAGTATTGAAATAGCAGGCAAATTCGAAACAATACACTAAAGTAATTTTAATGCAACATGTAAGCAAAGAGGTAACTAGTTTTATATTACTTTAAAGAAGAATTGCATCACAATATTGAAAGTATATTGTCTGATATGTTATATTACAAAAATATCCTCTTAACTAAATTTGATATCTTATGTCCCCCTGATTTAAATTTTGGATCCTATATATATATGAAAAAAGGCCCGACAGAGGCGTCTCTTCATGGTGCCTTGTCAATATGTTCATGTCGCTTATGGTGTTTTTGCTTCATCGGCAAAAACCACTTTCGATCATCTGGCAATCCTTTGTCTCATCTTATTTTCTCTTCGGGTTACCTATGTCGAATGCAACTTGGATGGTTTTCATCGGGATTGTTTTAACTGTCGGCATACCAAAAAATCGTATGCTCAATTTCACAAGTTATCCTGATGGAAGTTTTCACCGTCGATTCCACCTTTCGCTATGAGTTATTCTGATACATGTAGTCCAGTCAAGAGTGTGTTATCGGAATAGTTGTCCCGATGTCACTTTATATACTCATTTTTTAGAATAGGTTGTATTATCAGATTATAGATAATCTATTATCCTGATCTCATTAGTTATACCAATAGGGGTATCATTTTCATTTTCCTTTATTTTCATAGGTTTTACCGATATCAGTTCCTCAGTCATTAGTGCATAATCGGGATAGTTCCCCCGATGTCATTCTATCTATTTATCATTGGGATAGTTTCAATGATTAGAACCCCATTGATGTGCTATTCTGCCTTCATAAGTTATTTCGATACAGGTAGTCTAGTCAAGAGTGTGCTATCGGAGTAGTTGTCTCGATGTCACTTTATATACTCATTTTCGAAATAGGTTGTATTATCGGATTATAGATAATCCATTATCTCGATCTCATTAGTTATACTGATAGGGGTATCATTTTAATTTTCCTTTATCGCCATAGGTTTTACCGATATCAGTTCCTCGGTCATTAGTGCATAATTGGGATAGTTCCTCCTGATATCATTCTATCTATTTATCATTGGGATAGTTTTAATGATCGAAACCCCATTGATTTTCTATTCTGACTTCATAAGTTATTCTGATAAGACCTACATAATGCATCCGCTTGTATTTTATTTCATTGGAATAACTCCAACCATCTGAATAGCCTTTTGAACTTACCCCGATCTCATATTCTATTTTGACAAGACTTGTATCGACATGATGTATCCCGAAATGTGTGCGTCGGGATAGTTTACTCTATCAGTATTGCAAAATAACATTTGTCCGCCTTTGATGGCTATTCTGATAGGCTGTCGAGACTTCATGTTCGGCGTTGCTATCCCAATGTCCATGTTCAGCACTGATTTATTGGACCGGGGTATTTATCTCGATGTAGGTATTTAACATTGACTTATCAAATTGAAATAGCTATTCCGATATATAAATGAAATGTTGATTGGTGAAGGTTATTTTACAGATCTTTCTTGGGTTTATCAGGAATTTTTCATATATCATTAAGACATAATGGAGACAATATGTGGGATTCTATGTTAGGTAAAAGAAAACTTATGTAGCTTCAACCTTTTACCACTTTAAACACAAAAGCTTGGTGATCATGTCAGGGGTATTGTTATGAAGATTTAGGGTTCCAACACTATCATTGTAGTAGATGTTGTACATAAGAGAAGATATTCTTGTAATACATGAAATGAACCTTGTATAATCGTTATTATTGTAGGTAGTAGTTATGGTCCTTTGGATTAAGATTTTGTTATATGGATTAGAAGTATTTGTATTAAAAGTGATTGTATTGTGAATCATGTAATAAATTGGTATAGAATCTTCTATTTGGAAATGGAAATGATATTGACTAGAGATGTTATGTATACTTAATGACTTAAGTAATTGAGTAGGAACATTTGGATTTGGTGCATTAAAATGAACCTTCATTATAGTAGAATTGTTTGTCTTGGATTCTTGAGTATATGATATTGTGGGCATTGGATATTGTAATTAGGTTGTGATTCATGTATGTGTAATGGATTAGATAAATGTTTATTTTCCTATATTCTTGATTGTAATAGATGTTAGGATTAATGAAAGAAGGATTATGCAGTAGTATTAGATGATGTGTATTATATCTTGTTGTTGTGTTAAGTAATGACGTTGGAATACCCTAGGGAATGTTGTCTATGTGATATGAATTTATTTCCACTTGCATAGCTATATTATTATGTTCATGGTTAAGTGATGTATGCTTTTATTGGTTAATACGTTAGTTATGTATCTGTAGTATTAGATCTTTAAAAAAAAAATTATCTCTATTCCTTGTTTAATTCGTTAGTTTCTCTAGGGTATTTTGGCGGGCATTACAGTATGTTCCTTCAATTATGGTTAATCTTGATTTGTTTTGTTGGCTTTCAAGGATGTGTTGTGATATGTTTAAGATTCAGTTAAGTGCTAAGTTGATCTGCAACCTAATTTTGTGGTCGATGCATATGCTTGGAGCCAGCCTATTCTAGGTCACATGTTTCAATCGTTAGGTCCTATTTGAGACAACCTAATTGATGTTTTGGTTGATGCAGTGTGAAGGATATATAAGAAGAAATCAATTGTGAAAGGTGTTAGTTTATGTGAAGAGTTGTATGTGCAAAATAAATTAGTGAAACATCATATGATTATGCAGTGTGACAAAATAGTTGGGCTACAAAAGAGGACTACACCACCACCATTAGTCATATACTTCTTCTTCAGTTGTTCACATTATGTATGCCATTGTAATCTCATTGCATCTTGCCCTGAAGAAATGATCTTTAGACTGCAAGTCAATTGTATCTTGCCCTAGGGCAATGTGCCTTAGGTTGCAAGTCCATTCAGGGAGCAGAGAGCTTCCTTGGAAATGAGCTTAAAACAAACTTTGAAATAACCTATTTTATATTGTGAGTTAATCCTCACCATGGTCTTTCCCTCCTGAGTTTTTCCACATAAAAATCTTGGTGTTCTTGTGTTGTGCATGTTGTGTTTTATTCTTTACTTCTGCAAATTTGCTTTGAAGGTTTAAAAGTTAGTAAATGGTTAAAATTTAATTTATGTTGATTCACCCCCCTCTCAACATCGCAAATTTGCGTAAAACAATTATTTTTCAGTGGATTTTTTGCATTTTTACAACATTGAGAAGGCAGATTAAGAGGATCGAACCAGTAGAAATTGCGTAAAATTTTGTTGTGATTTGTAGATTTTGTGTTTTTGATCAAGTGTTGTTTTGTATGGAGAATAGACGACTCCCTCAACATGTGATTGTGTTCAACACAACCAAATAAAACATCTTTAGCAGGATTAAAGTTCCAAAACTTACAAATGAGGGCTCACTGACGAAGATCGAGAGTTTTCTCAAGAAGCGTTTCTTCAGAGAAAGTGATTTTAAGGTTAGCATGAAGAGCTCTTCTCTCTAGGTTTGAAACTGTTTTCAGATGACCCTCTGAACTATGCTATTGGTTTTTAGGAATGCAACATCTGCTTCTTCAAGCTTATTCAAACTTATCCCTAGATAAAAAAAAAATTAAAAAATGAAGTATATTCATTATTATTATGTTAATAATAAATATTATTGATAAGTCTTTTCTTTAAGTTATTGTTTTTGTTTTTTTTTTGAAATGCAATTCATTTAACATTTTGAGAATATAGTTTATTCAACTTGGTGTTAGCACTATTTTTTTACTACCAATTTGTGTCTTTTATAGTTCATGCAAGTAACTAATATAAATTTTTAATAAAGAACAACTATTAATTTACAAATAATTAATATGATAACTTATACATTTAAATCTTTAGATTCAAACAAATTGAATGTGAGTTGAACAAATAAATCAAAGATAATGTACTTGAATAATGGTCAATATAATTGATAAGATTAGTTGTAGTTTAAATTTCTCTATAATTAGTACTAATGATATTGTATTAGTTTTTATAACATTTTAATATTAATTTATTTAGTTTTTTTTTGTTTTTTTATTTTTTATTGATTATCTTTTTGTTGCGATGGATTGAGTGGTGTTTATTCAATTTTGATAAATTAAGTTTTGATTTTGTATACTTTTTTATTTATTAAAGATTTTATTTACTTGTTTTTATTACAAATTTGTATTGCTTTCTTCCTAATTAACATTGTGTCTTATATGTTGTCTAAACTTATAGGTACAATGGTGGATAAAAATTTAAATAAATGACATAAACAAACCAACTATGAGTAAATTAAATTTACAAGTTGGAATAGAATGTTGACATTTAATTAGAGTTGATATTGATATTTGAATATTTGTATTAATAATTTTGTATGCCATCACCTTTTATTTATGTCATATGATAATTATATTTGACAAGTACTCTATGAGAAAGGACCTAATAAATGATCATGTTCCAATAGTTGTTATAGTATTTGTTGATTTAATGTTGATTTAATGTTGATTTAATGTCCAATATTTTTAATAACATAGCACCAATAGTTGTGACTTTAAAGTTGTAAGTGTTGATGATGCGTACATATAATTGAATGAGTGTATTCCTCGGATCTAAAAAGAAACAAATCAACATCAAGGCTCCAATAAAACATGACTTAGTGTACAAGGACGAGCCTAACATTTTTTTTTCATAATTTTTGGATGCCTCAACAAAAAGTACATCTAACATTACACCATATTTGATGATGTGGCCCTTATGATTTAGTCATAAGTGAGAGACTTGTCAAGTATATTGTAAAAAAATGGGAGTAATTTGAAATTTTCACTTAAGATTTGCGGAAGCACAAAGTTAAGATGCTCAATAATTGGATCCTCTCCCCTAGCAATTGTACATGATATGAACTATTTGAAAAAGAGTATTAGTTAACTTATTCAAATTGACATATGTTTACAAGTACAATCGAAACCTTAAATTATACTGCTTTGTATTGCATTTGTGCACACACACACACACACACACACACACACACACACACACACACACACATATATATATATATATATCGCAATCATAAATACTTATGTATGAAACTTTATTTTAATATCGATATACATATGATAGATATGTGTAATTTTTTTAATTGAAAATCACATATTGAAATGTTCATTTGAAGTCACATATATCACATATTTGATAATGTTTGATAAATTCATGAAAAAAAAAATAGCATTTAATACTAGCATGTATAATAAAAATGTATACCAACTGTCCTACTACTTATCTCTTTCATATATAATTTTTAACAAATTTAAACATAAAACAAATTTTCTTTCAAAATAATAAATTATATACCTCGTAAATTATAGGTTATTTTTATTGAATGTTATAATTTTTATTTTGATATTTTTATTGAATGTTATATTTTTATTTTGATAAATTTAAATATTTATACATAATGGGCTTCATATGATGATGTTTATGGTGGGCCTGCAATCATACTTATTTTCTCTCCACGTGGCACAATTTTAGGAGAGTGGAATAAGTATATCACACTTGTCAATTGCATAGTGTTGGCAAGAGGGTACTTTAAAATAAGAATATTTATATGTGAATGACAATAATACGTTTTCAGAAAAGGTTTCGTGCACTTTTAAACTATTCATTCATATGTAGCGAATGTGAGGCAAATATTTTTTTTATTCTTTTCTTGACATTAAGCATGTGCAATGGTGGAGTGTTATTTATTTAATATAAATGACTTTTCCTTTACGAGAAAGGGATAGGGTTGTCTGTGAACAAAAGAAATATGTTAGAATTGTTTTATGTCAATCTTGTTAAATGATTTGTAATAAGATATCACTCATTAAGAATATATTTATTCTAACTATAATATTTTTTAGGGTAGGTATTTTTCACTAATTTTTAGGTTATATATATATCAGGTTTCTATTGGTCTAAGTGAAATTTTTTCAAATGTCCAAGAAATCTTATTTCAATTAATGTATTATTATTTTATTGAGTTTTATTTAAGAAGAAAATGTCACTAAATAGTTTTGATTTTCAAATAGAATCTTAAATTGTTTACAAAGATTCATCTTATTTTCTATTCAAGTGCACATTAATTATATGTTTGTATTTATTTCTTCATTTTAAGAGAGTTTTGCATTATCTAGGTATGTTGTAAGTTGGCAAGTGATGTGGGAAGTTATGAGTTGGTCTGTTTTAGGAGAGTTCATATAGTTTGAATTTGTAGTTAACCTTGGGTAACTAGTTATGTAATTTTGAGTTAGTGGTGTGCATAGGGTGTAGCTAGGTCATGTCATCATGTTTTTTGTTTGTTATATAATTATTGAATAAGATATTTGGTCACACCCTATCTACTTTAAAGAACTTAAGGTGTAGGGGATTTACCCACTCCTATCAATTGACTCAAATTGCTTGCAATTCAATTATAAATTTCACTTAAATGCCTAACTCGACTTTGTTTCCTAATGTTAGTTTTTAGCAAGTCTTCCCAAGTTCTAAGGTGAAATTTGGAGCATCAATAGAATGACACAATTATTATGATCTATTTATTTAGTAACCTATGTTTTAATCCTATTTAAAAATTGATTCACTTGTAAGCATTATTCATTAAGCTAGAACTTAAAATTGATTTGATTTATAATGTAGAGGAGAGGATCTATAGTTGAACATGTTTCAATAGTTGTTATAGCTTTTGTTGATTTAATACCCAATGTTTTTAATAATATTGCATCGATAGTTGTGACTCTAAAGTTGTTAGTGTTGATGGTTAGTATCTATAATTGGATGAAATGTATTCCTTAGATCTAAAAAGCAACAAATTGTGTGATGTCACATTAGATCGCCAATAAAACATGACTTAATTTACAATTTTGCCTAGCTTTTTCTTTGAGCTTTTTTGGGCACCTCAACAAAAACATGTTGATGTAGCATCATATTTGATGATGTGAACCTAAAAGCGAAGTTAGGATGCTCAACTACTAGATCCTCAACTAAAAACAAAGGTCTTACAATATTTCATATAATGACTGCATATTGACCAAGTTAATAGACACTCCCTTTCCCTAAATAACATAAAAGCACAAAAAAAAAAAAAAAAAGATAGAAATAAGTAACCACATAGAGGCCCACATGAAATAACAAACCACAAAGTAGAAAATTTGGTTATTTGTGGCAGATTGGATGGGTTACTTGTAAAAGATGTGTAGTAACTTTTGGGGCAGAGGGATGAAAATGTAGACGAGTACGAGTACTTTGTTAGGCTGCTAGTGCAAAGTACTAGGTAGTGAATAAAAAACTGGATTCTTCATCTCCACATAAAAATATTGTCAGATCCTCCTCTGCACTTTAACCGAAATTTATTGACATTTATCTACACAACCTCCTAAATATCTTTTTTCAGGCTTCTACGGCTATTCAATATCGCCAATTATCTAGCTAAAAGATAGATTTGATTATCTCCTTTTTAATCAAATAGGAGAGTGACTTATATTGTCTTAAGTAAGAATTTATAATATTTTTTAGCTATCATCTACATTAGTGATTTAGAAGATACTATGAGACCATCATTCGACACTGGAATCATTAGTGATACTATTATTGTGATTGTTTTATAATCATATAGGAAAATAAAACTTCTTACAGAAATAATGATGGTTTAATATGAAATTCATCTTCTTATGAAGTAACACTTTATTTTTATATTTTTATTTTTTTTAATTGTTTGTGTCCATATTTAAGGAAGTAACGAGAAAATCTTATAAAAATAAATTAGTTGATAAAATTAAATTATGCATTTGTTGATAGATTATATGAAATACATTTTCTTATAAAACAATGATGTTTAAAGTATGTGTTTGTTTATAGAATATTGATTTATGTAGTTTATTTAGCAAGACTAGTTATAATTAAGGTTTCAAGTCTACATCATCAAATATGATGCCACATCATCAAATATGATGCCACATCAAGATGCTTTGTCCAAAAATATCCCCTCAAAAAGGTAGAACAATAGTTTTGCATTAAATTATATTTAATTTGTGTGTTGATGTGGCATCACATGATTTGTTGTCTATAAAACTTAAGGAATACATTTTATTCAATTATGAGTACATGTTACACAGCGCACCCTCTCTCTGCTGAGGCAACGTACTACGGACACGGAGGAGGATAAGCAGGAGGCTAGGGACCTTTACAAGTTCCTTTCCAATGATTGGAACAGTGCCATGGATGTCATTGGGCTGTGCAAGGCACCCCTATAGTTTGTTTTTTGTGTTTTCTGCTGTTGTCTTTTATTTCTAAAGACTTGGTCTCTTTTTGCTGTTAGTTGTTGTTAATGTTGTTATAGTGTTGTTTCTGCACTATGATTTTTAATAGTTATGCTATGTAAAGGGTCAGTGCCCTTGTTCTCACTGCTTTATTAATAAAAAACAACTTAAAGTCACAACTATTAGTGATTTATTATTAAAAATATTAAACATTAAATCAAAAAATGCTATCACAATTTTATTAAAATATATTCAGCTATAAGTCATCTTCCCTATAATAATATCCCTAAACTCAAAGTTGCCTAGAGAGTTTACTATAGACCATCAAAAACAATTCACTAATCAAAACAAATAAAACAAGTTAATGGAAGCTTGGTCTTTAAAGAAGTTGAATGAACCCACTAAGGATCAAATTTTGGTAAGTGCAAAAGTTGAACATCAATTGTCAACCGAAAGAAATTCAACTTAAGACTCAAACTCTACAAAAAATAGAGATTTGACTTTGCGTTATCAATAACAATTGTCAACCAAAAGAAATTCAATTTAAGACTCCATCAAACTCCATAGAAAATAGAGGTTTGACTTTATGTTATCAGTATCAATTGTCAACCAAAAGATATTCAACTTAAGACTCAAACTCCGCAAAAAATAGAGATTTGACTTTGCGCTATCAATATCAATTGTCAACCAAAAGAAATTCAATTTAAGACTCAAACTCCACAGAAAATAGAGGTTTGACTTTATGTTACCAAATATCAATTGTCAACCAAAAGATATTCAACTTAAAACTCAAACTCCACAAAAAAAAATAGATAACAATATTTAGTGGGAGATGAAATAAAAGCATTTAGTAGTGCCAAGGAGAAATCCTCATTTGATAATTAAAAAAGGGCTGGATATCTCTGTTTTAAGCAAATGGGATACAGGCTGTTTTACCTAATGGTATAAAGATTTTAAGCTTTTATTATTATGCTTTATTTTGGCTTCATGTTTCATTCTTTTGGGTGAAAGAATAGTTTTTTGTGAAGGATGTCACCCACAAATCTCTCACACGTGTTGTTCTTTTTTATAGCAGCTTTTTAAATAATCTTTTTCGACTTATATTCGTTGATCTCATTTTTATTATTTTTTATCTGTAATTTTTTTTTTTTATGTAATTTATTTTCAATATATTATAAATGGATATTATGAATCATTTAGAATCTGAAAAACAAATTAATTTGGTTGAAGTGTTTTAATTTTATTCAATATCATCTAAAATGAATATTTTGTTATATGAGTTAAAATCTCAATTTGAATTATAGTTCACCAATAAAAGTTTTAGATTAATTATTATTTATCTTATTTTTTATTGTTGGCTACATTTCTTGATAGACTACACAACAGTCACAAAAAGCTAAATGAATATATTTTCAATATTGTTGTTCTTTCTACTATGTTATCATAAATTATATCTGAACTGAAATGTATAATTTGACTAAAAATTCAAACATTGTTCTCGTATTTGTCCATTATAGGAGAGTTTTGCATTATATGGGTGTTTTGTAGGTCAACGGGTGTTGTACGAAGTTACAAATAGATTCATCTTAGAGAAGTAAGCATGCTTTGAATTTGTAGTTACCCTTGTGTCGTCTAGTATTGTTCTTAATCTTTGATCTACAAGATTGATAAGCTAATACATAGGGCAATTTGTGGCCTAAATTTGGCTTATTCTTATGCATAAGGTGTAAAGCTAATTCATGACCATGTTCTTGTTTTTCTTTGATTGTTAAAAAAGATCTCTAGAAATTTGCAAGTTTACAAAACCTTAAGTGTAGGGGAGTTATCTACTCCTATTAATAGAGCCAAAACCATCTACAAGTAAATTATAAATTTTACTAAATTGCCTATCACAAATTTGCTCCCAAAAATTATCTTTGAGTGAATCTTCTAGATTTGTAGGGTGAAATTTGGGGCATCAATGATGAGGGACTTTGTGGGGTCATAACTTTGACTCGGTTGTCTGATTCAACTAAAATTTTATGAGAAGGTGTATTGTGAGGGGTTGTTTAGATTGTTGAAAGAATCTAGTTTGGTTGGACCTCGACTCGATCAAATTTTCAGGACTGAATTCCTTCATCTGGGGCTTCAAAAGAGCATTTTCTTTATTTTTCCTAGATTTTAGAAAGTTGATTTTTCAGTTATTTTTGAACTCATGGTTTTCTTTAGTTTAGAAAGTTGGCAATTTGTGTCGAAATTATGTTTTTTAGATATCTAGAAGCTTTCATAATTTTCTAGATAGATTTGAAAATTACAAAAAATGGCAAATTTCGAATTTTATAAAAATCTACCAAAAAGGAAAAAAATTGGATTGTTGTTAAAATAGGCTTATTTTTTATTATAACGACATAATGGTTGAGGAATAATGAATAAGAATTAATCTGATTTCAGAATTTTCTTTCATGTCTCTTTCACTTCTATTTAATGTTGAAGGCTTGGTAGAAAGTTGGTTGTATCAATCAACATGTTAACTAAGCTTAAACCCAACTAGATCTGCATCTTTATAATAAAGTGATAAACTTTACTAGGAGATAATTGTTAAGCTGGGCTTCATATGTGATATGTAACTCATGTGACTATAACTAGTCCCCTTTATGCTCCCTCACTAACCGACACATATACTGACATCACACTAGAATTATATTTTTTTCTTAAATAAAATATCAATGAATGTACATAAGTGATGCAAACACTTGTACATGCAAATATTATGTGGGAATTTGTTGACTATCATAATAATTTTATAGACTTGATGATGTTGACATTTCTTTGGCTATATGAATTGTACAAATCTTTGGATCCATATATGGATCATATAAATTTATGATTTACATTTTCCTTTATTCCTAAAAAAAGGTTGATTTTTTTTTGTAAACCCTATTGTGTTTTATATGAAAATATAGATTTATGGGCCTTTTAGACTCAATTATGAGGCATTATTTTATCTTAGAGGTATTTATTAAAATTTCACTCCCAGAACGCTCATACAAAAAATTCAAATAAAAATTTGCTTGTCAAATCTCCATAAAGCCCCAAATTTGCAACAACTTGAGTATCAATCAAACTTGTCTAACCTTAACAATCATCTTATTCTTTTCTTACAAATCCACATATTCAACTATGAGACAAAATCTACTCCAACCAAGGTTAATAATTGCAATGATGTAAATAGATTCATTTAATTAATGAGTACTCTCCTAACACTTTTTTTCTCCTAACACTTATTTTAAATCTCCCATTCCTCTAAGCAATATGGGATATTTTCTTGCTTTGGATTAATCCTCAATTCAAGAATATGAGTCCTATTTTACTTTAATACAGTAATGCTTTCCTATTTGGGCCCTTATTTTAAGTGTGCCCTTTATCTTATATCATTTCAAGCTTATATAGGTCCTTTGTCATTTTAAAGTTCAATGTACCTTTTCTCCCACTTAAAAATCAATATTTTTCATATAAATTACAAATCTAGTATTAGAACCCTATTATCTTGCAACCCTTAAAATTTGGGCCTATTTTGTCGGGACTATGTGTCTTACTTAGCCACATAGTCTAGCACTTTTTTGCTAAAATTTTGAGAGGATAATGTATCGACCTTTGTAATGCCCACCAAAATACCCTAGAGAAATATAGCTAATTACACACCTTTTTTTTTTGTTTATCTATCAATATAACACATAAGATCACTTAAGCAATGCAATAAGCATACATCAACATTTAAATATTATGAACATAGAATAATTCACTTAAACTATTAATCAATTATGCAAGAAAAATATAATAAATCACTACAACTAACTCCCTAGGGTATCTCAACTCCATTACTTATTCTACCTACATAAGCAATAAACATTTACTTTATTTCAAATCAATACCTAATAATCCTAATCATTAATCAAGCATAGGTGCAACATAGCAATACCTAACACTCATGATATCCAACCTAGTTAATCATTCATTTAATATGAGATTCTACCTTTCGATGCATAACTACTTCCCCTTTTTCCTTAGATTCATTTTATGCACCAAGTCCAAATGTTCCTATTACCCTTAACCAACCTTCGACTATTATGATCGTCATTCACATACCGAGATTAACCCTTACATTTGCGTTAACATAATTTTCCATTTACAATCAACCTTCACATAACTATTTATGATTTTATGCTTCTAGCATGTCCATCTCTTTATCATGATTCCTAAAGTTCACAATGCAACAATCACAAGGTCTTCCTAAACATTTAATCCATGGCTCATTTAATACTCATAGAATCTCTTACGCTATATCAATTAACCTACAACCTAATTTATTCCATTCCAATAATAGCTTATTACAAATCTAGTAACTACATGAATTCAGCTCAACACAACTTGAGATACGATAACCTAAATCTATAACAACTAATAACATCCACCAATTGGAATTATAATCTGAATCCATAACATATAATACAATCTAATACTTTCTTTAAAGACAACCATTCATTTTATCATCTACCCATACACTTACTAGTAATTTCCATTAATAAGATTAGTAATTATTTCATTAAGAACATTCATACAATATTTTTATAAGGAATATTCAGTTACAACCCAAGCATTACAAGATTTCAATCCTACCATTAGATCACAAGCTATGAGGTATGATACAATAAGTCCAAATCCTTCAATCACAAATCATAAACATGTCTTAAGATATCTTCCATCATTACTCATACTTATACATCCTACCAAGGCATAGCATTACTCCTACTTAAAGAATCGGCTAAAGACATCATTCCTAAGTTATTACCATTATCATAAGATTTGCACAACTTTCCTTTTAAACATGACTCATCATGAATACAATTGCGTCATTTTATTCCAAACCATATTACATATTCATATCTCATGCATCCATTTCATTTAATCTATAAATGTGTTTCAATACAACTCAAATTCTATCATTACAATCATATACTATAACCCAAGCTATCACTATAACTAGAACAACATAGTCATTTCTCATGAGCAAGATTTCTTTTATAACCATTGCATGATAATTTCATTACATAAATCATGACATCATTTACATCCTTGCTGCAATAATCATCCACGAACTATTTGAAGAAGCATCCTCAACCACACAAGAAGAATCCAAAGATAGGAATATCCCAATGGTAAAAAGCACCAACCACCCGACCATGTGGAACCAAAGGAACCACCCCCTATGCTAGGAGATGACACGAGGTCCCAACACACACTCTACATCTAGGCTAACACTTAAAACCAAAGAGACTAAACAATACAAGGACTCTCAAGCAAGAACCAATCACAAGCAAACACAAATAGAAACTCCCAGAGGCGCACAAATCAACAAGGCATCAATACATCTCAAGAAAGGACACATGTAGGAGTGGAGTGTGATCAAATGATATCCTCCCCATAATATTGCCAACACAACTCTTCAAGGAATAACATAACCCCGATAGACATGTGGAACCATTTCTACCCATGAGAGAATCAAGGGATATTTGACTTACCACCACAGTGGTCTTCCCAAGCTCATCCTAAAACATCCTCCCTAGGATCAAGACATGGGGCTCAATCAATTAATTATCTTGTTAGGTGATTCCTAGTTACCCAACCCATCTAATTTATTATTAATGTTATCTCTTGTTTAACAATAGGAAAACATCCAATGTGCCCTAGCGATCTAGACGAGAGGCTTATCAACTCTCCGCCTATCTCTCATGATCTTGGTCATCACATGGAAGCCCACTCCACCTAACATGTTCCCAAAACAACAATATAAAAGCAAGAGTCTCTAAATCAAATACAAATCTGAAAAATGGAATCATCATTATGCAACCATAAACATACACATAAGATTGAACATCCAAAAAGCCATATTAACAAGTAAAGCAACCTTGAGCCTCATACTCGGAATAAACATCAAGCCATAATACGGCAATCAAATCTATCTCAACGCGAAATAAAAGATAGCAGCAAGGCACACCAACTTGCTGGTCCAAAATCAATATAACAACCCTCGCAATCATGGCTCATCAACATGAAAGGAGAAATCTCAAGAACACATAGGTAAGGCGTATCCACATACTAAGATACAATAATCACATAAAACTCTCAAATTAGATAAATGCCAATACTGGAAAACATCTACAGACCGTCTTAAAAGCCTCTGGTACAAAGATCAAATCAGAAAAAGCAAGACAAAATAAGCAAACTTGTAAAAATACCTTAACTAGATAGTGCAGTGCTTACACCACGCAATGCAGCGCATATGAACATTAGGACAACGCATTCACATTACAATTTAGTGCATTTACATTTTAATACATCACATATGCAAATTTTGACAGGGCATTTACAAATAAAGACGACGCTTTTACACATATTGACAGCGCATTTACAAATAAAGACAACTCTTTTACACAGACTGACAATGCATTTACAAATAAAGACAACGTTTTTACATAGACTGACAGTGCATTTATAGAACTTGTCATAAAAATACATAATTCTTACGACGAAAATATAAAATCACAAACCAAGTCAAAATTCACAAAACAAGGACCAACAAGGTCACCCAGAACAATAAAGTTAATGAGCACAAAAAGAATAAATGATAAACATGTATAACAAAGATTTAGCCAAAACTTCTTTCACAACAACAAACAAAAAAAACATACACAAACTCTCGACAACCCAAAATACACACACGCCCAATTCTTCATACTCAAAAAGGGGATAAAAATACACCCTCAAACAAAACAATCAAAACCAAGAAAGAGAGACCACATAGAATGAGCATTCTCAGAGCCGTGAGCGACATTTATAGACAACCCATAATTATATATATTTTCCCATAAACTATAGAGTAAAACTTTATAATAAATCTATGCAATTAAATATTTCCTTCCAAACTATACAAAACTATAGGAGATAGATTTATTTTCCCCGGGCTCCCACATACAATCTGCAAACGCGATGCAACAGGAATTTGTAAATCAAAATAAAAAAGGGAGAAAAACAACACCAACCTGCAACCCGTGTGATGGGATGAAGCTGAAGAAGAGCTCCCCAAATCCAAAAGCCAAACCAACAAGCTCCAGCAACAACCCAAGTGCAAGCCAAAAGCCAAAGGAAAAATCTTGTAGAGAAATTTTTACAAAGAAGAAGCCAACCCGAAAATCATCACGGAAATGAAAATAAAAATCCAAACAATAACTTATTTACCCTAGTCTCTACATGGACCAATCAGAATATTCGATTCTATAATATATTTTACCAACCCCACCATATAATATAATTTTACCTCCCTTTTCAAATTCAACCAATGAGAGAAAAGGGTAGGTAAGCTAAATATAAATCATGTTTTTACAACTACGCGAGAATATTTTATTATTTTATTTTAAAGTGTATAGTGTATTTATACATCCCACTAAACATAAAAGTCAAACTAATAAATAAAACATGATCCACAATTAAATAAATCAAATGGGGAAATTAAATTAAATAAACCAAAGGCTCATAATGAATTAAAGAACCAAATAAATATTAAACCATAAACGACTAAATAAATAAATAAACAATTAAATACCAATAAAGGTCAAATCACAAATATCAAATAAATATAAAACCACAATAAAGGCTAAACAATAAATATTAAATAAATATTAAATCATCATTAAAATAAATAAACATTAAGTATCAAGTAATCAAATACCCAAAAAGGCCAATAATCCGATAAATTAAATTAACATTAGATAATCAAATAATCAAATCGCTATTAGTCAAAATAATTAAAATAAGCATTATTAACTATTTAATCTCGCATTGATACTCAAATAATCAGTCTCAACATTAATAATCACATCACCTCACATAGTCTAGCACTTTTTTGCTAAAATTTTGAGAGGATAATGTGTCAACCTTGACATTTCCAAACCTATACTCAATATGTGAAAATAATAATTATAAGCTGGCCAAAAATTGAATTTAATTTGAGATCCCTATATAAGACATCACTCTTTATTTATTTATATATAATTTATTGTCAATTTCATGAATTCATTGCCATTAATAGACAAGGCACATCACATCACATCAGTAGATCACATTGAATCCGGACTCTGCATGATGTATCAATAAGCGTGGCCTCTTTGACACATGAAGGGTGACACGTACCTAAAATCCATCAATGATTTTAAACCGTTCGATGATCATAGATCAATGGCTGAAGTTTTATTTTGGCCCAATTTTCTAAAGAGAACATAGCTCACCAGAAAGTGCCCAGAATGGAATTGGATTCAATAGACACGTATCAAATGTCATGAATCATGATCGATAATTTAGGTCATTTAATATATATCTATTCACTTACTGCAATCCACTATGTCCCCATGACTTCCAATGTGGTACTTTCCAACTTGGTACTGGTTTATAGTTGTTTCCAATTTCGCACACTCGTGCATTTATGAGAAAGATTTGCAGAGATACGAAAGATTTAAAAAAAATTAAAGCAATTAATACGGTTAGAGAAGTAATTATTACAATCAAGAGCTTCAATTATTTATATATGATCTATGCTTCTTTCATCTTCAATTAGCCTTTGCCATTTGGTAGGTAAATCGTCGGAGCTCACGGTATTTAAATTCTTCCTTTGGTTTAGGTTTATAGGCTCAAGTTATTTAATTTGTTAATCTGTTTTCTCAATATGGACACTCCCATCCGCTTGAGAAACATTTCTGCAGAGGACTAGAGGGCCTTTCTGGGCTCCGTTAGAGACCAAACCCTCCAATCAGTCTGCAAGGAGGTTGGGTCGTTCACCAATGAGGTTGTGCGAATGGTGTTGGGCAGAGAGTTTCTCTGAAATGAAAATAGATACCGTGTTAACACGGACATTACATTATGGTTCTTAGCATCTCTTCTGGACCTCGGAGGAGACAAGGTGGATATGTTGATGTTGTTGAGGAAGGTTTTTAAGGAAGACTTTCTTGGAGACGACATTACTGTTGTCGTCCTTGCAGAAGTAGGGGTGGGGACCCCTTGGGCGAGTGAATTATCCAAGCTTCTCCTCCCTGACCAAACAGTGTCAGTGGCCAGGCAAGTATTTCTCCCAAACCTAAATGCAGAGCACTTGACACATCACAGGAAATGGGGCACAGATTGGCAGGGACTTCCTTCGGAAATGGTTGCTCCTGGACTACTTTCCAAACTACATGTAGCTTGAAGAATTCTCTCAGCTTATGATGTTTGAAGAATTCTACATGGAAGTAGGGCTATATTCTTAGGGCAAAGTTGTAAACCATCCACTACCTGTGCCCTAGCCCTGCCCCCCTGGGCCCTTAGTAGTTTTTTTTTGTCCTATGTCCTCGAAACCTAACAGGCTCAGTGGCTCACTCATTTTGGCTTTTAAGTTTTTGAGGGACTCAAGTCTCAGACGTAAAAATTATAAATTTCCAAAGCATAAATATTAATGATAATTTTTCAAATTCCAGTTTGTTTCTGTTTGCCTCTTAGAGTCTTATGGATATAAAAATGCTTTCTATAATTCTATTTCATTTTTATTAATGAAAGTTTTTCAAATGCTTTTTGTCTATGAGCTACGTTATTTCAATATTTTGTTAAACAATGGAAATAAATTTAATACTGTGATCTTTTATATGTAATGCTTCTTCCTCTGTATTTAATATATATATAAAAAAATCTAGTTCGTTCCATTAATTCTTTGTACATTGATTATGGTTGATTATAATTTTATAAATATATATAAAAAAAAAAAAAAGTTTATCTCGCGAAAAACAAGTGAATTAAAACTAAAACTCAAACTTACTTGTTGTTGAAGTTTTGAACTAGTGCATGTGTGGGTTGGTAACTTGGTACTAGGTACATGCTATGATTTATAGTTAAGATTTTGTCATAATGAAGAAATTTGAGACATTTATGAAGGGTATATGGGATCGCTTTCATGGAAGCAAACCAAGGGCAAGGATGACCCAACTTCACAAAAAATTGATCTAAGTAGGATTTAGGAATGATAGCAAAAATCACATCTAAGCACTTAGTACCAACCTTAATAGGAACTGGAAGAGTAATAGAACCTATAGTGGGACAAGAGAAACCATCTAAGATCTTAACCACTAAATCAAATTTATCATATCAATATGTTACTTCATGCAATTGTAAAGTATAAAGATATTCTTAACTTATTACATTCACCATACATGTTGGATCAACCATCAATGAGAATCCCTCGTGAGAGTATGTATTTGATCTTTGCAGGTGATATATAGACTTATAGTGGGCCATCAGGTGTTTCAAATTTCAATTTCCAATAGTCTCACTAGGATCAAAGGTAATGCATATTGCATAGGTCCTTAGGAGGTGAAGGTTTATCAATAAGATTCACCACATTATTTATCAATAAAATTATATTAAATTAAAATTTGTATTAAACTAAATTTATGTTGAACTTTTATATATATTTTTAGTCTTTATTTATTAATTAAATTAAAATTTATATTACACTAAATTTATGTTGAACTTTTATATATATTTTTAAACTACTTTTTAAAATTATATATCGTAAACATATTTTTTAAGAATTTTGTTAAACTTTAAATTAATATTTTAGATTTAATATTGAATGTTTTCTTTTTTATATTAAACTTTTACCTTTCAAATTGTATATCAAAATTTATATTTTTATTTAGTTATTTGTTTTATTCTAGAAACTAAGTTTCATGTTCTATACTATTTTTGAATTTCATATTTTTACAAATAATATTAACATTATATTTAATAGTTATCTCAAACTATTGCACATCTTTAAATGTCTCTTATTATGGGACCAACGACATCTAACAACAGGTACCATCATTCGTTGGATGAGCAAAGATCAACAACTTAAGGTGGATTTCGGCACGAATGTGATAAGTGAACACATTTGTGAGAACTTCGCCCAGAATTGAACGTTTTAAATTTAATTAAATATAATTAAGTCTATAAAGCTCTTTTTCGAGCAGAAGTTTAAAATTATTAAACAGACTTTAAAAAACAGTCCTGAAAAGTGACACGAATATGGTGACGTGCCCGAAAAATGGCAGAAGTCATGGGACCCATGACATCTGACAACAGGTACCATCGTCCGTTGGATGAGCAAAGATCAACGGCTAAGGGTGGATTTCGGCCCGAATGTGGTAAGTGAACACATTTGTAAGAACTTCACCCGTAATTGAACGTTTTAAATTTAATTAAATATAATTAAGTCTATAAAGCTCTTTTTCGGATGGAAGTTTAAAATGATTAAACAGACTTAAAAAACAGTCTCGAAAAATGACACGAGTATGGTGACGTGCCCAAAAAATGGCAGAAGTCATGGGACCCACGACATCTGACAATGAGTACCATCGTCTGTTGGATGAGCAAAGATCAATGGCTTAGGGTGGATTTCGGCCCGAATGTGGGAACTGAACACATTTGTGAGAACTTCGCCCGAAATTGAACGTTTTAAATTTAATTAAATATAATTAAGTCTATAAAGCTCTTTTTTAGGCGGAAGTTTAAAATGATAAAACAAACTTTAAAAACAGTCCCAAAAAGTGACACGAGTATGGTGACGTGCCCAAAAAATGGTAGAAGTCATGGGACCTAGGACATCTGACAATGGGTACCATCGTCTGTTGGATGAGCAAAGATCAACAGCTTAGGGTGGATTTCGGCCCGAATGTGGGAAGTGAATGACATTTGTGAGAACTTCGCCCAGAATTGAATGTTTTATATTTAATGTCCTCAGAATTTAGACTGAAGTAATGAATGTTTTGTCCTTCGGCATCGAATAGTTATTAATAATAATCAATAAAATTACAACATGATTCTAGATATTTTGCCCTTTAAGTATTACTTTTGTACTTTTCAGAGTTTTCAAAATAAGAGACTCATAAATCATAGTCGTATTTCATTTCATGGACAAACTAGTAAACCAAGAGAGATTCAGAAACACCTACTAGATTGAGGAATGCAAGTTGCAACAGAGACTATCTGCGCCAATCTAGTCAAATAGGAATTTCGGGTAAAATCTAGAACACCTACATGCCGCCTTTTTTGCTTTTTTTAATCTCGTGGTCCAATTTGAGGGTTAGCATTTTCAGGTTTTTATCTAGCATTATTTTGAATTATTAACAATAATAGTGATGGGGAAAATGGGAAGCAGTAGTTCAACAAGAAGCCAAGTGAAAAACAAAATGTACCTAACCGAACTAGTTAAAACACCAAGTTTCACTGATGAATACCATGATATTTATGACCCTGCTATCCATGGTGAAAAGTGTATCTTAGATATTAGATATGCATTGTCTAGTAAGGCGGCAGATGCATCTAGGGCAAAATTTACTGTTTTCAACCCAATCTTAAAACAAAGAACAAATAAAATTGCATCGTGGGATGCTAGATTGGGAAGCATGGTGTTACCTGAAGTATTCCCTTGCTCGGATTTTGTCATGGTCTGCACCAAAAAATATGATGAAGATAAAAAAGCAATTGTCAATAAAAATACAAAAGAGGAAATTCTATCCATAAACGAGGGAGAATTTGCTCGTTTGTTGAACGTAGGATTTGAAACCCAAAACTCAAACATCCAAATTGACCTAGGAAAGCTGGCAGGGAATTATGAGAGTCTCAATCCAAGTCGCAGAGATTCATTTATCAAAGCTCTAATAAAGAGTGCTATTATGTTGGATCATAATCATAAGCCTCCTTATGATTCTAACATTTTGTTCCATGGGTTGGGGATACTATTTCCTTGCTGTCATTTTGCCTGGGATTGGAAAATGATAGGGAAGTGGGTGCAAGTGGGTGCAAGCCTTCTTGAAATGATTTATACTATCCATTGTGTAGGTCAACCAGTAAGATATAATTTTATTGAGCACATTGTTCAATCCATGCAAAAACAATTACTAATGATCAAAAAAGGTTCCTGTAAGACATTTAGGTTCTCATCCTACTTGTGCTATCTCCTTCTATCCAAGTATCGTGCAATATTCAAGACCGACAATCTTCAAATTGTGAACTGTAAGATTGATGAGAAGACTTAGAACATAACAGAGTGTCCAATATATGAATGGACACCAAAGATAAGGATGCATGATAACAGAAAGAACTACAACCATTTTGTAGACTTCTTTTTGGCACCAATGTATAATGAAATTGCAAGCACTCCAATGCCTAGGTTGCCTGTGTCTTGTAGAGATTGCATTCAACTCGGAAGTCAAATAGAATTGCCTGACTGGTTCTTCATGGAAGAATTCACTATGTTAAGGTTTTACGGATCAGCAGTAAAACCATACAAACTTCCAATACATGTGACAAAGAGGGTATTTGCATTGGAGTGTGTATGGAAATTGGAGAGAATAGAAAGGCACTTCCATGGTCAGCAAAAGAAGAGCATATTTCCTTCCTTGTCTTTCTCATGTGGAGGGTTCACATTTGAGAGAAAAGAATTCAATGTGGCACGTGATTTTTTGACAGTTTTTAACTTTGGTGATGAGGGTCTCTGGCAATATGATCCAATCGATGTAGTTCAAGCAAGGCTTAAGAAAAATGGGAACTCTTTAGCGTTATGTCAACATGAAAGTAAACCATTGCTAGAAAAGCTTAAAAACATGGACTCCTGGGATGAGATACAAAAAGAGATGGAGAAAATTGCAGCTGACAATAACATTTCAATAGAAGAAATTTCATCACAAATTATGGCATTGCACACACAAAGGACAACTGAGGAGGGCCAGGGCATCCAACATAGGAGGTTCTACAATTTCTACCAAAAATATGTTAATCCATCTACCAAATCTATTCCCAAATCAATTCTGCAAGAATGTAAAGATAGTTTTTGGACTCAAACCAAAATAAATGATTTTTGGACTATGAAGAAGAATCTCGATGAACCAAAGACCAGTGCAGAATTTGAGACCATCGACGAGGATGGAGAGTTTAGCAAATTGTGGAATATGGAGCATCCCACAACAACATATGACATGAGTGAAGATGATGATGAGTATGAGGTTGAGCCCACTCCAACAACTACTACAGTCCCTAAAATATTAGGTGGAGTCAATGAGTCCATGAAAGAAAAATAAAGCAAAGGGGCAAGCATTGTGGAAAAAATGGGTTTTGAAGGTGGTGGTCTAGGTCCCAAAGGAGAGGGCATTTGGTATCCACTTCAGGTACAACTTCCATTAGATTAAAAATCAAAATCTCTTATTAAACTAGTCATTGGACTTGATTCTTCAGATTCATCGCGGATAGGTACTACTCATTACCCTCAGGGTCCACCTACATTTGTTTCAGGTTCAAATCCACAACCACCACCACATCATGGTATTCCCATTGGTGGTGAATCAAGTGCCACTGTCACAGGTGGGGAATCTGGGGATAGTATTCCCATTATTGTTCAGTCAAGCGCCGCTATGATTGGTGGGGTTGGCATGGGTACTACTACTGATACTAGTTGTCTTGGTGTTGGACAAGGGCTACAACAAAATATCTCTCGCAAGAGGCCACTAGTGGTAGATACTCATACTATTCAGAATCCTATATCAAGTGCCACTGACACTACAAAACAATCATTTGCAACTTCAAATCACACACCTCAAAAGATTATGAAAACTACACATGAAAGTGTCAATGGGAGTGGGACAGGATCAGGAATTGTTGTTGGTAATCCTAGTCAAGCATTAGTCAAAACCATGGGCATAAGTGGAACTGGAGCATATGTTATTCCTATGTCACCTTTCAAACATTCAATTGCTTCAGCAAGCCTAGATTTTCAATTTTGTGGTTACTATAAAAAATATGAACACACAACAAAAGAAAAAAAGAAAGCATTTAATAGGGTTGCCCTGGCTGAAGTTTTAGACAAACAACCTGCAAGGAATAGGATATTTCCAACATATGACCCACAGAAAGATATGATGGAGTTCATGGTTGTTATTCCCCCGGCCCCAACTAAAGATAAAAATCCACCACACAGTCAAATAGATCCCTCTAAATTTCAATTTAGCACCCTCCATTTGGATTTTTCCAAAGAACATAATGTGGACAAAATTAGTGTGTCAAAAAGGACTAACGAAGTGGTCTACACTTCACTGCTAAAGGTGGAGAGAAAAAAAAATAAACTGGAAACAAATAGAAAAGTTACAGGTAGACTTAGCAAACAAAAAATCAAGGAGGAAAGCAGCAGATAACAAGTGCAATGATTTACAGAAAAGGATAAAAAATTTGGGCTCTGCACTAGAAATTGCAGAGCAGGAGAAGATAGATGTAGAATTGAAGGACTTGAGAGAAAAATTGGCTAAAAGCAGTAAAAAAATTGATGAGGAAAGAGCCAATTTTCAAAAATTATACAAAAGTTATGAGTCTATTGTTGTCGAAATAAGAAAAATACAGGACCTATTGGATCGTGGGATGGAAAAAGAAAAACATTTGCAAGAGGAAGTAGATTAAGAAAGAAAAAAATGTGCACAAATGAAAGAAGGCCTGCACAATGCAAATGATAGAATAAAAACTTTGGAGGATAGATTGAAAGATAATATGAAAAATACAACGAAGTATATACAAGAAAACATTTGGCGGCAAATAATCTAGAGGAGTGACAAGTTGTGTGAATGGTTTGAATTGAATGAAAGTCTAAGAGTAATTTATATGAAAATCAAAGAGCACTTTGAGAAGAGCATACATGTTTATTCAAAAGAGGATATGGCAAAACAGCTTCTGCAAGTAGTCTACAATACCAATGACAACTACTTGGAATCCAAGGGAATTGAGAGCCACATTGATGCCACAATTAAGACATCATCTATCATTCATAAATGCCAGAAACTAAGGGAAACATCATAAGATGGGAAAATGTGGCAAAAAGATATTGAAGCTGCAAGAAAAGAAAAATAATTTGAGTAAACTTGGTTTGCCTAAGACCGTTGACCCATCAAATAAATTCATTGGAAAAGAAGCTTACAAAAAAAGCATGGAGATAAAAATGAAGTCTTATTTAGACTTGCTTCCTAAGGACACAACTCCCCAAAGCTTTCTGGAATTCATCTAACCATTTACAACTCTAAATTCGGCATTGGATGAAATAGTGATGTCAAGTCAATCTTCTAAATATGGATTATTCACGAAGTTGCAGTTGACTTTCCATAGCTTACAGAACATTGACCTTCCATCAGACGAAGAGTGGAGCACCCTACAAAAACTGGCACAAAAATCTTAAGAATCATAGTATGTATTGCACAATTTTCTTCTTTTACTCTTAATTTCAAGGTTTTATGTTTTTTCTATTTGGAATTTGGCATCGCTTGAAATAACTATGTTTTGTGAATAGGAAAAAACCAGCACTCGTTATTGCTAATTTGCTAATCCAGCCTATGAATCTATGATGCACGGTGCAAAACTTCGGCCAGTAAATTTATATTCTCAAATTCTCCCAAGCTTTAACATTTATGCATTTCTCTATTTCTGATTACTAGGTTTTAGGCACTGCTATTATCTATATTTAATTTGTCATGGCGTGAATTAATATTTAATTTTGAACTCTATTTTTTGAATAAGAGACATCAGACATGTAGCAGTTGTTAAATTGCTAATCTGGCCTGTGATGGCCATGTAAATCTGTGCTGAGTTTATGATTTTGATGTTGAGTCTTCACATGTTGCAAACTTGCAATTCGACCTGAAGCTATTGTTGCTCCCTTGTTTCTATAAAAGGGAATCCAAGGTCATTTGTAAAGGGTTCTAAAACTTTGTATCCATTTTTGCATGGACAATGGAGAATCACATAGGAGTTGTTGTTGCTCTCTTGTTTCTATAAAAGGGAATTCAGTGTCATTTGCAAAGGGTTCTGAAACTTTGTATTCACTTTTGCAATTTGCATGGAGAATCACACAGATTGGTGTATTATTATTGAATGAATTATATCATATGGCTATATTTTATTACCAGACATGGTTCTAAAATGTATTACTATTGAATGAATTGTATCAAGGGAGGTTGGTTTTGCATGGAGAATCACACAGATTGGTGTATTACTATTGAATGAATTGTATCATATGGCTATATTTTGAAAGAATTAATGAAAATCTAAGTTCTCGACATTTGTATTACTATTGAATGAATTGTATCATATGGTTTTGAAATGTATCACACAGATTTAAGACTCAAGTAATGTCTAAATAAACAATAAACATATTTGTATCAATAAACACATTATGGTCTTTTATTATGCTATTTTAAATCTGGAAATAGAAAGTTGAAAAATATAATTACAAATCAATATTAAATTCTAATTGCAAAAAGTAATATGCTTTTGTAATATGAATAATGAGATATAGTAATAAGATTAATAAATACCAATATCTTACAATTGTCATTCATCCTCATCAAATTTAGAGCTTTCATGATTCTTGTATGTGGTTTCTTCACTCTGAGTCTGCATACCTTCGTTGAACTGCATCTCAATGCTACCAGTAGGTCTAGTACATGAGTCAATAATCCCATTGGCACTTTGGTTTGAAGTGTTTCCCAAACCTCTTCTTTCACATTTGGACCTCCAGATTTGCAGTGCCCTATCGTAAGGAAAAGTGTGGACATCATACCTAGATGTATAGAGCCTCAAGCAATTTTCCAAATTTTTGTCTATTTTGTTTCTTAGCTTTGATTTTAGGAACCCCAAAGCACTGAAAACTCTCTCATCTTCCATTGAACCCAATATCATGGTAAGACATAAATCAGCAAGCTTCAAATATTCTGGCATTGAATCACGCAACGCTGCGTTCTCAGCTATAATTTTCCAAAGCTTTGTTACTGATCCCTCTTCATGGGGGTTCTCCATTTTTCCATATTGTTCTCTCATAGTGTATGCAAAACTAGATGATTTCTCTCGAAGATGAGTTTCATCTAATATTCCATTTATAGTTACTCCATTCAATTCTCTGGATATGCAAAATTGTGTATCAAAATCAATAGCTTACTTCGAAAATCAGTTGCAATGGTGAGGCTCCAATAATGAGGAAACACAATAGACATGGCTTCGAGTAGGTTGTTAGGAGGGAATCTGCTTCTAATTTGTGAGGAAAGATCATACGCAATTTTCTTCATAGAAGTAGTTACAGTCTCAACAATCTTGTCAAAATCTTCCCTTGTAACACTTGCTAGTTGCTTCCTGGGACACTTTCCTGGTTCCTCGGGGTCGACCATGGCATAGAAGTGCATTGGTATCTCAACTCCCCGTACATTGGCACATACCTCCTCGTTTGCACCGATTTGTAAAAAGTTATCAGGATTGTTCAAATCTACGAGTGTCTGCCACTTAACAAATTTTTCATCAGATAGTGTTGGTTGATTTTGATAGAGATTGTCAAGGGTCATGCATGTCATCTTACGCAGCGTAGCATATTTTGCAATATACAAAGCTCTTTTTTGGGCAGCCTTCGTAATAATCCTCATTTCCTCTAGCATGGGCAGAAGAGCTACTAAAGTTAAAAGTGTCTCTAAATTACTTAACCTCGGAAGAAGGTTAGGAAATTTTGGTTGATCTGATTTGTCATGAGTTGTGTGAAATAGTCCAATCAAGGATGGATATTCTGAAAAAAATTGATGCGTTGGACCATCCAAAGAGATCCATCTGGTATCATTATCCTTGAGAAGCTTGTTCCCATCAGTTATTCCATCAACAAAGTGTTGAAATTCCATAAATCACTTGGGACTTCGACAAAAGTGTGAGTAGAGCTCTCTGATTAAAATTTCAATTTTTTTAACTGAAGCAAACTTGCTCACAATTCTAAAAGCTAGATTCATTATGTGAGCCATGCAGTGAATTGCAGTAATGTACAGTTCAAATGAAGTTTCAATCTTTGTACAAAGACCGTTCCTGTGACCTTGCATTACTGAAGCTCCATCTGCTCCAACACAAACCGATTTTTTGGCTATCGTCATGTCATCCATACTTCCATATTCAATTAAACCTCTCTTTACTAGTTGAAATAAATTTTCCGTTGTCGCACTCTCCTTCATTTTAGTAACAGGATAGTAGATGAGGTTGGCGGGTATGATTCTCTACAGTATAAACATGCATGCATACCCATGAAGTATTGTCTACTATCATAACTTCCTCTAAAGAAAATGCAATTAAGTTTGACTCTCTTATTTTTTCCTTTACATCTTCTTTTTCAACCTCAGCAAGACAACTTGCCCATTCACATCCACTGTTTATTGACCAGTGTCTATTAGGATAGTTAGGAACTTTCAAAAAGTGTAATAAACCACTAATTGATGGGAAATTTGTCATAGCACGCCCTCTGCTCAAAATATAAAAAACAACGCTTAACTGAACAACTTTTCCCAGTTGTTCTATTTGCATTGCTTTTCCAAAACTAGCTTCAATAGAACCTTTAACTTCAGTAGGCTTCGTCTGTATTTTCTCATGAAAATAATACTCTTCAGAATTCCTCACATGCTTACATTCCTCCTTTATTTTCCAGCTTATCACCGATTTTTTAACCCCGTCTATCATTTGTTTTTCATAAACTTTACCCATATGCTTTTCCATGGTGTCAAATTTTAGCTACAACCTAATTTCCTTGTTATGTTTACAAGTGCAAATCTTACACTTTCATTATATTGGAGGCCCGCCTTCAATTGGATTCTCCATTAGTTCAATGAATAGATACTTTGATGCCCAATTAATTTGAAAATTCCTCACTGACATATCCCACTCCCGATCCTTTTTTTTATTTTGGTTCATCCTTTTTTGATCTGGCTTTTCTTTTCCCCTTATGTGCATTATCACCCAAGTTGATTTTATCATTCCGACTAACTTGGGCATCTACCAGATAATCTTCTTCAAGATCATCCTAATCTGAGATATCAGGTTCGCCGCTGTCGTCAACATGCGTTGTAGGTTGCGAATTTTGTACTTGTACTTATGATGATGTACCTTCCTGATTTTCACCACACTCTTTTCCAAAGCCAAATTACGAAGACAATGTTATGCTTTTTGTTGGCCTCTCATGGCCTTCCCCACATTTAGGTTTCCTACCCTTCTTCTTGTTTGACATCTCCAATGAAATAAAAGCTGCCAAAAGAATATCAATTTGTTGAAGAAGCAATAATAGATTATAAAGTATAATATATGTTTCATTGGCCCTACGACCTACAATCTAGATGTATGAGGTCTGAATGTCCCAGTTGACCACTTGGCACTGACGGGTCGCCACTAAATAAAAATAAACTCAACAGTGCAAACAAATATAGATAAATTCATAATGACATTATAACACTTCAAAAATATGATCGCTCACCTTTAGATCACTAGCAATCGCCAATGCAGTCAACAACAATGAATTTCCTTAGTTTGAAACTTCGCTATTGATCAGAATTCAAAGCCTAAAACCCACCAAATTGTGTAGAGATAGATATGATCTTTGCATGTGTTTATACCAATCATTATATGGAAAATTTTGCAGGAATTGTATATGGTATACAAATATTTGGCGAATCCCGCGTAACTATAACACAACTTATGTAATTTTTGAGTTATGGGTCGTCCAAATAATTGGCAAATACAATATAGTTGGCGAAATTTGGGGTGAATGGAGACACGCGTCGGTAAAATGTTGAGCGAATTGGGTCCTCCTAGCGAACAAATCTTCACATGCCTATAAGTGAATTATGGTCATCTATTAAGGCAACCTTGGAGAGTGTAGGCAAAAAAATTAAATTTACCGTGTGTCCAATGTATATTGTATTGGCGAAATCCTCGCATAGAAACATTTAATTATATAAAACATATGGCGATTGGGCCATGAATTTGATGGAAATTGATAATGTTCTGGCAACATGGCCACCCCCAGTCAGTACAAAATATTCGCCATTTCCCAGGTCACCGACGTGAAAAATTCACCATTAGCGAATATTCGCCACTAAAGTAATCTTTGCTCTCCCTTCTAAGGATGAAAAACATTGATGAATAATGCTTGGCCCTCTCCTTAAATAGGTCCCAAATATGAGTATATTGTAGTGAAAATAGATGATATCATTGAGACTTCCCTTCATGACACTATCTGATTTTAATTAAATTCCTTCTAGAGATGAATTATTGTTGAATCATGTGTGTCCTTCTCCCAAACTTGGTGCTACCCATGAGGATATTTTGGTGCAAGAAGAGACTAGCAACATTTCATTCATAAAAGCATCCTTCATACGAATGAATCACTAAGGAATGATAATCCTCCTCCTAAAATGTACCTCCCTCATAAGGATACACTGGTGCAAGAGGATGTTTTTGTAATAGAAGAGGTTTATATTATTGGCAATCCCCTTTATGAAGCTTTCTCTTCTATTCATTCCAAAATAAATCCTATTCATGTAGAGGTTTTGGTGCAAGAGGATGCTACTGTGCAACAAGAGGTTCATATGGTTGATAATCCCCTTTATAAAGATTTACCTTCTATTGGTTCCCAAAACCACAGATTGGAAAACTTAAGGGTTTTCCAAATCCTCAACTAATCCAACCAACCTTGGCCAACGAACAGGGATGGTCAAAGACCAAATCCCTCTACACTTAAGGCTCCACTAAACCTAGGTGGGTATACCTCTTCCTCTCAAGCACAAAAGAGATTATTTAAAGTGGATTTAAACCTTTTAGCAAATTGCAAAAACTGGCAAATATTGTTCTACAATTTATGCTTTATTATGTGCTTTAAGTAAATGCCTTTGAAAAGAAATGAAAATGATTATAACTGTATATTGGGAATAAGTATGCTTTCAGGACTTAAAAGAAATATGTAAAGATCAGTTCATATAAAATTCAGGGAGAATGTTTCTTTATCAAGGACCTTGAATGCATGACCAACCAAAACCTTAAAAGATAAATAGCAAACCAGTGCCTCTATCCAAGGGTATCTATGACACTTTGTGGATAGAAAATCCTATCAACTCTTGAGACAATATTAAATATCAACTATGAAGGTTTCAGTATGTGTTACATAACAATGAAGAACCCAATATCTCAATTAATGTAACAACATGTGATGGCACATCATAGAAAATCATATGACAAATTTATCAAGAGGACAAAATAACTCATCAACACAGAAGTATGCACAATACTTAGGAAAAGAAACAATGAACCTTCATATATTAATCCTTAAGAGATGGTTGTATACACAAGCTTCACTTGAAAATACCCCATTACAATCTATTTTCATAAAAAGACACCTCTTTGTTCTATAGACTTCCATAATACATATAACTTACAGTCCTGCCAGGCAGTGCATATTTCTTAATGCTAGATCCCTCTTACATACAAAATGACTCATTATAAATATATATGCTAAGAGATACAAATGAAAGGACACACCCTTTCATTATCCTAAACAACTAACTGAACAGTAACTAAATAGCCTAACTAAATTATCAATTACATTACAAACACAAAACTAAGCAATGACTTAATGCTTTCGATCTAGCTGGTGTTCGCACTTCTTAATGTGTCCTAAATAGCCTGGGTCTTTGTAAGTTGTTGCGTTGAAGATTGCATCCCTGGCTGCATTCTTGATCATGTAAAGATTCTCAAACTGGTCGGTAGTGTCATTCATATCAAGGATATCTGTTTTGGCAATGGCTTGGGCTGCACTAAGTAAAGAATTACACTCAGAAAGACATATAGTCTTATCTTTAATTACTCTTGCATCGTCTACCAAACGAGGAACCCCACGTTGAACAATTTGTTGGCACTCGTCAAATTCTAACTTCAATTCCTTTGCAACTTCCTCATGTGTGACAAGCAGACCTTGAACCTTCCTCTTTACCTTTTCTTTGGTCGATGCATCTTGCAATAGCAGGTTGAGTCTATCTTGAATTTTGGTGTGTGAAACCATATTGTCCATGTTCCTTTGATATACACCCCGGAACTCATCCAACGCCTTCTCTAAATTCTCATATCTTTTATTCAACAAAACACAAGCGGTGTCAACCTTGATGCTTTTCATCTCTCACTTCAACTTAGTATGCTCATAAGCCAATTTTTTGAATTTCTTCTTTCATTGACCTCCTGAATCAGTAATTTGAGGGATTGGATGCCCACTCCTCTTAGGGGTTTCTTCATATAAGGCCTTGTATTTATTCTTCTCTACTATCTCATGCTTCATCTAGGCCTTATTGAATTTTGAAATATTAATACCTATATTGGTCGTGACCATAGGGTCTACCTCTCCAACTTTCAGGGTCATCATGTGACCAAATGCTTTGTCCACATCTATGATTTTTGGCCTTTTATTGGGAGGGTATAAGGCCCACAACAACATTTATTCCTCATTTGGATTGTACCTTGATCCAATAAAAATGTCTTTTACTCCCTGGATATTCAATTTCATATCCTTATTGTCTGAGTTCAGCAAAGAATCAAAGATAAATGAGGAACTCAGGTCCCAACCTAGAAACACAATTATTCCAGCCTCTACTAGTAATTGTCTCCCCTTTTGTGGGGTCATAGTGTCAACTTCTATGTCAATATCTTCCTTCAATCTCTTCTTCATTTCTGCCTCATTTTCAGGGGTAATATTTGGCACTACTTCCTTTAACTTCTTACCCTTGAAATGGTACAGGAATGATTTGAACTCTTTAGACTTTATAAATTGATCATCTGACGCAAAAGAAACATGCTTTGTCATGCTTTCATCTGTTTCAGCCTTAAGTGCAATGATGAGCCTATCCTATGCTTCTAGATCCTTTTGTTTCTCAAGTGCCTGGAGCTTGGAAACAACCTCGTTCTCCCTTGAACCACTTTGGGTTGGTTCTTCCTCCATGTTTTCTAATCTCTGCCTTCTCTCCTCTAGTTTTTTCTCTAGGGTTTCCATAACATCTGCCAGCTCTTCCACCTCCTTATTTCTACACATGTCTTCAAATTCATCCTCTTGATGAAGATAGTCTCCCAACTCTTGCCTCTTCCTACTTGCATGGATGTAACCCTTAGGATCATAATGTGTCCTAGACACATGCTGGAATAGGTTGTATTCAACCACCAGGTTCCTATCAATGGCTTCATATGCTTTGGTAGATACAATTTTAAAGTCCTAGAAGTGAAGTGTACCAGGGAGGAAGGCTTGCTTGTGTGCACCTCCAAAATGCTTGGCATTAGAAACACTTAATTGCCTTACAATTTCCAAAAAAACAATCCTGTTTGGCGCATGTTTTGGTAGCACATAAGGATAACCTTCAAATCCGTAGCATCGAACAAAAGTGAAGTTTTGGCATGAGTACCAATCACCCCAATTGTGATTGACCTTTGGATTTTTGTGCTCATGAGGCCTAAGAAACTTCTTGACATCCTCAGAGAATGATCCCTACAGTGGCTCACCAAAAAGCAAGAAAATTGGTTTAACAAAGAATTCCTCAAATTTGAGGTAATGAGAGTTCACATATCTGTAATCCCGGATAGAAACCCACAACTGCACCGGTTGATCATGTCCATTCTTTCCTACTGTATTTAGACTCAAACCCTCTAGCCATAATCCCCTGAATCTCCCATAGAATAAAACAATATGCATTAATAGCGAATAATGCTTGAAATGCTTATCTGGATTATCTTTCAAGTTCATGAAACCTTGATGCAGGCTGTCCACTAGGTATGAAGCGAAATCAAAAGCTCTAGGCTCATGCCTCTGGATATCCACTGCCAAAACCAATGGTCTTATGTTCGCCACATCAGGAGCTTCAACTCCTCCAACCTGGCCACAAGCCATATATGTATATTGTAGATACTTCTTGAAAATAGTTATATCATAAGGTGGTCCATCTTCCTCTATTAGCCTCCCCTTTTTCGCTTTGTGGATTGCGAGGTTCCAACCCTGATATGTAGTATCCATTTTCCTATATTCCTCCTCCAAATCCGTAAATGACAAAGGCACATCTACCCCCAGATCCACTACAAAAACTTCCTGAATTGTGGCTACCACAACATGAACAAAAATCGTCCCATCGGGCAACAAAATGCATCGCTTGTTTGCATCATAATGTCTCACCAGGAGTTTTAATAAGTCAATATCTACAAAAACATTAGGTACCATGAGTTTACCTAAATTGGTGTTCTATGGGTTTGAAATTGGCATAGGCTCATCCCTGTGGAGGTAATGAAAAAGAAACAGCTCATTCCCTCGCACTATTATGAGTACATCTCCAATTTCTCTGTACCTATCCTCCAACTGCTCGCAAATAGGCACATTCACCTTAGCTCTGTGTGACTTGGCTCTGATCTATCATATCTTGGTTTAGCTTTCTTCAAGCCTCATTGACTTCACCCTTAGATTTTTTCGTCATGGTACTGGACACTTCTACAACCTTCCACTTCCCTTTTGAGCTTGACCCTTCCATCTCTGCAAAATTCTTCACTCTATGCTCAATAGCTTAGAAAATTTTCTCAATAAACACCTGATATCTTTTGCAATAGCTCTGCGTGAAATATTGTTATGCAACACTGGTTATATGTTTCAGGAAGTCCAATCTTGTACTCAATTACCACAATCTTTGAAGGATTTGCTTCGTGTGGCAACGGACCTACTCAATAGATGCATTTAATTGAAGCCATTATGTCAGTTTTTCACATCAAGACCTCCAATGGCTAATCGGTGAGACTTTTCCCAATGATTCAATTGCTTGGCACCATTTGTTATGACTTTACCGCTTTTCACCTTTTGATCGGCACAAGTTATCCCGACCAACTTATCGAGTCTCGGGATAACAGTTTTCTTTCTATCCTGATGGTTCACTTTATCCCGATGAGCACTCCTACAACTTCAGCTATGCCTTTTGTTTTAATACTCCATCGGCATAAATTTCTCTGATGCCTTCGCCTTCAGTTTACTTTTACTTAACCCATCGGGTGTCAGCATAATTTATTTCTTGTCCCTTTGATACCCCGATGATCTCAATATATCAATTTGCATCCTGACTAAGTCCTTCGCGCTATCGGCATAACTTACCCTGAAGAATTCCTAGCGCCTTAACAATCCTATCGAGACTCGGCATAGCATAAAATTTCTTTTTCCGATGTCCTGATGAGTCCTTACTTAATGCTTACTTTATCGGTATAGCTTACACCGATATCCCCGCAGGCGCTTCTATCTTCATCGGGGGTTGGAATATCCTTTTTCTATTCCTCCCGAAGTCCCGATGAGTCTCCGATGAGCCCTAATGCTTTATGCTTCCTAATCTGTTTTATCGGTATAGGTAATGCCGATGGTTCCACCTTCCAATCCTCCATGTCAACGGGGGTCGGTCTAACTATTTTTGCCTTATCCCGATATGGTCTTTTTCTCTGATGAGCTCGCCTTCGGTTCCCTTTAGTCATTGGGTATCGGGATAGACTTTTCTCATTACTTTCGATCTCCCGATACTATAGGTCCATGATCCGCATTTTCTTATCGTCACAAGTCACACCGATGACTTCGTAGGCTATCAATATAACAATTTCTACTTTTTGCTGATAAGCCGATACATGTCGATAGAAAACCACTGCCTTCTACTTCATCGGAACAAGCTATCCCGATGGTATGACCTTTTCAAAAGCGTGCACCATGCTGAGTATCTTTTAAGCACTCTAATGCATCTGCCTTTTGTTTCATCGGTATAAGATATGTCGATAATCCTTCTTTTGCTTGCCAATGCTGTTTCATCGAGATTACTTATGTCGATAATTGAAATTTTGCAATCCAGCATAAATGAGCCATCCATCCTGAACATTGGTGATCCCAACTTTTCCCATAGGGCCTGATATATACCAGAAGGCAATTCTAGATCATGCCATAATGACTTCTATGCTGACAAACATTTCCATAATGGATTCCTTGTGCAGTCTATACTTAGTGCATGCCCTTAGTGTGCCCAAGTGATACCTTGATACTCCTGAAACAACTAATCCTTTTAGAGAACCTTTACCTATGCTGATAAAGCTCCTGCACATACAAACCAGCAATAAATGCTCATATGATAAAAGAAAAAGGCCTCCATATAGCATAAAATATTTTATAAAAATATGTGCTAACACCTTCTATTCACCCCAAAATCAATCCTAATCATGAAGAAGTTTTGGTGCAAGATATCACTAATAATGTTTTCAATGCTCTCTCTCCTAAAAATGAAGCTTTAGTGGATAAAGAACCCAACTAAAATCAATTCAATGTCATTCATGTTCCTAGTTATGCGAAGCCTAAAAATGTTTTCCACCTTCATCAAGATGTCCCTCAATCTCAAAATAAACTAGTGATTGTTGTTAAAGGTATGGTGAATCAACAACTTGATTATCATGCTACTAGGAATGGTACATGATCCTTTCTTCTATGTGTATCTTATTGATCTTTTATTTTCACCTATCCTAAGGTAACTTAGCAAAACCTCGATCTCAATATCATGGTGGAGAGTAAGGAATGGGGCATGGTCATTTCTTTATCTTTCATTTTTATCTTTGATCTTGATCTTTTTTTCAAGTGTGTGCTCTGCTCCATAAAAAACTCAATGATGATGCACAACATAACAAATAACAAAATATGTTTATGTTGGCATGTTGTGATGGTTAAGTTGTGGTGTTATTCTTTCCATGAAGGTTCAAACCCCACTAGGGTGCTATTGTTGAATGTTTATGTTATCGATGAGGTCTTCGATTTGTGCCCTCATCGGTTCATAGCCACAAGTCAAAAGCATTTACCCCTCTTTGGGGTTCTTCCCATAGTGTGTTGGTTAAGTGGTGGTGTTGTTGTTGTTATGACCACCAAAGTTCAAACCCTTGATGGGCCATTGTGATCACAAGGCTTGTGCCTTCGTTGTTCCAATAGGCTTGTGGGTTTGAGCTTATTATTGTTATATGGGGATGAGGTCCCCCCTTTGCAACCTCATTGGTTCATAGCTCTGGGTCAAAAGTGTTTCACATGGAGCCAGAGGGCATGTCATGCCAGCCTCACCAGTCACATTAAAAAGTTTACCAGACACTTTTAAAATAAATAAGTAAATAAAATAAGGTATTTATCCATCCATATTGCATATCCTATTATATCACATGCATCTTTCACCTTTACCTTTCCATCCCATTACCTATTTATATGAATCACCTTACATTTGATCAATGGGTTAATTTCCATCTAGTTGCATTCACACCTCTTCCACATGCTTCACATCTCTTTGTGAGAGTTTGACCCAAAGTCACTTTTGGTGCAATATCTTGAGGGTGGATTCATCTATCCTTCTATCTTACTTCTATCTTATTAGTGGGACATTTAGTATCAATTTTCTTTGAAAGGACGCCATAAAGGGCATTGTGTCAAAGAGGGACAAAATGTATACATCTAAAATTAGTAATGTGTTTTTGTCATGTCACCTATCATCATTATTCTTCTATCCATATTAATTAAATAATTCTTAGTCATTTAATTAAGCTTGCAATTCCTCTATTAATTAAATAAACTTAACTAGTTAGTCAATATATTATCCATGTCTATTTATAGTTAATTAATATTTTTCTTTTATTAATTTTATCATTTTATCCCAATTTTAATTAAATAATTTTCTTATTTATCTAATTTTCCTCTATAATTAAGTAATTTTAAAAAATTGTTTAATTAGCTAACACTTCCATCTCAAAATTAAATAAATTCAAACAATTATTAATTTTTTTAACCTCAAATAAGTAAAAACAATATTTTTTTTATTTCCTTTGTGCATTTGCACCTTTCCTTATCCTTCCACCTCGCCAATCCATGTGCATCATAGGTCCCTCTCTCAATTTTTCTCATCTATCGATCTTGCCCTTTAATTCCTACCATTCATCAGATATAATGTGAGGCGTGTAAATAAGACCTTCATTTACTCATTTTCCGTAGCTAGCACTTTTGAGCATCTATACTATCTTCAAATTATCACTTTAATGAGAAATATCATTATCAAGAGCTAGCACTATCACTATCAAGAATCCATTATCAAACTTCAAGCCTTCACACTATCATGATGATATCGAATTTAAGTTGCAAAATCTGAGAGCAATTATACATCAAGCAGTCAAGCGAATCTCAAGTAACAATGGAGTTCCCCAAGCTCTTTGTGTTGGCATTATTGCTAATTATTTGATTTATGCATAGATCTTAGGTTTCATTTCGTGATAGTGTAGATTGTGATTTTGGATATAGCATTGCATTATTTCCATCTCGTTTGATAAACATTTCCATATATTCACAATAGTAAGTTTGGCTTTATAGAGCCCTTTTTTATTAAAGGCCATGATTCAATACGATTTCATAGTCAATTTGGAACAATGTCTTTGTGATGTCTCCCAATAATCATCTTGAGGGCAAATCCTTGCTTCCCCTTATGATGGCCTTGGATAATTCTTAGTTCAAAATGGTGGATTGATTGGTGATTGTGGTATAGATGTAGATACTCTAAATTTATCTCTATTTCCTCATGCTAACTTTCCAAAAAAATAATTAAATATTTCATTATTAAATTGATTATTTCTCATTTATTAATTTATTTTTGTTCTACAAGGTTAACTAATTTAATTAGCCTTAGTCCTCAAATCCTTCAACTAAATTAACTAATTAATATTTATTTAATCAATTGATTTATAAAAGGTGGGGTTCTTGGTTCGATTGGCTAAAGCATCTTTTTGCAAGCAAGAGGTCATATGGTCTAGTGTCCCCCTCATCCTCATGGTATCGAAGGGCATGTCATGCTAACATTATTAGTAATGTGATTAAAGTTTGCCAAGTGCACTGCAGTTTATAGGAGGGCTACCTAATTCATGTAGTCTAATAAAAAATATAGATTTAGACTAAATCCCTTATTAAAATTTCATCCAATATTTAATCCCACTTCACCATGTAGATAAATTATTTTGTCCATTAAATCCTAAAAATCTAATTCATCTACATGGATTAAACTCAATTGTTGTCCTTCTTTCATTTGTCCTCCATCCTACTCCATGCTCTCATACGTGTGAGCATATTTGACTCAACCCACTCCATGCTTGCATATGTGTGAGTATGCTTGATTCATCCCACTCCTTACTCAAACATGCATGAGCACACTAAATTGGAGGCATGCTTAGCCTTCACCTCATCCCTCAGCTTGACCCATCCTACACATTGCTTACACATGTGTAAGCATGCTTGTCTTTCCACCTCATCTCCTAATGCTCCTCCACTAACTAATATATTATTGCATCTCATGATGTAGCAAAATCTTCAGCATTGATCTTGAACCTCTCACCCTCTTCTAACACTTTTCACAAGGTTAATATTCATCTCCATGTAGTTAAATCCTAATTGTTGATTCCATCTCTTTTTCATCCTCCATTTCTCTCTTCACAAATCTATTTAGGAGAGGCTTGACTCTCTCATTCTATCAACTACAGTATGCTAATTGCATGTTGTTATTTTCATAATCAAATCATCCATCACACCCTTATGTTATCACACTAGTGATGTAACTGCAAAGAGCATCTACATTCATTCTCGAGAGCACATCTCACACATCAATGGAGGTTTGATGCATATTTTCTCACATTTACTTCTTATGGCTCTATCACAAGTGTGTTTTTCTATTTGGGTCTTTCGGTTTGTTTATTGTTACAAACTCATTTGGCTTGGAGCCTAAATAGTTATGCCCACAAAAAATGATGCTAATAATATACTAAAAGCCTACATTTATTGAAATGAGATGTTCAAGTGCTTTGTGCCTAATATGAAATTTAGGGAAAGTTTTGATTGACTTGATGATTACTCACAATAAAGGACATTCAAAAGTTACTAATGACCAAAATATTCTTGTGTTTTGTGGAAAAAAATGTACATCAAGCAAAGTGAAAGGAAGAATTACTTCATGGAGTTTGTGTCAATTCACTAAATCTAGAAGCTAGCGCTGAGGACTCTCCTATAATGTCTCCAATAGAGAAAATAAAAGATTTGGATAATACCACAACTTCTAATGTGTGTGATAGAGCTTATTTTGATTTTTTTTATAATTTTTCTAAAATTTGTATTGTTCAAATATGAAAGATATTCGATTTGCATAATTTGTATTCTTGTCTTTAAAGTGACAATTTATTCTAATAAGAATTTTTTTAACTTACATTTAAATTTTTTTAAACAAATATCATAAACACACTTAAATTGAAACATATTTTTATATTATATATTTGCATCAATATGGTATAAATTTCACTAGCATTAAGCCATAAATTAGGTGCCAAATTTGGGGAAATAAAAATTATTAGCGAGACACCGCATTATTGCGTGAATTACAATATTGGTGCAACGTGGCTTTAGTTAGGTTGTTGATGTGACGTTTAATCTTTTTTTATTCTTGTTTGACGACCATTTCTACCTATTTACAAACTCGGTACCTACCCAATTGTTTGACGCTTCCAAAATTGAAAAGGAAGTTGACATGTTCACATTTTCCATGTGACAAAATGGTCACATTCATTCATTCACTTGCCCTCCTTTAATTCTTATATGTCGCTCTCACTTACCTCTGATACGAGGACCCCCACTTTGGATGAAATCTAGCTTTTCAGATTTCATCTCCATCTAAGATCTAATATCAAATTACAAATAGATTTCATAAAGCATTTTAATAGATTAACATTATATTATGCCGACAAATCAATTGCATAAGAATATTGACTTCAAATATGTATAGATTTTGAAATCTTTGGTTCACATTAGATGTAAATTGGAAATCAAACTTCAAAACCCTTTCAATATGAATTTTAGATTTGACCTCTTCATAAAATATTATTAAATTTAGACTTAGACTAAATCTAATTATACCCATAGTACCACCTCATTCAAAGACCAACTTAAAATAAGTTATAACAACTTATGGCTAAATGGATTTATCTAGACACAATAAGAATGAAATAGAAATGCGTAAGGTGATTGATGCTAATGACATATCAAAGCCAAATACTTAGTCAAATAAATAAACCCCACATCATGAACTTTAGATTTGACATAAAAATAAAATACCTTTTAACTCTCAATTCCTGAGAAAGGTTATCTTTATTTAGTTGCTCCAATATAGCAATAATTGTTTGAATCTTGTACTATTTTGGAAAATCATGGTAAGATCTTCCCTCTCAAGAATACTAAAGATAAATTACACAAGAAAGTTAGAGAGGAATTAAGGTGCAAAAATAAAATTCTTTACTTAGTAAACCTACAACCTTAAGAGTTTTAAAAATAGAGTAAATCTGACAATCCAACAACCACAAATAGAGTAAGGCTCAAGGATATTTTAGTGTGAAAATTGTTGGTTCATTCTTGAAGGATTCTCAAGTTTAAACCTAACATTACTTGTGCATATTCAACACAAGGGAATGTCCAACCATCTATATTATGTGAAACTATATTGAACTACTATTTTTTTTAAATGCCATTGGATCCATTCCCTAAATAAGACTACTTTGGCATAACCAGAGTGATGTGTTTTATCATTAGATTTGATATCTTACTTAAATTGAATTGATCTACATTGTGAATTTTGATCAATATCATCAAGTGTTAAAGTGAATAAAATGATTATTGATACTTATTGTGAACTTGCTATCCAACATCCCACACTATAAGATAACTTACATTAGATTAATCCAAAGTGAAAGGAGTGTGAACTAATGACACTTGTCAAGTTCTCTTTGAAAAAAAAGATGCAAAAGGGTTCCAATGGTGCGATGAAATAATTATTTGACACATATAATCATCTTGCACCTCGGGATTACCACTTGACACTATCTCATACCACCTAGGCAAATTAGGTGATGTGACAATAATGAATTTTCAAGTTAGGGAAAAAGATTCCCAGACTTTTACAAAAGTAAACTACTTATTCATGGGCAAATTGTTATACCTCAACGAACTCTAAAACACCATGAACATAGAAAAATAAATAAAGTTATGATCACTTGAAAAATCAACCTATGTTTCTAACCAAATGCTTAAGATAGCCTCTACAACTTATCGTGTTATTGTGAGATGATGCTTAGATATGTTTTTAAAACTATGTATACAGTTCAACAACTAAAATAAATTATCTACATGGTAACTAGACTAGCATTTGATTATAGATACCCTAAACAAAAATATCAACTAATAAGAATCTAATTTATTAAATTGCTAGTGGGTTCACTCAACATAATTACTTTTCTTATTATATTTTTTATCTTAGACAAATTATCATCAACCAAAAACTATGACAAGTAGATATTTAGAATAAATTACAACACTCGTCTGGTACATACGATTAAAAAACATATTATTTTATTAACTATCAAGACTCATTTCATTCATTCAAAAATCAGCCTTATTAAATAATCATGATACAATAATACCCAAATATTCGTTTCTCATTGATAGCAACAAAAAATGCAATTTCATTCAATAGTATGTATTTCATTACACTAGTTAACTAACAACTAAATATCAAACACTCAATTTTTTTTAACAATAACCAAATAATAAGCATGCTTAAATTACATAGTCACGTTGAATCGCATAATCTTGAATCATCTACAATGAATTGATACTTGTATTCTTCAACATGAATACGAATATCTTCCACTCTTACATCACACTATTCTAAAATTCAATTGACATATCTATATTTATCAATCATTGTGCCATTGTTTAACTCAATGCACACACAAGGAAGGGATAACTTTCTTGACGTTTCAGAAGCTGAATTCGGGCATGGAAGGCGAGCGGTTCCAAAATTCAAATTTGAGCAGGAATTCTGGATCGGCATCGGGATAGCATGCGGCAGATGATTCAGAGATTCCTGCTGAAGGAGGGGGCTCAGATGGTAAGGACCCCGATGATCCCGTGAATTTGGGGGACCCAAGGGGAGGACCAACACCACGTGAAGAGTGGTTAGCAGTTGAGAGTGGGAAAGGGCAAGTTCAAACTTCAAAAATAGAAGACGGCAACTCGGAAGGAGCCCAAGGACAACAAATGACTTGTGTTTCAAAGAACACGGTAGAAGGTAAAGATCATCCGGAAAATGTTCTTTCGTCAACGGACCCTAAAGGGGGACCCAATGGATAGACACGTAAGTGGTCCTCATTGTTTGGGGTTAAGCCTAAAGGTAATTCCTCATCGCCTCCTGTTAAAAACTCCTCGAATGTGTCTCAGGGCAAGTTTGCTATCGTTGTTCCTGACCAAATCATTGATCAAAACATCGCTAGAATGGAAAATACTTTGATTGGTTATTTCTTTGGATCTAGACCTAATATATAAATAGTTCGTGGATTTGTCAAAAGAAAGTGGAACCTGAAAGGTCAGGTTGATGTGGTAGCAATGAACAAAGGTTGTCTATCCTTCTCTTTTTCTTGTGATGAGGATAGAAGAAACATTCTATGTAGTGGGTCTTGGGCAATAGGCAAATACATCATGTACATCTAGAAGTGGTACCCTAATGTAGCGAAAGGAAAGAATTTTTTGGTCCAAGTTCCGATGAGGGTCAAGCTCCCTGGGCTCCCAATGGAATTCTGGGAGGAAGATGTTTTTGTAGGAATTGCCAATACCTTTGGGGAGCTTATCGCTATTGACTAGATCACGACTTCTAGAAGAAGGCTGATCTATGCTAGGATCTGTGTTGGAGTTGGACTTGATACGAACATGCCAGAGGAAATAGAGATAGAATCAAAATTGGGGAAGTGGAAGCAGAATATTGTTTATGAAACAATCCCCTTCGCCTATTTTCATTGTAAAAAAGTTGGACACTGGGCTAAAAAATGTCCAACTATAGAGGATAAACCCCATATCCAAACTAAGGTTTGGAAAAAAGTGGGCAAGCCACTAAAAACTAGGGAATCCAATGATCCTAATCAGGAGAAGCAGTCTTAGATAGGACGGGTGGAGGAAGAAATCACCAGTGAAGTGGGTAATGAACTAAAGATTCAGATGTTGGAACAGAGTGTTAAGGACTCAATACACAAAGAAAAAGACAACACTCAGCAAGAGGATTAGAAAGAGGACAAGACAGAGGTAGAGAAAGCAGATAAAAAGCCCATAGATAATAAAGAGGAAGGAGATAACTTCAACCTTATTTCAAAATCTCAAGATCAAGATAAAGAAATAGACTAGTTCTGGAAGGCCCAACTTGATACCATTTTGGGCCAAGGGCTATCGGAAATCTCATTAACCACCCCAGCAAAGGGAAAGTTGACCTATTCGAAGGAACAAGATCCAAAATGGGGAGATGAAGAGGACATAAAAAAGGCACTGGGGAAGAATGAAATAAAGCAGGAGGATGAAGAAGTAGCAAAGGATAAAAGAAGGAACAAGCACAAAAAAAAGAATAACAATAACCCAGTAAATAGTACGCTGACTAGAAACACCAGAAGCAGGCTTGGTGAAGTGGGAGCACAACACACTTCTCCAGGAAGACACTCAAATGCCAAAAAAAGATCATTGGAAACAAGCAGGAATTTAGCAGATGGTACCCAAAGAACCATCTTTGAGGCAGGTATTTCTAAAAATCCATGAAAATCATCTCATGGAATATTAGGGGACTTAATAGTCCCCACAAGTATAATTTAGTTAAAAATATGATTAGAGATTAAAACCTTGACATTTTTTTGATTCAAGAAACTAAGATGATTAAAGATAAAGTTGAAAGTTTGAATATTTTCAAAAATGGAGGAGTCAGCGGAGGTAGTTCAGAAGGTGCTTCGAGAGGAATTGTTACATTCTGGAACAAAAATAATGTAGAAGGAGAGGTGTTAATTCAGGACAACAATCTGGCCTGTATAAGATTTAAGCACATTAAGAATTGCACTACGTGGGTCCTAACTAGCGTTTATGCTCCTAACACTAAGACTGGTAGAAGTGAGATGTGGAGATATCTTACTGGGCTGAGAAGAAGGTTTGTTGAGGACAAGTGGATAATTATGGGAGATTTCAACACTCCCTTGAAGGAAAATGAGAAAAAGGGAGGGATTCATGCTAATCTGGATAGCAGATTGGACCTAATGGACTTTATAAACAATAATGCCATTCATGATCTGGAGTTGCAAGGAGTCAAATACACTTGGACTAATAGAAGAAGTGGTGAGAATTTGATTCAGGTTAGACTTGATAGAGCTCTTCTTTCCTTAGATTGGTTTAATCTTCATGAATGTTCTTTATCTTCTCACATAAGGGCACGATCAGATCATTACCCTATAATCTTCACGGCTGAAGTAAAGAATAGAAGGAGACATTTCCCTTATAGATTTGAAAAAATGTGGACTAGACACCCGGATCTGGAAAGTAAGATTAAGGACTGGTGGCAAATCAGTATTAAAGGCAATGCCATGTATAAAGTGGTCAAAAAGCTGAAGAATGTTAAAGATAATGTTAAAAAGTGGAATAAGGATAGCTTTGGGAACATCTTTACCTCAAAAGCAATAACCCTCTTAGAACTCAAGGAAATCCAGGATGAGATACAAAACAATGGTTACACCTATATGTCTAAAAACACTGAAGATGTTATTCTTATGAGATATCATGAAATAATAGCTAAAGAGGAAACCTACTGGAAACAAAGATCGAGAAATGTCAGGTTAAAGGAAGGGGATAGGAACACTAAATACTTCCATATGTCCACCCTAAGACATAAGGCCATAAATAGAATTGTACGGATTAAAGTGAATGGCAGATGTGTTGAAGATGATGATTCCATGAGCAAGGCTGTTATGGATTTTTTCTCTAATTTACTTGCTAAGGATCAGAATTTGAATATACAGGCCCAAAGGGAACTTCTGGATAGTATACCTACCATTTTGGGGGATGATCAGAATGATCATTTAATGGCCATTCCTTCCCATGATGAAATTCTGATAGCTGTTAATTCCTTTGAGGGCAACAAGGCCCCAGGTCCGGACTTCTTTCCCATGTTCTTCTTCCAAATGTACTAGCATATTATTGGAGATGATGTTACCAGAGTTGTGAAAGAGTTTTTTGGTGCTAGAAAAGTTTTGAAAGAAGTTAATGGTACTTTTATAGCTCATATACCCAAAAAGATGGGGGCAGATTCAATGGATCTTTTCAGACCTATAAGTTTATGCAACTCTCTCTATAAGATTATCTCTAAGGTCCTTACCTCTAGAATTCTAAATTTGCTTCCCTCCATTATTTCGCCTTAGCAAAGTGGTTTTGTCCCGGGAAGGCAAATTTTGGATTCTATCATCTCTGTTCGTGAAAATATCCATTCTCTAGCCTTTTCTAAAAAAGAAGGTTTTTTTCTGAAGCTTGACCTCTCTAAAGCCTATGATAGAGTGGATTGGGATTTTATGATGGATGTTCTTTCTGCTTTTGGTTTTAATCCTAGGAGTGTTAGCCTTATCAAGCAACTTGTTTCTTTGTCTTCTTTCTCTATGTTAATGAATGGTTCCCCTTCTCCTTTCTTTAAAGCTTCAAGAGGTCTTAGGCAGGGGGACCCTCTATCTCCAGTGATCTTTATCATCATGGCGGAATGTTTGGGGAGATGTATTGGAAAGTTGGTTGAGAAAAGGGAGTTTTGTGGTTTGAATCCTTCTTCGGCAGATCAAATATGTTCTCATCAGCAGTTTGTTGATGATTCTATAATAATGGGAAAAGCCACTGTGAAGGACACTAGAAGACTGAAAAAGGCTTTGGATAACTATGGAGAGGCTACTAGTCAGCTTATAAACTGGTCTAAAAGCTTTGTTTATTTTATCAATACCCCAGAGAGAAGGAGGATTAAAATTAGTAACATTCTGGGCGGCCAAATTAGTAGCTTGCCTGCTTCCTATTTGTGGCTCCCCTTAGGCCAAGATCCTCCGGATACCTTTTGGGGAGCCTTGGTGGATAAATTCCATAAAAAGTTGTCTGGATGGAAGGGAGCTCTTCTTAGTCAAGCAGGTAAGGTTCAATTGCTAAAAACCACTCTTCAAAGTATCCCTCTCTATGCCATCAGTCTGTTTAGGATTCCTACTAAGTATGCTGAGGCCATTGAAAAAATTCAGAGATCCTTTTTATGGACAGGGGTTGAGGAGAAGAAGAGAATGAACTTAATTGCTTGGGAGAAGGTCTGTAAGCCTATGAATAAAGGCGGTCTAGGCCTTAGAAGAATAAGAGACATAAATGATTACCTTATGGCCAAGCAGATTTGGAGAGGATATAGAAATCAAGGAGATTGGAAAAAAATATGGGACAACAAATATAAAAGCCAATGTCCAAATCTTCAAAGTTTCCTCAAAGCGGAGATTATCCCAATTGGATCCAATATTTGGAAAAATGTCTCTAGGACTAGAGACTTAATTATCAAAGGCACAAAATGGAAGTTGGGGAAAGGGAATCTTATTCAGTTCTGGGAGGACCCTTGGCTTCTAGAGCCCCCTTTAAATGAAAACCCTGAGTGGAACAGATATCAGAACCAATGTAAGGAAAGATTTGGAACCAAGGTGGAGGGTTATTGGAAAGATGGATAGTGGAAAAACTTATCTCAAGTGGATCAGTCTTTGGGTAGTTTGAACAAAGTCATGAACTCAATGGTGAGGACTGAAGAAGAAGACCAGTTAATTTGGAAACTCACAGCTAGTGGTACTTTTACTATGGCCTCTCTACATCATCAACAGTACAATAACATGGAAAGTCCTTGCTGGGCTAAAGCTTGGGTGAAAGGTCTTGCCCCCAAGATCAAAATTTTATTTTGGATATCCCTTTAAGACAAAATTCTTACTACTGAGAATATCAGAAAAAGAGGTATCAGCATGCCAAGTTTCTGTACTCTTTGTAAGCAGAATGAGGAGACTATAAATCATATGCTCTTTCATTGCCCCTTCTCAGCTGATGTTTGGGGAAGTTGTCTAGATGAGTTCAATATCAGTTGGAGCTTCCCCAACTCGATTCAGGAGATTTTCAAGTCATGGCATCATCCTTCAAAAAATAGAACCACTACCTTATTATGGAGAATTGCTTTACCTCACATGTGCTGGGGTTTATGGAAAGAGAGAAATGATAGAATTTTTAGAGAAAAGAATACTAAGGCTAACATTGTGTTTGAAAAAATAAGAAGTAGTGGAAAATATGAATATTATAGGTGGTATTGATAATCCTAACACTAAGGAGGATCAATTTATCTATAAAAAATGGAGATTAAAAGCTCAAGAGAGCATCCAGAGTAATCCTAGAGAGGGAGTGATATGGATCAGCTCGCCTAGGGGATGGATGAAAATCAATTTTGATGGGGCCTCTAAGGGAAACCCAGGGGTTGCAGGATGTAGAGTGGTCCTAAGGGATGAATGGGAATATGTAAAATCATAAAATGTATTCCTATAGGAAATCAGACCAATCATGTTGCCGAAGCCATGGCGGCTTATCATGGGATTATCCTTGCCAAGGAAGCCAATTGCACTAAAGTTTGGTGTGAAGGAGACTCCTTAAACATTATCAATTGTTTAAATATGAAATTCCCGTCATCTTGGTCAATTAGTAATGCTATTAAAGCTACTAGGAAAATTAGCGAAGAGTTTGAAATGTGTTTTTTACACATGTTTATAGGGAGGCCAACTCTTGCGCTGATTGGGCAGCCAACCTGGCTTGCCAATCGGGAGACATCATTACTAGTTATGGTGAAATGGACATTGCAAGTGAAATGAAATCCTTGCTCAATCAGGACCGAAGCTATACAAGGCAACGTGGTACTTTTAATCATTATTTCTAATGACCTTTCCGCCTTTTTCGATGTAGGGCTTGCTTGAAGATAATGGGCTATTAAATAGGTGTCTTATCACTATTATTTGGCATAGATTATGGGCACTCTTACATAATAACCACATAAACCAGAGGAAAAGTTATCAAAATGAGAGAAGGCATTGCAAGGAAGGTGCTGGAAAAATGGGAGGTAACAAGAAAAAATTTGAACCTGCTTCCTGCTCTGAATGAAGAAAGAACGAAGAAGTCTGGGATATCCTTCAGCAGGGGGGTCTCAATGTTTTCATGGAACGACTAAATGGGAAGGACCCCACAATCACCAGCTATTTCATCAAGAACTAGAAAAATGGAAAAATTCTGATTGGATCACATATGATGAATGTAGACAAAGAGGTTATCACTGAGGCCACGGGGATGACTATCGAGGGTATGAAATTTTACAGGGATAGAGGGATATCAGATAAAGCAGCAGACAAGTTTCCTGTTACGGATGGTGAGAGAAGAAAGATGATCAAAATTGATAACTCCTACCACTCCCCGAAGAGAATTTGTAGGCCATGGAGGTTTGTTTTATTTGCTTCTATTGAATACGTTACCTTAGATGGTAGGTTTACCAGGGCATATGGGCATCACTTCATCCTTCTCAACCATTTCCGTCATGGAGAAAGGGTTAGCCTTCCCTATTACCTTGCATGTTCAATGGATCATACTATAAAGGAGATCCAGAAGGACCCTAAAGGTGATCATGCCCTCCACCAGGGGCTTATGGTCCTAGTTTATAAAATGCTAAAGGGGAAGTGCATTGAAAAGCCTATTAAAGGCAAAAATGCCAGAGATGAGACTACGGAAAGTAAGGATAGTGGTTTCAACTTTGATTCAGAGATTGAGGGAGATTTGGAAGACTGGTAAAAAAGGGAGGATTAGGGCCAAGAAGAGGAGGATTATTGTGGAATCTAAAATGTCAGATTCTGAAACTGAATCCCTTGAGGAAAAACCTGTTAAAAAGAGGAAAGGGAAAGCCACTGGAAAGAAGGCTCAGAAAAAGAACACCAAAAAGGGTAGCAATTCTGATTTCAATTATGTTCTGGTTGAATCTGAGGAGGAGGATGAACAAAATAAGAGGATTGATAGTCAGGACAAAGAAGGGGAGGGTAACCCGGTTAAGGACAATTTGGAGACCGTGAATACCACTAGTCTACATAAGGAGGAAAAAGGGGTTCAAAGTGACAGTGGTGACAAATATACTATTAAGGCCTTCTGTGAGACCATTGCTACTATGGTAAAGGATATTAACAGTTTGAAAACTGATACACAGGCCATGGCAAGAATTACAGTTGGTGACAAGCCCTTGGCAGAGCATGTTAAAGAGTTAGTGGTCGTTCTGCATAATGCGGAGGCTATTGAATGTATGGTTGGAAAAATATTAGCAATGGAAAAAAAGGTAATGAGATGGGAGATAGAAAGGAAATGGAAAACAAAATGAAAGATTTTGGCAGCAGAATTGACAGGCTGGAGCACAACGTCAAGCAGATTGCTGATCAAAATTTCCAAATCCTCAAATCTTTGGTGGACAACATGAACATCTTTTTCAACAAGTTCGAGAATAATGCAGAGAAGGATGGTGATAAAGAGCGGGTGAACAAGAAGGGTCATGAAAGGAGGACCAGAGCTAACACAAATAATAAGGATGACATCAAAGGTTGTGAGCTGGAGGATATGAAGACCTTAGCGAACAACATGAAACAAATGGTTGTTCACGCTGAGGAAATTCTGAATAGTATTTAGTTTCATTTGTTGTCCTTGGTTCTGTCTCTTTGTTGTCTTTGTGCTATCCTTTTGTTGTATGTTCCAAGTTTTTAATGTAATGATGTGTTAAGTTGTTCCCTTCCAGTGGGTTCATTTTGTCTTTTTGAAGTGATCGGGCACTTTTTTTAGCAGTTCTGTTTTCCTGGCTTGTAAAAGGTTCGGGTACCTTTCAAATACCTGCTTTTACTTAATCAAAACTCAATGCACACCCACAATTTATTACTTTCATATAAGAAAAAATCAATACATCAAACACTAATACTAATTATTGTAACACACAACATTTTTTTTATATTTAATTTATTATTGAGCACTATTGAAACAAAGGGTTATGATATCAATGATTATCTCCTTACATAGGTACACAACCATATTCTATTATTGGAAAAACAAAGTATGTGGGCCTATTACTCCATGTGACCATCCTCTCAAAGGGTATCATACTTTATAGAGGTAATGAGGTTGGTGTAAAAGAGGGATTTAAAAAATGTATATAAACTATGTGGCTAACTTGATGCCCATTTCAACATATAGCCCTATTACAATTTCACACCCAATTTCCTTTTTTATATCCTCCCCTAACCAACTACTCTTGAAAGCTCAAAATTTGGCATTGATACTATTAGCATCTAGGTGATACATTTGATTCCTTTGTGAATATTTTATCATTAGCATTGATCTTCATAAGATAATTGACCCTCACCTCACTAGATCCTAGGAGGAAGCTATCGTTGCAAATAATGTCTTATGTCTATCCACAAGTGAGTCCTTTATTATGACTAACAATATTTACTTTGTCAACCTCCTTTTGATAATAAATTTTGGGAGGAAGATCATTTGATGGATGACAAATTTTAAAGTCATACCTTTATATCATGTTGTAAGGGTGTTTTCTTTCTTTTATTTTAATCCTTGAAATTTCTTATCGGTATTTTTTATTAATTCCTCTTGGAGGACCCATGTTAATCTTGAAGGTACATGGATACAAGGGGAGTGGAAATCATGTATTATTCCTCTATATATACCTATATTCATCTATATGTTATATATTCATGTTTATAAGTTTAAGGGCAATTAAAAGCATTGAGGCATTTAGGTATCTTTCATGTTTGACCATTTTTTTATATGCATTCATATAACATTCCTTTGTTGTACTTGTACTTCCACAAGCTTAGGGAATGATAATGATTCATTCCCTTCCTCTTAATTATAATTATGATTACTCCTTTATATGCAAACTAACTCCAAATAGATGGATCCCTTTATGTGTATTTTTGTGTGATGTTGCTCATCTTTATGTGACATCCCTACTTTGTTTGATGTCATTTCATGAGCACAATGTTAGGTATTTCTTTCTTGCAACATCCTTGTTTATGTTTCTTCATTATAGGGTTCTTTCTTTCCCTCTTCCACCTTAAATTGCATTGTTTATATTCATGCATTTTTTTAAGGTGAGATCTTATTTACTACACCCACTTCATATTTATGCCCCCTATAATGTTGGTAGTATATGAGTCACCTAGCATAATACAACTTGCTATCATGTATACTTTATATGGCCTACTTCTTAAAACAATTTTAATGGTCACCCTACAACCTAGTTTGTGTTCTTGTAATTCATGAAGGTATTGTGTCATTCTTAGCATAATACAATTTTCAGGCTCTAAAACCATACTTGGCTTTCATTTCTATCATCATTGGTAGATTCACTCAAGGACTCAAGCTCCCAATATGACCTACAAAATCAAAATATCCTTCTATAGGAGAGAAAAATGAGAGCATAAATTTACAATAATAGATGCAAAATGGTATTAGAGAAAATATGATCAATCAATGTGTACATGCATTGAGACCAAAATATACATATGAGATTTTGCTTATGTAAGAAAGGTTGAGAGATATGACTAACTAAGATTATGCCAAGTGTCTTAATCCTATGCCATGTGGATAATATCACATATCTACTAGAAACTTTGAGAAAGATTCCTAACTCCCTAAATAAACTTAACATATGAACATGTGTGAATAGGACCTACTAGGTGAACTAGTTAGATTATATGCCTTGTTCACACTACAAAGAGAAAACCAGATAAGAGATATCCTTGTTCAAACCAACAATCATATACTAGAAAATTCCTCTTTGTTTCTTATTCTCTTTCTTTTTTTCTTTACTAGTGGCTCATGTTTGTTTGTGTGTTTTTAAATTTTTATTATTTCACTAACATATTTATTTTGTAGGTGTTATTTGTCTAATTGTTGTTTTATGTGTGTTTTATATTGTTATAACTTCATTCCTTGTGCAAGTATTTATTTTCTAATGTATTTGTCTTGTAGGCTCTCAATCTAGGGTCATGTTCACCCTACTTTAACAATTTTCATCCTCTACAATATTCTTTTGATGTATTTATTTTCTAGTATTTCCTCTCTCTCTCTTTTTTTTTTTTTTACTTTAGTGTGCATATTTAGTATAAACCTACTAAAGGAGGGGGGATGCAACATAAAAAATTGCATACTCTCACAATTTCACCTTATATTATACACTTGTTGTGGTAACCTAGCCATCTCCCTCATAATGTCAAAAATTTATAGACTTTAATAGTGTAGTTTCTCTTTTTCCTTGTGTGTAAGATGTTTTGCATATGTTATTCATAGTATGTTGGACCTTTTTTTGCCAAAAATATTCAAACACTAGCACAATGCATAGACATCCATATGATGCAATACCATCCCACCATAAAATATATTTTGTGACTAGTTCCATGCATTTCAAACTCTATTATTTCTTGCATTTGGCAAGTAACATCCTAAAGTGATTAATAATGTCTCTTGACCCCTTAGCTCTTTTATTTGACTCATTTTAAAACTTACACTTCTCTTGCAATATATTAAACTTGTTATATTCTAGCTATCTATCCAATGAATTGGGAAGCTTTAAATGCTATCTACATTGATGTGAAGATTACCTCAAGGTTGCAAGATTGATGTAAGTGTGTTAGCAACATCTATAGCCTAACATTGCCCATCTTGACTTTTCCAGTGCGTTTTGTAATAATGCTCCAAATTCTTATTAGTTTCATGTGATTATTTTTTACTAAATCTCTTTATGGTTGCACCCTTGGCATCATGATATCACTTTCCCACTCATTTACACTAGCATTTTCATTCTATTGTAGCATTGTTATTCTAATTGCATTACATCTTACATTTTCAATACTATCATCAACATAGACTATGTTGTCAACAAGGCAACAAACTGAGAAGGGGGGGGGGGGGTGTGAATCATTTTGCTCACAAACTCTATACAACTCAAACACAAATTTATATCTGATAATTAACAGTGAAAGCATAAATCAACACCACATCTGCTGGTGTAATTAATTATTCATGTTAGATATTATTACACCTTACTTAAGTTTACGTAGGATAATGCATTCATAGTAGCTTGGGTATGAGACAATTGGGTGTTTGTGCCACATTGGGATAGTGCGTGTAGGAGAATTTCCACCTTTTGTGGTCTTATCTTGTTGTTACATTCCACATTCGGTGGGTGATCCACCTCATGTGGAATATTATATTGTTTCTCCTACCTATCCATACTTATCCCTACCTACCCTTGTTTCTTATTGAGCCACATGTCATGTTTGTGTGCTCACATATCCATATAGCCTTGCCTATATAAGCAGGCTCATATTCATTGTATGTAACACTTGATGATCTATCTATTGATGAGAATATAGTTTATTCTTGTCCTATATTTTGTCTCTCTATTTTGTACTTTTCATTGAGCTCTTGATCTTGGCAAAATCTCACATGCTATCAGAGCACAGGTCATCAGGTTCAAGTCCCTCAAGCCCTAGACCCTTCGTCCATGTAAGCTTGGCTTATTAACGTGGTACGTAGTGGGTATGAATCCTACATGGTACGTGGTTGTATCTGGCTCTATCGTGTGGGGGGTATTGGCGTAGCGACTATATCCACAATGAGCTCCCTCTCCACCACAAGTACGTGCTTTTGGCGTGACGGCAAAAATCTACATGGTATCAGAGCCATTAGAGCGTCATTGATTTGTCTTTGAGAGACATTGTTAAAGGCTTGCATTTTCGGATCTGGGGTGTTGGTAGTTTTGGAGATGTTGTACAGTGATTTGGACATTGCGGTTGAGTCTGGGTGGCTATTTCCATGAAATTTGACTATAAATTTGCCTATATTGGGTGAAAGTCGACTTTGGGGCTTGGAGGAATTTTTTAGCCAATTTGTATATGGTATGGATTTTCAAAAAAAATTTAAAAAAATTATTTTTCTATGAAAAAGTTTTTTAAATTTCATTATTTATTTTCACAAATTTTAAATTGTAAAAGTTTATTGAAAATCAAATTTTTTAAAAAATAAAAAATATATATATGTTTTCGGGGGGTTGAACCCCCCCGCCACCGTACTGTACCTGCGTATCCAGCAGGGTCTGCAGTGTTTTGCAGGGGCCACCCTACTCCTTGTTGTTGTCGTGTACCTCTCGTCATCAGCAACCTTTCTCCTTGTCGGACTTCTTCTCGGCTCCCGTCGCTGAACCGCCACCGACATCTTTGTTTTCTGGCTGTAACCACCGACAACTGACATTCTTGGCTCTCCGACTAGCTGGCAACTTCCACTCTCGTCATCGACGTTCTCTCCGACCACCAACGACCACTGTGTGTCCCTTCGGTGACAACTGCTCCAGTATTCCTTCCGTCAGTAAACTCCCATGAACTCCATCCCTTGCCACGTGGTGTCTGTGGATTCGTCGAACCTGCCACACATCAACCCTCCACATAGTCAGCGAACAGAGACACATGGTGATATCTGATTGATCCATGTCATCGTCCTCCTACATAGACAGCAATACAGTTTTTGCCACCTCAGCAGTTCACATCAGCAGGCACGTACTTGCCATGTCATCTTGCCCCGTCAGCCTGCCACATCATCTGATGACGTCATTGTCCGTAGGACTGGGCAGGGGAGTGAATTTTTGGCAACGGCCATCAAATTTAACCTCTGGTTTTTCTGACGTCATCAAATTTTTTGAAAATTTGGCAGGCCCCTTTTGTTGAGCTTTTTGATTTTGCAGTTCAACTTCAAATGGCCATATCTTGCTCATTTTTGCTCCTTTTTTGGTGCAATTTTTTTTGAAATGGGCTAATGTTTCATGTAATTTCTCGTGGTGGCATTATTTTTTGATTTTGATGGACATATATTTCAGAAACCTCATTTTTTGGTGACTGTACCTGTCCAATCCCCATTTCTACAACTTTTGGGACTCCGTTTGGGCTCATACGAACTCCTTTTCAAGTGTCATTTTTTTTAAAGTGCATAATTTTTTGTCTACTTTCATAATTTCTATTAGTTTGCAGTGATTTTGAGTAGAAATTTTACTTTCAGCATATGGTCTTTTTTGGCCAATTTGGCACTAGTATTGCATAGATCTATCTTTCTGGTCTTTTACATTGTAGTTCTTAGCCTATTGGAGCAGTTGTAAAACAAAATCAGAAGTCCACCTTGACATTGTTTGCAAGTGGCCTATTGTACACGCACTACATATAAAGTGACAAAATCATCATTTATTTTTTTTTATTTTTTTTTTTGGGGGGGGGGGGTACTTTGATTAAGTGAATCTGGGGTGGTGTCTCTTGTGCTTTTGTGCTCTTGTGTTGTTTCCATTTTTCTGCTATGGGTTCTCCTAAGTTTCCTCTCTTAACTCCTCATAATTATGCTACTTGGAAAATTGATGCATGGAGTAAACTTATGGAAAAAAGACTAACTCATTATATCAATGGAACTATTGTTGCTCCCACTAATCCTAAGGTTGATCTTGTTTCTCACTTGGATTGGCTCACTAAGACCATCATGGAAATTGGTACTTTAAGAAAGTATGTATCAAAGGATCTCATCTTTTATATTGAAAAATGTACCTTAATTAAGGATGCTTGGCAAAAGTTTCAAGACTTGTATGGTCAAGTTGATGAGATTAGGGGATAACAAATTGATAGTGATCTCACCATGTTAGACCCCAAGAAATTTGATACTATACAAGATTATGTCACTAAAGCAAAAGAGTTGAGGGCACAACTCAAGGATTGTGGCATTGATAAAAAGGATACTCGATTGATCTTCAATTTGATGGGAAAACTTCCACAAGAATATGCAGCATTTGTTTCTAGTTTCCAAACCCATAGGATGACAATGGGTTCAAGCTACATATTGCCTACATTTGATGCTTTTTTCAAAATTTTGATGATGGAACAAACTAAGTTGATAAGCATGGGCATTCTTAAGACTTCTAAGTCTCAAGCATTAGTAGAAAATCAAGGGAACAAAGGAAATAAAGGAAAGGACAACTCAAACAAGAAGAAATGGAAATCAAAGCCTAAGGACAAAGCACCACCTTCTCCACAACAAGGGGATTCATCCTCTTCCAAGAAGGACAATTCACCAAAGAAGGAGAGACCTACTTGTGCCTATTGTAAAAAGGTTGGTCATGAGGAGCGTTGTTGTCATTCTAAGAAGATTGATGAGCTCACACACATCCTCAAAAAGCACAACATTGATTTGCCTAATTCCTACAAGAATGGGGATTCGTCACCTTCCACTTCCTCAAAATCAAAGGGGAAAGGGCAAGCATTCATGGCCTCAACAAGTGGGAAGACTCACTCTTTTTGGAAAAGAAAAGGATAAGTTCTTTGTGCTACTACAAGTCATGATTTAGGGGGATGCCTTCTAGATTCAGGGGCTTCTCATCATATGACATCTTCGCAGTCTATGTTTTCTACATTTGAGCTTTGCACCATGTCGTAGATTTTGATGGGCAATCATACATATATGGATGTGATTGGGAAAGGAACTATTGCCATTGGAGATAACTCCTTCAATGATGTGTTGTGTGTACCCCACTTGACAAACAATCTTCTTTCCATCTATCAAATCAGACATGGGGCAACTAAGAGAATTGTGGAGTTCACACCTGAGTCAGTTTCATTAGAGACTTGGAGAGTAGAGCTATCATTGCGTCTGGGGTGGTGGATCATGCATCTCGGTTATACTCCTTTTCAGATTTTGTTGATGAGGATGATTTCACATATGACGATTCTTCCCATAATGATTATGTTGGGTCTCAAATCAATAGATTGGATAGGTTCTAAAGAAATGCCAACTCCTATGATCAAACCCTCCAATTGACTTGGCCAACTTATAGAGTGAACCTATTTGGTTACTAACTCTCTCACTTTAGGCTCTGCAGGACCTAGGCGGGTATACCTACTCACTAGTTGTTCCTTCAACCAATGCTTTTTATAGCAGATTTAGTGTCTTAATCTAATATCTCCTAGTCTCAGAATGGCATAAGTTTCTTAAACAGACTGATTTCAGATGTGTGTATTGATCTATGTATCTTAAAAAAGTATATATATTACATTTTGGCTAAATTACCTACTATACCTACTCTACTAATCCTAATGCTTAAAATTAAAGGGTAACTCGTATGGTTAAAGGGTTTGTTTACAAATGATCAGCGCCTTTCCTTTTATTTGGGCTACAGAGTCTTATATTTCGTCAAGACTTATTGTGTAAATTTATGAGACAGTTTTTAAACCCACCCCCTCTCGGCGAGTCTGTCAGTTACTGTTTCTTATGAGCTCTACTTCAATGTCTATATTGTAAACCGCTTGAATGAATTTAACCCTAACTTTAAGAGACCATCCAAGGAAGAAATACATGGAACAATTACAATTCACAAATAAATCTTTTTTGATCCAAATCTACACTATGAAACACAAAATTTCACTGGAAGAACACAAATAACCTTATCTCCTTTAGATAATATCACAAGCAACTGCCTTCTAAAAATATGTTAACTCTCAACACATATGAGAAAGAAAATGCAACTGGTTATTTTTGATAAAAAGTTTAAAAGTACAAAATTGCCTCCACCTCTTGTATCTCTATTCTTCTCTCTTTTTCTTCTCTCTTTACATTTTACATCACACATATATATGTGTTTGAATGGTTTTCATACCCCTTTGGGTGAAAAGACACCCCCCTTTTAAATAAAAATAATTCCAAATCCCGAAATTGCCTTAGTTTATGTAATTAATTGTCACTATACAAGTTGTTTAGGCATATTAGAGGTAGTTTAAGGCTATTTTATGGGTATATAATGGATAAATGGTCTTTAAATGATGTAAATACCCTCTTTGGTGCTTCACACTCCATTTTTTATGCCCATTATTGTTTTTATGTTATGGTTTCATATTGTGCAACAAATATAAAATATATTACTTGTACCTATTCAATATATATATATGTATATATATATTTAGAATTTTTCTTGCTCCTTGTCTTGGAATTTGGAATTCTAAAAATTGCAAATTTTAGGGTTCCAACAATGGCTCTATCTGGGGATGGATGCCCCTTGTGGGCATAGCAAGAATTCAGATCTTTGGTAGAGTAGACCATGTGCCTAATTCATTGACCTGTTTTAGTGGCCTCAAGCCCAAAAACTGAACACCAATTCTTTCCTCTATCAAACATCTGATTCTCATCATGAAGTAGTATAAAAACTTTGAAATTAGTGATATCACCTAATTGGCAATTCTTGTCATAAGATGCATTATCCATCCTTATTTTATAAGGATTCTTTATTTCACCTGGATTACCATTATCCCCTATTCCATAGGAAATGATATTTATACTTTTACAAAAGTTTGCTTCTTGTGGCATCCGCATATTCTTAGCTCTATTTTATTGGAATGTTGCATATTATCTAACTGGTACTTCTTTTCACCTTTTATTTTTTCTCTATGTGATGTACCTTCCTTTTGTAACTCTCTTATTTTTGTGGTCCTTTTATAATGTGACTTAGTCATATTATTACCCATGTTGTCTTCACACATGTTCGTATTGTCCATATTGTCTGAAATTTTTTCTTCTTCATCATATAAAGGATTTGAGAGTACATGAAAATCCTTTTCACACATACTATGGTAGTAGGGAATATGATTTTCCTCTATCACTTCATCACATAAGGGGTTTGAAAATATTTGAAAGCCATTTTCAAATTCGCATACCTCCTCTTTATCAATTGTATCATCAAGGTACTCAGGTATGGATTCACTCTCCTCATGACTGGCACAATATTCTTCATCAATGTTAGCAACAATTTCTTCAGATTTTGACTTGTACTCACAAACATCATCAATTGCTTCTTCATCAGATGGGACTTCCAAAGGGATAACTGATTCTTCTATATAATCATCTTCATTTGCATCTCTTATGTTGATGTTACTTGTCTCACACAAATCATGTATTTTTTTATTCAATTCTTCAAGAATTGAACATGCTGATTCCAAACTGTCAAACCCACATTCTCTCACGATCAATTCCTCTAGTATAGCTGAATTAAGTTGTATATTATCAGGCATTTGGAAATAAGTCACCATTATTCTGCCAATCAATTTTTCTATAGATTCACCTTCCTTTCTTCTTATGTTGTAGATTGCATTGCCACAATCATAATCCGATTGAATCCGATGTTGGTATGGAGAACCAATTGAAGGGCTAGCGGATAAAGTGTTGTCCTCGATTACACCATAGAATTCTTCCATGAACCACCACTCAAGTTCTTCCCATGATGAGATACTTTGTGGGGGTAACAAGCTGAATGACTACTCTGTAACATCCTCTAATGTTAGCACAAACCATTTCATGATCGTTTCTTCTGAGTAGATTCTGAAGGTCTCAATAAACCAATAAAATGATTTTAGATGCCCAATTGGTGTTTCCCTTTCATCTCCATGGAACCTCGGCATACAGATCTTCAACTCACAGGGAAATGCATATGGATACTCAAGGATGTTACTGATATACAATGGCTTAAATCTTCCTGGAATATTACTGTCTCTTTGTGGCTGTGGTTGCCACTGTGCATATTTTTCTGAAGATGCTTCTCCATAAAAATATGGATATTGAAACATACTAAATGCTACTGATCTTTTTCATTTAATTTTCCTTTTTACAGAGTCGCCACCTCTTTCCTAGAGGACATAAGATATTTATTTCTTCTGAGTTCTCTCCTACAACAGAGTCTTAATAATTCTTCCCCAGCAGAGTCGCCAATCTGTTGGGTCTCAAATCAACAGATTGGATAGGTTCTAAGGAAATGCCAACTTCTATGATCAAACCCTCCAATTGACTTGGCCAACTTATAGAGTGAACCTATTTGGTTACTAACTCTCTCACTTTAGGCTCTACAGGACCTAGGTGGGTATACCTACTCACTAGTTGTTCCTTCAACTAATGCTTTTTATAGCAGATTTAGTGTCTTAATCTGATATCTCCTAGTCTCAGAATGGCATAAGTTTCTTAAACAGACTGATTTCAGATGTGTGTATTGATCTATGTATCTTACAAAAGTATATATGTTACACTTTGGCTAAATTACCTACTATACCTACTCTACTAATCCTAATGCTTAAAATTAAAGTGTAACTGGTATGGTTAAAGGGCTTGTTTACAAATGATCAGTGCCTTTCCTTTTATTTGGGCTACAGAGTCTTATATTTCGTCAAGACTTATTGTGTAAATTTATGAGACAGTTTTTAAACCCACCCCCTCTCGGCAAGTCTGTCAGTTACTGTTTCTTATGAGCTCTACTTCAATGTCTATATTGTAAACCGCTTGAATGAATTTAACCCTAACTTTAAGAGACCATCCAAGGAAGAAATACATGGAACAATTACAATTCACAAGTAAATCTTTTTTGATCCAAATCTACACTATGAAACACAAAATTTCACTGGAAGAACACAAATAACCTTATCTCCTTTAGATAATATCACAAGCAACTACCTTCTAAAAATATGTTAACTCTCAACACATATGAGAAAGAAAATGCAACTGGTTATTTTTGATAAAAAGTTTAAAAGTACAAAATTGCCTCCACCTCTTGTATCTCTATTCTTCTCTCTTTTTCTTCTCTCTTTACATTTTACATCACACATATATATGTGTTTGAATGGTTTTCATACCCCTTTAGGTGAAAAGACACCCCCCTTTTAAATAAAAATAATTCCAAATCCCGAAATTGCCTTAGTTTATGTAATTAATTGTCACTTTACAAGTTGTTTAGGCATAGTAGAGGTATTTTAAGGCTATTTTATGGGTATATAATGGATAAATGGTCTTTAAATGATGTAAATACCCTCTTTGGTGCTTCACACTCCATTTTTTATGCCCATTATTGTTTTTATGTTATGGTTTCATATTGTGCAACAAATATAAAATATATTACTTGTACCTATTCAATATATATATATATTTAGAATTTTTCTTGCTCCTTGTCTTGGAATTTGGAATTCTAAAAATTGCAAATTTTAGGGTTCCAACAGATTCTACACATGGTGATCACACTTCTTGTGATGATTCAGATTTTGAGGAGAACTTTGGGTACTTGAACTTGGGGATTCTCACATGTGACCCCATTCTTGAGCCTTGCATTTCATCTCCTCCTATTAATACCACATAACCTATTGCACCTAATGATGCAGATAGTGCGACAATTTTGCCTTCTTGTGATTCAGTGCAACAGGGTATATCTTGTCTTCCAGCTTCAGTTTTATGGGATGAGTACTTGACAAACATTGCAGGTTTGTTTGTGGAATCCTACATTGCATATTTGGGAGACATCATTGATGATATTCATCTTCTCTTTGATGAAGATGATCCTTCTTCGATTGTTGTGAGGGAACACTCTGACCCTCTTGTTCATTCTCTACATGATCATTCTTTAGAGCTTGGAGTACCTTTTTCAGCAGTGTGGAGTAGTTCACAACCTCTGGATGTTTCATCATCGACATGGGGACACGAGAGCAATTTTCAGAGACTTCATTCATCATTATTTTTTTCCCTACATCTTCCCTTCATGATTGGGGAGACTTCCTGGATACACCTTTGGTTTTGTTTCTTCCTAAGGGGAGGAATGTTATTCGATGTTCATGGAGCAGTTTCTTCATTCATTCTTGAGCTTCTACCATTGGTACAAAGTCTACATTGAGGGGGGGCTACCTAGCTTCTCTTCTTCTCTCATATGGGGAGGGACATTTTCCTCACATGGGGTTTTGTTCCTCACACACTTCTATGAGAATTCTCTTGTATAGTTTTCATCTCTCTTTTTGGGGGAGGGTTTTTTCCCATTGGGTTTTTCTCTCTTTTGCCGCTTTATGAGAGATTGCATTGGTTTGCTTTGCATTTTGCATTTTTACATGGGTACCTAATATGGCCTCCTAGCCGGGACCCATCTTGCATTGTAGACTTAAGTGCATTCCCCTAAGTTGCACTTAAGGGGGGTGTTGGTGTAATTAATTATTCATGTTGGATATTATTACACCTTACTTAAGTTTACTTAGGATAATGCATTTCATAATAGTTTGGGTATGAGACACTTGGGTGTTTGTGCCACATTGGGATAGTGTTTGTAGGATAATTTTCACCTTTTATGGTCTTATCTTGTTGCTACATTCCACATTCGGTGGGTGATCCACCTCATGTGGAATATCATATCATTTCTCCTACCTACCCCTACTTATCCCTACCTACCCTTATTTCTTATTGAGCCACATGTCATGTTTGTGTGCTCACACATCCATATAGCCTTGCCTATATAAGTAGGCTCATATTCATTGTATGTAACAATTGATGATCTATCTATTGATGAGAATACAATTTATTCTTGTCCTATATTTTGTCTCTCTATTTTTTACTTTTCATTGAGTTCTTGATCTTGGCAAAATCTCACAACATCAATAGCACACATAACACCAATATTTTTGACATGGAAAACCCGGTTAAGGGAAAAACCATGGTGGGAACCTACCCATAATATGATGATACCCTATTAGAAGTATATGAAATATTACAATGGGGAATGCACATGCATTCGGGCACACTGCCTAGAGCTCACTGCTCAAATACAATAGCAAAGAGGGCTACAACCCTTAGGAAGACTCACTGTCTTACAAAAATATTGGGATTACATCCAGAAGATTATGAACTAATAGAATAACATCTTCTCATGTTTGGTTAAAGTTCTAGTTAAGCACATATACTGCTCTGCTACACTTCTTCACACTACTTCGCACTTCTTCTCTGTTACCGAAAGATTAAATCATTATTTGCACACACAGATACCTCTCTCACATGATTATTACATATATTAATACAAATCATCAACCTATATTTCCAGGTCAGCTCAACCCACAACACAAATAACAAAGATACAATCATACATGCTACATGATTACATGCGGACCAAAACAATGTCATCTAAGACATAGTATGGACCTAAATCACCACCTTGAATAAGAAACACCTCCAAGAATTATGCCTTGAACATCTGCAACACACTACAATTATTTGGTCGACCAAGAACATCACATAACACGAACGTACTGTGGAAATCATCAACAACGAGAACAATGATCAATACAAACCACCAACACAAATAGGACATGATCTAGAAACATCCACAAGCATCATGAATTACCACAACAACAACCGCATCATCACCACTTACTGTAATCTCCATCATCATTATACTAAACCTTAAGAACACTAACTGAACTGATTGTCAAACTGAAAGATACACTTGTGGACCTCCAAATCACGAACCATTTGAATTGAGGACACACCAGAATGTCCCAAACACTCTGCCAAATCCACAAACTAAGATATTTCAACGCAAAGAAAAATACAGAACACTAAACAAAACTGAACAACAGAAAAACCAACCACAATACTAGATCTCATAACTCAATCAAATCTCCATGTGGACCACTAAAACTTCATTTGAATCAGCTAGAGATACATATCACAAAACCCTTTAACTCGCAACAACTCATTTGCAACACACTGGCCAAACCAACTTACTCAATTTGACTACAACACTGAAACATAGACGAATATGTTGACATCAATGACAACAACACGTTCCAGAAAACTTCTCAACAATATCCAACAATCTCCCCCTTTAGCATTGATGGCAACATATGGATGTGAAAAACAATCAATGCAAAGAAAGAATTCAACGACCAACAATCTTCCCATAACTCTCAACAATCTCCCACACAATACAAATATTCTCTCTCTCCCTTAGGATATTACAAAGTTTTTCACATGATTCTCTCTCTCTCCCTTTGACATCAATGCAAAAGGCACATATTGCACAAATCTCTCAACAATTCTCCCCCTTCGACCAAACTCACTCTCCTCGCAACTAAACATCAATACTGAACATATAACACTGACTACTCCCCCTGAGTAGCAGCCACCACTTATCAATCCAAATCACAAGATATCTCTATGAAATCCATCAAACTAATGCAAATACATGCATCTTAGTTCTCATTAGGAGGGGAAATCACCCCTAACTTTTCTCTGAGATTCTCAAAAGTATCTTTAGGTAAAGGATTTGTGAATATATTTGCAATTTGTTCCTTTATAGACGCATACTCCAATATGACTTCCTTCTCTTTCACCTTTTCTCTCAAGAAATGAAAATTGATTGATATATGCTCAGTCTTGGAATGCAGCACCAAATTATTAGAAATGTTTATAGCACTTGAATTATCATAGTATATAATAGTAGGCTTATCAAAGAAAACTCTGATATCCTTCAACATTTACTTCATCCAAATTACCTGAGTACAGTTGCTAGCAGTAGAAATGTATTAAGCCTCTATAGTAGATAAAGAAATAGTATTCTGCTTCTTACTCATCCATGAAACCAATCTCTTTCCCAAGAAAAATGCACCACCACTAGTACTCTTTTTGTCATCCACATCACCTGCCCAATCAACATCAGTAAAAGAACTCAAAGTAAAGTCATCTTATTTAGGATACCACAAGCCAAAATCAATTGTCCCTTTCAATTATCTAAATATTATTTTCACAACAACAACATGAGATTCCTTAAAATCAACTTGAAATCTGGCAACAAGACACACAACGTTCTTAATATTTGGTCTAGTCTGAGTTAAATACAACAATCCACCAATTATGGATCTGTATCTAGTCTGATTTGCTTTTGGAGAATCATCATCCTTAGTCAACTTACATGCGGTCACCATAGGAGTATCAACTAGATTTGAATCATCTAAACCAAACTTCTTCAACAATTCCTTCACATACTTTGACTATGATATAAAAATGTCTTTATCCAACTAAGTAATTTTTAATGCCAAAAAGAATTTCATTTCACCAATCATAGACATTTCAAACTCATTTTGCATATCATGAGCAAACTTTGTGCACAAACTATCATTTCCCTTAAAAATAATATCATCAACAAAATACCTCAACAATTAAGATGTTATCATGATCGATCTTGAAATACACACTGTCAACAGTACCTTTATTGAATTCAAGTTTCATCAAATACTTATATTATCTGGCATACCAAGCTCTAGGGGCTTGCTTGAATCTGCAAACCATATCTTTCTGATATGTCAACTGAAATCCATCCAGTTGCTCAATATAAACTTCTTCTTCCAACTCACCATTAAGAAAGGCTAACTTGACATCCATTTGATAAACTTTGAAATCGTTGTAAGCAACATAAGAAAGAATTAATCTAACAGCTTCAAGTCTAGCCACCTGAGCAAAAGTCTCCTCAATGTCAATTCCTTCCATCTGAGAGTATCCCTTACAAACAAGTCTAGCTTTATTCCTAACAACTTCACCTTTTTCATCCAATTTATTCTGGAATACCCACTTAGTTCCAATTACATTTTTATCCTTAGGTTTGGGAACAAGAATCCATGTATTAGTCTTTTCAATCTGGTTCAATTCTTCTTCCATTGCTTTAACCCAATTTTCATCTTTACAAGCTTCATCAACATCCTTAGGTTCAATCTTAGAAATCAAGCAATACTCTTCAACAATTATTCTTCTAGTCATCACACCTTTATTCTTATCACCTATGGTCTGATTCTCTGAATGATTCAAACTTACATACCTGGGAGTCTTCAAATTTTCTTGATTTTTAGACTCTTGAGCTCTTACTTCTGCACTAGCACTTGTCTCTCCTTCATTCTCATGATTTTCCGGAAGAATCTAAATTTGATTCTAGGTCTGCACTTGCTTTTTTTTATCTGAATTGACATCCTAATCATCTGAATCATATCTGCAAGATCTGATCTGTCTCTCATTCCTTTCATCAACTTTCACATTAGCACTTTCAACTATCTTCCCCAATCTCTTGTTGTAACATCGGTAGGCCTTACTCTTAGTAGAATAACCAAAAAAATTCCTTCATCACATCTAGCATCAAACTTCCCTAAATCTTCATCTCTTTTGATATAGTACTTACTTCCAAAAATTCTGAAATATCTAAATGTAGGAACATGAACAAACCATAACTCATAAGGAGTCTTACCAGTATCACCCTTGACATGCACCTAATGAAAAGTATATACGATAGTACTCACAACTTCTCTCCAATAGATATGCACAAACATTTCCTTCAATCATCATGGTTCTAGCAGCTTCCTGGATTATTTTGTTCTTCCTCTCCACAACATGATTCTGCTGAGGGATCCGCAGAGCAGATAATTGTCTCTTACTCCATGCTCTTCACAAAATGCATTAAACTCACTAGAAGTAAATTCACCACCTCTGTCAGATCTCAGGCACTTCATCTTTAATCTTGTCTTTGTCTCAACCATAGCTTTGAAAATCTTGAACATCTCCAATGCTTCAAATTTCTCCCTTAAGAAAGTAACCCACATCATCCTTGAATAGTCATCAATCAACTAAAATGAAATACTTGTCTCCCTACAAGCTTCTCACTCTAGAAAGACCACACAAATCAGTATGCACAAGATCCAATATTCCATTAGAACTATACTATTTGCTTTTAAAAGTAAATCTTGTCTGCTTCCCTAACTGACATTCCTTACATACCAGATTAGTAAGCTTTACCAACTTAGGAAGATCTCTTACTGCTTGAGTAGAACTTATCTTAACCATGCAAACAAAATTCACATGACACATCCTTCTATGCCATAACCAAATTTCATCAACCTGAGCAATCAAACAACTTTTACCACCAGCATTCAAGTGAAAGATATTACATTTAGTCTTTGTACCAGATGCAATCTCAATTCTGGAACCACTCAAGATTTTACACTTTCCATTCTTGAATTGCAAATCATATCCCTTGTCAACCATCTGTCCAACACTCAAAAGATTATGCTTTAGAACTTCAACATATAAGAGATCATTAATATTGTGCTTACCATCAAGAGAAATAGAACCCCTACCACGGATTATACCAGCTTTGTCATCACCAAATTTCACCACACCACCATCATACTTTTCCATACTCACAAACTTACTCTTATCACCTGTCATATGATGAGAGCAGCCATTGTCAATAACCCATTTATCTTTCTCTTCAGCTTTAGCAGCCAAAGCTTTCTCCTCATTAATGCAACTAGTAGAATTAGTAGTCACTGATCATCTTCCTTGATAGAAATAAACACCCATTCATCTCCTAAATTTCCCTTATCAGACTCATCATTTGTCACACCTTCATCAACAACATAATAACACTTCTTCTGATACTTAGGCTTGTATGGTTTAAATGGCTTCTTAGGAACTCTTTTTAGACACCTTGAAGAAAAATTTCCTATCTTATTACATGAAAAGCATTTATGAGGTAACTTTCCTTCATACTTACCGACACCTTTAGGCAATCTTTTGGCAATCAAGGCTTCAAGCTCCTCAAGCTCTCTTTCTTCTTCTTCTTTAAGTTCTCTCATCTCATTCTCATATCTGGACACCCTTGTAGAACTTTCTCCCGGATCATATTTCTGCTTCCCGGAAACAGTAGCTTTGAATGCAGATTCTGACTTAGGAAGAGATTCACCAAATTCGCTTGAATCAAAGGTAGCAAGTTTGCCAATCATCATGTTTGTAGTCACATTAGTCACTATCTAAATCTCCTTAGTAGCAACATCTTTATGTTTGTAAGCAGGATGCAAGGATCTTAGCACTTTAGCTACAATATCTGATTCTTCCAACACTCCACCGACACATATGATATTTAGCAGAAGCTCATTCACTTTCTGCATAAAGGAGGTAATATTCTCATCTCCGCCCATTCTCTGCATCTCATACTTTCCCTTTAGGCTCTGCAACTTAGCAACTTTCACATGGCTATCACCTTCATACAAAAGTGTCTAGCTTTTTCCAAATCTCATGAGCAGTCTGCAAATCCATCACATTAGTCATCTCAGAATTAGTCAAGACACTCAACAATGCTTCCTTAGCTCTAATATCGAATTCAGCTTCCTTAATCTCATCTAGAGTGGTAGGATTCTTATTAATCTTCGAGTAATCTTCACTAATGCATCTCAAGTGACACTCCATCCGGTTCTTCCAAAGAGAGTAGTTCATTTCATCAAATCTCAGACTATCCTCCATGTAAGCATAGGTTGTCATCCCAGATCACCTCAAGTGGTCAAGCTTCTTTCAGAGGATCTATCTTTGATACCAATTGTTGGCAACAAGGCATCAAAATGAGAGGGGGGTGAATCAGTTTGCTCACAAACTGTACACAACTCAAACACAAATTCAGATTTGATAATTAATAGTGAAAGCATAAATCAACATCACGTTAATAACACACATAATATCAAGATTTTTGACATGGAAAACCTAGTTAAGGGAAAAATCACAGTGGGAACCTACCCACAATATGATGATACCTTGTTAGAAGTATATGAAATATTATAATGGGGAATGCACATGCATTGAGGCACACTGCCTAGAGCTCGTTTCTCAAACACAATAACAAAGAGGGCTACAACCCTTAGGAAGGCTCCCTGTCTTACAAAAAGATTCAGATTACATCCGGAAGATCATGAATTGACAGAATAACATCCCCTCATGTCTGGTTACAATTCCGATTAAGCACACATACTGCTCTACTACACTTCTTCACACTACTTCGCACTTCTTCTCTACTACCGAAAGATTAAAGCATTATTCGCACACACAGGTACCTCTCTCACATTATTATTACATATATTAATACAAATCATCAACCTATATTTCAAGGTCGACTCAACCCACAACACAAATAGAAAAGATACAATCATACCCACAACACAAATAACAATGCTACAATCATACACGCTACAATATTACATGTGGACCAAAACAATTTTGTTTAAGACATAGTATGGACATAAATCATCACCTCAAATAAGAAACACCTCCAAGAATTATGCCTCAAACATCTGCAACACGCTACAATCATCCAGTCAACCAAGAACATCGCATAACATGAACATACCGAGGAAATCATCAATAATGAGCACAACGATCAATGCAAACCACCAACACAAATAGTACATGATCTAGAAACATCCACAAGCATCATGAATTACCACAACAACAACCGCAACATCACCACTTACTAGAATCTCCATCATCATTATACTGAACTTTAAAAACACTAACTGAACTGACTGTCAAACTGAAAGATACACTTGCGAACCTCCAAATCATGAACCATCTGAATTGAGGACACACCAGAACGTCCCAAACACTCTGCCAAATCTGCAAACCAAGATATTGCAGCAAAGAGCAATGCAGAGCAAAATACAAAACATTGAACAACACTAAATAATAGAAAAACCCACTAGACTGGATCTCATAACTTGATCAAATCTTCATGTGGACCATTGAAACTTCTACTGAATCAACTAGAGATACTTATCACAAAACACTTTAATCCATAACAACTCATCTGTAACACATTGGCCAAACCAACTTACTCAATTTGACTGCAACACTGAAACATAGAGGAATGTGTTGACATTAATGACAACAACACATTCCAACAAACTTCTCAACAATAACCAACAGACTACTTATGGAGGTTAAAAACCCTAGCCAAGGGCTTGACCTAAAGGCACACTCCTCACAACCACCAAAACCATTTTCTCTTATCTTCTATTTAAGCTATATGTTATTATCTAGATGAATATATTAAAAAATTGCTCAATCAACAAAATAATCATGGAATTAAAACCAAGGCAATATTTGACTCATTTTAAAACTTACACTTCTCTTGCATCATATTAATGTCTATGCATTGTTCTAGTGTTTGAATAATTTTTGCAAAAAATTGTCCAACATATAATAAATAACATATGCAAAACATCTGACACACAAGGAAAAAGAGAAACTACACTAAAGTCTATAAAATTTTGACACTATGAGGGAGAAGGCTAGGTTACCACAACAAGTGTATAATATAAGGTGAAGTCGTGAGAGTATGCAATTTTTTATGTTGCATCCCCCCTCCTTTATTAGGTTTATACTAAATATGCACACTAAAGTAAAAAATAAAAAAGAGAGGAAATACTAGAAAATAAATACATCAAAAGAATATTGTAGAGGATGCAAATTGTTCAAGTAGGGTGAACATGCCCCTAGATTGAGAGCCTACAAGACAAATACATTAGAAAATAAATATCTTGCACAAGGAATGAAGTTATAACAATATAAAACCCACATAAAACAACAATTAGCTAAATAACACCTACAAAATAAATATGTTAGTGAAATAATAAAAATCTAAAAACACACAATCAAACATGCTAGGAGAGAAAAAAAAGGAAGAGAATAAGAAACAAAGAGGAATTTTCTAGTATATGATTGTTGGTTTGAACAAGGATATCTCCTATCTAGTTTTCTCTTTGTAGTGTGAACAAGGCATATAATTTAACTAGTTCACCTAGTAGGTCCAAAAAAAGAGAATATATATAAATTAATATATAAATCCCTAGTTAAGGTCTTTTGAATTGAACGCCAATAGGTGGATTTTAAGAGAGGAAGGAAATTTGTACGATAAATATTGATATATGACATCTTAAAAATAAAAAGTCGTACTGAGTTTATGAGAGATTGAGAACATACTATTATTGATGGGCAAGGAAGGAGAGTTGAGATAGGCTTCAACAACAGAGGATCTTTTATTTCCAACTGTATCTAAGAAAGTACAAGAATGATGATATGAAAATTTAGTATCAATGCCTTGGAGAGAAAATTTAGTTAGTTTCCACAAGAGGAAATAATAGTAAGCAAGAGAGGAACTTAATAATGAGAAATGAGACTTTTTGAGCACTTTTATAAAGTGTTTTAGATCAACTATCCATTGGAAAATCTACTAGGGCTGATGAGAAGTTTTTAGAGGCAAATCTTAAAAATTTGAATTAAGTAGATAATGTTGGCTAATGCTAATATCGTAATGGACTTAGGTGCTCAAACTTCTAGGAGAAGAACTACTAACAATAAATAATGATTTTTTATGTTTGCATGACTCATCAAATGTGCTTATAAGTCCAAAAATTGGCAAAATGATATGTAAAATGTGACTAAAGGACCAAAACAAGTATAGAAACATAAGATGAAAACTACAAAGTAAGGAGTTTTTAATATTATATAACCCATAATGACTAGGTTATGTTTATGCACTGAATAACATGTAATTTAATATATTTTTTATGTGGAAATTGACAAATAACTTTATCCTAGCATGTTTCATCATCTCTGATCGTTAAGATCTATTATTTAACTCTGTCTTGAAGCATAATATTGTATCCCAGTCCTAGGCCATCCTTATTTTTTCTTGTCTAAAATCATATTTTTGTTGAAAAATAAATTAGGAATTTGATATAAACCTAGAATAGTGGGTTTAAATTGAACCATTAATGGAGTCTCCTCACTCCTTTCAAAATGCTAAAACAATGTAATTTTGCCTCACCTTTTGATGGGTTAAATGAATTTATTAGAGACGTTAGTCTTTGAATTTTCCAAGAAGATCAATGCCATCCACAAAATACCAAAAACTGAAAAAATAAAAAAGAAAAATTTAAAAAAGAGAGGAAAAGGTAAAGAGAAATATTTCATCCAATAGCGAAAACCATTCTTAAGGAACTTTGGATAGGTACCATGATGAAAGCCTGACAAATATATGTCACGTGTAAGATCAATTTTCTATGTGGACCATTACATGTGGGGGCAAGTTGTTCCTATCCATCGCACCTTTTGATATTTCCATATATTCATTCCATGCAATTTCCATACATCTTCCCCACCTGCTTTGATCTCGATAAGGACTAGGGCACAAACTTAAAATATGTATTGACAACTCTTGATATGTCCATCCTTTGTTCATGCACCATCAAATATCATGTCATAGCCTACATAGCACTATCCAAACCATGTACATCTTGGAGAAAGGAAAAAAATCCTATGCAACATAATCCTTGTAGTCACATCCTAAACCATCCATCAATTAATTATTTTCACGTCTCTCATTCACCATCATAATTATCTCCCCATGCTTTACCAAATAAATCAATAATATTCCCATCCTTATCCTAATACTTGGTTCTCCTTATCATTGGTTCCAAGCTTCCAACCACCTATAAAAAATCCCTCCATAGTCCATCCAATATTAAGAGTAGTGCATCCAAATATAATAATCCTAATCTATGGAGTCTTGTTATGCAATCTAGCACATCATCCAAAAAAACCCTTGGTTATGTTCCAAGCGTTGTTGTAAACCTTGATCCACTTTAGTTGCATTATCGTCATAGGGACATGTCTTTCCTAATCCTTTTGTTGTTTTTGAGATGCATCATTCCCATATCAACAAAATTGTTAGATTATCATCATCAATCAATCAATGGGTTTTTAGCTTGACTAGGGGCAAGATCATGTTTGTCTTTGCAATATTTTGTTTTCTTGCTTATGCGTATCTTTTATTAATATGCATATGTCATGGTCCTTATAATATAGACCGTCCCAAACATATACCACCCCATAAGAAAATACATAGACATCTAAACATCGACATGTACTTTCAAAATGTCAAACATCACACTTGTTCAACATGTGCTTTTAATGTGAAACCTTGGAATTTACATCATCTTCGATGACATACAGTTAAACCATACTTTTCCATTGTGAATATTTCTCTTTTAGTCCATAGCTTTTCTTGTATGGGATGTTTCCTTCCTTAAACTAGACATGATCCAATCAATCCTTTAGTCTCTCCACACATTAACGTAATATATCATTGTTGTGTGTCTATTCATTATCCATTAATTATCATTTATCATTTATCAAACATTTATCCATTTATTACATCATTATTAATAATCATTTAATAATTCTCATTTATCTATTGAATTAAATAATATTTCATTATTTAATTAAAAGTCAACTATTTATCCATTTTCATAGATTTTCATTCTCATATCATGAACTAACTCGTTCTTCAAATTAACAACTTTCTCATTGAAAAATTCATTAAATAAATTAGATAATTTACAATCATCTTGAAAAATTAACTCTTCTTTAAATTAGAAACTTTTTTTTTTTTTTTTAATTTCTTCACAAAGTTAACTTTATTTTTGAATGGAAACTTGATGTGTATAATTATCCATCAATTAAATCCAATATTTCAGTATTATCTTCTTATCACCTCAAAATGACAATTTTCTATTTTTCTCTTGAGTTGACTCAACATAAGTTAGTTAATTGAAGTCTTTACTCTTATCCTTATCTCTTTGTTGTTTTCACTTTAAAGTCTACAAATTCATTTATTTATTATTTCAATAATCTCATATATTATATAAATCTATTATGTGAAAGACAATGTCCATTTGAATAAATGTTATGTTTTTGAGAATTAGCATCCACATTCCAAACAAGACCAAACAAAAAAATGTCTTTTTGAGGTTTGTAGTGAGATTGGCAAATAGAAAATTAGGATACAATTTATTTATTAGTGTTTTTGGGTCTTTGATTTCTTATTTTTACAATTTTAATGTATATAGTTGAAATGAAAAAAATGAAACATTTTCCAAATTCATTTTCATAAATAGAAAGTTTTGTAGACATTGATTTTTGAATGCATATACAATATAAGATTCTAACACTTTATAAACACAAGTCAAGACTCCATGATCATGGTTACAACACTATCTTATTGTTATTCTCAATGTTGTCATAAAAATATTATCTCTTGTACAACACTCGACAACAAAAAATATTATCTCGAAATTATCATTGAACAAATCTAAATTACTCAATACAACGAAAAAATTAATTTACAATCTCTGTTATAATTACTCCTTCCCTAAAAACCAAATAACTTCTGATTATTTCATTTAATTTATTACATTCTTATTGCTCCAACTCGGAATTCTAAAATTTAATTATTAGTTAATGACTTAATTTGTAGTAAAAGCATTTATTTTGACCATACATTCAAAAGGGTAGAATGGTTATTTATGGTCAAAGCCGTAGTTAGGGCGGCGGAGAGGGAGGGAGGCCAGTGGTCAAGTTTGAGAAAGTCGAAAGTTGATCTTTCTATTGGGCCTTGCCTTCACTTGTCGTATCTTATCTTTGGCACGTGCTCATTTCTTCCATTAACCGACCTGTTAATGCGTGTCAGCCGTAATATAACTATTAATTACGACGTAAGAAGAAGAAGAAGCATTCTGTTTGACACCTCAATTATTCCAACCAGACTACAGCTAAGCTGCCTGCCTAATTCTTATTCCAAACGCTTCATTCATACATACATATAGGATATATATATATATTTGTGGAGAATCTTTTTATAATTAAATAAATGTATAGTAATTTGGATAATGATAAATTAAAGTATTATTTTTAAAAACTAAATGGAAAAGTAGGTATAAATAGTTTTTAAATCAATAATAGAATGTGGAAGTTAGAAGATGTATATTATAGGTTTGTTAATGTTTAGAAAATGATACTTTCGGTATGTTTATTGTTTTGCCATCATAATAGACTAGATTTTTTTGTAAGTTAATATTAAGTGGATCAAAGTTGTTTCTAAGTAATGTGGAGTCATTTTTTGACACATGTATCTAATCATAAATAATAGATGTTGGTAGCCTATTTCATTATGATCTTTAGTATCTAAAGATGTGTATGGATGATGATATAATTTAAATTATTTTTAAGGGACATTGTTTTTTATTAATAAAGCAATGTTAAGTAGGGCGCTGATCCTTAACATAGTCATAGACTATCAACAATGCATAGACGACATCAAAACATCACAAAAAACAAAGTTTGCATCGAGAGTTTAGTAGAAATAAAAAGCATCAAGGGCATACCCCATGAGTCCAAAAAACAAAATCCAGTAACGACAAACAGGCTAAGACCTAAGGGGCCCATTTACGGACCCCAATCATATCTATGACTTTACCCCAATCCTCAAACTTGTAGAGTTCTTGGTTAGCCTGTTTGTCAGCTTCATCTTCAGTAGTCCTGTCACGGAGGAGGCAAAGAGTTAGTGTAGAGATTTGCATTACACGAATGCAGAATTTGTTGATATTGATGAGATGCTTGTCCTTAGCATCCAATCTGCTATTAATCTCTTTGATTTGTTGTTTCAGCTACTGAATTTCCTCATTCACTCCCAAATTGTCAAGGCAGTTCCTCAACTCATGGACATTGCAATTGAGGGCCTTCAACTCGTCCTCCCTGAGGTGATCCTTGGGCTATGCATCCTCATCCTTCTACATTTCCTGATGTTCCTTCTCCTTGGAGAGGGACCCTTGTCTTTCTTCTTCTTCTTCTTCTTGTCACTTTTCTTGTCCTTATCTCCACCTTCCGCAACAACCTCTTCATCATTTTGGACCCCCATGACCAACTCAAAAGCCATCCTAATAATAGGGTCCACCTTTTGCATAAGGCTCTTCGGGGCCCCATCATCAAAATTCTCAGTAGCTTTCTCATTGGTTATGTTCAAATCATTGGGTCCTAGAGGGGGACCCGAGTCCTCCAAGTTGGCAATGTCTAAATTTTGAGTGACAACCTCATCTTCCATAGGTTCATTTGCGATATTTCCAACCTCACCCTCCTCAAGGTCCTCCTCAATTTTGACAGCTTTCTGGGTCTTATCCTTCTTCTCACACACACCCTTGGAGGCAAGCCTACGAGACCTTCTTCTACCCCCAGTTTCCACCACCTGGCCTTCATCATCCAATTCCTCAGAGCTAGAATTATCAAATGATAATTTGTTTACGTTTTTCAATAAATTTACCCTTGCCCTTAGAGCAAGAGGGTTTCCTATCCTTCACAATAGAGGGGGAAGGGAAGGTGAGAGGGCTCAACTCAGTATTAGTTACAGATGAAGAAGGAATCGGGGAGGAAGCAAAAGCTTCATTGGAGAGATGGAACTAGAATGAGTTCATTTAGGCCAACTCCCTTATAGACTAGCTTTATATCTTTGGGTAAATGTTGGAAGATAGTATACACAAATCTACATATGGCTTAGATCAAAATTCCAATGCAATGAATTCCTTTTAATCTCCAATATCAAAATCTTCATAGAATAATTGTTCTTTGAAGATTGAATGTTCCTTATACTTCCTTCATGCTTGTTGATTGCACATATAAATACCTTTAAATACCAAGACATAGCTTTAAGTCATGCAAATTTGTATCAAGTCAACTCCTAAGAACTCGTAAAAAAGGAAAGGATTTAAGAATTTCAAAATTTCAAAATTGAATTTTGGGGTCCTCAATTGTTTGCATGATTGGCCCAAGAAAGAAAATTTCAATCTAGAGATTAGGAATATGTGCACTGATGTGTAGGTTGGCAATGTGTTGAATGTTTGGAAATAAGTATAAATGGTGCTAAGATAAGATTGTATGAATATGTGTAAATGGAGACAAATTAAGAATCAAGGAATGAGCCAAGTTAATAATAGTGTGTCACTTGTTGACATGTAATAGTAAAATTATATTTTCATTGAAATGGGTAAAAAACTAATAGGATTAGACATTGGTATGCAACATTCACCATTCAAGAAGAAAAAATGCCTCTTTACAATAAATAATATTAATCTAGAGATCAAGAGTCTCTCTTGGATTGTGAATATTAGATTATCACTTCTAGAACAAATGAGTCTCCAAAGTTTGCAATACTATATAAGAAAATCATGTGCAAACCTATTTTAGGCTCCTACAATTTTGTCTTGCATAGTAACTATGTCTATGTTGGTCACCTACTTTTGAAACTTTTGCCTCTACTACAATATTTGAATGAGGATCAAAGCAATGTTAAAGAATACCTTTAGGAGTTTAGTCACCTTAAAAATATTTTGAAGGGATAAAGTGTTTCATTAAGGTGAAGAGTGTGAATATTTGGGAACTAGTGTGAATGTGGGTGAAATAGAGATGAATAAATATGTGATTATGAACCAATTCTAACACAAAGCATATGCTACTTTTCAATATGTTGTTGCATTAAGACATTCCTAACAAGAAAAAAAAAGATTAAGCAGGAAATCGTATGAGTATGTTAATTTCATCACTATAACAATAAAATATGGTTTGTTGTTATGCACAAATTTTAGTGAAACATAAGTAAACATTGTAAAACACTTAGAGACAAAAAGACACCACCAAACCAAGCACATGGAGTTACACCAGAGGGAGGAGGTGGGGGATAGCCTCATGGGCATGATTAACCCATTGAAAGATTTTCTTGTAAGAAGTATTTTGAATCATCTACTCTTCTTAGGAAACTTGGAGGTGGAGGTATCGTGATAGCACTACCAATAACACCTTGAGTAAGACAAGGCAAACTAGAAGACACATTATCTTGCCTTGTGAAGATCTTAGCACATTGTAAAGAGGTCCAACCCCTTGACTAGAATATAAAAGAAGAAGAAATAACCACTCCCATGTGATCTCCTCTAATTAAGAATCAACAATGATTGACACTCAAAACAAATTATTGGGAGGAATATAGACCTAATTAATTCTTCTTTTATCTAAATCTATTGAGTCTTTATCACATCTATTTAAATGGAATTCATCGATATCACACTTGATTACTTTATTTACCTAATCTAAGGTGTGAATTATATTGATTTATCTATTAGATTAGTGAAGCTTGGTGGAGGTATGATGTATGATGATACCACTATCAACAACACGTTGAGTAAGATAAGATCAACTAAAAGATACACTAACTTGCCATACGACAATCTTATGACATTATTATAAAGGAGTCCAACCCATCAACTAAAACAAAAAAGAAAAAAAAACAACTACTCTTATATGATAATGATTGCCTTTCAAACAAATTATTGAAAATATTATAATACCTAATCAATTTTTCTTACATCTAAATCTTTATCGCATCTATTTGGAATAGAGTTCAACTCCTCTATTCACCTAATAGAAGGATTAGATTAGTGAAACTTAGCCAACACTCTATGAAGATTATAACTAAGAAGGCTTCACCAAACTAAGCACGTACAGTTCCACTAAAATGGTGAGGTGAAAGGTAATTTGGAAATCCAAAAGATATCCAGAGCCACCTAGCAATATACCTTAAAAATTCTAGTGGCGGAAGAGTACAAGTAGAAAAAAGAAATAGGCGCGTAATTAACTCATCATATACGGTCTAAATCTACGAAAATCCCCTATTTTATGCCCGCCTTTGGCAGGTGGAGGACTACGTTAATTGGACACATCATTTTATAGTATTACTTTTCCCACAATACTTTTTTTATTATTATTATTTAAGGCTTTGCAGTTGGGCAAAATTAAAAAAGGTTTTATACTTGGCAGGAAAAGGTGAAGCAATGATGAGCAATGCATGACAGGGAACTCGTGAGCGCAGTCATTGAAATTTGACAGAAACAAGTTAAGGTTTCGACGGAATTCCAAGTTGGACTAGCCAAGAACTCGTCAACGGACGGGAAAAAAACAAGATGCCGTTGGGGTGGGAGTGGGGCCAAGTCAAGCAGCTCAACTTCCCGGCACTTTGGTTGACACGCAAATACAAAATGACAAGACCAAAGATGAAAAAAGAAAACACTCCTTTTATTTTTCATTTCATACATAAACAGTTGGAATGTCAGGTGACGGAGTTTTCGAGTCCCACGTCGGGGGAAGTGAGAAGGAAGGGGGATGGGGATTTGATGATTATTAGCATTAGTAGTTGTTAGTAGTTACAAGTTTCACCGGCTCTTCTGGGTAGGTAGGGGGAGTGATCGCGTGTCAGCTCTTCAAGGCCGGTCAGCGACCTGGAGCCCAGTGCCGGAGCTCTCCATGTGACCACCGGCCTTGCTTCGTCTGCTTCTGTGTGCTGCAATTTCAGGCACTTTGGTTTGATTCTTCACAGGGGCTTCCCTTCCCTTCCCTTCCCTGCGGTGTTGTTTGACCGCATCGCTTTCCACCCATTTTTGTGAAAAACTGCCGTGTTGACCTCGTCCATTGCGTGTTTTCACGGAATTCGGCCTCTTGTTAAAGGATTTGAATGAATGACACCGTTAATTTACAAGCTTTGCGTTGGCGCTGTGATGAGACTTGTAACATGGTAAATAACATGCCATTTTTCTTCGCTTTTTGTGCTTCGTTTAATCACATTTTCTAATTTTGGAATTCGTTTCCCCCTGCTGCATTGCCATCAAATGTATCTCTTCCGCTGTATGTTTTCCTTTTCCTGCTTTGCATGCTTCTTTTATTTCGAACAAACACGCAAATAAATGCCGGTCTTTTTGCGTAATACGTGCGTTTTGTTTTCCGCGACTGCAATGAGCAAAGCATTTAAGGAAAGAACATAAATTTTGAAGGAGATCAGAAATGACGTTTTTTGTTTCGCTTATGACTTGTGAAACGATTTTGGTTGGACATATGGTTTCCAGATCTAATGGTGTTGCTGTTTGTGTGCATCCGAGAAACGTACATTGCTTGGCAGTTTCACAGAGGAAAAATGGTGAGGTAGGAGAAAATGTACCCCAAGAAAGGATCTTATGAACAAAGCGGGATAACTTCCCTCCCAACCAAAAACCCCTAAGACAGACCCACAAAAGAAAAAATTGTTTTAATTTTGTGTACCCAGACGGGTGGGCTTCTCGCGCTGAATTTACGTGGATTTAGATAGGCCCGGGTCAGGGCTTCTTAGCCGATGTCCTATTGGAACTCTCTGCAAGCCTACAAAATTCCAATTGTACATACCCTCTAAACAAATTTTACAATTTTTTCTATAGCAGAAGCAGGCCATGCTCTAATGTTCCAGAGGCATATGAGTAACTCGTCATAAATTTAGGCAGATTTGATAATAGAGATTGCTGCGACAGGGCTTCTTAGTTTTCTACACTGGAGTTTACAAATTTGCAAATGAAACAAATTCCAGTTTGGGATCTAAATTTTTCTGGATGCAAAGACCTCACCCTTTTCCTTGTCTTTGTCTGGTTTTTCCTTACTAAAACCAGTTATTTTTGTTTGAGTTGTGCTTTGAAAAAAATAAAAAAACGGTTATTTCTGTTCTGGCAGAATCGTTCATCAGAAATTAGGGAGGTAATTTGCAGAGAATGGGGGTTTGAGATTGAAAATGTTCTCTCATATGCGTGATCAGCGAAATACTTGGTGTACGGGAGGATAAAGTCTGTATAAGAGACTGGCAATTCTTCAAATGTTAGACTCATTTACCATACTAACAATAGGTCCTCCCATGTCTTAGCGCTTTTGCAATTAGTTTCCTGGAAAAAAGTTGGAATAACAGTTTTATTTTTATCAAGAGCCGTACCTACAGAATCAGTATGCTTGCCTACCAAAACAATTGCACAAGGGATTCTTATTTTCTTTCATGCATTGAAAGAATTAGGGAGTGAAAACGTTCTATAGCCCGAAAACAGCTGGAAAAAATATTTATATTTCTCAGAAAATATAAACACTACTTTGTTCTATTTAAAAAAATCACAGAGCCATTATTTCATAAATTTTAATTAGAGTTCCTGCTAATATTTGTGGCTAGCCTTACCATGACGTGTATTGATTTTTGAAGAAAAGCTAACAAAATTTGGCAAATTGGCGAATGATAACACTTAAAAGTTCTACTATATCTTTCTCATAATATGTACATCTTGGTGAGATAATATATCATTTTTTCATCCCCACCAAAGGAACTTGGTATCTTCTGTTGCTATCTCTTTGGTTTCATTTTCCCCCTCTCTTTATTTATCTATTTAGTCAAACTTTTCTATGTGAAATCTGAGCTATCTATTTCCATTGAACCATAATTTTGAAATGGAGTAAGTATTTCATTCTTGGGCTTGTCAAATACGAATCGAGTTCAAGGATTCTCAGAAGTTTCCTTTTATTTGTCCTTCATTTCTTATCCTTTGAGAGCGTGCCTTTCCTCTCGTGTGGAATTTAGTTTATTGATTACCTTCTTGCTAGTAGTATTAGTGATTTAGGTTGCGTTGCTTTCCATTATAATTTTTCTTTGATGTTATAGGCAGTGCAAATTAATCTGGATGAAAAGTACGGCCTAAAGAATTTAAGAACTGTTACACAGAGATATGATGCTTAACACAAAGTCAAACTCGGGGCTTTAGCAAGGTACCCACTACTCATTGTCTTTGGTCACATAGACTTGCTATGGATGCTGAGGTCTGGAGTGTGACTCAAGGCAAGACCTCATAGATATTAATATAGACCTACAAAAAAATCTGAAGAGGAAAACCCAGAGTTATGCAGGGATGCCTCTTTAAGGATCAGGGTGATGACTTTGATGATCCAGTATGCTGGAGACTTGGGGACTTGGCCGGGGCATGCCTTTTCTTCAGGACCAAACAGCTCTCTCCATTTGGTGCATTAAAATAAAACATGACCTTTTCCCGAGGAAAAATGCTATAAACCCTTAAAAAACTAAAAGCGGGAGGATTGTCACTGCAAATTTCAGCACTTTCTATGATTTTTACAATTTCAGCTTATTTTTTTATGGCCATTTCCAAAACTCAGGAAAATTTTTAGTTCCTGATACCAGTTCCCTGCATCCCCTTGTCCCATAATCTTGAAGAGATACTGGGAAAACCTGAACGGCATTTTGAACAGCAAAAGTATAATGCATAATTTTGAAGATATTTTTGTTGTATTAAGAGCCAATGAGGCAATTGCTTTATAGCTGGCAAATGTTGGAAATTCTGTGTTACTCCTGAATGTCTGCATATTTCTGGCCTTATGATCATGTTAGTAATTACTTGGCATTTTGTTGGATTGCAACTGTCATTATTGCTCGTATGTTTCTGGATTTGATTTGATGACAAAAACTTGATCCACAATCAAATCCAGAAACATATGAGCAATATCGACATGGATTGTGGAAATTTACTATCATTAATTGCAACTGTCATTCTATAATATATTTAAGTTAGCACCAAGAAGCAACTGCAATAAGTAGTAACATTCTGTATCCAAGATTGGCATTTAGTTTTGCATTTTTATGTCTATTTGCATGTTTAGACAGCTGTCTACACAGTTTAATGTTATAAAACTATGCACTTTGAGAATGCGCTGCTGTTGTATAATTCAGACAGCAGAAAGATTTTGCAGGGTATATGCCCAGAGTGTGCAATTTCTCAGGTAAGATGGAGTTTCATCCTTGTACTGTTGCCAAACGTTAAGAACAAGTATACCATGATTCTCATCTCAAATGAGTACTGGATTCTGAATGGAACTTCGTTGTTACTGTATTAACATCCATTGTCCTTCACTAATCGGAGTCAGTTCTTCATAACGCTTTATTATTTCTTTGAATTTCTTTTCACGAAGCTTGGAATTATGTGGCAAGTGTAAGCAGAGAGGAATATCTTTTGACGATTTGTTTCTGAACAGGTGAAGGGAAAGCTTCATTTGAGAGAAGAAAAAATAAATGGGTTAGAAGAAATTAACTGGAAGAGAGGTGTTCTAAAGACAGAGATGATCCATGGCAAGAAGCATATGAATACATCTAGCATGGCTAGAAGTAGAAGAGATGGTTTAGGATCTCCAGAATCAGAAAAAATATTATTGCAGAAGAATGACAAAAATACACAGAATATTGAAATGTCTGAAACTAAGGCTGCTTATCCAAATGGCAAGGCTAATAAGTTTGATACTCATGAGTTCAGCTGGGTTGAGGATATCCCTTGCTGTCCGGTGTTCCATCCTACAAAGGAGGAGTTCGAAGATCCATTGGCTTATATATCGTCTATTGCACCTCAAGCGTCCAAATTTGGTAAGTTCTAGGCATATATGTGAAATGAGATTCTGCTTTAGCTTTTGCCTGTTTTGTTTGTGTTCACACACAATCCATGACACGGATTGATGATGTTCTTGTAATCTACACTAATTCACAGATATCTTTCAATGCACTATCAGTCTTTCTGTTGATGGATTAACTGTCATTGATCTCACTCATGTTGTCTTGAAAAAATACCTTGCTTGAATGCTTAACAAAATAGACTAAGAGAAAATGAAATTACAAATGGGAATTGGAGCAATTGAGTGCACTTTAAGGCATTCTAGCTTCAATGCACTAACTGAAAGAAGCATTTTTTTCATTACAGAGAAGCATGAACTAGTTGATGGAATACTACGCAAATGAGGATATGATTCAAAATACTATAATATGTAATTTAAGCTGCATTCTATTAGAAGCTTTATGGATAAGTATTAGTTCTGAGTTGGAAATGTTGATTGCCAGGTATTTGCAAGATAGTGTCTCCCTTGGTTGCCTCGGTACCTGGAGGGGTGGTTTTGATGAAAGAAAAAACTGGCTTCAAGTTTACAACTCGAGTACAACCTTTGAGACTTTCAAACTGGGATTATGAGGATAAAATCACATTCTCCATGAGTGGAAGGCAAGTTAATAGCCAGTTTATTTTTCTTGAGATATTTGTGCTTCATTTGTTTCATTAAATTAATAAATATTAATGTGATTATGAAGTTGCCAATATTTGTTTGCTGGTGATGCTTGTCCAGGAACTATTCCTTTCGTGAATATGAGAGAATGGCAAACAAGGCATTTGCTCGCAAGTTTTCAACTGCTGCAAATTTGCCTACCAAGTTTGTGGAAGAGGAGTTTTGGCGTGAAATAACTTTGGGAAAGTCATCAACTGTTGAATATGCATGTGATATTGAAGGAAGTGCTTTCTCAGAATCACCAAGTGACCCGCTAGGAACCAGCAAATGGAATTTAAAGGTTATTTGATGCCCATTTTCCTGAGTTTAGTATTCTACATCCATTTATTCATATTGTTTGTTTTTTATAGCCACAAGAGATCATGATCCTGAGTCCTGACTATATTGGATTCTGAAAATTTTCAATCTGTATATGCAGGACCTGTCAAGAAATCCAAATTCCATGTTGCGTCTTCTTGAAACTGCTATTCCTGTATTATTCTGTCCTTTTAAGAATATGTTTCGTTTTTGTATACAGAGATAATATTTCTGTGCTTTGTAGGTTAGATTCATGTGTTACAAATAGCTAATAGGAGTTTAATGCTTGTCATACAGGGTGTGACAGATCCTATGCTTTACATTGGAATGCTGTTCAGTATGTTTGCATGGCATGTTGAAGATCATTATTTGTACAGGTACAATCTATTCTTTCATACCTGTTATTGTAGTGGAGCTGTTTATTATAAGCTAACTCAATTATATAATTTTTAGCCTATTAAAATTATAGCTTAAACTATACATTTGCTTACAATATTATGCACTTACTATCCTTATCATTGTTGCAGCCTGAATTATCACCATTGTGGTGCACCTAAGACATGGTATGGTGTTCCTGGCAATGCTGCTCATGATTTTGAAAGGGTAGTTAGGGAGCATGTTTATGATCAAGAAATGCTTTTAGACGAAGCAGAGGGTACGCTATACGATTTACTTGTAGGAAAGACAACAATGTTTTCTCCCAAGACTTTATCTGAATATGGAGTTCCTGTTTACAAGGCTGTTCAATTGCCTGGCGAGTTTGTCATCACTTTCCCTCGAGCATATCATGCAGGATTCAGTCATGGTAAAATCTTTTTGCAGCCCTTTGTACATAAATTGCCTTGTCATAACCTTTTGACACAATTGCTACGTTGCTTTAGAATCTTCAAGCTGCCGAAAGTTACAACCTTTATTACTGGGATTAACTTCCAAGCTTATGTATTTATTTGGCTACATTCTCAGGATTCAACTGTGGAGAAGCTGTGAACTTTTCCACGATTGACTGGATTCCATTTGGGGCAGCAGCATGCAAGCGTTATGAGTTTCTTAACAAGGCAGAACTTTTGCCTCATGAGGAGTTACTCTGTAAAGAAATGATGATTCTCGCTGGGGAGAAATCAAATTCTCATAAAGGAGCTCATAGTTCATTTTCTGTGGATTTGGAAGTGCAGCTTCATTTGAAGATTGCATTTGTTAAGCTCATAAGTTTCCAACATCAGGTGATTTGGTTACTAAAAAGGCTAGGGGCACAGATAAGTTTTTCACTGGGGCACACAAGTACCACTAGGTGCTTTATCTGCAAGCATTTTTGCTACGTGGCATACCATATGTGCCAGTGTAATAGCCATCCAATGTGTCTCAATCATGGTATGATATGCAACTTAATTATCTTTTGGTTTATTGAGAAGGTTGTTTGTAGGTGTATTTATGGCTTCAATTGTTTCTTATGTTTTGGGTTGGTTTTATAATCCACAGCAAGGGAGATTAGAGAATGTAACTGTGGCAGCATGCGAACTGTCTTTATAAGAGAGAATTTTATGGAGATGGTTTCTGTTGCTCAGAGATTGGAAAAGGAAGGAATTCTTGGTAAAGCACCATCAAACTTACCTGTAAAAGATCATACGGAACGAGATGACACAGATTTGAGAGAAAGTTTGCTTAATTGTGATGACTTTGTGGGATATGTTCCATACTGCCATATAGATTTGGAGGAACGCACTTGCCTAAAGAAAAACCTAACTGGTGAAAGTAGCAGCAGCTGTGAGCCACTATTTCAGAGAAAACGACATTTGGAAAGCACCATCTCTTCAGGAATAGATGGTGATGCATGTACATCCAATATTTCTCATATAAAGGAGCCATCAAATGTTTTAAAACAAGGCACTGTTGTGCGGTCTTTGAAGAAGTTGCATGACAATATCTACAGTGAATCAGAGGTAACTAGATTTTGGTTTAAATCATTTGTTTGTGTATTTAATGAAATTCTTTGAGACTCAAAAATCTCAAATTTTGGTCATTCACAGCATGGAAAAAAGTTGATTCTCCCTAGCAGAGGGAGGATCTGGGATAAATCCAGCTTGGTTAGGCACAGTCCTCTTACTGTGCAAAAGAATTCTTTGGAGGAGCGAGCTCAGGGGTTTGCTAATTCTACTACAAATTTAGATGGCAATGAACACCAAAGGAATGATGATTCTGAGTGTGAGGCAGACAGAGTAAAGTGTCGCCGTATATCAGCTCCAAAGAAAAAGAGTTTGGGAAAAACTATTGCAAGATTGAATGGTTCGGAGCAACAATTGGTATGGGTTGATATTTTGTTGTCTCTTTATCATCTATTTATCTTTTATGTCTCTAAGTGCTAAAGACTAGACATCTTTTCTCATTAATTTTATAAGCTTTCTCCAATGACCATTATGCTACTTACTAAAAAGGCTTTTTGCTGTTGTAATTAACTGGCTCAACCAATTTAACAGGCTGAAATGTCTAACAAAAATGTTTTGGTTACCCAGAGTGAACATGACGTAAAACGGGACAATAAAATTTGTGGCTTGCTTCAAAGTCCAGATGGGAGATATTTGCTTCTGATTTCTGATATACTATCAGAAATTAAAGTAGAAGCTTCACCTTTCAAGGTGATTGAAATGGGAAATGACATTTTTATTTCTTTTGATACATGTGAGTTTTTTAGCTGAACAGAACATTTTGTTGCAGATTCTCGGTAAGTGGAAATCAAAGGCAATATCCAAAGGATTGGATCTGAAGGCACATCGGGTTGATATTCAATCGGTATCTGGCTTTGATAAGGTTGATCCTAATAAGCAATGGGGACTATCCCACAAGGTATTCAAGTTTGTTTTGTTACAATTAGAACAAAAATGCATACAATGTAATGTTTTCATCTTAAAAGTGCACTGCTCTCATAATCCCCTTTGATTTTTTTGTTTAGTCTATATGCACACTTCCAGTATTCCTATTTTTGAATGAGCTTAGGGACTGCATTGTTGTTATTCCTGATTAAAACATGTGACAATCATGATTTTCTTGAATCATTCTTGATTATATATAATATTTAGCAATCAGGAACAGACCACAATAAACAATTGGTGTTGCAGCCTATTAATTTTCACTTAGCAAAGTGGGTTAAAGCACTTGTTTATAGTAATTTCAATGACTTATGAGCATTACACTTTCCTTCTAAGGCATAATAGAATGCTGGTCTAATTTTCTTGATTTTCAAGTCTATTTCATGGACTGAACATTAGAATCTAATTGAAGAAAGCTTTGGGAATGCTTCAGGATTCATAACGCGATTTCTTGTCATTCTTCCTAAAGCTTTTTGAAATTTGAATACTTAAAAAGGTTTTGAAAACTGTTACAAACCTCTGGCCACCTCAAATTGGTGGAAACCGAGCAACTTCATGCTCTAAGGGTTAGAATCTCTAAAAGTGATTTTGGAGTCAAAATGTCTTGACCATCCAATTCATCCCGAAACAGGTTTGAATAAATAATTGCCTATCTAGTGATGGACCTCTCCATGAGACCTTTTGAGTGTGTTTAAATGCCATTCAGGGTTTTGAGTTCTGACTGTTGGATTTCAGTATATTGATGTTTAACCTTCAGAAGTGAAGTCTGGCCTTTAGTTCTAATGGATAGATTCTGGTTAATTTGACACTAAATGTAAAGGATCCAATAAACTATTTGAAATAGAGCAACCCTAAGACAGTGAATCACATTAACTCATACCATTCATGATTTCAAAAATAAAATTCATTACTTTCTGTTGGTGTGGCACTTGATCAAGTAACAGCTTTCGTTACAACTCATCCCCCTCGGTATATCACTGACAGTATTGAATTTTATATGCTGGTGTTTCAATATTTAAAATATTTACATATACTATTCTTTTGCATATTTTTAGTTTGGTCAAATTGGCCTGGTGTAACACTGTTTGGTCAGGAAGCCATTACGAATGCCAACCGCTATGGCTTATGAGGAAGGAGACAGTGATTTGCTGCTACATAAATTGTAAATTCAAGGATTTATCTTATTTATCTTTGGTTATGCTCAAGCCCCTCACTCTAAATTTCCCAGCTATTATTTATATTTTTTAAATTGATAGTGATCAGATACAAAGCCAACAGCTCTGCTGGCCTAAGTAAATAGATTATATTATCTTCCTCAGGCTAGGCTGTGCTGAAAAGGATAGTGAATGCTAGCTGATTTTACTACATGATTTCAGATATATTACCAAATCAAGAATAATAATATTCAATCGACCATATTATTTGTTATTATGTCATATATAATATTATTGTTTTTATTTAAAGCTATTACATTGTCAAGGTCCAATGATAAAAGGTGTATTTGGATTTATCAGAGAGCACCAATTTAAATAGCAGAAAGCTTTCAATCAAACTTTATTTTTTGTTTAGAACAGCTGTATTTGGAGTGTATAATTATACATATACTTTGTTTTGCATGCGTCTATGTAGTGCAAAACTATAGGAGAGAGTATATTAATGAATGCAATAACAGAAGTCCATTGTGACACTCTGACATGAGATGAAGAATAGCTATAATTTTAATGGGCAACCCTTTTCCCGATTGCTTGGCTTGTGGTAGCCAGAACGACCTGCTCTAAGTATTTAAAATTGTGGCAAAGATAAATAAAACAAACATTTATATTTTTAATAAATGCAGCAGCATGTACTGTCTCCTTCCTCATAAGACATAATTTTTAGCACTAATAAAGCCTTTCTTAGTACATCAGGTCAATCTTGACACACTAAAATATATGAGTACTTTTTATATAATTTTTGTTTGAAACGCCAGCATATAAATGTCATTGTTGTCACTTTATTGCCGAGGAGGATGAGTTGTAACAAAGGGCACTACTTGATCAGCTACCACACCAGTGGGAGTGATTTCTAAATTAAAAAAGTAACTAGCTCGGATATCTTAGATATATATCTACTGGAAAATGCTTAGAAATATCTTTCTTAAGGTGTCTATTTTTAGATTTGTCCCTGTTATAATAGGCACCTCAAGAATTATATCTCTTGGCATTTTTGAATTTTTTGATAGATATATTAACATACCTGAGCTAGTTATATTCAAAGGCATGCATTTACAATTTTACATAGCAATATGCTAAACTACTACCATTACAACCATTCTGCAGAGAGGTCCAAATATTTGTCCTGAAATCCTCAGCGGAAATATTCGTTTGCTTTAATTATTCTTGTTTATCCTTTTTACTTTGTAGTACCTATTTTATGGTAGATAGTGTGTTTTGAAGCTATCCTGTTTACAATAGAACTATTACCACAGTATGAATTTGTCTCATGGTGCTAGTAGTGCATGCCATTTTTGTTTATAATTTTGTATAAGAAACTGAAATGTTTAGCAAGCTCATAACTTTTTCTTAATGTAATTATTGAGTCACAAGAGGGAATACCAGTTTGCATGTTGCTGTTAAGCAATTTTATGGCCATTAAATGGACAACTAATATCAAGCTTCAATTCTTTTCACAGGGATGCATTCAGTTAAAAAAAGTCCTACAAGGACAAGAAGCTCATTTATTGGAGCAGTTGATAGAGAAGACATTTTGTAAACTCATTCCTGCTACTAAAATCACAGGCCAAGCCTTAAAGTCCACAAAACTAAATGGCATTTCAGGCAAGAAAAGAGATTTTGATACTATGAACATCATTTCTAACACAGAGGACAGTAAAATGTTAGACGGTAAGGATACCACTAATGTGTCAAAAGTGTCAGAAGTATCCACAAAGAAGTCTGCTCAACTCAAGATGAAAAATCCTGCTATTGATCAATCTTCCACCAGAAAGTGTGAAGAACTTCCAGACAAGGAAGTGAAGGATGCTTACCAGAGTAACGTTGACAAGTTTTCATCATCTGCCACCAACCAGGAAAAGATTAGATCAGTTCGCAGGAGAATTATCAAGGAATCAATGCAAGCACATGGAAAGAATGAAAAGAAGTTAGAGGAAAAAGAGCAGCTGAATTTGGTAGTTGAAAATATGAAATCCCAAATGAAAGAACAGAGGATTTCAAAAATGCTGACTATTTTAACAGATGAAAGTCTCCAGGAGATTCCATTCTCTACCAATATGGTTTTCAAGTCAGACATAGACACTGGTTTAAAAGTAAGAAATAGAAAGAACTCCTTAACTGACAATAAGGGGAATGACATGGAGGAAAAAAGCTCTGGAAGCCTATCTGTGCAAGGAATAGAATGCACAAATCAATTTATCTTGGACAAATATAAGCAGCCTGAGCAGGATAAGTCATCTAATAAGGACATAAAAATCAGGAAGGAAATGACAACAAAAAATTGTAGAAGTCCAAATTCAAGAGAATTGAATGGTGAACTATTGGATGTAGACGAGGTAAATTTTGAAAATAAAAAAGATAACAAAAGGGTTAAGAGGCCTATTCCAGAGCACTCAAAAAGTGATACTGGTACAGTATTTGAAAGAACAGCGTCTCCTTACATCAGTCGTCTGAAAATCAAAGGTCCATCTCTGCCAGATATTTCTGAAGCTATTTCTTCTGTAGACAACAAAGTTCACCAAGATTTGACCGACTTCAGCATAATTCCAGCTGTAAGTTCTTTCGCCGAAGGATGTGATAGCCAGGTGGTGATACCAAAGAACAACAATGAAGAGGAACACAATCATCCTCAGAAAGCAGGGAATAATGTAAAGATATACATGCATGAACGAGTTGATATCAATATGGAGAGAGAGAAACAGACTCCAAGAAGTTTAGTTAATACTGATATGTATCCAAGTGGTTTTAACTCAGATCCAGGCTCTACAAAATCAACATTTTCAAATTGGGACCATGAGGATAAAAATAAGGCACAATTAAAAGAAAATCATTGGGCAAGATCACCTCTGCAAAAGCCAAGAGTTACAAAACATAATGGCTCCGCTAACGCCAATGCATCAAACTATGGTTCTGAACTAGGCAGCCCTATTGGGATTGGGGTTCAAAAATTCCGAAAGCTTTCAAACCATTATACTGGTGGGATGAAGATTGGTTGCCATATTAATAATTCAGATGCCTCAAGTGGGTCTTCAGTTATGTTACCTCAACATGGGTTCTCTGCAAATTCTGGGTGTGGTGGGCCTCAAGTTAACAAACAAGAGTGCTCAGGCAAAATAAAGGGATCTAGATTTAGTGACATGCATAGCTCAGCTGTCAAACATCAAAAATTTCCAAGATATATGGATGGTAAAAAACATGATAACTGGAAGCTGACACAAGAAACTAAGTATTCAAATTCACAAGCAAGATCACTGTCTCGAAATCCATTTGATAATGCTTCAGCTTCAAGAAAATGGCCAAGCGGTTGGAGAGAGTTGGAGTGGAAGGATCAGCTTCTCCAGGTGCAAGATACGAATTTAGTTCAGTCAGGTTATGAATATGACAGTTCGAACTTGCAAAAACATTTTCACAGGACCGAGTTGGAGCAGGGAATTTCTTCTCAATTAGAAGGGCCCTACAAAGAGGAAACTGCAGAGGTGCAAGTAAGATCATTCAGAAACAATTGGGGGGATGTGGCTTCCAGTTCACTTAAGGAGTGCCAAAGCTTAGAGCCATCAATAGATGGAAACTATTTTTCTGGAAGACAAGTTGAAGATGCAACTCCAGATGCTCCTTTTACATTTAGACGTAAGGTCTATGATAGATCTGGATCATTTAAGAGGGGTTTAGAGGGGCATCAACCAATTACACTAGCAAGCTCTAGTTTTCTCAGCTCAACAGAACAGACAACAGATGGTAATTCAAAAGGCATCAGAGAAAATTTTGTGTTAGACTTTGACAACAAAAGCATCTCCTACCCATATTCTCCACGTTCTTCTGGTCTAGATTATCCAAAGGAAACAAAGGCACTAAAAGCAATTGCAGCTAATGATAACTCTTTCCCAGTACAACCTGATTCAATATACTTTGGTCCTCAAAGAGAGGATTATCGAACATCTCTCAGCACAAATGAACAGGAGATGAACCACAATAATTGGACTGAGTTGTCCCTGTGTCAGATGAGTCCTGTCAGTCCTCATGTTGGTTCCTTTTTTACCGAGAGCAAAAACATATCAACTGTAAACAGGGATGATTGGTCAAGTCATCGGAACTGCATTTTAAATAACAGCAAGGATAATGGAATGCATAATTCTGGGGTAGTCAAGAATATTCATCCAGATCCACATCAGATATGTTCCACTTCAGAGTATTCTGCATTGCAATTTGATAATGGTGCCGATCGAGAGATTATCGGAGAGAGTTCTAGACTAATTGATTGTACAAAAGAATCCCAAGCTCAAACAGACTATAGCCAGGCCAACGTCTTATGGTCAGATGCGAGACCATCCACATTAGAGGAAGAAAGTGATTTTGCAATTGATCTGCAGCCTTCTAACAAGAGCTTGCATTACCAGGATGCATTGTCAGCAAAAGTGGACTCAGCAGAAAATGGTTACTGGCCATCTTTTGTTAGCACCTCAAAGAAGCATGGAGAACAGTTAACACATCAGCAGCTTCTAATTGAAAAGTGGGGTAGAGCTTGATCCAAATCTGATGCCTTGCTAGGTTATTACATACTGACAGAAGTCTTTATGTATCGGCAACCTAATTCTACATGACAGCAACATTGATTTTTTTCCATTCATTGCAACGACTACCAGCTTGAAAGGGTCAAGAGAAGTAGCCTTTTCGATTGCTTCTTGGCAGTTAATTTTGCTATTCAAGTCAGTTAAATTGTGGACTGACACTAGAACTCATCATCTTCCAGAATGCCATGGCGAAGACAAGAAGGGTTTCATCACCTCATATCATCCTCTGTTGGAATGATGTGGGAGAAGTCAGTGGATTATCAGAAAATGGGACCTGATGTCGTGGCATTATGAACGATTTACAAATGAAAAATTTGTCCAAGGATAATTTTTCAATTGCCCAATGAGAGAGATCCGAGAATGGCTACAAGACCTGCTGACCATGCTGTACAATACATTAATTGATTCTTTCATTTTTGTTATAAGCTTGATGACTACAATGCTCTTATTTTGTTTATAAGCATTGAATTCAAGGTTATCAGGCTTAAAAAATATTCTTCTATCAGAAGGTGCTACGTGCTACGGCACTTGGGTGTGAAACTGGGAATAATAAAGATTACCCTGATAGAGATGACTTTTGCTTGCCAGCTTCCCATTTTTGCTGGCATAAAAGATGAACGCGTAGTGAAGCAAAATTCACATTTATATTAGTGTCCTTTATCTTTTTTATTTCTCAATTTCTTGTCACAAAATGCAATTTCATGTGAAATATGGCCTAAAATGTATATGCTCCTGCCAACATTTTAACCACTTCTGCTATTGCTGGATGGTAGATCATATGTTGCTGAGGAGGTGGTTATCTACTCTTTATCTTTTAGAGTGATTTTCTTAAGTACAAGTGAATTATTAGAAGTTCAATAAGTTCTCATTATGACAGATTGCACTTTTTTTTGTTTTTATTTTATATTTAAAAAATATCGATAGCTGAAATGTATCAGAAGATCAGTTTTGTTCTGAATTTAAATTCCAACAAAATTTACAATCCGACTATCGTCTTCTTGATGCTTTTGCGAAGGATTATTTTTCATAGTTTTGCATACTTAGGAAAGCTTAAGAGCTCTTGATTGTATGGAGGAAGACGAAGAGGCATCCTCCATATGAGCATCTCCAAGCTTTCCATTGAGATCGAATGTCTTCTCTTTAGTATTTTATTGCACGGGTCTCTTTTGTTGTTTTGGTTTACATCTGTAATGTTGTTTGCGTTTTTTTTTGATCTTTCAAATTCCTTCTACTTACGGCGAGTTTTCCAATTACCTGCCTATTAGTTTTCTTTTGGTCTGGTTGGTATTGTCTGCAACTTAATTAGAGTCATTGGTTTTAGTGATCCCCCGAGTCCGGAGATGATATATGCTTATAATCTAATAAGCTTTTATAGATTATTTTTTCTAAATGACTAGAAACGAATGGAGAATAGGCTTGACAAAAAAGGAAGAGAAAGGAGGAAGCAAAGTAATGTTGAAGAGGGAGACATAATCTTTAATCCCTTGAGGGAAAGCTCTTGAGAACCATTTTTCAGGATTTGGCTCCTTGTGAGATCCTAGATGTCATTCTGGTGCGTTACATGCATAAGAAATTATGGCTCGCTAAAGGAAGAAGGTTCTAACTCGGGATGGATTTGGATACTGATTGAGGGTTGAAGAAGGGTGTGGAAGTCGGAATATAAAAAACGTAACTCACCAAAAAGTGTCTTTATGCCCAACAAAAAGTTCACACCTCACATTTATGGTGTGTCAAAAATCCACGTGGGTATCCCCTTAGACCAATTGTTGACATAATTGACTCCTCACCCTACAAGCTAGCTGACCACCTTGCTAAGGTAATCTCTTCTTTGTTAGGTCATTTAGTTCATTAATTAAGGGCTTGCCTTATTTTGTGGACTTTATCGAGGATAAAAGATGGATATCATAACAACATATTGATTAGCTTCAACGACAATGTTTACTTTATTAAGGTGGACTATATCAAGGATAAAAGGTGGATCATAACAACATATTGGTTAGCTTCAATGTCGTGTCATTGTTTGCTAGTCTCAATTAATGATGCCATTACTATTGTCAAGCCCAAGATTAATGCTAAATAGCTTTTTAAGCTTACCTAGTTGAGTTGTCTAAAATCAACTTTTTTTTACCTTCAAGGAGTGGTATATAAGCAATTGAATGGGGTTGGCATGGGTCACCACTATATCTTGTTATGCTCAACCTTTATATGGAGCACTTATAAAGAATTAGCTCTCCACACCTTTCAAACTTAGATGGTGGAAGGGATGTGTTGATGACAATAACATATGTTGGCCTCATGGCATGGAAAATTTAGAAGAGTTTCACTATCACTTAATTAACATTAGTGAGTGCATCAAGTTTGTCAAAGAGCTTGAATTAAACAACACTCTCACAAAGAAAGAAGATGGCTTTTTAGCTTGTTGCTTCTTTAGAAAAAGTCATCCACATTGACCTTTGCCTCCATGTGTCTTGACGTCACTACCTAACCCAAAAATCTAGTGTTTGAAAGACATTTGCTCCAAGGGCCTTTTACATTTGTGACATGGAACACATTGATTGAGAGCTTGCCCATCTAACTAAAGTGTTCAAATTGAATGGCTATTGCAACACACATTGTCAAAGCTTTTAGGCAAGCCAATACCATTTGTAATCCTAAATAGAAGGTTTTGATGCAAAGTCCTTGTCACCCTTCTTTACATTGCAGGCTTCTCTAATAAAATATCTAAAATCATTAAAAGAAATGGCTTCAAATGTACCTTAAAACCCAATAGTTCTATCAAATGTCCCATCACCTCGACTGGAGACCCTAGTGGCCTTTGCCTTAATTATAGGGGTTATAAGAGTGTTCTTGTGGGACCTCATACATTGTTGAGATGGGGCATTCCATTCACTCAAGGACCAAACAACATTATGTTGACTTAAGACATAAGTGGGTTGTTAAATTGACTATGGTAGAAAAAAAGTCCCATTCCAAACACCACATCCACTTGGAAGAGACTTGAGTCTTCATTAAAGAAGAGAACCCGTTCAACATAAAACCTAGTAAGACCATTATAATCAAATGCCACTTGTCTAGCCTCAACCAAGATGATGGGTAGACCTTCAAACTAGCTTGGGTACCTTTGTTGAATTCCCTTTGAACATCCTTTGCTTGAATCTTCTCTCACTGGGTTGGCCAACCTTCTCCTAGTAGGCTATTCCCTCCTTACTTCCCCCTTTCCTTGCCTTTAGTTTAGTTATGTTGGACAATGTCCTTTGTTGGTAGTTGAATGTGGCTCCTCTCTTTGCCTTCTCTTTCATTCCATCAATGTGCTCTATTCATTGGTATGTCACCCGATATGATTTTGTGATTCCTCTTTCTAATTATCTTGGCTCATGGTTTCTCTTCCACTACATTTTATCCTTTCCCTATTTTAGTTGTGTTGTGTTGCTTATTTTTTTCGTTGTAAGTTTATGCAATTTGATTTCTATTGTCTTTGTTATTTTGTGAAACTAATTGATTATATTTTTGATTAAATTTTCAATAGCAATTTTGGCTTTATTAGTTTCAATTTCTTTTATCATCTTTTTGTTTGTGCATCATATACATTTTTTTTTTTTTGATCGATAATGGGCCGAGGCCATAAACTTTATTAATTTGAAAACAATAATTACAATATTGTACAAATTCAGTTCAGTGTGGGCACTGGTAGGAAAGAATCGAATGAAGAAAACCTAATAACTTATGTCCCTGGTAGCCAGAAATCCGACTTCTTAAGGGATTACAATAATAATTTGACCAATACAACTTCTTGTTGATAGTTTAAACTTGACTTTTACATCATGGGGCCGACTTGTAGGTGAATCCATCAAGTGCTAAGGAACGAGCAGGGAGACCAAGGATTTAGTCGAATGCTGACCGAGCTGGGGATGAGCAAGCTAGATTTTGAATTTTGCAAACATAGATCAATACTTCCCTGCACACTCATAGTTAAAATACCCATATAACCACATAAAATCATGGAAGGAAGGAAGCCGCCTGCATTGGCTCCAACTAGGACTTAGATGTAGAGCCCCTCCCCGATCAAGCTCCGGTTAACTCAGTTGACCAGGGTTGACCCTATAATAAATGCTATAATTCAATAGGATGGGCTATGTTAGACGGATATAATATTTAAAATAATTTAGTTAGGTTACAGGGAGCGTTATTTTTACAATAATGTATGTTTAGGAATTAAATATCTTCATATATAAATATATGAGTTAAATAAATATATAAATATTGAGTCATATATACAAATGCATAATCTAATCTTAAATTAATTATTTTATTCATACGTTCTTATTTTATATATGTTTTTTTATAAGCATATAGGAATTTAAATACTTGATTTTGATGTTTTAAATTTTAAATTCTGTTGGAGTTTAACTTTTTAGAGATTATAATAATTTCTTTTGTAAGATATTCGACCATAAGGGATTATTTTTAGTCCACCCAAATTTAGGCAAGTCTCGATTTAATTTTCTAGAGCAATTTCCACTATGGGTTTATTTGGCCCTTAGTCGAGATTGATAGACACATTTTTATTATTGTTAAATTGAATAATAGGTTTTAATAATCTTTGTGCCAGGACTAATTAATTTAGTTCCTAAGTAATTAAAAGGTTATTGGAAATTATTGATTAAATGAATTAATTTATTTATTTAATGGTGGGATTATAATAATTTCCTCGGAAGAGGATATCGTGGTGGAATTACATATTTTCGAAAATAATTCCCAGACCTGGATCTTGCGAACTCTTTTAGCCTAGATGGAATCTTATACTAAATAGAGCAATTAACATTTTAACGTTTGACACTTCAATTTTCAATTGTTCGATAACTTAATATGATTACGTTAAAATCATATTAATAATTAATTTATAGACGTAAGATTTAATCGAGTATAAAGGAGGGATGTATTATCACGGACAGAGGAAACTTTTTAGGAGACAAATGATTAATTTTGAATCAAGTAATTATATTAATGCCTATTTAGTAGAAACAGATCTAATTAATAATTATAAATTGCAAACGGTAATAAAAGGGACATTCGATATGAATTTATTATTGTCCCTATAAAATCATATTGTTCCGTTTGATTATAGGAGTCATCTAAATTTGTTATGATAGGAATATCCTAACTTCGTCGTCTAGGGGTTTCATAGAAACCTAAGGCTTCTAGATAAATTTGTTCTATTCATCACTCACGTTAGAAGGACGTTTTATTATAACTTAAGGTTCCGCATGGAGCAACCTGTTAAGTTGTCACATCTAATTAAGCATAGGTTGCATGTAATTAAGTGTTCAAAATTTTTTTTGTTGTGTGTGTTTTTGCCCAAAAGTTTGGTCATGACATCAGAGACCGGTGCCCTTGAAGTTCCCAGAGTAAGGTTGTCTTGTAAAATTGCATTCTACAAAAATGAAAATATACAACAAACCAGAGCCATTACAACCGTAGTAAAAAATCAATAGGGTTAAAGGTTAGCCGCTCGGGAGAGCAAAAAGAGGCGAGGGAGCCCAATGTACCCCAACCACATGATCCCAGATGCATGTAGGTGAAATATTAACATAAGTATCTACAACATCATACCTATAACCACGTAAATGTAAATGTGTTAATATTTCTGCTTTGCATTATATGAATACACTTGCATCTATGTGTGTATACTTGTGCTGAGATAGATACTTCATTAATAAACCTATAGCATAAAAGTGCATCCTTTCTACGTCCTAAAATCGATGATATAAATATGTGAAAACCACTAAAAAAGTATTGCATATCATAGGAGTTATCTTAAGCGTCTACATATAGTATTAGTTATCCTAAACGTCTTCAAAAAAGCAGGTCATCTTCTATCTAAAAATAGTAAAGTATCAGAGTCTTTCAAACAGATTAGCTTGGCTTAGATTAAACATATTGTTGCCAACAACATCTTACTCAAAGGCAATTCCTTTCCCTCGATCCCCAACTTGGTCTGATGGTGAACCCTTTGGCGAAACAGAGGAATTCAAATTCTCCATCTCGGCTATCATGTCCATGTTGAGCCCTTCGTCCCGAAGGTATATTGCCAACCAGTGGTTGTAGGGAGGTGTTTCACATTGAACCACCACATGAGGAAGTTGACATTCCTCTAGATGATGGGCCGTCTGTTGGCAAACTTTGCGGGATTGTCATGAATCAGTATAGGGAATCAAGGAACTTGACGGTTGTTCCACATTAAGATATCATAATGCCTTGGCTTGGGGGCCATAAGATTAGAAGTAACATTAACCATTACCCGGTCAAGCTCTATCAAATTGCTATGCTTAAAAACCTTTAAACATAATTCCCTGATGAAATCCCTATTAGGCTCGAAATGGAGTACTACGGCTAGGAACATAGAGGAAATATCAGAATTTGCTCTGGTCCTATCCTCATTGTTGATAAAATCTTCCCCTAAAATTTGAGTAACCCCGTTAATGACCAGGTCGTGGGGGTATTTCATAAGGCCTTTCAGTTGAGTTGCCGTTATTTCCCCAGAAATGGTCATCTGTCTTTTACAGCTTGAGAGCTTGAGTATAGTATCCATGATGTTTGTATTTTGCTTAGCAGAAAATGGAGAGGTAGATAAGAAGCGACCTAAATAAAGCAAAAGGTCTGTCTCGAAAATTGGGAGTGAGAATGAATTGAAATTAATGTGAGTGAGCCAAAATAATTATTCCTCATCAATGAGCATTGGTAAGAGTACTTGCTTGAGAGGCATATCGTCAAGAAATGGATGTAAAGCCATCCTCGAAATTCCATCATTCGACATTGCACATGCTTATTGTTTGATTAATATTTGCATGATCAACATGTGCGGAGGTGATTGATGCAACTCAGCCGTCGAGATGAAATTCTCAGTAGAGGGTATGCCTAGATTTCAAAATTCGAAGTGGATTAATGAAGTGATAATTATGGGAGAGGAAGACATCAAGCATTAGGATCGCCTAGACAATGATTTCCAAGCAATCTCCAATCTAATAGCCAAAGCCCAAAAAGTAGATAAATGAATGGAAGTCGAATATATATATATATATATATATATATATATATATATATATATATATATATATACGTATATACATGCATTTATGCATGTATAAATATTCATATATCAATCAAGGTATATATGAGTTTTGGAGTATATCTACATGAATACCGATATATGTAGATGTAACTACTCATTGAGGAGTGAATCCATATATATATATATATATATATATATGTTTCCTTGCAGATGCATTTCTTGAGCTGTGAGGGGAGGAATGACACACACACACACACACACACACACACACACACACACACACACACACACACACACACACACATATATATATATATATATATACATGCATTTATGCATGTATAAATATTCATATATCAATCAAGGTATATATGAGTTTTGGAGTATATCTACATGAATACCGATATATGTAGATGTAACTACTCATTGAGGAGTGAATCCATATATATATATATATATATATATATATATATATATATATATATATATATATATATATATATATATATATATATATATATATGTTTCCTTGCAGATGCATTTCTTGAGCTGTGAGGGAGGAATGACTTATATATATATATATGTTTCCTTGCAGATGCATTTCTTGAGCTGTGAGGGGAGGAATGACTTATTTTGAATTCAGGGTTTGGACCAATGGATTCTTGTTACTGAATATGTAAGGAAGGTAAAATGGATCAGGGATGGAGAAGAGAAGGGATGAAGGGTAAAGATGATCTCGCAGAAGGAAGGCCAAAGATTCAAGAGGAGTGATAACACAAACCTAGGACGAATGAAAAGCCTGAAAGAGCAGGCTATTTCTAGTATCTGGAAGAGAAGGTGGGGGGAGATGGGGGATTGAGCCCGGGTTACCAGCCTGTTGGGGATGACATATGAAAACATTTAGGTGGATGAAGGCACTGCCTTATCAGGTAGAGCATTGGTTTTGCCTAAGATTTTGAGTTCCTTGCCATCTGCTTCTATGTTAACAAGTTCATTTGCTCTACGTTTTCCTTCTCTGTAAGTATGATTGATGATAACAGAGTTGAAATAGAGAAACAAATCCCTAGCCCTTTTGATTAAATTGTTGATTTTCCAGTTGCAAGAGATACCTGATCTAAGGGAATTGATGATGATCGTAGAGTCTCCTTCAATTTCTAGAATTTGGATACCTAATTCATGGCAGAGAAACATCCCTTCTAACACTGTAGTGGCTTCTGCCACATTATTGGTGGTTGTCCCTATAGGTTTAGCGATAGCAGCCACTTCTTCCCCATCTCCAGAGTGAATAACACAACCTATCTCGGCTATACCAGGGTTGCCCCGAGAGGCTCCATCGAAATTGAGCTTGAACCAGTCTTGGGGCGGAGGAGCCCATTCACACTTACTTCTATTGGATAAGTTGTGCTTATCTCCTAAACCAATATACAAGGGGAGGATTATACCGGTCCATTTATTCCTAATTGATTCATCCCTAAGAGAGAATTTTGTGTGCTTCAAGGGGGATTTCCTCATAAAATTATTAGCGATCTCAATAATGGATGCCTCAATTTTGACAATCAGTGTTTCCAAGCTGAGAGCTTTATCTTTGAAGATTCTTCTATTCCTTTCTTTCCATACTTCCCAAAGGAGGATCGAGGGAGATATAATCTAGATGTGGCCATAGTGCCCATAATTTTGGGATACATGCCATCTTTGAAGAAAAGAGAGGAGGTCCTGTTGATAGGCCAGACTTAAATTGAGTCTATTAAGTAAGCAATGCCAGCATGATGCTGTGAAATAACAATTGAGTAACAGATGGTCCACCTCTTCCTTGCTTTTGCAACATAAAGGGCACCTAGAAGGGCTTGCAAAGCCTACTTTCCAAAATTGCTCTTTGGTGAGGATTCTCTTTTGAAGAGTAGTCCACAAAAAGGTTCCAGCTTTTGGGGAGCATGCCTTGTGCCAGCATAATGATAGAGGGAGATTGGAGGCCGACCTGGTTTCTAACTTATGAGCCGCTTTATAGCCCCATTTAACACTGTATTCCCCATTCGGGGAACCAAGCCAGATCAGATGGTCTTGGCTCGAGTTAAATATCAGTTTTCTAGACTTGAGGATAGAGATAAGTAGATAACAACTTCTTTGGTTGGGGGGGGATACTAAGAGGGGCTTCCAGACCCATCTTAAAGCTGGATCTAATTTAGGAAAGGAAACATAATCTCTGACACAGGTTCCTAAAGATAACTCCAATTCTTGCTTTAAGGAATCATTGTGGATTAGGCTGTGAAGAGGGGGGTATCCACCCCAGGAGTCCTCCCAGAATAGAGCTTCATCGCTTGTACCAATATTCTACGAGAGTTGTTCAGAGAGGAATTCTCTGCAATAGGAAATGAAGTTCCAAATTTTGGAACCTTTGGGTAGGAGAGAGGCTCTAAAAATGCTGGTTGAATAAGAACTACCTAGATACTTATTTTTAACTATTTTAACCCATTTCAAATATGGTTGTTTGTAAATTTTCCATACTAATTTGGCTCCAAGTGCCCTATTCTGACTATCTATATTCCTGAAGCCTAAACCTCTGTTCATTTTAGGTAGACAGAGAGCATCCCATGCTATTAATGCATACTTATTTTTATCGCCTAGTCCTTGCCATAAAAAGGATCTTAATATCCTTATAAGTCTATCCCGAATGCAACTGAGGATCTCTAGGCAGGACATGTAATATTGAGGGATTGCTGATAGGATTGAACAGATCAAAACAATTCTACATGCTAAAGATAGCCATTTGCCTTTCCAAGATTGCAACTTTGAATCTAATTTGGCTAGAATGCTATCCCAGAGCTTGGTCACTCTAGTCCCTTTATCCAGTGGGAGCCCTGGGTATATGCATGGAAGGGATCCTGACTGGAAGCCTAGAACCCTAAGAATATCCTTTTCTACATTGGAATTGGTGTTAAGAAAAAAGACCTTGGTTTTGGTTTTGTTTACCTCCTGATCCAAGACTCTCTCATACCAATCCAAAATTGTTTTGAAGTTTCGGGCCTCAGAAAAGGAACTATTCCCCAACAGTAATGTGTCATCTACAAATTTTTGGTGGGTTACCGGTTCGACATTGCTTGTAATTCTAATCCCTTTTAGGTTGTTGAGTTCTTGAGATTTCTGGATGGTCCTACCAAGGCCTTCTGCCATGATAGTATATAAAAAGGGGGAGAGGGGGTCTCCTTGTCTCAAGCCCCTAGAGCTTTCAAAGAAGCCTTGTGGGGAACCATTAAGAAGAATAGAGAATTGGGGGGTAGAGATGCATGCATAAGTCAGGTTAATCCAATTTTTATTAAAGCCAAAGGCTGCCATGCATTTGCATAGGAATCTCCAATCCACTTTGTCATAGGCCTTTTTGATATCTAGCTTGATGAACATAGAGGGTCTAGAGGTAGTATGAGTGGAGTGGATTGCCTCATGAGTGAGAATGACCCCGTCCAGGATGGATCTCCCAGGAACGAAACCTGACTGTTCTTCCGAGATGATAACTTGAAGCAAAGGTTTGAGTCTATTTGCTAATGCTTTTGTGAAAATTTTATAAAGTGTGTTGCAGAGGGAAATCGGTTTAAATTCATCCAGGGTGGCAGCGGAGGCTTGTTTTGGGATGAGGGAAATAAAGGTGTTGTTAATCTCTTGAAGGATCCTACCTGAATTCTTGGCTCCTTCAAGAGCATCAACTAATTCTACTCCCAGAAAATGCCAGCATGCTTGAAAAAAGGCAGTTGGAAAGCCGGGAGCTTTATCGGGGTGTAATTCTTTAACTACTTTCTCAATTTCCTTTATTGTGAAACTCTGATTGAGAGCCCTATTATGTTCGTTAGAGATTAGTGTGGGGATATTTTGAAGGAGGCTTTCCTGGGTAATCAAGTTGGAAGATTCCGACTTGAGCAGGGTTTGGAAAAAAATTGTAGTATGATTGGCTATACCTTCAAGATCTTCTATCCAATTGCCATTACCATCAGTTATTTTAGTGATTTTGTTTTTGCTCCTTCTAGCTTTAGTACTAGCATGAAAGAATTTAGTATTTCTGCCTCCATCAGCTAGCCAAGTATCTTGTGATTTTTGTTTCCAAAATGTTTCCTTTTTTGATAGGATGTCTTCATATTTTTTCATTAGGGTTTTCTCCTTCAAATATCGTTCTTGATCCATACCACCCTTGATCACTAGTTCATTTAGATCATTTAGTTCAAGTTCAATTTGGCCTTGGCTTCAAATATGTTGCCAAATTTTTCCCGGTTCCAGGAAAGAAGAGCTTGTTTGGTCAATTTAAGCTTAGATACAAAGCAAAAGAGCTTGGACCTGGATACCTTGTATGACGACCACCACTTTTCTAACATATCTATGAAATTATCTTCTTTTAGCCACATGAGTTCAAATGGACATTTCACCGGCTTGAGGTCTTCGGTTAAAGATAATAGGGTCAAAAAGTGATCCGAACCTGAGAAGGGGAGAATGGATGCCTTAATTAGGTTATTGTTGAGGAAGCTCGAGTTATACTTAATAAGGAACCTATCCAATCTTTCTGCTATCATGCTGAAACCAGATCTCCTGTTGGTCCATGTGAAGACGCCATTATCTGTTTAAATGTCCATGAGGTTATTCTGAAAGGTCCAATCGCTAAAATCAACTAAGGATTGAGGCTCTCTGGAGCATCCACCAGATTTCTCATCTAGACTGTTTATGGCGTTGAAATCGCCACCTATAATATAATCTCTGTTCTTATTCTTACTCATGAAAGAGGATAGTTCCTTCCAGACTACTCATTTTAGGTTATTTGGGATAGGACCATAGACATTCATCAAATTAAATCTAAGGTTATTACTAATGCATTTGATATCTAATCCCATCCATGATCTGTTGATCTCTATGGTATCAAGAGAAATGCGACTGGGGTCCCATTTAATACCTAAGCCTCTAGACACCCCAATCGTAGGGACACCTGTCCCATTGTACTTTCCTAAATGTTTCCCAGAAGACTCCCCAGTCAGAGAGTGAAGCTTGGTTTCCTGAAGAATAGTAATTTCAGCTTTTACTTTGAATATAAAACGCTTGAGGATGCACTGCTTGTTAGGGGCATTTATACCCCTAACATTCCAAGATAAAAGCTTCATGGCTATGTGGGAGGGAACTTCCCCCTCCCTACATTGAAAACGTCTGTTAGCTTGGTTTGGTCCAAAGCTTTCCCATCCATAAGTCTTAACTCCGAATTCGATCTTCTCCCTCTCTTCTTTTGAGAGGATTTGCAATTAGGTTTGTTTCTACCCACCATGTTGAGGCCTAGACTTAACGGATCATCCTCCATAGTTTTCCCTTCACTAAGACCAGGGGGAACATCTCCATGAGTCTCTATCTTGAAAGATAATCGAGGGGAGGGACGAGGGGGAGATGAATTAAACCCTAGATCTAGCCGATCCTTATTATAAGTGAGATCTTTTGAGCCTTCCTTTTATAGGACATCATCAAAATCTCTGTGAGCATTTGCATCAGCCAAACCACGCTCCACAATTTCTAGCTGCTCAACAATGTCTGCTTTCAAGGAGTTGGTAAATTCAAGTAAATTTGTGGTGTTGTCTTTCATAGGAGCCATGGCCGAGGGGTGAGAAAATGTGTCAAAAGCAGGCAGGTCTGCCCTGGATTTGATGGGCGAGGGAAAGCCTTTTGAAGAAATATTCCTAGGAGGCACTGGTTGAGGCTCGGTAGCTAAGGGAAACTGGCTATTGTCAAGATGCGTTTTGTCAATAGCAGAGTTAGGGTTAACTTTTGTTTATCTGACAACATTACTCTTGTGGCAAGTAAATAGTTCTGAGGTGTCAATGATGCCATCGTAAAATGAAGGAAGGATCTCCCACTTTCCTTCTAATTAAATTATATCAACAGGGCTCAATTTAGGTTTAGTGGACTTAAGGTCGATTAATATTTTTATATCTTTCTCATAATTGTTATCCCTAGAGTCTGTAAAGGATACACATTTCCCTAACCCTTCCTCTAATGATTCTATTAATTAAGGTGTATGAAATTCCACTGGAAGAGGGCCAATATTGACCCAATATACGGAGCTCTTGAAGGAAAAGGTTTTAGGATTAAAATTGGGAATCCAGTCAATGTAGTAAAATATGCAACCGTTAAGCAATAATTCTTTACTTCTGAGCAAATCCTTCTTAACCCTAGAATTAATGCATGAGATTAATATACATTGAGAGCCCAGATTGAAAATACTTACTAGTTTGTGGAATTTGGTTTCCCACCAATCTTTGACTTCATCATAGTTATGAGATGACACTCTCCATTTAGCAACGAAGCTGTTGTTCTGATGGAAGAAGACATTTTTCTCTAGGTCGACTAAGGCTACCTTGATCATGTGAATTCGACCACTAGGGTTTGGGGGAGGATGACATGCTTCGACTTTCCGTTGCGTGAAATGAGAAATGGATGAACTTTTATTATGAATTTGTTGTGAGGAAACTCTCGAGGTTGGATTTGCATTGAGCCATCGAGAGTTTATCACCTTTATGAATTCTCTAGCTCGTCCTACTGTTTTGATGGGATGCCCTGCCAGAGGAGGAAAGGAGGGGTGAAAACATGCATATTTGGTACCTTCGAGCAATGACTAAGAGGACGGAGCATAGTAGGGCGCTGTTGTCGAGGATACCGATCTAGGGTTTTCTAGGTTATGGTGGGAAAACCTATTCCGTCTAGATTTTCTACTCTCCACCACCTGCCAAAAACCATCCTCTTTGCTTGAGGGTTGTTTGCATTTAGGGGGGGAGAAGATAGTGAGCCGTATGATAGGTGAGTTCAGAGCATTCATAGAGAGCCAGAATCGCTTATGAACAGAATTCGCTGAAATCGAAAATTCGCTTAACAGATAGATCAAATTAAAATTCATCATATACACTTTTCTTCAATTTGTATACTATCATCTATTATTTCTTCTATTATGCTCTTTGTTCCCCTACCTTTTCCACTTAATCCTTTTTCTTTTCCTTGATCAATTAGGGGTGGTGAGATTTCTTAAGAAGTTGGCTTTGCCAATTTCTTTTCTTCCTACATTGTTCTATTGGTTTCCTTTATCTAACAACTTTGTGTTTTTTCAACTTTCAAAATTTTTGGGAGTCTTTCAACTTCAGTGATTACTCTCTTCCTCTTTGGTTTCCACTCTTCTTTATAAATGGCATGGTTTCCAATATATCTCATATATTTTCTCTTCTTCATCTTGATGACAGGTCACGAATGTGATCCAAAATGTTGATGCTAAAAACTTTGTCAACTCATTTCAATGAATTATAGAAGAATTATGTTTGTTATTACTTTCCGAATGGCTGTCCTCATTACTAAATGGAGGTTCAACATTATTACAAGGAACAATGACAATATCCCTCGTGGCTTTTAGTAAGGCGTTATCCATTTTGTAGTTAAGGTTTATTCAGAAGGGTTTGGAGTCAACATAAAAGATGCCACTTTCAAGTGGTGGTCTTGGAGATTTCAATAAGAAGTATTCCTCCTTTTCAAATTGGGGTAGAGAAAGAAATTGAGTATTTGCATAAGTTTGGGGCTAATGCTACTCCATTGGGAGCCATAAAGGACTAGGATCACTACATTTAGGTCCCCATAAATTGTAGTAAATTCCACTCTTATCGTTTTGATTGAGAAGGAAGTCCCAAAACTAAGATTTAATGCTTTGCTTGGGCATGGGGTGGACCATTGTTTACATGCAATTTGTGTACTTGAGATATTGAATATGGATAATACGAAAGCAAGTTCATATTAAGATGTGAATTGGTGCCTATGGATTACAATTCCACCATGGTTTTTGATAGCGATATTGATCATATGAAGAAGATAATGAACTAGAGCTTGAGGCTGATGAAGTTAAAGATCTTCTACATACTACCAAAAATGACACATTATGCTCTTTGATGAAATCAATCTGAAGGAATTTTGACTTCATTATTAGATCTATATACAAACAACAATTCCAATCCAATCAAGGTTGTTACAAAACTAGTTGCTAACTTTTTGCACACTTGCACCACTAGGTAGGACTACTATTCTCCATGAGGGAAATAAACATAGTAAGCTAGGTGTTATCCTTGTTTTCATTGAAGGTGAAAACAAGATAACCCCCAACGAATTTTTATTTTAAATTCATTCTCATTTCTCTAGGATTTAGTTTTACAAGGAGTTTTTTTTACCTTGTTGGTCTTTGAATATTTTGTATTCATATTTTTGAAACCTTATTTTAAAATTCAAAATTTTAACAAAATGAATTTTTGATGTTTTAGTGCAAAATCGGATTCTAAACCCGATTTTACACCATCTTTGGTTCTTAGGTGCAAAGTCAGACTTAGAGCCCAACATTGCACTTAGTGGTCTAAGTTTGGTGTATTGTGGACTTGCAAGTCCGACATACACATCTTTTGGTCCAATGGTTCAAGTTAGACATGTAAGCCTGAAGTACACCATTATTGTGTATGTATTTGCATTTATTTCTTTAAGTGTTTGATTTGATTTTGTTTTCCTCTTCTTTTATTTTTGTTCTGGTCTTTCTTTTCCCTCATTTGCTTGAGGTTTTGTGAGATTGTGAAGACTATTTCCTCAAGGCCAAGATTATCTTTTCCATGGTCTGTAATTATTTTCTATCTTTCATTTGTGCTTTCTAAGTTTCCTTTATGATTTTTTGCCTTAGTTTTTATTGGCTTTGTGTAAGTCGGGTCGATAATTCCAATATACACCGAAGTCTTAACTTCGATGTATATCGTAATTATCCCTCACTTTACACTGTCATTTTTCTTCCTTTCCATGCCCTTTTTTTGAAATGAAGACATGTGTGGCAGGATCTAAAGCCCAACACACATCTCATATTTATCATCGCAGCCCTAGCAATTGGTACAAGTCAAGATTATGATATCGACAAACACCGTAGCCCTATCTATCGATGTGTGTTGGGATCATAATATTGACTCACACCATTTTCCTTTTTGTGTATGCTCTTTTCAATGGATGCAAAGTCATGACCATACCATGCACCGAAGACTTAACCAACGGTGCATGTCAAGGCCCTTGCTCCACCATACACCTTTATTGACTGTGTTTTTCCTAAATGCTAAGATTTGGTGTGAATCGGGGTTGTAACTCCGACTTGCATCATGAATCTTTCTTAGGTGTAAGTTGGGGTTATAACCTTGATTCACACCAAAGGCAGTGGTTCTTTCCTTTGTGCTTTTCATAAGTGCATATCAAACTTATAAGTCCGATATACACCTTTATGATTTTTGACCCTCCCTAAGTGTAAATAGGACTTATAAGTCCAATATCATGCACTTTGTTTATGTTTTTCACTAGTTTTAAGTGCAAATCGGACTTATAAGTACGATTTACACTAAATGCACACACTTGCAAATTGGAAATATAATTTCAATTTGTGCTCAATAAGAGATTTTTGTTCTATCAACCAGGATTTTTGGAATCCTTATAAGGAGGCTAATTGGCTTAAATATGGCAATGGCCTTTTTCAAATGTTACAGTGCAATCTTACTCAAACGATAGAGCCATCACCAGGCAAAAGAGAAATGAAGTTCAAGAAGCAAGACCCACACCTGGTCTTTCCTCCATCTGTATCATCTAACATTGATAACATAAGAGATATAGAGATAGGGCATGTTGATCTTGAGTATTTCTTGAAAAGAGTCAAAGAGCCGCCACAATACTACAAAATGGAGGCAACCATAAACATTGGCATTCATTTGGTTGTGACCTTCCTCGTGTTAGCACAAAATCATAAGTTTGTGCTAGCTTTAGCTAACATATATGATCCAGTGAGCAGGTTAATTAAGGATGCAGAGGGAAAGAATACTCATCAAGTTGGATGAGAATTTCTTTGTTACAATTTTCAAGTGTCCCCAAATAGATCAATATAAAAATATTGATATGCAATCAATAATAACCTACTATGACAACAATTCAGACAAATGTAGTAGGAACATCAATGAGAACTAGTTGAAGACCCCAAGGCCCACTATTGCAAGATGGCCTGAGACTATTCATCGCAGTGATTTCATTGAAGAGGTTAACGATCTGATTACTCTTCTTAGTAGAGTAAAAGGGCTTCAAATATTAGACACTTATCATAAGTGGATGTATCGGTACATCCATATCATCCAACAAAATAAGAAGAAGATCTACTGGGGTGAACATATAGTTGATGCATTGTGTGAAAAGTTGACCAAAGTTCCTACCACTTTGAAGTTCTACATGACGTCATATCTTGTATATGCAGTTGCCTCAATGAGCCATTTTTTAGGATTATCTACTACAAGAGACAAGAGTCAGATTCCTATATACCAATATTACACACAATTGACTCTCAAAGAGAGTTTGCATCATTTCAGAAGAGTCAATGACACTTTCTTTTATTAGTACATGTGCATGTTTGATAAAGATTTTCAGAAGAAGAGAGTATCAAATGAATTCTGGAATGTGGTAAATCAACATGGATGTATCTTCTTGTAATTCCCAACATTCACATATCTCAGAATTGGATGTTTTGACGGAGAGCCTTTCATGCTTCCTAGGTATCCGTTAGACAAAATTATTCTCATGGAGTTGGATCGTCAAATGATAGAAGTGCATGAACACCAATTTGCTTCTCACAAGACTGGTTTCAATTTCTCCATTACTATTGGGAGGTATTCTATCAATTCTATCTACAATGCCCAAGCCATGGCAGAGGGAATGAGGAGAGTAAGTACAAAATTCTTCAAAGCCAGGAAATACTTTGACTACAGGGGTATGGAGAATAAATTAAAGAAAAGTTACACTCATGTTCATTGGGTGGAAGATGTGTGGATTGATTGTAGGACAGAAGAGGATATCAGGAGGTTTGACTACTACTGCTCGACAATAGAACAAATTGAGAATCTAAATCTTGTTGATATCGCTGAGGATCTTGAAGATGATGGAAATATTTAAGATCCTATGTATGAGAAGAATAAGGTTGCCAGTTCATCTTTGCCTCTTATTCAATGGCCCCAAAAGGAAAACAGTTCAAGAAGGACTAGATTTCAAAGCATTCTTGCCAATACCAATGTCTGACTAACTCAATAAGGGATTCTATTGAAACTTTTCCAAACTGGATCCAAAGATGACACTGCAGGGCCAATGGGAAAGACTTCTGAGCTAAGGACGAAGAATAGACAAGATCCAGCAACTCCAAAGGATCCCAAATTCAAATTCGCATTTGGGAAAGGTAAGAGTCAAGGGGAATCTTTAGTTCAAGAGAATCAAACCAATGATTGAGCTGAGGAATAGTTGCTTGATGAAGAAAGTGAGAAAGTAGAAGAGGAAGAGACGAAATGGAACAAGAAGAAGAATTTGATGAGGAAGGATTACCATATAATTAGACTACTTTCTAGTCTCAAGAGACACACGAGGGTATTCCTCCTATGTCATATGATGCTATAGATACTACTTCACTTTCAGTTTCTGACACAGTTCCTTTTGGTTCTACTATCTCATATTAAACCCAGGCTCCTATGATTCATACCATTCCTTCTACAACTACTATTGAGTCAACTCTTGACACCCTATATGACAACATTGAAAATGTGTTTTTACCTAACTTGTTTGAAGTATCCTCTTCTATGTTGGATGATTTTGATAAGTTTATGTTAGAAACTAAACTTCCTTCCAAGGTTTCAAATGTTGAAAATCCACCTGCCATTGTGACTTCTACTCTTGTTATTGTAACCACAACTACACAAAATCAAGAGCTTGCATCTCAATTATTGACCACATGAGTAGAAGATGTTTCAGCTTTGCCACCTTTGTTAGTTTCCATTACCCCTAATATGAAAAAGAAAGCCATCTCCCCAGATGAATTCAACTTCAGTCAGTTGATTTTTGTGAAACTCAAGGGTACAAAGAAGGCAAATACATTATCTTGGATAAAGGTAGACATGTCAAAGAATAAGTATGTAGAAATGAAAATTCCTCCACCGAATGCATATTTGAATAAAGTTCAGCCTACAGATTATGTTATCAACATGATTGATCTAGGTAAGCAGACACATGAATAGTGGAAGATGCTCAAGTGACTTTTGATAATCTTGTAAGAAGTTTTAATTAAGGGAAGATCAAGAAAGATAAATTGAAGAAATAGGTAGATCAACTCACTGATGTTTTGATCAAGATAACAAAGTCATTAGAGATAATAGAACTAGTCACTTCATTAGTTAATGAACAAAACATCAAGCAAGATGAACATGTTAATTCATGGGGAAGGTCAATTGGTGAATGGATGGACAAATGTTTGAGCCAAGGTACACATCTCTTATGTACAACAGTTACCTTAATCAATAATTTAGAAGATGTAAAGTCTGAGATATATAAAACTTTGGATCTATTCTCAAATGAGTTAAATACACATTAGAAGAACTTTGATTCTTGGTTGAAGTTAGATGATTTCCAATTAGATGTTCTGCTTGACAATGAAGTACTTCCTTCAAGGGATATGTATATTGAACAGAGGGAGGTAATAGAACAACAAATGAACACTCTAGAAATACTTATAAAAGATATGAGAAAAGCCCAAAAGGAATGTAATGACAAGGGAAAGGACATCATTAAAAAGATATCAACACTTCCATCTACATTCCTTGATGAAAAGCAAAAGCCTCTTCATGAAGACGCTATTATCAAAGAATTCAGCTTGCTCATTGGGGAAAAGGTTGATAAATAGGTATTCTCATTATCTTCTATTGACAAAGTGATAGACACCCAAGTCAATCTGGATGATTTAGTCTCTCTTTTGAAGAAGCACAAGAAATTCTACATGAGCCTCGAATATTCTCTCACTCGGGTCAAGGTCATCACAAGCCACACCAAGGGACCTGATTAAGCATAGAAAAAGGCAATCCTACAAAATTTTGAGGAATTCATGAAACGAGACCAAAGTGGAGAGTTCGGAAACACTTAATATTTTCCATATTTTAAAAGTTGTAGGCATATTTTTGTAATAAGACTTTGACACTTTAAGTGTAATTTTGTATTCAAGTTTTTACATCTAGAGTATGCACGAGTTCTAAGTCAAATAGGACTCTTCTTTGATTTTGTCATAGTTTTCCTATATTTTCTCATTACACCTCACTTATATATATGAGGTTGCTTAATGTAATTTTTATCTTTAATCTTATGCAATAAAACTCTGTTGAAGTGAATAACAAAGTGAAACTTTGAGTTCATATTGTTAATTTGCAAACCTAATCAAATAAGATATCTTTGGTATTCAAACTTTGTGTTAGATTCATTGTGTTTATGGTGAGAGCATTCTTACTAAATCTTGTTTTGATTAAGGTGTTGTGGAAAGATATCATTAAAGAGTAGGACAAGATTTGATTTGTGAACTTTGTGTCATATATCAACATTTGCCAAATAGAGTTAGGAATTAGATATCAAAATAAAGACTTTGCGTTTTGTTTATGTTATCTTAGTAAATGGATATTGTAAAAGAGGTGGCGACTTGAAGACTTTGAGCTTCACTTTATTAATTTCAAGAAAATATTATCAAAATTGTAATACGATATCAAGATAGAGACTTCGTGCTTTTCTTTGTTATCTTAGTAAACACTGTGGGTTACAAAAGAATTTGTAAAAGGTTGATAAGATTGTAGTGATTGCAAGACTTTGAGATTGGGCACTATTTTATCATCCCAAAGAAGCAACCAAGGTCTTTGAGCCTTCATAGAAACTTTGCTTCTTTATTTCTATTTTCATTCATATAGTTTAAGTTATTTCTTTGTAACTTTAAAGTTTTATTAATCATTATTGTTCCACATTGTAAATTCTTTCCTAAAATAAGAGAGGAGAGAATAACATCTATTCTAAAGAGAGAATAGGATGAGGTACTGCCCAATTTTTGAATAGGATTCATAGTTAAATTTGTGTTTCAAATAAAGAGAGTAGTAAGAAAAAGGGGGAGCCTTTGTTAAAATCAAGAGAGATTCAATCTCACACACTATGGTTGAAACCACAATTTTTTGAACTTCCCCAATTTACAAAATTTTCACCCAACAATTTTTGGTGACTCTACTGGGGAGAACATACAATCAAGTACTCCAATTTTTATTGCAGCAACCTAGTATTCTTGTTTTTGGTATTATATTTCAACGTTTCTTCTTGTGCTAAGTTTCAAAAGTTGCTAATCTAGCCGGTTCAAGTTATACACACAGTAGGTGAAATCAAGGTATTGTTGATCCCATTTTTGAGTTGCTACAAAAGAACAATTTTGGTTATTTTCCTCCCAGATTAGTTTCTCCTTTGTAGCATACAAGAAGTTATCTTCCTACAAGTGAAAGATCACCTATTCCTAGTGAAGCATCTAATGTTCCAAGGTCTTTAGTAATTCCACAAGTACAAAGGTTTGTAATTCCTCCATATTAATGTCTACAACTAGTAGTAGTGGCTACTCAAGGACCCTGGGGGAAAATTTTTGGTCCTCTTAACTTGACTCCACCTCTTCATTCTCTTCCACAAGGTTCACAGAAGAATGTTCCCAAGTTCTTTGGGGATGGAAAAAAACAACAAATGAACATATTGCAGCATTTCATATTTCATTTGGGATTCTTGGTGTTGAGTTTGAAGATGTAGCAATATGTCTCTTTATTGAAACATTGCAAGGTGCGACACTAGATTGGTTCTACTATTTGGAACCTCAAACTATCACTACCTGGGATATTCTTAAAACATAGTTTGAGGCATTCTTCATGCCGACAAAAGATGCACATGCTCTCTTGGCCCATTTAACTTCTATGAGGTAGGAACCACATAAACCCATGAGGAATTTTGTTGCTAAGTTCAATAAGTTGAAGAATATAATTCCTACCACTTCTCAGCCAACTGAGAAAAAAATTAAAATGTTTCTTTGTAAATGCTTTTACTTGAGGTTAACTTCTTACTAAGAAGAACGCCTCTCGTGAACTTGACGGTGGCACAATCTCAAGTTGTGGAAATTGAGGATCACTTGAATCTTGCTGGAAAAATTAAGAAGGATCCGAATAAGGCTAAAGTAAGTTTTTCTACTCCACAAACTTCTAGTTCTCCTTCCTCAAGTATCATTGATCCCATATTTTAGAGGCTTGCAAATGAAGTGCTTGCTTTAAAAAATAAATTTTCACAAACAACTTTCCCTACACCATATTAAGATGTTCCATGAAGGACCTACCCAAACAATGCTAACAACTATGCTGTAAAGAACCAGGCTAAACTTCCTCCTCCACCAAAGAGGTTGTCTCTTGAAGCTTCACCTTCTAATTCAGCAGTTGGATATTTTGAAGCAGATCAAGGCGATTTCATATCTTCTAAAGAAGATGTTGCAACTATTTTCCAAGAGCATGGAGAAGAAGTTGTTGGCGACTTTGCAATTGGTTATATGCATTTTGAAGAATCCTCTGACATGGTGGATGCCAGTATAAATGCAATTCTCACTCGTTCTCAGAATCAACCTGATCATTCTAGAAATGATGTGGTAAAAAAGAAGGATACTCCTTAGTTGCCTGTTACCATTGTAAAGAGGGGAACTCCTCTTCTCACGTTGCCTAAAAGTACAATGCGTGACAACCAAGTAAGTACTCCTACACAACCTCCTATTGTTTCAAATGTAACAAAAACCACTATTAATAATCCTAAATCTCAAGAAACACCTTTACCTTCTTCGCCTAGTGCATATCACCCTTTTGACATAATTGATCATGCTAAAAAGACTAAGATCTAAATGTTTGAAGTTGAGTACATACAGTCTAATCCTGATCAATTTGATAGGTTGGTCAAGTTTGTAAAAGATAGAGATTTATAACCTGCTATAAGTTCTTCCCAAAATAATTTTGTGTTGTTTGAGCCTAGTGTTGGTTCCCAAAATGGGTTTTATGCTTCAATAGCCACCAATACACTCAATCCAATTTCTATAAAGCAACCAACTTCAATTGTGGAAACTGTCATAAGGATTGGACCAACTGACAAGGATTCTACAAATCCTTCTACGCTTTGGGCTCTGCAAAACCCGAGAGGGTAATCCCTTTAGTGAATTTCTTGATCTCTGCACCACACTCAAATATTCACTAAATAAAGCATATGATCTTATAAGCATGATCAACAAAAGGAAGAATTCCCAAGGATGGCAAATCCTTCAGCGATCCTCAACCTAACTGGAGCATGAGATGGGTAAGATACACAATAACATACATGAAATGAAAGGTATTATGATAATCAACAAATTATAGTGATTTGTCAGTAAATTTGAACACAAGACTGATATTTAAAGACAGTTATAAACTACGATCAGTGCCTTACTCCATTGGGTACTTGAAAATACAAAATGTAAACTGAAAATGCAACAAAACTCTTATCTAATAGTATAAGATCTAGGATAATATCGCCTTACAATATATCTCATTTGCAATCCCAACCTAAACCACTTATCTGAATCCTTGCATAAGCCCTATCACTCTGTAATCCCACTCAAGCATTCAATCAACCCCTTAGGTCAAAGCATGAAATAAAAAATTACATACATCCTAACAATGCAACAAATGAGAAAACACTCGATTCTATTCATTTGAGAGATGACAAAATTATACACTAGAGAGAAATAGATCAAAAACTTATTTTTAATAAATAAAATTACTACTTCTGTCACATAATAAGTTTACATATAACTCCTTTAAGAACCTACACAAAGCTTGACACTAAAATGGTTTTCATTTGCTTTGTAAATGACTTTACAAATTGCTCACTTCACCTAGACTCACTATTGGAACTAGACAAGGAAACCCAAAGAAACTAGAAAATTTGAACCCTCAAGTGACTCCCCGAATTGGAACCCGTCTAATGGCCTTGATTTCCCTTTTTATAGAAGAAAAGGGAGCAACAAGCTTCAGGCCAAGAGACACCTGTCAAAAAAAGATTTATTCTTAGCAAATAGGTCTAATAGGCCATATGTCATTCTTTTATAAAAATATTCTACATCCATGCGCAGGCAACCGTGAATCAAAATTTTCAACTGAAAATTGGTAGAAGAAAAACCGCTTGAGCCATGCCATTATCACCCTGATGATTTTGGATGGAGTGTGAGATGTTACGTTCTATCCTATAGAGCATTTCCCTTCTCAGAAGGGATACTAGGTCCCAACAAGAAGAAAAGTCGCCTCTAAACTAGAAGAGGAGCTCAAACCTTCATGCCCAGGAACAAAGAAAGTGGAAGGAGGAGCTAAAGGGGAAAGATAATATGTTGGGGAGGGGTCACAACTTCCATGCACTCACAAAGATGACTGGATGCCACTCCTCACCCGAACAAATCCTTCTTTCAATCCTTTACAGGTTCCTTCTTTGAACCCCCTGCCATCCAGTGACAGAGTAGAAGTAGAGAATATACCATGCATGGTCTTTCTTTATAAGAAAAGGATTTCACGCCCCCTCTAGAAATCCTTCCCGCGTTCACAACCCCTTTGAAAATAAAAAAACTCTCATAGGAGAAAAACACTCATCGGGTATCATAGAGAATACAACAACTCCATGCACAAACTTGCTCAAACATCATCTTCCTTGCCGAGGAAAGAACTTCTCTCAAAAAATGAAAAGGCTTCTTTTCTCTTCTACCAATTAAGTCACCACCCCATTGTATTTATAATAAAAATCACTTCATCTGGTGATGCTCATTCACCTGAAAAATCATCATTTTGGTGCTTTCAACTCAACCTGCCAGCTATGGATTCTAGAAATCATGTTGATCAAATCCACTGCACCCTGATAAGGTTCATCTCATGTGAATGATTTTGTTCTGATTTTATTCTTCTTTTATGTACAAATTTTTCTTCAAAATTCCCGACAACAAGCAACCTCTGATTTCTCAGAGAAAATTCATGATCTCCCATCTCAAACTCAGAAGCTATCAAATCCTTTCATGCCTCTGAAAACATCATCCTTGCCTATCTAGTCAACCCCAACTCCATTAAGAATTTCAAAATAGTCCCTTAGGAATGAGTCAACATCCAAGTGTCTCGAATTTTTGCTATCTTGTTCCATGTCGACAAGCCTACATTCTATTTGTTCTAACTTTCCCATGCAGGTGACAAATAATACCTTTGATTACCTTTTAAAAAATCAGTTTGAAACTCTATCGTAGATCCTTCCCATCCTGGTTAATCAAATGATCACTAATGGTCAATTTGGCATTGATCTTCCAAAGTGGCTTGTGGACCCAAAAAAAATGTGGCGTAACAATGCCATGTTATCTCCTAACCTAACACTGTCAACAAACCCACCGTCGGTCTTCTTGGTCAGCCTAAGACACGTGGCATCATCTCATGATGCCATGGTCCATAAACTTCTTGCATCTTTCTTCCCAGGGTTACGAGGGCTGTTGGATCTGTTCACACTTTAACTTGCAACCACAGTGCCCACCAACCTTTGCAAAATAAAAGTTGAGCCTCTTTTCGCTTGGATTATAATATCACCGCCCATTGAAACACATGCAAATTGATGGAACCATTAGTAGTCCGGTCTTTTCCTCTTGAGAAGCGGTAATTGTGAGACACAATGCACCATTGAGAGGGGGGTGAATCAGTGGTTCTCAATCTTTTCCCTTTAACTATCCTATGTGTGTATACTAGTTATCAGATCTAACTCAATGTAGACTTACCAATTAGTGGGGAGACTAATCACAAAAGAATTCACACATAAAGGGACATCACATAGCACTAGCATATATGAGGAAGACCCTAGATGGGAAAAACCTCAGTGAGAAATGTTGCTAGAGACTATTGCTCCAATCCAGCCTCACAATCAATCTCTGATTATAATATTTAGGGCACCAACCTAAGGAGTTACAACCCCTGCACTGAGCTCCAACTCAGTGAATACAAAACATAATTATTTACAAGCTAATAGCCTTGTTACAAATGGATTTTGTAACTCTTCTTCAAATCTCTATACTGGATCTTCTATCTAGTTCATTGCCGATTCTCTCTACTAGTTGTCTCTTCTCTCAACTCCTCTGTTGCCCTCCACCAATTCTATCTTCTACTGGTTCTTTCTTGCCTATTCTTCACTCTTCTGTGACTCTTCACTGTCGGCTTAGTCACCACCGATTTCCTCCTTTGTCAGACTCATTGGTCGACTACTGGTTACCTCACTCTTATCGGTTGAACTCTTCAACCTAATTCTCTCTCACACTCAGTCTCTCCTCTAACTCTCAATGAGCACTTGACTGATTTAATCTCTTTTCCAACAACAACACTCTCTCCTTCAGTAGCACAAACAATATCTTTGGCTCGCATACATATAGCTAGATTTTCCCACCAAGATGTGAGTATGAACTTGGCACCATTAGGGTTTCTTCCACTGATTGCAAGGCATATCAGATCAGATCAGATCTCATTTTGCACAAAGATAGAAAACCTACAAGAAATTGGGAATTACCTACCATATCTTCCTCCTTCCAAGGCACGTTTGCTAAAATTAGCAAACACAGACAGTCAGTCGGTGAGACACAAGATCAATCACCATAAATGGTTCTGCAGATAGAATTACCAACCTCAAACTGCACCTGGACACTCTGCATTGATCAATGCATCCCATTGTTCTCCTCTATTCGACCTTCCTCGAGCCACACACCTTTGCAACTCCTCTGCAACACATCCCATGATTTACGGGGTCTATAATTAATATCGAACCACTCTACAACAACCTCATCTGTGCACACTCCATCTACTATTGCATGCATGTCTGCAACCTTGACTCCACTTGGCACCTTTGTCGACATCCACCTTAGCTTGGACCACTGTGTCGGTTTAGACAGGGTCACCAACCAAACACTCAACCGGTCCTTCTTTTCTCCCAGTTCACTAACCCTGCTAGTATCTTACACTTTACCGGTTACTCTTCATGTCTGCACTTTGCTGATCTGCCAGTGGAATTGTTGGAAATTTGGCATTAAGTAGTCATTGACGTCAACTAGTTTGGCAAGTTGACCGGTATGATGACAATACACATGAGAGTGTGCACACAAAAGAAAGGTTACCGGTAAATGTGACTAGTGTCATCTATCTATAAAGAAGGCTTACCAGTAAGGCATAAGCAAGGATGAAGGTTGTTTGTGTGTTATGAAGGCACAACAACCGATGAACATAACGTAAATGATGGTTTATGGTCATATCGATAAGATAAGCTAAACCGATAGTGAACCTTGAATGATTAAGAATGTCAAATCGACATAGGAATCCAAGTAGAGGTGGATGTCAACAAGCTTGACAACTGGATGCTAGGTGGAGGTACCACATAGGTCAGTGGAGTGTACATCAAGGAAACAAATCTACAAGTAGGTCAACTTTTATGAGGAACCCACAAGTCATGGAGGATGCTAGAAGATTGCGGCTCAAGGAAGGCAAGCTGGAAAAGCAATTGCACTGATCTTGCAAGAAGATTTGATCTTAGTACCTATTATGTGAAGGAAACAACAAATCCATTAATGGCGAGTGACAGAGAAATGTAGAAAATCATGGTGTAGACCTCCAGATTTAGAAAACACACATTGGAATGCAAAGTTTTGCTGGCGATTGAATGTTGTCATAAAAATTATATCTCTGAAAAGATGATCGAATCAAAGGGGATTAAGATTGAGTTGGAAAAGGAAAAACTAACACGATAGTGTTTGAATGCATTCTTGGTGGGAATCCATGATTATAAATACATAAGCTCGAAACAGAAAAGGGTGATGCTTGTGGAGAAGAAGAAGAGTGAAGAGAGCTTGAGTGTAGAGAAGAATCATCTCCCTTAGAGTTTATTCTAAGTAAGTTGTAGAGTGAGTCAACAAGCAAATCGGTGAGAGGGTTTAACCGGCAGTGACTGAGTACCGGTATAACTGTAGCAGGTCCAACTGCTAAGCAAACCAGTGAGGTATTATAGAGCAAGGTGGCATCCAAGTGTGACACAGTGAGTTGTGAGACTATGAGAGAGAGAGAGAAGAGAGGCCAAGAATTAGAGAGAGTGATCTCACAACCGACAGTGTGAGATCCAGTAAAGAAGAGAAGACTGTCAACCAATAGTAACATATTTGATCAAGAGTTGTAGAACTCATTTGCAACAAGAAGCCATAATTGTATCTAAATTGTATTTAAGTATACATCACCAACTTGGAGCTTGGTGTAGGGGTTGGTGCTCCTTGGGTTGGTAACCTAAATCTTTGTAATCCAGTGTTTCTTTTGTGAGGCTGGATTGGAGCAGTAGTCTTTAGCAACATTTCTCATTGAGGTTTCTCCTATATTGGGGTTTCCTCGCACATCTGGTGTTGTGGAGTGCATTTGTGTGATTTTCTTCTTTTGTCTCCTCATTTGCTTTACTGATTCGATTGCTTAATGCTTAAGATAACAATCGATATTCTGAAGTTGACTTAAAAGAGAAAATAGTTTAGGAAACACTTATTCACCCCCCTCTTAGTGGTACTCTATGTTCAACAATTGGTATCAGAGCTTAGGTTCCTGATTATTTATAAAACTTGGGTAGATTTTGGACTATAAACACAATGGGAAGAAATGAGTCCGCTTCCTCAAAATCCCCCATGTTTGATGGATCCAACTATTCCTTTTGGAGCAAAAGAATGGAGACCTATATTTCCTTCCTTGGTTTTGCTGTGTGGATGTCTATCAAGAGTGGGCATGTTGTCCCTAGTGTTCTTCCCATTGATCTGGATGCCAAGAAAGAGTATGAGAACAATGCAAAGGCCAAACATGCTATCTTGAGCGACTTGTCTGATATTGAGTTTGTCAAGGTCATGCACTGTACATCTGCCAAGGAGACCAGGGATAAATTGTAGAGGTTATTTGAAGGAGATGCAAAAGTCAAAGAGGCCAAGCTACAAGCACTAAGGGGGCAACTTGAAGGCATCAAGATGAAGGATGATGAAAAGATTGCAGACTACCTTCACAGATTTGATGAAACTCCGAATACCATCAAAGGACTTGGAGAAGATATTGCAGATGAGATCCTTGTCAAGAAGGTACTTAGGTCTCTTACACCCAAGTATGATGCAAAGGTGTCTGCCATAGAAGAATCCAAGGATCTGAAGATCTTTTCAATGGATGAGCTATTTGGCTCACTAACTGCCTATGAAATGAGAACAACTGGTGATGCTTCCTTAAGGAAAGAGACAATGTTCAACACTACTCAGAAGGGAAAAGAAGTAGCTGCTCATAAAGGATCTAGTAAAGACTTTTATGCAAAGGTAGCAAAATTTGTCAGAAAACTCAAAAGACGATCAAACAAGTATAAAGGAAAGCTACCACTCAAATATTTCAACTGTGGTAAAGTTGGACACTTCGCTACAAAATGTCCTTATAATGAAACCAATGGCGATGAGTCAAACGGGTTCAACAAATCTGCCAGCGAAGATAAAGAAAGAAATGTCTACTGACAAGGAAGAAGAGGCTACCAGAAGCAGAACAACCTATATACTATTGAAGATGATGCCACAGATGAAGAAAGTGCATCAGAAGATGATTACCATGAGCATGACAGAAAAGTTAATCTCTTTATGGCACTTGATGAGCTGGTTGATGAAGAGGAGATATTGAGGCTGAAGTGGATTTAGAAGGAGAGCTCACAGGTTCTCTTGAGGAACTGAGTAAAACAAGAAGAGAACTCAAGAAGGTCAAGCATGCTCGAGTAGATGAACAAGGTCTCTTGAAGCAATCCTTGGATGATTCCAGTCAAGTCATATCTGACTTGAAACTGTAGCTGGAAGAAACCAAGAGAATATGTGAAGTTACATCCTTTGATTTGATGAAGAAGGAAAAGGAGCATCAAGCTCTGGAAGCAGAAATAGTGAAGCTCAGAAAGGATCTTGAAGAAAGTAAGGAAGACATAAAAGTAAGGAGCAAATATGAGGGCAACATCGAAGCTTTAGACAAGATGTTGAGCAAATAGAAGCAATCCAAAGATACCGGTGGCTTAAGGTTTGGATAAGGTCAAAGTTCAAACAAAAAAGACACATCCGGTAAAGAAATAAAGTTCACCTCTTCAAATGAAGGTGTAGAAAAGAAGACATTCACTGTGGGCAAGGATACCAATAAAAAGACATATGCAGATGTTGTTAGAAACTGCCACACAAACCGGTATACACAAGCAATGTACTAGAGGCCACATTCTTTGTACCGACATGTAGATCCAGGGAGAAATGCAAGAGTTGACCATGAAGGACTCACCAGAGTTAACAACATGAAAAGAAGACCCCCAGAGAGGCAGTCCTTTGGAGGACCAAGGCAACCTAACCAGTATGTTTCAAACTTTGATGGTTACTGTCACCGGTGTAACAAATTTGGCCATAGAATAGATGAATATAGATTAACTAATAATCCCTCTATGAGTTATGAAAGTAGAAATTCTTTTAATGCACTCTGGGATATAAATGTTGTCTGTTATCAGTGCAATGGATATGGTCATAGGAGTTTTGAATGTAGGAAGAATAAACCGGTGCCCTACAATAATTTTAAGGATTTACCTTTAAATAAAAATGTGAAATGCTATAACTGGCAAGAGTTTGGACACATAGCAAGGTTGTGTAAAAATAGGAAAAGCAAGTAGAAGAAGACAAATTCTGATCAAGAATCGGTAGTTGAACCTAAGCACAAAATAGCAGCTGATAAGAAGAAGGAAACCACATCGGTATGGGTTGAGAAAGAAAAAGAAAAGGCAGAATCAAGTCTGATAGGGCAAACTGCCTTACATGTTGAAAGGAAAAATCTATGGGTTGTAGATAGTAGTTGTTCCAACCACATGACTGGTGACAAAAAGAAATTTATCAAACTTGAAGAATGGAATGGTGGTTTAGTAAGATTTGGAGACAACTCATCGATCAAAATAAAGGGAAAAGGTACTCTAAGTATTGATGGAAAATTGAGGCACATGATATATATTATGTGGAAGGCCTAAAGCACAATTTGCTGAGTGTGAGTCAAATATGTGAAAATAGTTATAAATTCACCATTGACTCAACTGGTTGCCAGATAAAGAAAGATAGTACTGGGCAGGTTGTGGCAAAAGGAAAGAGAACAAATGGGAATGTCTATAATTTGAAGGAATGCTATGAGTCCCAATGCATGTTAGGACATGTTGATGAAAGATGGTTGTGACACTGAAGATTAGACCACATAAACTTTGATAACCTAGTTGCAGTTAGCAGAAAGGGGCGTGTGAGGAATATTCCACCCATCATCAAACCGGTAAGCACATTTTGTGATAAATGTGTGAAAGGAAAGAAGACTAAGGTGAGCTTCAGGACAAAAGAGAACAACACCTCAAGACCACTTGAAATTGTGCATACAGATCTGTGTGGTTCAAATAGGACAAGAGAACTTGCCAGTGAAAGATATTTTATGCTTTTTATTGATGATTACTCATGAATGACATGGGTCACCTTCCTGCAATATAAGTCACAAGCATTTGACAGATTCACTAGTACATTTGGGTCAAGATTTTGACGGCCAATCGTCGGATTTCCGACCACATTTCGTCGCACTACCGACAAAAATGACCGTCGAAAACTTTGTGTTGGAAGTTCTGACTATCCTCGTGATCATCGCAATTTTGACATTACCACAACCTTTCTGATGGCCACCATGCATGCTCATTCCGTGAACGAATACCATCACCATCTCAGGCTGTCATCAGAATTCTGACACCAAAGTATAAAATTTCGACAGAGGAGTGCTGTCGGATGTACAACATCCTTGTCGGGTGTTTCATTAGTGGTCGTCAGAATTCCGACAACGAGAGATGATGTGGGTTGAACGGCTTTGCCGTAGGTGCATGAAAGCATTGAACGAGTTCTATTTTTAAAAATTACATGAAACATTTTTAATTTAGTTGATTCAGTGTTATTTGCAAAAAATGATTATCAATGATGTTTCCTTTCTCCAAGAATTGTCTAGGACCTTTCCGTCAGATAATATGTAACATCGAATGACTAAATTTTTTCTTTACAATTACTTATTTAATTTAAGTATTATCTTAGCGTGAATTAAAATTTATATCTGTACATAAGCAGAACATACAAGTTGAAGAGTCTCTTGCATGCAAATTTCCTAAAAGAAAGCAAGCAGACATTATCTTGAATGACATGGAAACAAGCTCATCTGCTGCCTAGAAGAGAGCAATTGGAGAATGGCAGAGGAAAGTGTTTAAGGGTGATAAATAGATAGATAGTATGCAATACAAACAAACAATGTCTGGAGTGTCTGATGTGATGTCTCTAATCTATGTCTGGAGGGTCTAACTGGTTTTGGAGTTCCTGCGAAACCTATTGGGCCACGCTTGGAGGAAATCAATTTGTTCGTGCAAGGAGCACCTTTTTTCTATTATGAGAATGATACTTTTGCACCTAGGGATATTTGGAAGTCAATATCCAAAAATTTCTATAGTGTGGAACAAGAGTTGGTGGACTCGAAGTATAATTGTTAGCTTTCAAAAGACCAAGAGGTTATGTACACAATCTCCTAATAGAAGAGCGACCACAAGAATTACCTCTCCCCCCAATGACTATTCATGAAGCACTTCCTCAAACAAAGGACTATTGGCCTCCATGGGATCAAAGAAAAAAATTAAAGCATAGACTCTAGACGATGTGGTGGTGTCCTTTGTGAAGAACTCTACACTATAATTGAAAATTCACAAGGGAAACTGTAAGATAGTGAAGAGAAATACAATCTTGAAAAGTGGGAAGAATGGATCTTGGTTTGGGTGGGGCCAACTCAGGTGGCTCCTCTAGAGGTTGACGAGATAGAAATCATATTAGGATTTGAAAAAGATCACTCTCGTGGAACTTCGTGTGCGAGTGATTGATTGCGGTGTTTGGATAATGCATTCCAAATAGATACAGTCTTGATGGCATGCAACTGTATCTATTTGGAATGCATTACCCAAACACTGCAATCGATCACTCGCACACGAAGTTCCATGAGTGTGATCTTTTTCAAATCCTAATATGATTTCTATCTCGTCAACCTCTAGAGGAGCCACCTGACTTGGCCTCACCCAAACCAAGATCCATTCTTCCCACTTTTCAATATTGTATTTCTTTTCACTATCTTGCAGTTTCCCTCGTGAATTTTCAATTATAGTGTAGAGTTCTTCACGGAGGACACCACCACATCGTCTAAAGTCTATGCTTTAATTTTTTTCTTTGATCACATGGAGGCCAATAGTCCTCTATTTGAGGAAGTGCTTCCTGAATAGTCATGGGGGGGAGAGGTAATTCTTGAAGTCACTCTTCTATTGGGAGATTGTGTACATAACCTCTTGGTCTTCTGAAGCTGACAATTATACTTCGAGTCCGCCAACTCTTGTTCCACACTATAGAAATTTTTGGATATTGACTTCCAAATATCCCTAGGTGCAAAAGTATCATTCTCATAATAGAAAAAAGGTGCTCCTTGCATGAACACATTGATTTCCTCCAAGCGTGGGCCAATAGGTTTCATAGGAACTCCAAAACTAGTTAGACCCTCCAGACTGTAGCGTCCTAAAATTGTGACACTTGCAATTTCAACTGCATTTGGGTCTTCACGATGGCGATGCAACATTGAACCTGAATGGAGACCCCGAAACCTATTTACGGCATCAAAAACTGCATATTTCTGCACCTTGGCTTGATCCTTCCTTGCACCTTGCTGTCCCGGGAGGTGGGATTATGGCGCCCAGCACCTTGGTCCTTCAGGACCATGGCGCCTAGTGCCCTGGTCCCTTAGGACCATGGCGCCCCTAGTGCCCTGGTCCCTGGCCCTATTTTGGGCCCGGTCTCTTGTGGGCATCGGGTCTTTAGGTTTGCAATTCAGAAAATAATGCTTCTAGGTCGGCCTAAGGTCGGAAAAATCAGTTTCCTAACCCTAATTGACAAGTATATAAACTACTTTTCCTCTCCTAGAAAGGGAGGAAGGAGGAAGAAAATAAGAAAGAGCAAGACGCGGAAGCGATATTCAAACATTCAAACATTCAAGCATTCAAGTATTCCTTCAAGCAATTGAGTATTCTAAGTTTCCATTCAAGGCTAAGTGTTGCATTCAAGACAAGGATTCAACCATTGAAGAGGAGATCACCTACAACATACAAACATACAACATTATTACACCTTTGCATGTAAGAATACAAACATTCTTACAACAAGGTATCAGTACTTGTTTACATTACAAACATTTACATTTACAATATTCTCATTTCTTGGTTAATTCCAAAACCGGGGTTTGACCTAAAGGCAAACCCCTAATCCCTAACCCCCCAATCGTCCTCTCTTTTCTGTGTGTAGGTTGTAGGTACGCGGCTGTAATTGAAGATCTGGAATCCTTGTGCAGAGACGAACAGATCCCCCTTCATTTCGCGGATTTTTCGGAGGACCGTGTGCACTCCGGGTGCCATCGTCCCGTCAACTTTTGCTCAAACTTGCAGGACAGCACCGTCTCGACATTTTACTGCTAATTTTAGGTCCATAGCTTCATCCCGTGTCCCTATCTCCATCTACAAGCAAATCTTTCTTACTTTACATGCACTCCTAGGTCAATCCTTCTATCTACATTCTTTACAAAAGAGGGCATCCTTGATGTCTTAACCCTTGAAACTCATTTAGAATCCAGTCTTGCATTGTGTGGGATTGGATCTTGTGAGTTTCAACCCCTCTTTTGAATGTAAAGTCTCTCCTAAGTGAAAACCGTCAATCCTAGTGACCCTCCTTTCTCTCTCCTTGGAGTGGGGGGCGGCAACACCTAGGGTTCGATTTTTCGCTTTACACGGACATAAATTAGAGACGTCACATCAGACAGTCTAGACATTGTTTGTTTTTATTGCATACTATCTATCTATTTATCACCCTTAAACACTTTCCTCTGCCATTCTCCAATTGCTCTCTTCTAGGCAGCAAATGAGCTTGTTTCCATGTCATTCAAGATAATGCCTGCTTGCTTTCTTTTAGGAAATTTGCTTGCACATGACTCTTTAACTTTTATGTTCTACTTCCATACAGATATAAATTTTAATTCACACTGAGATAATAATTAAATAAAATAAGCATTTGTAATGAAAAGATTTAGTCATTCGATGTTACATATTATCTGATAGAAAGGTCCTAGACAATTCTTGGAGAAAGGAAACATCATTGATAATCATTTTTTGCAAATAACATTGAATCAAATAAATTAAAAATGTTTCATGTAATTTTTAAAAGTAGAACTCGTTCAATGCTTTCATGCACCAACGGCAAAGCCGTCTGACCCACACCATTATGCATAAGAGAACAAATCAATATAATAGGCTATTATAAAGAATATATACAAAAATATGAAAGAACATTAAATTACCATTACAAACCCATAATAAACCATTAAATAGTGAAAATAGATATAAATTTGTACATGTCTCCCTATAAACACCACAACCATAACCAAAACAAAAAAAATTCTTACTCATAAAAACTTAGCTGGTAAGTTGCAAGTCTACAACATCTCTTAGATGATCAAACCATTTCTTAATTTTGTTCTTATGGTTAGTAAATGGATTTAGTTGCATGTTCAAGTTTACTATTTGAAGCCTTCTATTTCCCTATATTTGAGACATAATAAAATTCTTGTGAGTAGGAAATTGATTCAGGAGTTACGTGTGAAGAATTTGGCAAAGTAAATGATGACAATAAAACTCATATTTTATCTATCTTGATTAAAGACTTTTATCCTGATGGCATTAAATTAAAGTTCTTTCTCTATTTTTTGGTGATCTCTAGAGTAGAGGTTGCTTTGCATCGACCTGGGATACATTTAACTTGTGTTGTATCTGCGGAAATATGTATCCTAGGAATATGCAATGCAACCTCTGCTCCACCAATACCAGATAGAAGAGAAAGTACTTTAATTCAAAGCCATCACAATAAAATGCTTTCATGACATATATTAGGTATAAAAGGAAGCCTACCCTATCATCTGAAGGGGTTTACCTACAATTCAAGTGATCTCTTAATTATAAAATCAATTTAATTCCAAGTGAACGTGCAATCAAGCATTCATCAAAAATTGAAGGAGAAATCAAGTTAATAAAGATATTTAATAAAGATATCATCTTTTAAATTAAGAAATGGGCAGGAGATTAAGAATACAAACCTTCCATATTGCACACTTCAAGGTATATTAAAATCAGTTTAAAGTGTATTCATTTAGGGACCTTTCATAAAATATTCTCAACTTACATATCATAAAAGGATCTGCTCCACCAATACCAGATAGAAGAGAAAGTACTTTAATTTAAAGCCATCGGGATAAAATGCTTTCAAGACATATAAAATCAAGTGATCTCTTAGTTATAAAATCAATTCAATTCCAAGTGAATAGGCAATCAAGCATTGAAGGAGAATTCAAGTTGGTGCAGGTGAATTTGGAAGACAAAAGGACTCAATGAAGCCAGTAAAGACTTTTGAAGGTCTTAGCAGTGAAGAGCCAATCAATTATGCACACAATGAAGCCATTAAAGACAATCACCATTAGCATAGATTGCAGGATATGTACAAGATGTGTTTAAAATGGATTTAGAAACTTCAAAACCAAATGTGATTAGTGAGTATAGATGTTGTAGTGCAACTGCCCAGGTACACATGCATGCAAAATATGTAAGCTTAGATAAGGCACATGAACTATTTGACATAATGCCTCAAAGATCACCCAATATCCAATGACGGTTGGGAGAAAGAAAACATCAATTTTTTCATAATCTTAAATATTTCTTTATTCATCACTATAAATCTATTATGAATATAGTCTCAATATTGCAGAAATTTATTCTATTATGAATGCAATATTTAGGGATGTAATCTTTATATATATTTTTTAATTAGGAAAAGGTCCTAATACAATCCCCAACTAATTAATCTACAAAAAGATACCACTAAAGAAAGAAATTCAATCCTCACCACTATGATCTTGAAGGCTTTTAAGACACTTGGATTCCTATTTTGGCCTGCTTTTCCTTGACCCTATGTTAAGATAGTAAACTAGTTTGAGAGAATCCATTGGGTGGGAAATTGTGTATGGTTGCAATTATTTTCATGCATGGAAAGTGATTTAAAGTTTGGACCAATAGAGGATAAGTATTTCTTGAACCTTCAAGGACATGTGTAGAGCACCGCATGGATGGTTCTCCATTATTGAACTCTTTGAATATGTAAGTAAATTATTTTTGGTTGATGACATAGTAAGTGTGGTATTTGTCTTTTCGATATGTTGTGGATAATATTAATCAAATATGGAATTTTTTTGATGCTATATACACTATGTTTTGGATTGAATTTAGGTAAGCGAAGAGGTAATGGAAGAATAAAAGAGGTACACAAAGGAAGAAGAGTGAAATAGGTGGTTTGGGATGGAGGTTACAAGTATATATGATAATTCATATGGATAATTTGTTATCTATAAAGAGGCAAATAAGCTATCACAACTTCAACATGAATGAATGCCTCATCTACAGAAGTAAAAGGTACCTCTAATGGTTTCAAAATTTGTCAAAATAGTTACGATATACCAAATAATCAAGTGGAATATCCTTTAGGTAAGTAATATTATCTTCAAACTATTTATTTTGATTTTCATCATATCCTTTCCATGTGAATTTCCCTTGGTTTTAGTCCCATTTTTTCTTTATTTTATATATATTCAAAACAAAATTTATAGATGCATGCCTCTACTTGTCTCACCACTCATTAATTGTTTGGGATTTTCATTCCATTCACCAAGGTTGGCATCTATTCCAAGACTTTGTGTCATGGCCAAGCTAAATTATTTGCCTCTAGTTTCTCTCCAATCTAGTCACCTAGTAGCATGTGAAATCTATCTCTTCCTAATTATTATTCTCTCCATCTTGTTAATGACCATTTCATTAATGAATCCTTCCTCATAATTTTGGATAAGTGAGACAATGTTAGCTCAAGGAATCTTTTCAATCCTCTTTCAAGATTCTTTCCCAAGTAATAATCTTGCATATTGGAAAATAAATTACGCTTCTATTTTTCCAAGCTACTCTTCCTTATAATGTTTAGATTTATTCTAAAGTTCTCATTGTGACTCATGTTTACTACTCTTCATATTAGTCTCATTCCAATATCTCCTACAAAAATATGGAATGATTACATTTATATTTTATTTGTGTCTCCTAAATATCCACAAAATTTGGAACAATAATACAATTTTTCAATAATATTTAATTGTTAAAGAAAGGATTAAAATGGAACTAAAAACTCTAAATAAATTAATCAGGGTTAAAGGGATAAACTAGGATCCATCTTCTTACAGTCTAGGCCTTAGAATAGATTTTATTAACACTTCACCTTTTGCTCTTTTTTCAATTCAAGTTAGTTTAGGACAAAAAGAATCGCGAGATTGAAATATCAGATGATGAAGTTCCGACTATTCAAGCATTCGACAATTCAACGTAAGTCCCCTTGTGATACCAACAATCACATCAACCAACTATGTTTATCCACACGTCGTGACCTGACATACCATAACCTTTGAGTTGTCTCAAGTGATCCTTAAGCAAATCTCCAGCATTTGAGTAACTTTGTTCAAGAGAGGATAAGATACTTTTGGGTATTTTATTCTATGTTGGCATGTACATAAAAAACACATCAACACCTCCCACTTGTCAATGGATAAGCTAAAGTTTCTCTATAATGAATGGTTTTAAGGAACACCACTTGATGAAGGTTTTGCAAATGGGGTGGCAAGTTGAATGGGTTTGATCTTGGGACAATCTACATGGTTAAACATGCTTGATTTAGAGTAGTATTAGTATGGGTGACCTCTTAGGAATCCCTGATGCTTCACCGCTATGAGCATCACTTTGATGAAATGAGTACTAAGTGATCCATTCTTATGAGGGGTTCATGTAAACTACTCATGAGAATGGGTCAGCTTGACTCTAAAACTATGCAAGTGAATTTTGATATAAATATCATAGTATGAAAGTCTTGTGAAAACACTCATTCTTCTAGCATTGAAAGTTGTGAGAGAGTTATTAAGGGGATTCTCGTGTGTATAGATTCAATGTATAAGTTCAAGACATATATTGAGGTGATATTTCTTTCCTTTTGGTACATCAATCTTTAAATTGGATGTTCTTTTGCCTTCATGGTAGGGAGTAAGTAATTTTTATGTGGGTTCCTTTTTTCATTCTTGGATTATTAAGGAAAACATAGTTTGTGAAGAGGAGGTTTTGCTTGTTATCTTAGAAAATAATTAGGTATTAGCTATTATAATAAATGATAGACAAAACAATGTCCTCTAAGGGTGTTGAAAAGAAATATCTATATGATGGATTCTCTTCCCAATTTATCTTCAAAGTTATTTAGTAAATATTTGGGAAACCAAAATAGGGTATGTTGATTTGCAAAGGAAGAACTAAATACAAAAATTCCCAAAAGAAGATGTGTTAGCTAATTATTTTTGTTCCTTTGGTATTTTGGAAGTTGAAATGTTCCTTATATCTCTTCAATCTCCCAACCTTGTTCCAACGACCATAAAATTTTATGATTGGGATGCAAGGGAGATTAGTGGATTTGATGGGTTGGCTTTGGCTAGATTCACCTAAGACAATTGATGATTTATTAGGCATTGTTTCCGTCGATGCATTGTTAAGGTTATTATGGTTGATTATCAAAGCTAGTGGGATTCAAATATAGAGGCGTGTTTAAGATAATTCTTATCATTGGTTGGTTAATAAAAATATGGTTTCAAGATTGATGCACAAACATATTAGAAGGGCACTTTTATGATGTATGTGAAATAATCACATTATTAAGCAAAATAATAGGTAATCTATAGGCAAGAATACTCCATATATAGATATTCTATATGAGGGATATGACTAATTCCACAAACTATAAGATTGACTAGGCTTTTCTCATTAGTGGAATCATATAATAGCTAGTGTGTATTGTTGCCTAGATGCATGAATTTGTAGTTTCCATACAACTAAGAAATGATAATGTTTCTAAGTACAAACCAAGTGGGAACTATGGACCCACTAATCTTATTTGTAACCACTCGCCACGACTATATTATGATAACTCTCTTATTGATAATAGAGAGTATCTAATACATTTATTAAGACCCTGATTATGGTCATGGTAGACCACACAAAGAATGACTTCCATAGGAGGCTAAGAAGGTAATCCATGAACAAGAGTTTGTTTCATTCAATCCTTAACATTAACTATCATTAAGGTGGAAGAATTTAGTGAACAACCTCTTATGCTACCTAGGTACCCTGATGTCATATTCTATTAGAATTAAACAAGTAGTTAGAGTTCATTCTATTTTTAAATCCAAGCATAGAGGGGGGACTATAATGATCCATCATCATTGAGTGTTTTTAATTAGATAAGAAGGGATTTTGAAAGGGCCCTGATCCCTTGTGCAAAGAGAAAGATGAAGCATTAATCCCAACAAAACAACAAAACAAAATAGCTCCAAAACAACAAAACAACAAGAGGCAGAATAACTAAAGCAAAAATGAACCATCCTAAAATCAGGGTGGTTTAAAAAATTGATCCAAAGCTCTTTGATTGAGCACAAAGGAAGGGCCCTTCTCTCCAAATCCTATTTTCTTGAGACAATGAAGGGACATAATATCATTGGCACATCCATCATTAGAACCCAAAGGATTATATATACTTGAACAATCCAAAGGGGAACTCCCTTGATTAGAATCAATATTTTGAATCTCCTGGGAAATAGGGAAAGTTTCATCCTTATTTTTCTCCTTACAAGCATGACAAATAACTGAAGAGTACTCATACTCAAACTTCTGCACCCATTTTCCAAATTTAGAGATAGGTTAATCTGGGTAGGGAGAGCTTGATCGCCATTGATTGAGGATGCCAAGAATATCTTTGATATAGATAAAAAAAAAAGGGATTAAACCAGGGCTCAAGGACCCATCTACACAATAGCAATCATATGACAAGAGTAACCACTGCCATAAGATATGAAACTTAAAACAATGTGACAAAGATATTACTATGTATAACTTGAGAGAATTCAGAATTATACCCTTATTTGATCCAAGGGGTTATATGGAGGAGAAGATAGTGAGAAAGTATGTTTATGTGACTAATTTAGAGATTTTTTTGGAAAATTTTGCCAAAAAATCTCAATTTAGAGAAAGTGATTATTTTACTACCTTACTTTGTTTTGTCTTAGCTTGAAAACAAAAGTCTAGTTTAGATTATTTTCCTATAAAGCAAAATGCTCTAACAATATTGTTATCAAATGCAAATATTTAGAAGCTATTCCATATGATATTCTTGATAAAACCATTTCTTTTATAGAATCTAGAAAGGTAAATATTTTAAGATTTGACTATGGAGATAGCCACCCAAGATCTAGAGGTCTAATGGAAAGCACAACAAAATGAGAAGATCAATATGACACGAATAAACTATATTCCTATCAATGAATGCAAGTTTACAATATGAATGAATGAGATTATAAATAAAACCCCTTGATTATATAGTTCAAGATGAGACATGTAGGATATCATAAGATTATGAAAGTATCTTAATCTTATGATATGAGACATAAAGTGATAAGTATCCTATGTATACCTTAAGTAAACTTAAATGATAAGGCATAAAAATGACCTAATAGTGGAAGTAGCTAGGTAATATCCCTATTACACCAACAATTATTGCTAGTTGTTCTTTGATTCATCTCATTGATATGGCTCAAATTGAAATAATTCATTTCATCAATCAGAACAAATATATTCAAAATTTTACTAAGCAATAAAACAAGTCTCGTGATCCTTACTTTCCTTAAACTAGCCCCTTTGGTTGCTAGCCCTTTACTCACAAGCATTACTCTCACAAAAAATACAAACTCATTTTTTTGTAAGTGATCCTTTAATCATCATCATTTTCATGCTCCGAGCACAGGTTCACGGAGGCCTGGGCGTCGCCGTTTACACAACCCATTTCGGGCTCCCTTGCGGTTGTCCTCGCTGGTTATGTGCCAGCCCTTGGCACTTTGTGCCCATGAACTTCAAAATGTTTCTAAGAATGTAAAACACAATGGTTGCAAGAAAGGGCAACCCTTGTACATTCTTATATTCAGCGATGCGAGAGAATGAGTACCACTACATACACCATTTGCGTGACAGACAGAATTATTACAAACGACTCCACCGTTTTCTACACAAACATTCAAACACACAGTAAATGAAATCTTCTCTTACCAATGGAAATAGGTGTTCATTGTATGGAAGATAAGATAGAATGAATTTCTGCTTACTAGACGTGAGTTTCTGCCATGCAAGCGCACTTCATTCCCCCATTCCCCGCTACGGCCGTGTTTGTCACACCAATGATCAGTCATCTTCCTCTGTCTGTAGCTCTTATTGCTGTTGATAGAGGCCCAAGCATCGCCATTTACACAACCCATTTTGGGCTCCCTTGTAGTCATCCTCACTGGTTATGTGCCAGCCCTTAGCACTTTGTTCCCCCGTTCCCCATTGTGGCCGTGTTTGTCACACCAATGATCTCCACAGGTTTGCTACAGAGGCAGGACGTCGAATGAGAGGCGGGATTTATGAAATGACTTGGTCTTTTCTTTTTTTTTAAAGTAATGCACGCGGTCATCGGAATTTCGAAAAACGTGAGCACTTTTTCTAAAAAAACCCTAATGTCATTGCCAATTCCTTCTCCGTCAAAACCAAATGTTGCATTATTGTCGGAATTCCGATGAAATTGAGCATTTTTTCAAAAAAAAATCAGGTTTGATCACAATATACCTTCTCCGTCGGAAACCTCCATCGGAATTTTAGGCTAAATGTATTAGTGATTCAAGATCTTTAGGAAGATGGTGGAGAAATAAAGTGGGTGCAAGCTAAAATGTCTAAGATCAGAGCAGGGTGGAGAGTTCACATCAAATGAATTTGAAGATTATTGTGAAAAACATGGAATTAGAAGGTAATACTCAGCTCTGAGGACACCACAACAAAATGGTGTGGTAGAAAGAAAGAATAGGATAGTTAAGGAGATGGCCAAAACCATGTTAAATGAGGCCAGTCTGCCAGACACATATTGGAAGCATAGATTATTTTAGTGGCGAATATTCGCCAATGGAAAATTTTTCATGTCAGTGACTTGGGAAATGGCAAATATTTTGTACCGACTGGGGGTGGCCATGTCGCCAGAATATTATCAATTTCCGTCTAAGTCACAGCCCGATCGCCATATGTTTTATGCTATTAAATGTTTCTATGCAATGATTTCACCAACACAATATATGGTGGACACATGGTAAATTTAAGTTTTTCACCTACACTCTCCAAGGTTGCCTTAATAGATGACCTTAATTCACCTATAGGCATGTGAAGATTTGTTAGCTAGGGGGACCCAATTCACGCGACATCTTGCCGATGCGTGTCTCCATTCACCCCAACTTTCGCCAACTATATTGTATTCGCCAATTATTTGGATGACTTATAATCACCTCAAAAATTACATGTCATATTTGGATGACCTATAATCCCCTCAAAAATTACATAAGTCATATTTGGACAACCTATAATAGCCTCAAAAATTACATAAGTCGTGTTATAGTTACGCGGGATTCGCCAAATATTTGTATACCAGATAAAATTCCCATGGAATTCACCATATAAGGATTGGTATAAATACATGCAAAGATCAGATCTATCTCAACACAATCTGGTGGGTTCTAGGCTCTGAATTATGATCAATAGCGAAGTTTCAGACCAAGGAAAATCATTGTTGTTGACTGCATTGGCGATTGCTACTGACCTAAAGCCTAAAGCTGAGCGATCATATTTTTGAAGTGGTATATTACACATTATAGTCTATTATTGCTTCTTCAACAAATTGATATTTTTTGGCAGCCTTTATTTCATTGGAGATGTCGAACAGGAAGAGGGGTAGGAAGCCTAAATGTGGGGAAGGCTAGGAGAGGCCAAAAAAAAGTAGAATGTTGTCTTTGTACTTTGGCATTGGAAAAGATTATGGTGAAAATTAGGAAGGTACATCACCACAAGTACAAGTACAAAATTCACCACCTAAACCACATGTTGAAGATGATGGTGAACCTGATATCTCAGATCAGGATGATCTTGAAGAAGATTATCTGGTAGATACCCAAGTTAGCTGGAATGAAATAATCGACTTGGGTGATGATGCCATTGATGATAATGCATGGAAGGGGAAAAGAAAAGCCATATAAAAAAAGGGTGAACCACAATAAAAAAAGGATCAGGAGTGGGATATGTCAGTGAGGAATTTTCAAATTAATTGGGCATCAAAGTATCCATTCATTGAACTAGTGGAGAATCCAATTGAAGGAGAGCCTCCAATAGAATGCAGGTGTAAGATTTGCACTTGGAAACATAACAAGGAAATTAGGTTTCAGCTAAAATTTGACACCATAGAAAAGCATATGGGTAAAGTTTATGAAAAACAAATGATAGACGGGGTTGAAAAATCAGTGATAAGATGGAAAACAAAGGAGGAATGTAAGCATGCGAGGAATGCCAAAGATTATTATTTTCATGAGAAAATATAGACGAAGCCTTCTGAAGTTAAAGGTTCTATTGAAGCTATTTTTGGAAAAGCAATGCAAATAGAACAAATAGGAAAAGCTGTTCAGTTAAGCGTTGTTTTTTATATTTTGAGCAGAGGGCGTGCTATGATAGATTTCCAATCAATTAGTGGTTTATTACACTTTTTGAAACTTCCTAACTATCCTAATATACATTGGTTAGTAAACAGTGGATGGGAATGGGCAAGTTGTCTTGCTGAGGTTGAAAAAGAAGATGTAAAGGAAAAAATAAGAGAGTCAATCTTTATTGCAATTTCTTTAGATGAAGTTACGAGAGTAGACAATACTTCTTGGGTATGCATCCATGTTTATACTGTAGAGAATCATACCCACCAACCTCATCTACTATCTGTTGCTAAAATGAAGGAGAGTGAGACAACGAAAAATTTATTTCAACTAGTAAAGAGAAGTTTAATTGAATATGGAGGTATGGATGACATGACGGTAGCCAAAAAATTGGTTTGTGTTGGAGCAGATGGAGCTTCAGTATTGAAAGGTCATAGAAATGGTCTTTGTACAAAGATTGAAACTTCATTTGCACTGTACATTATTGCAATTCATTGCATGGCTCACAAAATGAATCTAGCTTTTGGAATTGTGAGCAAGTTTGCTTCGGTTAAAAAAATTGAAATTTTAATTAGAGAGCTCTACTCACACTTCTGTCAAAGTCCTAAGTGATTTATGGAATTTCAACACTTTGCTGATGGAATAAATGATGGGAACAAGCTTCTCAGGGATAATGATACCAAATGGATCTCTTTGGATGCTCCAATGCATTGAGTGTTTTCAGAATATCTATCCTTGATTGGACTATTTCACACAACTCGCGACAAATCAAATCAACCAAAATTTCCTGAACTTCTTTGCAGGTTAAGTAATTTAGAGACACTCTTAACTTTAGCAGCTCTTCTACCCATGCCAGAGGAAATGAGGAATATTACAAAGGCTGCCCAAAAAAGAGCTCTGTATGTTGCAGAATATGCTATGCTATGTAAGATGACATGCATGACCCTCAACAATCTGTATCGAAATCAACCAACACTATCTGATGAAAAATTTGTTAAGTGGTGGACACTCACAGATTTAAACAATCCTGATAAATTTTTACAAATAGGTGCAGATGGGGAGGTATGTGCCAATGTACAGGGAGTTGAGATACCAATGCACTTCTATGTCACAGTTGACCCCGAGGAACCAGGAAAGTGCCCCAGGAAGCAACTAGCAAGAGTTACAAGGGAAGATTTCGACAAGATTGTTGAGACTGTAACTACTTCTGTGGAGAAAATTGCATATGATCTTTCCTCACAAATTAGAAGTAGATTCCCTCCTGACATCCTTCTCGAAGCCATGTCTATTGTGTTTCCTCGTTATTGGAGCCTCAACTTTGCATCTGCTTTTGGAAGTAAGCTATTGATTTTGATAAAACAATTTTGCACATCAGAATTGAATGGAGTAACTATAAATGGAATATTAGAAGAAACTCATCTTCAAGAGCAATCATCTCATTTTGCATACACTATGAGAGAACAATATGCCAAAATGTAGAACCCCCGCAAAGAGGGATCAGTAACAAGCCTTTGAAAAACTATAGCTGAGAACAAAATGCTGCGTGATTCAATGCCAGAACAAGCCGTATTAGCAATTTAACATCTGCTACATGTTTGATGTCTCCTGTTCAAAAAATAGAGTTCAAAATTAAATATTAATTCATGCCATGCCAAATTAAACATAGATAATAGCAGTGCCTAAAACCTACTAATCATAAATAGAGAAATGCATAAATGTTAAAGCAAGGGAGAATTTGAGAATACAAATTTACTGGCTGAAGTTTTGCACTGTGCATCATAGATTCATAGGCTAGATTAGGAAAATAGCAATAGCAAGTGCATCATAGATTCATAGGCTGGATTAGCAAAATAGCAAATAGAAAAAACATAAAACCTCAAAATTAAAAGTAAAGGAAGAAAATTGTGCAATACATACTATGATTCTTAAGATTTTTGTGCTAGTTTTTGTAGGGTGCTCCACTCTTTGTCTGATGGAAGGTCAATATTCTGTAAACTATGGAAAGTCAACTCCAACTTTGTCAACATTGCATATTTAGAAGATTTACTTGACATCATTGTTTCATCCAATACCAAATTTAGAGTTGTAAATGGTTGGATGAATTCTAGAAAACTTTGGGGAGTTGTGTCCTTTGGAAGCAAGTCTAAATCAAACTTCCTTTTTATCTCCATGCTTTTTTTGTAAGCTTCTTTTCCAATGAATTTATTTGATGGGTCAACGGTCTTAGGCAAACCAAGTTTAATCAAATTATTTTTCTTTTCTTGCAGCTTCAAGATATTTTTTCAACAATTTTCCATAACTTCTGATGTTTCCCTTAGCTTCTAGCATTTTTGATTGATAGATGATGTCTTAACTGTGGCATCAATGCAACTCTTAATTCCCTTGGATGCCATGTAGTTGTCACTGGAACTGTAGACTACTTTCAAAATCATTTTTGCCATATAGTCTTTTGAATAAACATTTGTGCTCTTCTCATAGTGCCCTTTGATTTTCATATAAATTACTCTTAGACTTTCAGTCAATTGAAAGCATTCACACAATTGTGACTCCTCTGCATTATTTGCTGCCAAATGTTTTCTTGTATATACTTCATTGTATTTTTCATATTATCTTTCAATCTATCCTCCAAAGTTTTTATTTTATCATTTGCATTGTGCAGGTCTTCTTTCATTTGTGCACTTTTTTTTCTTTCTTCCTCTACTTCCTCTTGCAAATGTTTTTCTTTTTCCTTTCCATGATCCAAAAGGTCCTGTAATTTTCTCATTTCGGTAACAACAGACTCATAACTTTTGTATAATTTTTGAAAACTGGCTTTTTCCTCATCAAATTTTTTACTGCTTTTAGTCAGTTTTTCTATCAGGTCCTTCAATTTTGCATCCATCTTCTCCTGCTCTACAATTTATACTACAAAGCTTGATTTTTTTATCCTTTTCTTTAAATCATTGCACTTGCTATCTACTACTTTCCTCCTTGATTTTTCATTTTCTAGGTCTGCTTGTAACTTTTCCATTTGTTTTTCCAGTTTATTTTTTTCTCTCTCCACCTTTAGTAGTGAAGTGTAGACCACTTCGTTAGTCCTTTTTGAGACACTAATTTGTCCACAATATGTACTTTGGAAAAAGCCATTTGGAGGGTGCTAACTTGAAATTAAGAGGGATCTATCTGACTGTGTGGTGGATTTTTATCTTTAGTTGGGGCCGGGTGCATAACAACCATGAACACCATCATATCTTTCTGTGGGTCATATGTTGGAAATACCCCGTTCCTTGCAGGTTGTTCGTTTACAACTTCAGTCAGGGAAACCCTATGAAATGCTTTCTTTTTTTCTTTATTTTCTTTTGTTGTGTGTTCATATTTTTCATAGTAATCATGAAATTGGAAATCTGGGCTTGCTGAAGCAATTGAATGTTTGAAAGGTGACATAGGAATACCATAGGCTCCAGTTCCACTTATTCCTGTGGTTTTAATTAATGCTTGACTAGGATTACCAACAATAGTTCCTGATCCTGTCGCACTCCCACTGACACTTTCTTGTGTATTTTTCATAATCTTTTGAGGTGTGTGATCTGAAGCTGCAAATGATTGATTTGTAGTGTCAGTGGCACTTGATATATGATTCTCAATAGTATGAGATTGAGTATCTACCACTAGTGGCCTCTTGCGAGAGATTTTTTGTTGTTGCCCTTGTCCAACACCAAGACAACTAGTTGTAATACCCTAAAAATGGTCATCTAAACCATGGGCCCCTAATCTCGACAACATTACCAAGGTCCTAACCAAAGGCAATTAAATCAATCTTGAGCACATTATTAATTCTTTAATCATCAAATATCACATGTCAAATCAATTACTCAATATTAATTAAATATTCATTTAATTAATTGAATCATTTCCAAGAATATCATTTTGATCAATTATCTTATTTAATTTATTAAATATCCTTTAATTAATAAATTTGCCATTTAATCATGTAAAATGAATTAATTTATTACAAAAGAGGAATTAATTACAAAGCAAGAGTTGAATTGAAATTAAACAAAAAGAATTGAATTGAAAGAGATATCAAACTTGGGATATTATTTCTTTTTCTAAATTTAGAACTTGAAATCAAAAAAGCAATTAAATTGAATTATTGAATTATTCTCTAAAATTGGAACTCAAAGCTTTTTAGAAAAAGAAGTTCAATTGCATTGAAAAGACTCTTTTCTTGAATAAATAAAAGAACTATCTATTTTTATCACAAATGCATGGAATTAATTTATTATTATTTCCAATGCAACTTGGACTTCTAATTTGAATGCATAATTGGAATCTATCTCAAGGTTAACTAAACCTGATTTCTCAATATTTTCAATTAATCCTTAAGTGAGCTTTTCCCTTGAGGATTCTCTATAAATTCATTCTTCAGCTCTCATTTCAATTCACCCCAGAGATTTTTGAGAACATGCTTGGAGATTATTATCACGCTAATTTTGCTCTGGAGTCATTGAAGATCATTGTGCTTTTTTAGATTATTTGTCATGCATATTGCTTGAATCCATATTTCTTGCATCCATTATTGCTTGAATTGATTATTGCTTGAATTGATTATTTGCTTGAATTATTCATCCACCTTGCATCCATATAGCTTAATATCATATAGATTAAATTTTCCATCTTGTTATAGTTTAGTCACTAGTATTGCTTATAAAAATCTGAGAGCAATCTTATACTCGCATCATTTAGAAGGTAATTAGTCGCTTTGTTATGGTTTATTATTGATTGATTATTATTTACTAACCATACATGTAATGACTTAATTGAAGTGTTGTGCTTGCAGCTACAAACCCTTTTTCACACACACATCTCTGGCACCCACCATGGGGCAAAAGACTACATTTTTTGGCCTCCAAGACTGACTGCTTTTTTTTTTTTTTGTTATTTTTCAGATTTTAGATTTTTCAATTTTTTGTCTGCACATCTCGTACGACAATTCCCATAGGTTGAAATGACAAACTGTAGGTGTTGTACGAACTGGAATCCTGTCTCGTATGAGTTGGGATCCTGTATCGTACGAGTTTTCATACTGTCGTACGACTCTGTATTTCCTGGTAAAAGAATTTTTTTTAAAAAAGAGGCAAATTTTCAATATTTTTATTGATTATTCTGATGACTGACCCTGACTGTTTATCTGTCTATCTTAGAATTTTTCATAGCCTAATCAGTTTTTGCAGAATGCTTGTTAAAGAATATGCTTGTCGCACAAAGACAATATGACTACTGATTCGTTGTCTTTGCAGGTTGCCTAAGGAGAATTGACTAAACCTCGTGTATTCTTTAAATTTATTTTTAGGAACCTAACTTGCTATCTAGTTTAAAAAAAACTTTCTTTTGTGTTTTTAGAAGATTTTGAGAGGTAGGAGAGTATGCTCTTGTGTTTTTCTAGATAATTAGAAATCCAGAGCTTTGAGGCTTTTTCTTTGTTTGAGATTTGTACATCTTTAGCAGGCCTGCCCTCCCAGGGGGTTGAAAAACTCTTAAAGCCGTTACGACCGATGTGAGGGGAACAACCTAAGTGGGAATGACTAAACACCAAGTAATCCAACCCATTATAAAATAAACGTGATTTAATGAAAATCAAGTCAACGATAGTGCTCGGGAATAACTCTCCTCCATACCTTTGGGTATATTAAACCTTGGTTTTCAAGGCTGGGAGGCCTCTTAATTCAGTTTATACCTTGACGCGCCGAATGGATCCCTGACTAGTTTGAATTAAAATTAGAAGCTACCTAGTTCATCTTCGAAAGGGAGATAATCTTTGTGCAAGAGAGATAGTAACTCTCCCAAGACACTTGTCATTTTGTGCCCCCATTAGCATTTGGAGTCGGATAATATGGCGTTGAGAATCCATTGCGTGAGACTCAATGACCATATTCTGATTAGCTATTGGGTGTGTACTTGAGTCTATAAGCAAAGGTTTTCTTTCCTTACCAAATTCCTTAGGGTTTACATGCTGTGATTGGAGTCACTAAACATACTACTTGTTTTATGTGTTTTCATCCGTGAAACAAAAACTGAAATACCAAAATTGGAGAAGACAAGAAACCAACTCAGTGATTAGAAACTCTGTCCATGTTAGAAACTAGTGCATCATAAGTTGAAACTCTATCCATGTTAGAAACTAGTCCATCTTAAGTCGAAACTCTGTCTATGTCAGAACTTGTCCATCTTAAGTCAAAATTCTGTATCCTGGTCAAAAATCAGTCCATCTTAGAATTAGTCATACCCAGTTATCATGCTCAGCAATTGAAAAAAACTCAAAAATTTCTAGGCTCTGTCTTGATCCTATGTTATACGAGTCTGATAATTTATTGTGCTTTACCTGATCCTGTGTCGTATGAGTCTTCTAATTTGTCATCCTAGACTTGATCCTGTGTCGTACAAGTTGTTTTCATCTATTTTCTGGCTCTGTATCCCGTGTCGTACGAAATAGAACTACTCGGAGTATTTTATCATCTTGCACATACCCACCTGTCGTATGACACGAGGAAGCAACTCTTACAAAAAAGAACTTTTGTCATCCTAAAGCTGCTAAATTGTCATCCGGTTCATAAAATTCTGTCGTACGAGTCTCTGGCTTTGTCAGAACAAAATAGTCAAACTTGCCTAAAAATAGTCTACATCAAACATAATACTGGTTATCATCATCCTAAGCATAAACAGATCAAGATAGTGTACCTTTTCCATTTGCATTGCATGATTGGTCGATCATCTTTCAGCTAGTTCAATCAACTACCTATCAAATTTTAGTCACTTAGATAACGTCTTATACAAGATAGATCGTTCCTGAAATAGACTGAATCTTACACTACTCTTATAATCAATTTAGATAAACATCTTATACAGGATAGATTGTTCCTGAAACCAGACTGAATCTCAGTTGTTTCTCCCAAACAATACTCTAAATAGAACAACTAGCTCTAAAATTGATCTTGACCTCTGCATCACAAACAACTTTAGGTCACACTAATCCATAAAAATGCCTACACAAACTAGGAGTTCTCATAAGAAAGAAGCCGAAGGCAAAGGAATACCCTTTTCATACACCGACAATCCATTTTACGAAGGGGATCCACTCACTTACATACAGTCATCATTAGGCGGACCAATTTTTGATGAGCATAAATCTCCCACTATATATGAGATGAAACATAATGATGAAAACAAGGATGATAATAACATTCCCAAAAATGATAATGATTCCTCATCATCAAGTGAGATTGACGAAGAAAAAGAACCTCCAGAAAAAGAAATTCATGACTGTGAAAAGGACAAAGACTTTAGAAAAATGATGAAAGCTATCATGACCCGAGAGAAGGAAGACTATTTCTTAGAACTAGCAAAGCAAGGTGCCAAACTTCCTACTGGATATGATGTTCAGACATTCATTACTAAAAAGGAAGACTCACCTATACTCATGGTACACAAACAATTACTAGCCTTATAGATGGAGGTCACATAACTTAAAAATAAGGACAAATCCCCAAAACAATATTCTTTGGAAACAATATGTCCCTTTCCATTTGACAAGAATCTATACATGCCTCCATTTCCTTCATGAGTGGAGATCCCCAAATTTGACAAATATGATGGTACCTCAGATCCCCAAGATCATGTCAGAGAGTTTTGTGCTGCCTGTATGGAGTTCATGCATGATCAAACATACCTCATGCACCTTTTCGCAAGGAGTTTAGGGGGTTAAGAAATGGAATGGTTCTCAAGTCTACCCAAGGGAATAAAAATGTTTGAAGAACTAATCAAACTATTTTTACAACAATACTCATACAACATTCGACATCCTGTGACTATGATCGATCTTTGCAATACTAAACAAAAAACAAGGGAGCCTCTTCTTACTTTCCTCCAACGCTGGAGAAAGATGTTTTCCAGGTATTCTCAACCTATCCTAGATTCTGAGAAAATGGATATATTTTTCAATAACTTGGTCCCCAAACTGAAGTATAGTGTACAAATGCAAGTACACCCATCATTTAACAAAATGGTAGATAATGCTATTCGAATGGAAGATGTGCTCATAAAGAAGGGGGATATCATGCCTTGGAAAGAAACACAACTAGGATCTAGCTCTAAAGAGAAGAACAAGTATTCGAAATTTGGCAAAGACAACAACAAGAATGTTGTTAATGATGGAGTAGTAGAGACTATCAAAGCTAACTCAAAGCCCACAATATTCAACTTGGCTAGTGGTACACAAGCACTTAAAGCTGCAACATAAAATCCACCAAAGAAAATAAAAGAATGGTTCAAAGAAAAGCCTTGGCTTTCCAAAGCTAAGTGTGATTTTACTCCTCTTGAAGAATCGTATGAATCCACTTTCAAAAATCTGTTGGCAAACAACTTGATAACACTACCAGGTAACTCCAGACCATATGATCCAAAAGTCAAACCAAGATGGTGGAGAGAAAATGAATACTGTGACTTCCATCAGAATAAAGGTCATAACATAAACAATTGCATGAAGCTAAAACATGAGATTTAAGATCTCATAGACGCTGGTAAAGTCATTGTTGGGCATCACCCGACCAATGCTGATCATAAAGCATTTAAGGACCCATTGCATGTTTACGAACAAGGTGATTATTCAAAGACCAAAGGAGGCGCTAAGGTAAATTATACTTATACTAGTCAGGACAACATTATCAACATGATTGAACCTTCCCACTCAAAATATTGCAATGTGATTATAGTCCAAGATAAACCAAATGAATCATGATATGCAAGAGCTCTGACTTGATCTCAAAAGAAAGTCACCCTCCAAGGAGCTAGCTCTTCTAACCCGGCTCAAGTAACATCAAACCCACCAACCTTGCCAAACAAACAAAAAGAATCAACCTCAGACAAATTTAAAAGGTTAACTTCATCATCATCTTTTGGATATAGTGTCGTTGAACAGTTGAAAAGGACAAATGCTCAAATCTCAATCTTTGAATTGCTAAAACTCTCATCTTCTCATAAAGAGATCCTAGACAAAGCATTTCTCACCACCAACATTCCAAAAGATTTAGACATTGATCGGTTTCAGTCTATGGTGGGTCATCTAACTTCACCTCACTATTTGACCTTCTCCAAAGAAGATGACAACTCACTAAATCATCCACATAACCAGCCATTGCATATTAAAGCCATGATCCACAAACACAGAGTCAAACGTGTTTTGATAGATGGAGGCACGGGGTTGAATATCTGTACTTACAGTCTGCTTACACAACTAGGATTCTCTGAAAATGTCATTGATCTTGGCAAGAAAATAACAATAAAAGCCTACGATGAAGAAGAAAGGACTTCTAAAGGTCTGGTACCATTACCTATTAGAGTGGGACTAGTAGAAAGAGATGTCCTTTTCCAATTACTTGATATTCCTTTGTTATATAATATATTACTGGACAGGCCGTGGATTCATGACATGAAGGCAGTACCATCAACATACCATCAATGCTTAAAGGTTCCTTATAAAGGAGCTGAAGTCAGTATTCCTACTGATACAAATGTCATCTGTAATGCATTGAAAAAAGGTGTAGATACTTTTGTGCCTCATGTAGCATCGAAATTAGGAATCATCACAAGATAAGTAAATCAATCAAAACACAAGACATGATAACTCAATCAAAAGAACACTCATTGAAATGAACCTAATTCTAAGCACACTCAATAGAGATATGAAAACAAAGCATTCAAAGATGAAAAATTATGCAAACCAGATATAGAATTGAATACTCCTTCCATGCGGCTCCATTGTTGTTCTTTCCTCTTCAATGGGTTTGTGGATCTCACCTACAAGTGCACATACAATTGAAAGCAAGAAAGTTCAAGAGTACTAGAAATGAAAGTTCGGTAGTTTTATAGAAATTCGGATTCGGGATTCGAAGGGGTTTGATTGAATAAATTCATCCAATTTATAGAAGAATTGGAGAGATGACAAGATTAGCATGATAGTGATTTGAATGGAAATTCAAATCAAGAAGAGCAAAATTATGACATGTCTATGACAAATTGCTATGCAAGGATTATGACAATTCATGACAAATTTCTATGTCAAGAATTTATGACATTTTATGACATTTTATGACAAATTCTATGACAAATTTCTATGTCAAGAATTTATGACAATTTATGACAAATTCTATGACAAATTTCTATGTCATTGCCATAAATTTAGGAGAGAAATAGGTGGAAATTGAATTTAAGAATTAAGAAATTAGAAAAATTAGAAAAAAGAGGAATTAAGAAATTAGAAATTAGGTAAATTAATTAATAATTTGTCATTTATTAATTAATTTACAAGGAGGAATAATTAGCCAATTAAATGAACATTTAATTGTAATGAGAAGACTTAGGATAAATAAGTAATTTATTAATCCTAAAGGAGAAAATGATAAGCAAGGTTAAATGATGAAATCACGAAGCCCTAAAGAGATGAATTAGCAATGAGAATGACAATTAGGTCTTGACAAAGGATAGTTGATATCGATTCGATCATGATTTTGAATTGATAAATGACCAATGTGATAAATGATTTAATTGAAATTGGTTGACAAAAATCAATGAATAATTGACCAAATTGACATGATTGAAAAAGGACAAGGATCGATGACGAATCGATCGCAATATGACAAGATTGACAAGGACAAAGATCGACCAAAATCATGATTAAAGATTGCTATCGACAAGACCTAATTCAAAAGTGAAACAGATGAAGAATGCAGAAGAATGACTCGATGCTCGCAAATGATAAAGATCAAGTGCGTGACATAGGAGAAATGTTAATGCGATGCAAAAACCTAAAATGAGGCAATGCGCAAATGTTAAAGTATGACTTCCGCAAGCGTTGACCATTTTTAGGTGTCTACACCTCATAATAGGGCAGCCTCTACAAATGAAGATCTAGAAACACTGATGAAAGACTTAGAAAAGAGATTGAAGATTACAAATACTGGCATGGATGGCTACAAGATAGAATCGATACTTTCATTATTTTCTCTCCCTCCATCACCAAAATAGTTGGGCAAGCCATCAGAGGCTATGAGAACACAAACTTCAGCTCTGAATACCATATATGATGGTCTCTTTGTATAGTCTTCTACCTCCTTGGAGGATGAAATAGAAGAGGATGCTGTTCTTAACTGGCTCTTTAAGGAAGATAGTCAAAATGAGGAGGTACGACATTGTGAGATTTCCTCTAACCAATATGGTCCTGGGTACAAAATGATTCAATGCATGGGGTACTCAGGTACTAGTCCTCTGAGCAAACAAAAGGAAGGTATTACTGAACCAATTCAGCTACAAAACCAAATCCACAAATGATAAGGCTGGACTGGGATATGATCGAAAAAAGACATCAGGTCAAAAACATGTTTCTAAGTCTAAGTGGCATAAAATAATATCGCCTTTAACAATACAGGAAGTAGACACTCAACAAACAAAAGTAGAGTGTAGAAAAGAGAAAGAGGAATCAATAGTCAAGAAAGAAGAAACAGTCAGTGCTCAAGCTTCAATGGTATTAGCTACAATAATACATGAAGTTGAGGTCCCTGAGGATATAAGAGATGAAGTAGTAAGAATCAGAGAATTGTTTGCACCACTAAAAGTTTCAGTCACATATACTGGTAGGCAACAAGTAGATGATTCAAAGATTGATTCAAATGAGTATGAATAGGGTCCTGACCACCTCTTAGACATGTCCACTATAGAAACTCCAGAAGAGTCTAGCACTATCATAGATGATGCTCAAGAGCTGATGCACATAAAACTAGATAAATAAATACAAGAAACTAGACAAAACAGACAAGCAAATTATGAACAAGGACTGAAAGAAGGAAGAATACCAAAAATATTCTCATCTATGTACCCCTATCCTAAAACAAAACAAATCAGGTATAACACTACACAAGAAGAGTTGGAAGCTACAGAAAAAGAACCAGTTATCAGTCCAAAAGAACCTGAATGGAGTAGACGATAGCAAATCACAGAAACATCAAGATCATGTCAACAGGTGTGTCAGTTACAAATGACAAATGAACCACAACATGCAGGAATTTATAGTATTAAACATGTTGGTGTTGATACCATACATACAGTTACTAAATCACTTGAAGAAGACTTGGAAACTTCACCTGATGACTCTGATGACAATCCTATTCAGGACAATATCTACTTAGCCTCAAATTTTGAATCAACTGATACAAACAATGAAAATCTATCTACTGATCTTAGTGCTGTTCAACCATGATATGACATCCAGTCTGGCGTAGTGAATGGCATTACAAGTATGTCTATTGGATTAGATCAACTAAATATTAACGTGAACTTTAATAATCATGATCTGACTCCTCCTGGTCTTGAGACACATATGCAAGGTATTCTTTTGGAACTCAACTTTTTGATCTGCCGTTGTGATAACAATACCGTGAACACTCTTGAACCTATCCAAAATTTATCCTTAATACACTTCAAATTGATTGATTGTACTTTACAAAACCAACCCATGAGTATACCTACTTTTGCAAATGACTATACGTTAGTCTATTATCTCAATGCAGTCAAACCTATAGACTCTTCCACCAATGAACAAAGCAAAAATATGATTGAAGTGGATATCAAGTATCTTAGTCGCAAAAACAAGAAAAATAAAAATAAAAGATCTGATGGCGAAAACCACATTGTGGCGGTGTTAGAATCTAAAAAAGAGAAAATAAAGGATGCACCTAAAGGTGAAAACCTCTCTGAGGTTCCTGAAGTTGAGATACTTGATATACTACCAAGTTATTTCTAGGAAAGGTCCTCCATATTGATCGATCCAACTTAGGCAGTGAACATTGGGAGTCAAGAGACACCACACATCATTCATGTAGCTCAATCACTATCAGTAGAAGAATTGAAGGAGTTCACTCAGCTATTCTTAGAAAAGAAAATAAAATTTGCATGGACGTACTCTGATATGATAGGCTTGGATCATGATCTCATTATGCACCATCTTTCAATTACACCAGGAGTAAAACCAGTTAAGCAAAAACTCCGTAAGATGCACCTGCATGTAGCACTATTAGTAAAGGCTGAACTAGAAAACTTGCTCAAAGTTGGATTCATTAGAGCTATAGATTATGCCGAATGGATTTGAAACATAGTACCTGTGTCAAAGGCCGAAAAATCTATCAGAGTTTACACAAATTTTAGAGGCCTCAATAAAGCATGTCCAAAGGATGACTTTCCATTACCAAATATTGACATGATAGTTGACATGACTACTAGGTATGAGATGTACTCACTAATGGATGGATTCTCTGGCTATAATCAAATCAAAATAGCTCCCGGAGATCTAGAAAAGATAACTTTCACCTATGCATGGGGAACCTTTTGCTAGAATGTCATGCCATTTGGGCTAAAGAACGCATGAGAAACCTATCAAAGAGCAGTTACAACCATTTTTCATGATATGATGCATAAGAATATGGAAGATTATGTTGATGACACCTTAGTGAAGACTATGTAAAGATCAACACATATTCAAGAGTTAGGTCCTATACTTGACAAAATAGAAAAGTTCAAACTCTGGTTAAATCCAAAGAAGTGTGCATTTAGAGTGACATTTGGTAAACTACTTGCCTACATCATTTCAAAGAAGGGAATCGAGGTTGATCCTGAGAAGGTCCAAGCCATAATGGAAATGCCACCTTCGAAGAACATCAGTCAAATGAGAAGTCTATAGGTACGTCTCCAATCCATCAGATGATTCATTTCTCAACTAGCAGACAAAGCTCAACCTTTTACAAAGGTATTGAGAAAAGGAGTAATTTACAACTAGGATCAGTAGTGTGAAAAACATCTTCAAAAAATAAAAGAGTACCTATCGAATCCACCGATATTGATGCCACTGATTCAGGGTAAACCACTAATCTTATATATATCAGCAATTGATTCATCACTGGGGGCACTTCTGGCGCAACAGGATGATAACAAAAAGGAAGGAGCTATTTATAACATCAGCAGGACTTTGGTGTCTTATGAAATGAACTACTCTATAATAGAAAAATCATGTTTGGTGTTAGTCTTTGCATCACAAAAATTGAGACACTACATGCTAGCACATTCAATCAAGTTGGTGGCCGAAATTGATCCACTCAAGTATCTTTTCAATAAGGCAACACTTACAGGAAGATTGGCGAAATGGGTCATGATCCTTATAGAGTTTGACATTGAATATGTGGAACACAAAACCATAAAGGACAGGTAATTGCTGATCAACTTGCTGAAGCTCCGCTTGAAGACTCTCATCCACTACACATAGAGTTTCCAAATGAATCTCTAATGCACCCTACTCAACAACCTTGGAAAATGTTCTTTGATGGGTCCTTTACTCAAAATGGTTCAGGTGCTTGCATATTATTCATTACTCCTCAGAAGTATTCAATCCCAAAGTCTTATAAGATTCTATTCCCTTGCACAAACAACATTGCAGAATATGAAGCTTTGTTGAATGGGATAAAACTAGCTATTGAATGGAAGGTTGCAGAATTGTATATCTATGAAGATTCTGAGCTGGTGGTTAATCAAATCAACGATACATATCAGACTCGAGATGAGAAATTGATGCCTTACAAGAGGATGGTTGATGATCTTAAGAAGTATTTTTCTTTTGTATCATTCCAACAGATTCCTAGATCTGCAAACAGAGTAGCAGATGCTATGGCCACCTTGACATCTATACCTGAGTTACAAGAGTCCAATTTTCGCTTTGATTTCCTGGTGGAAGAGTTATATTACCCTACCTATGATTCTCCTAAGACCCAAATAGTCTGTACTATTATTGGACATGACTCATCCCGATACAGCCACATCTATTCCTATCTACGTGACCAAATTATCCCTAGAAATCTTACCTGAAATGAGAAAAGAAGCTTAACCCGAAATGCTTTGCGGTATGTTATCATAGCTAACAATTTATTTAGAAGAAGTTTGGATGATACATTGCTTAGATGTCTAGAAACTGAAGAATCTAAACATGCATTATCGGAAGTCCATGAAGGTATTTGTGGATCTCATTTGAATGGCCTTACTTTAGCTTGGAAACTACTATGGGCTAGCTACTACTGGCCAGACATGGAAAAAGATGCCATCAAATTTGCTAAGACTTGTGAGAAATATCAGCTTCATGGAAATCTCATACATGCCCCGACAAGGGACCTTATACCATTTATTACATACTGGCCTTTTCAGCAATGGGCCTTTGATCTCATTGGTCAGATATATCCTGCTTCATCTAACGGACATAAATTCATCATAACGACCACTGAGTATTTCACCAAGTGGGTAGAGGCAGTTCCGCTCATCAAAGCAACAGGTAAACAAGTCACCTTGTTCATCTTAAACTATTGACTATCTTGCACAGAACAGTGAACAAATCTAGGAAGGATTGGCATCTGTAGCTCAATCCTGCACTATGGGCTTACAAAACAAGTATCAGAACACCTATTGGGGCTACACCTTTCTCTTTGGTGTATGGGTTTGAAGTAGTACTACCTATTGAAGTCGAAATACCATCTCTAAGAGTTTCTTTGCAAGGTCTTATTACTAATGAAGATAATAGTGTAGCATAGGAAATCGGAAATCATCACAAGTAATATAAAAACTAATCTAGCCCAATAACTAAAGCTTAAATGTAATGATCTATCCTAAACACACTCAACAAAGACATGAAAATAAAACATTCAAAAAGATTATACAAACCAGATGTAGATCTAAATGCTTCTTTCATGCGGCTCCATTGTCCTTCTTTCTTCTCCAAATAGTTTTGTTGTGGATCTCACCTTCAAGTGCATACACCTAGTTATGAAAGCAAGATTGACATTGACACAAGAGTACTCGCAGCGTGATTTGACAAAGTGATTAGAAATTCAATAATCTGATTAGGGGATCCGGAATCAAGGGATTTGATTGAAGAAATTCATCCAATTTATAGATAAATTGGAGAAATGATCAAATTAGCATGATAATGATTCGAATGGAAATTCAAATCAAGAATAGCAAAATTATGACATGTGTATGACAAATTGCTATGCAAGGATTTTATGACAATTTATGACAAATTTCTATGTCAGGATTGATTGACATGAATTTGAAATAGAAATAGACATTTAGGAATTTAGGAGAAATTAGAAAATTAGGTTAGAAATGATGACTTGGAAATTAGGAAATTGATGCAAATTAGGTAAATTAATTAATAATTTCTCATTCATTAATTAATTTACAAAAATAGGAGGAATTAATTAGCCAATTAAATAAACATTTAATTGTGACAAGAAGACTTAGGATAAATAAATAAATTATTTAACCTAAAGGGAGAAATGACAAACAAGGTTAAATGATTAAATCATGAAACCCTAGAAGATGAATTAGAAATGCAAAGATGACAATTAGGTCTTGATGCAAGATTGATTTGATGTCGATTTGATCATGATTTTGAATTGATAAATGATTTTATTGATAAATAATTGAAATTGGTTGACAAATTGACCAATATTGATAAAGAGACCAAATTGATATGCGCCAATTGACATGATTGAAGAGGACAAGGATTGATGACAAATCGATCGCAAAATTGATGAGATTGACAAGTTGATAAGAGATTGACAAGATTGACCAGAATCATGACTGAAAATTGTTATCGACAAGACCTAATTCGAAAGCGAAACAAATGAAGAGTGTAGAAGAAGGACTCGATGCTCGCAAATGATAAAGACCAAGTGCGTGACATAGGAGAAATGTTAATGGGATGCAAAAACATAAGATGAGGCAATGCGCCAATGTTCAAGTATGATCCCGCAAGCGTTGACCATTTTTAGGTGTCTACATTTTGCCCCTATTTGAGACAATGCAATTTTAAGCGTTGTTTCAAAGAACAGTAATGAAAATGCCCCAGACAATGACAATGACATATGCATGCCCCCTCGAGGAATTGGTCAGAAACATCGAGAAAAGAGGCCAATTGATCGATAGGAATGATAGGAAACGATAGGATCAAACGGACTGCCAAGACTGACGGAAGAAATGTTAGTAAGAAGAAATTAGACAGAGGATAGTTAGAGACGAAGAAAAACTTGCTTTTAGTAATGCACTTTGTAGGTGAGAACCTTTATTTAATGTAGCAAAATGGATGCGTAGCATCATGGCATGGAAGGCCAGAGCTGAAATGCAACCCTTTTTTGCAAAAAAAACAGACACATTGTAGACAAACAACAATCTCAACAAAAATAAAATAAAAGGACAATGTACCATCCCGGTCACTCTAAATCACTCAGTGACATCATCGAGCAACATAGGAACATGACCGAAGCCAAAGATAAATCAGTAAAAGATAAGATGCACAAATTCCAACAAATCAAACAAACATCTTGATCTTCATTTTCAAAAGTTGAAAGTGTTGATAGGACGATCATGCTGTCTGATTTCAGGACATGTGGTACCCCGTCTAAGACAAGACATAGTCTGGTTTCGAGTATACCACACCCTGTATAAGACCCATGATAGTAGAGACAAGGACAAATGATATTGACGGTGATTGATATGACTATTTTGATCAGTTTGAATGTCTGGTTTGATTGAAAAGTTCATCTGTTTACGCATGATTTCATTAAAGCACAATGTGTGATTGCATGTCATTGGATGTATGCTTAGCGATCTGTCTATGCACAAAGGGGATCATTTATTGAAAAAATGCTTGTTTTTGGATTTTAATGTTTTGAAATGTTTTTGTGTTCGTTTTTTCAGGACTTTATTTGACTTTTTTTGGATTTTTTTTTAAGGACATTTTCAAATTTTTAGGATTTTTTCAGGACATGATTTGATTTTTTTGGATTTTTTCAGGACATTATTTGATTTTTTAGGGATTTTTTTCATGACATTTTTCAATTTTTATGATTTTTGAATTATTTCAGGACATTTTTCAATTTTTTTGAATTATTTCAAGACATTTTTCAATGTTTTATGATTTTGCCCCTAGTGTCTAGTAAGGCAAGGAATATGATAGGTGAATAAATAGGCTTTCTAAAATGATGGTGGATAGAGGGAAGACAAAGGCCTTTTATCATGGAGACAATACAGATGCAATTTTGAAGGGCTATTGCGTGATGGGACAAGAGACTGGATATGACAATGTAAAGCAATGACACGGCATGAGGGACATATCAAGAGGTTTTTGAAACCATATTTAAATTTTGCATCCTTATATCAGATCAAGATCAAGGAATGAAAAAGAGTGTATGGATAGTGATAAGAGATGGATAGGATAAGCAAGACCAAGAATGGATAAGGGACATGGACTGAAAGCCAAGATTGGCTAAGGGATAGTGGCAGAAAGTTGCAATAAGCTAGGTGTAAAGTGGAAAATCGCGATCGAACCCTAGTTGGTCTCCCCTCTTCTAACTCCAAGGAGAGAGATGGGAGGTTCGCTAGGATTTGATGGGTTTTGACTTAGGGAAGAGACTTTACATTCAAAAGAGGGGTTGAAACTCATAAGATTCAATCCCACACGATGTAAGATTGGATGCTAAATGAATTTCAAGGGTTAGGAAAGCAAGGCTACCCTCTTTTGTAAAGAATGTTGATTAAGGAAATTAAGCTAAGGATGCATAGAAAGTCATAAATATTCACTTATAAATTGAGTTCGGGTTATAGGATGAAGCTGCGGACCTGGAATTAGCAGTAAAATGTCGATACGGCGCTGTCCTACAAATTTGAGCAAAAGTTGTCGGGACGATGGCGCCCGGAGCCACGGTCCTCCGAAAAATCCGCGAAACGAAGGGGGATCTGTTCGTCTCTGCACAAGGATTCCAGATCTTCAATTTCAGCCGTGTACCTGCAACCTACACACAGAAAAGCGAAGACGATTGGGGGGTTAGGGATTAGGGGTTTGCCTTTAGGTCAAACCCCAGTTTTGGAATTAACCAAGAAATGAGCAAGAGCTGTAAATGTAAATGACTGTAAAACAAGTACTAATACCTTGTTCTAAGGATGTTTGTATCCTTATGTGCGAAGGTTTAGATGTTGTATGTTGTATGTTGTATGTTGTAGCATGTAGTATGTGATCTCCTCTTCAATGGTTGAATCCTTGTCTTGAATGCAACACTTAGCCTTGAATGGAGACTTTGGAATGATCAATTGCTTGAATGCTTGAGTATAATTTCCACGCTTTGTACACATATCCTCCTCATCTCCCAAATGAGAGAGAAAATGTAGCTTATATACTTGTCATTTAGGGCTGATAGACTGATTTTCCCGACCTTAGGCCGACCAGGAAATGTAATTTCCAAATTGCAATCAAAAAGACCCGATATCACTTAGGAAACCGGGCCCAAAATAGGACCCAGGGACCAGGGCGCTGGGCGCCCTGGTCCTGAGGGACCAGGGCGCTGGGTGCTCTGGTCCCACCTCCGGGACAGCGGGGTGCAAGGAGGTTCAGGCCAATGGTGCTTGAAAAATGCAGTTTTCAGTGTCGTGAGCAAGTTTTGGGGTCTCCATTCAGGTTGCGTGTTGCGTCGCCATCGTGAAGACCGAAATGCAGTCGAAATTGCAAGTGTCGCAATTTTAGGACGCTACATTTAGCCCCCACTTTAGCGGGAGTATGTATGCTCATACTTCTGGTAAAGTACAAGGAAACAATGTTGAAAGACTTTCACCACGTCAAGGAGGCAAGATACACCAAGCCCCCAGTGGACTAAGGATCTTACAACTTCGATTGACAAAGTAAAAGGGAAGATCACGAGGAAGAACCATGACTGGCAGTAGTAAGGTTCCCTCACTATGAGTCATGCAAAAGAAATACCAAAAATCTTCAAGACAAAGCTAAGTTTGCCAAGAAGTTTTCAAGTATCTTTGAAAGGATAGACAGGGTGTATGCCCCCCTACGTTAAAGCGATCACACATGCCTCAACGGGGGTGATTGTTTTAACGTAGTGATACACATAAGAAATGAGAAAGGAAAAGGAGCACGTTATCGCAAGGATTTAGCCCCCAAGTGTGAGATAAACCCAAGGATAATAGACACAAAACACAAAGCACGAGGTGACTTCGCTTTCCTCGGGGTCAGTATGCTGTATGATAAGTCATGTATATATCATATGTATGTATGCATAATTGTTCTTCATTCCCCAATCAAGGAAGGTCACCTAGAAGAAGGGAACACATGTGTCTTTTGAGTCAACATGAGAGAGATCGAGAGATCTCAATGCTTTGCATCGTCCTCAAGTAGACAACACTAAGGACAACAAATAGAAGAATGAGAATAACATATAGAAGAAGTAACAAAAGAGAGGGGGAGAGAATCTGCCATGCTAATGTAACTAGTCTAGCATGTCATCTACCCCCCGATCTTGCTGATCAATGTTTTGGGAAGGTAGGGAACAGGCTAGAGGAGGAACATCCAACACAGCAGATGGAGCTATCACAAGATCCAAACAAGGGCTATGTTCATGTTCCAAGCCACATTGTTCTTGTCTAGGAGCTAGGATAAGTGCTTTAGAAAATTCATTAGATAAATGGTTATCAACATCAACAAGTTCATATTCACTATCAGAAGCAAAAGGAGTAACATTTTCATCTACATCATCATCAAGATTTATAAAAATAGGATCTTTAACTCGCACAGGATCAAGACCATCATGCATCTTATGTTTAGGAGATTTAGGCTCAATATCCGGCTGAGGAGAAAATGGAATAATGCTTGTTGAAGGTGTTTTTGGAGATTGCAAAGTTTGAGAAGTAGCTGCTTGAGCCCTAAGACGACGCTTTCGTCGACGTTCCCGTGCAGAACGATTACGTCTAGTCTTAGTAGGAAGTGTAGAAGATAGAGGAGGAGGAATGTTCTCATCCCTATCACTTGGGTGTTTAGGTTGTGGTCTCTTAGGCTGGATAATAGGAGAAGAAGAAGGTCTCTTCTCTCTATAGAAGGCAGGAGGAGGAACTGCTCCATATAAAGGAGGAGTTTTTGGTTTAGGAAGAAGACCAAGTCCATCATGACGAGGAGGTATAGGTCTATTTTTAGAAGATTTATTAGGCATAGACATAGTCGCATCCATAGGGACGGGTTGGGAATCTTCTTGGGGAAAGACATTAGTTTTGTCTTTCAAAGGAAGAATTTCCTTCTCAAGAATGATAGGAATGTCAAGTTTAGGTGTTCTAGGTTCACTTAGAGATAGGATCATATCTGTTTTCCACTTTTGATAAGATTTGAAAAGATGATCACTTCGCGGAGGAAGAGATTGGAATTGTTTGGGCCAAAAGTAATCAATAGGAACACTAGAGGTTCTTTCAGCTGGTTTAAAGAGACTATGATTGACAGTAACAACTTCACCATTATGGGGAAATTTCAAACACTTATGAATAGGAGAAGCAATAGCTTTCATGGAAGATAGCCAAGGATAGCCAAGCTTCACATGAAATTGTTCGGAAGAAGGAATAATAGCAAAGTTCACATCAAGGGATTTGTTATGGACCTCAATAGGCAATGTAATAGAACCAATTGCAGGAGAAGAAAATGCATCAAATAGTTTCACAATCACATCTGTTTTGTCATAGATCACTTGATTCAATTGCAAAGTAAAAAGAAATTCTTCAGTAATAACATTAACCATGCACGAAGGATCAATAAGCACTCCACGGCAAGGTGTATTTTTGACCTTTGCAACTATGCATAAAGGACCATCAGGTGCTCTAATGGTTTCACTAGAATCAAATGTGATGGAAGGTTCTTTAGGGTTTTCTTGCTGCTCTACAAAGTTAATCACATTCGGAGTCATAGACACAAGACCATCAGATGAGAAAGAGGAATCATTAGCCTCAATCACATTAGAAGTATGAGAAGTATGAGAAGGTAATGGATCAGTAAAAATCTGAAGATTTTGGTTAGGAGGAGCTACAGATGTGTTGCCTTTATCATTCACTCCAGAAACAGAAATAGTATTATTATCAATCAAATCTTGAATTTTACCCTTTAGAGAAAAACATTTTTCAGTATCATGCCCAGGCTGACGATGAAAGTGACAAAAAGCTTTGCGATCAAAATAAGGTGAAGTAATCTTTGCAGGATCAATTTGTCTTATAGGAGGAAGGGAAAGCACATTTTGTCCCAATAACTTATTCATAATATCATGCAATGATTCATTCAAAGGAGTATACTTTCTTTCTTTCTTGAAAAATTTAGAAATAGGAGGCACACCTGATGCTGCATTCACATTGTTGTTGATGATGTTTTCATTGAATTTGATGGAATCTCTGTTCGGTTTAAACTTCCCAAATGGTTGTTGACTGCTATCACCCTTATCACTTGGAGCCATAGGATGTGATTGTTCCATTTGACTCACAGTCAGTTGATAATTGTGAAGAGTGGCGCACAACTGTTGGAAAGAAGTAAACTCAGAAAACAGAAGTTTGTCTCGAATATCTTTTTGCAAATTAGAAATAAAGATTCTTTGAATATCATTATCAGGCACTGGAAAAGAAATTTGAGCATACAAATGCTTATATCTACCAATGAAATCAGTCACTTTTTCTTTAACACCTTGTTTACAATGCATTAAATCAATCAAAGTAACTTTAGGACTTATATTGTTTTGAAATTGTTGAATGAAAGCATTTGCAAGTTGTTCGAAAGAAGTAATAGAATAAGAAGGCAACGAGCAATACCATTGTAGGGCTTTGTCTCTTAATGTTCTAGTAAATAGTTTTGCAAGCAACCTTTGGTCATAAGCAAAATCAGTACATATTGTTTGAAAAGTCTTAACATGTGTTAGAGGATGTCCTTTACCATTATAAAGTTCCAAATGCGGGATTTCAACATGCTTAGGAGGAATAGCTCGAACAATGTCAAGAGAAAGTGGGCTCGCAACATCAAATGTGGGCACACTAAACTTAGATTGATTCATAGAGGCAATTTGTTGCTGTAAAGAAGAGACAGTTTGTGCAAGATTATTAATGGTAGCTTCAGTCGAAGAGTTCATATTAGGTGTGTTAGATTGAGATGGAGGTGTGATGTTATTGAAAGATGGTAAAGAGTAAGGTGGTGGGACCCTATGATAGTCAACCATAGGGGATGATTGGATAGGAGGAACACTACAAGGAGGAATGGAATGGTTAAATGAATTGCCCCCTTGTGTCATGTTCATTTGTGAAGATGTAATAGGAACACTTATTGAAGGAATGAATGAAGAAGTCGGATTGAATGAAGGATTAGGGTTAATTGAAGAAGAAGGATTTCCCCCATGACTGGTAATCACAGGAGGAATGTCTTGTATAGAGGTAGCCATGATGTTTGATGTAAAGGTAGGTAAACTAGCAATAGAAGTGGTCAAAGGAATAGAATGATTGACTTGTGTAGGAGGTTGTGTATAACCTAAAGATTCAGCACAACTCTTCATAGGCATCACATTCGAATCCACAATGTGTGCGATACCACGTAAAACATCAATTCCATTCTTATCACTTTGAAGCATACGTTTTAGACCCTCAATTAAAGGAAGAGCTTGACTATCGGGATACTCATGAGACATCCATTGGTGAAAATCATCAAATTGGTTATCCAATTTGGAAAGTTGTTCAACAGAAACTTCATGGGGAGCTTCTTCATCATTAGGAGGATTAGAGGAATTACCCATGTCCTCGTTAAAAAGGCTACTCAAATTAGGTTCCATCTCCTTGGTAGTTAAACCTCGGAAAGACTTAATTCTACGGCTTCGTCTAACGGGAATAGTGTAAGTAGGGCTTATTGTTGTAAAACTCATGCACTAGAGAGAGAGAGAAGATTTTGATTTTAGAGGTAGCAATTTTCAGTAAAACCAGCCAATCTTCCAGATTTAAGCTGTTAAATGCAATCACAGCAGTCTCCCGAAATTTCAGAAAAAATGTTCGGGACCGTGGCGCTCGGAGTGCAACACGGTCCTTGCAACTTTTTTCAAAATTTGCAGGGATGAAAGGTATGATGATTTTAGAGCTAATCTGAAAAAATTGAGGGATTTTACGATCTGTAGATAGGCCAAATTAAAGTTGCAAATTCAAAATTGAACCCTATCAAGATTGTCGAAAAATGCAAAATTTGAATTTTGAAAAAGAGAGGGAAACTGAAATTTTGAATTTTATGATTTTAGAGGGAATGTCAAGAGCATTGCAAATTTTGAAATTTGAAAATTGACTCAATTTCACGCAAAATTCAATTTTGAAAGCGGAAATCAAAGTTATTGTAATTAGGCACTTAATTTCAAAAGTCACAAAATGCAAATATTTGAATAAAGCACTGAAATTTCGAATGAATGCAAATACAATTTTCAGATCTAAGACAGTAAGAACACAATTTTGACACAAAATTTCAGTTTCGATAATTTTTGAATGATTAGGAGCCTTAGACCAAGCAATCACAAGACCAACTTTGACTGTAATTTTGAAAGTGTTATAATTGACAAAATCAGCCAAAATTTTGGATTTTAGCAGGAAAATACAGCAAGATCTCGCTCCCGAAATTTTGGAAAAAATGTCAGGGACGATGGCGCTCGGAGTGCAACACGGTCCTCGTAACTTTTTTCCAAATTTTCAGGGATGAAAGATATTGTGATTTTATTGCGGAATCCAAAGTTACAGCTGATTTGGAGATGTTTTGATCGGTCAAATTGTCGGACAAAGGTTGAATCAAGAGGGTTTCAAAAATTAGGGTTTTGAATTTTAACCACTTAATTTTCAGAATTAAAGCACAAATATGAATTGATAATTTGTAATAGAAGGACAGATCTGAAACAAGCATTAACATTTAGACATTTTGCAAGTTTAATTACTAAAAAGAAATTTTAGGGTTTTAATGCAATCACCTCTAAAACTTTGCAAAAGATCAAACATGGAAATGTAATCAATTTTTTCAGATCTAAGCATGAAAATTCAGAAAGGATGTTCACGTCGGGTTCACCAAAATGTAAAGCGGAAAATCACGGTCGAACCCTAGTTGGTCTCCCCTCTTCTAACTCCAAGGAGAGAGAAGGGAGGTTCGCTAGGATTCGATGGGTTTTCACTTAGGGGGAAGACTTTACATTCAAAAGAGGGGTTGAAACTCATAAGATTCAATCCCACACGATGTAAGATTGGATGCTAAATGAATTTCAAGGGTAAGGAAAGCAAGGCTACCCTCTTTTGTAAAGAATGTTGATTAAGGAAATTAAGCTAAGGATGCATAGAAAGTCATAAAGATTTGCTTATAAACTGAGTTCGGGTTATAGGATGAAGCTGCGGACCTGGAATTAGTAGTAAAATGTCGATACGACGCTGTCCTGCAAATTTGAGCAAAAGTTGTCGGGACGATGGCGCCCGGCGCCACGGTCCTCCGAAAAATCCGCGAAACGAAGGGGGATCTGTTCGTCTCTGTACAAGGATTCCAGATCTTCAATTTCAGCCGCGTACCTGCAACCTACACACAAAAAAGTGAAGACGATTGGGGGGTTAGGGATTAGGGGTTTGCCTTTAGGTCAAACCCCAGTTTTGGAATTAACCAAGAAATGAGCAAGAGCTGTAAATGTAAATGACTGTAAAACAAGTACTAATACCTTGTTCTAAGGATGTTTGTATCCTTATGTGCGAAGGTTTAGATGTTGTATGTTGTATGTTGTATGTTGTAGCATGTAGTATGTGATCTCCTCTTCAATGGTTGAATCCTTGTCTTGAATGCAACACTTAGCCTTGAATGGAGACTTTGGAATGATCAATTGCTTGAATGCTTGAGTATAATTTCCACGCTTTGTACACATATCCTCCTCATCTCCCAAATGAGAGAGAAAATGTAGCTTATATACTTGTCATTTAGGGCTGATAGACTGATTTTCCCGACCTTAGGCTGACCAGGAAATGTAATTTCCAAATTGCAATCAAAAAGACCCGATATCACTTAGGAAACCGGGCCCAAAATAGGACCCAGGGACCAGGGCGCTGGGCGCTCTGGTCCCACCTCCGGGACAGCGGGGTGCAAGGAGGTTCAGGCCAATGGTGCTTGAAAAATGCAGTTTTCGGTGTCGTGAGCAAGTTTTGGGGTCTCCATTCAGGTTGCGTGTTGCGTCGCCATCGTGAAGACCGAAATGCAGTCGAAATTGCAAGTGTCGCAATTTTAGGACGCTACACTAGGGAATATGGATGAAAGTTTGTAATAAGCAAATGGATAAAGACCAAAAGCTATGATAGACTAAAAGCTGCAAACAAGATGCATGATGCTCATGAAGATTGTCAGCCTTGTCAAGATCAAAGGTGGAAAGGGAAAATGGACAAGAGGGACAATAGGATATGAAGGGTAATGAGAGGGGTTCGATAGGATAATGAAGGGCAATAGGATATGAAGGAGGAAACTTGCCCCCAAGTACGATATGCAAGAAGTTAATAGATTACGCATGATGCCTGTTTGCCAGGTTTTCATCATGGTACTTGCCCAAGGGGCCTGTTTGCCAGGTTTTCACCGATGGACGAATAATTTTTGCTTTACTTTTTTTCCTCTTTCTTTTTTTTTTTCACTTTTTTTTTTGTTTGTATTTTGACTTTTTCAATAGAAGATGGACACATGATAGGGGATGGAAGAAGGACTCAAGCGTCTTTTTTTTTTTTTTTAGTAGCCTTGAAAAAAATGGACCATGACCTTTAAAAGTATGCTCAAAGACGTTGGTAGGATAAGGACATGGAAAATGAGATGAAACTAAGGCAAGGATTTATGCAAAGGATGGGATCAAAGGGATCGAATGATGGAAAATATGCATTGGATAATGGATAGGGTATTGGAAGAACTATGCTTCAGTGGATGAAAATGAAGGTAAGATCGACATTGGCATACACCTTGAGGGGTGATGGACTGATGGAGGAAAAATGGATCTTAGATTGTGAGATTTGGATGGAGGAATAGCTTGGGATTTTGGGACATAAGGGCCCAAAATGGATGAAGAAGGTGATGGAGGAATAGATTTGAGAGGTTTGGATGGAGGAATAGCAATTTTGGATGCCAAGTTGGATCTTTCTTTAGGCTTTTGTGCTTCAAGGAGCCGCTTAGGGATCCACATGGTTTTTGATTTTTCATGCTTTTGTGATTCCTTGGAGTGCATTACTTGCACAAGGGATTTAGGAACCCATATATATTTTGACTTTGCTTTATTTTGCTCAGTGGGCCTTTGTGGCCTTTTGGATATTTCTTTTTCTTTATAGATCAATTTGTTCTTTGTTTTGACATGTCGATTATATTGGACATGTTGATCCTTGAATACATGTGGATTTCTAGACTTATGACGTTTATACTTGGCATCCAAATTGCTTGGAGGGGGAAAGGAATGCATCGATGGATATGAATGAAATGGACTTCTTTTGGATTGATGAAATTTACTCAAGGATGTATGCCTTTATTGACCTTGCATAGAGGAGGAAGGGATATAAGGACCTAAGATGGATGGAAGGGATGATGGGGAAGGGATATGTTTTGATTTTGATGGAGGGATGTTGGATTTAGCAGGGGTACCCACGTCTTGAGGAATTTCACTGAGGCCATGACCCATAATATTTTCTTTAACATGAAGGGATTCTTTCTTATGAAGGTCTACTCCTTTGTCTTTATGAATATCTTGACTTGTAGGATACTCTTTTCTTTGCAAAGAAGATGCGAGTCCATTATGAGGTAGATATGATATGAGAGAAATAATGAGATCTTGAAGTGGATCGGATTGCACCAAAGTGGAAGAACCCATTATGCATGTCGAAGGTTCATGAACATCTTGCACTGACACATTAGAATCATGAAGGGGATTAGGATCATGAGGGGGACTAGAATTGTGTAGTGGACATGGTTCAATGACAGGCTCTTCAAGAGATGGAATGGGAGAAATAATAGGATCATCAAAAGAAAAGAGATCTTGGAGTGTATATGGAGCATTAAGACAAGGAGATGGAGGAACAAAAGGATCTTGTGGAGGATTTAAAGGAATAATTTGATCTTGACAAGGAGGAAGATCATTGGAATCCTCTTTAAAAGTTGCTTTGCTCTTAACTTTTAATGGGATCATTAGAAAGGATGGAAGGGATATCTTGATCTTTCTTAGGAAGTGGAATGTCAATGGGATTTGAAAGGATATTGTGTTCTTGGAATGGAAGGAGATCGTTTGGGATTAGATGAACTGGGATATCTTGATCTTGCCTGGGGAATGGAGTGTCAATAGGACTTTGGATAGGATGGACAAGAATAGGGGAATTGTCATGAGTGTCTGGGAAGATGAGATCCTGGTCAACAATTGGATGGGATGATAAGGTTTCGAGATTGTGATCTTGATCTATTTTAAGACATCTTTCTTCATGCTCTAAATTATCCTCTTGACATGGGGTTGGACTTTGGATATGCATGGGGGATTCTGGCAAGGGCTCAATGTTTTGGGATGAAGGAAATGCACTTTGAACATTTGTGTTGGATTCTGGCAAGGAATCAATGCTTGAACATGAGGAAGAGGGACTTCGAATGGGGTCCTCTAAAATAGGTAATGGTAATAAAGTGCATGATGGCATTGGGTCTTGTATTTCTGAAATATGACAAGGATGTGCATCATGAATTGGATTATCGTGGCAATCAATTATGGATAGCCCTTGGATAATTGCATCCTTGGGTGTATTGTTTGATGAGGACAATATAGAAGGTTCTTGTGAAACTTCTAGAGGTGTAGGGATAGATTCCATTGGAGAGTCAATTTGTTTGCGGGGGGATGAGGCATTGCTAGACATAAGTGTATTATCTTGATCTTCCTCAAAAAACTCACTTGGTAATTTCCTTAAGAGAATTGCAATAAAGCCACCTTTCTTATGAGGTTTTGACATGATTGGATCTGGAATTTGAACTTGTTTTTGGTTTGATGTCATGTTTTGATATTGGACTTGGTTCAGTTGTTCCGACATGTTTGAAACTTGGCTTGGTGTGTGCTGCAACCTTTGTTTTTGAATGTTTGGTTGTGGTTGTTGACATTGATATGTTGATTGAACTTGTTGATATTCCACCATTGGTTGAACTATTTGTTGACATTGTATAGTTGGTTGGACATATTGTTGAAATTGGACCATTGTTTGTATTGGTTGTATATGTTGAACAATTGGTTGAACCATTGGTTGTATTGGTTGAAAATCTGATTGATAGTAAACACCTTCTTGTTCTTGTTGTGAAGGCACATAATGTTGTTGTCTCTTTTCTTGAAATTGTTTCATCATCTCTATTTGTGAGAGGAGAGCTGGTATGTCTGATCATTCGATAAGAGATCTTACATCAATTGGCTCAATCTTTGGATTTTGACCTGGAAATTTTTGAAACACTTTGGACATTTGTGATCTATTCCTCTCAATGTTTTTCACTCTTTGTTCAATATCTCCTCTTCTTGAGCTAGTTTCTCCTCTAGTTTTTGTATTTGGAGATTTTTTTTCATCATAAAAAGTTTGATCGATATTGCTTTGTTGTTGGGTTGGATATAATTGTGATTGCATTGTCGGTTGATATGTCAAACTTTGTTGCATCATTGGTGCTGGGAACCTTGTTTCAATAGACATGTCACTATGCAAATGCAATATTTTTGGAATTTTTCAAGGATAATGTATGATATGCAACTAAATGCAAATTAAATAAATGAGAATGCAATCTATGGAAAAAATGCAACCTATGTTTTTGTTCTTTTTTCAAGATTTTGACAAACTTTTTGGAATGCAAATCTAAAAGAGACCCTTAGGAAATTGAAATGATGTCTAGACCTCAAAGGACAAAAGGACCAAGTGACAAAAGGACAAAATGACAATGTCTCCCCTATATGCTTGGATACTAAGCTAGGTTTGACCAAATGACAATTATGACATGAAAAGAAAAGGTTTGATAAGGTCTAGACCTCCTAACAATGACTTAGGGTTTATCAAAGATTTGGATTACTCAAGTATGACAAAACCTAGTTTTGACACTATATGCAAAGGGACAATTAATATGCAAGTGACCCTAATATGATATGATAATGACCTAAGCTTGATGAAGAGACCTAGGGTATGCAAATGAAAATGTATGACAATGTTATGACTTTAATGCAAGAGGACACATGCAAATGGATGACCCTTATTGATATGCAAAGGAGTATGACCTAGGTGAAACCTAACCTTGGTACTTGACAATGAACTTTGCAAAATGCAACCTAGGATGAACCTAAATGTAAGTGACATGAATGTTAAGACAAGATTTTGAACAATGTTTGACAACCATGTTTGAAAGTGTTTTGAAATTTGTTGGATGAAATGCTCTTATGTTTAACCTTGTTTTGAATCAATTTTGTCTTGCTTTTGAAATGAGATGCAATTCAACTTTTGACAAGCAAAGAAGACAAGATATTTCAACTTAGACTCAAGACAATCATGCTCATTCACACATTTCTTATGGTAGGCAAGGACATTAGGTACTTGAGAGGTAGACTCATTATGGGATTCAAGGAGAATACATAGATGCTTGACCCCACGGGCTCCCCTTCATGGCACTCACTTCTTAGGGAAGCCAAGCATCAGTCCCCATGGAAATCTCCCCATGGAAAACTTAGTATCTCTTCCAAGTATCCGAAATTGTCCTTCTCAAGCAACTAGAAGGGTTTTTTTGGCCTCTAAAAACAAGGTGTTTAGTAAGGATTTCTGTTAAGCGTTACTCCTTGATGTCACACAAGCATGATTGAGAAATTAAGCCCATCAAGATACCAAACAAATGTAGTCATGCAAGAATGATTTAGACCATGAGGTCCTACTTAGATTTTGATATGAGAAAGAGTCCAAGGGTCATCACTTCCCAAGTAACTGCAATTCCCACTTAACCCTTCCTTCAAAGCTTTCGCCCATCAGGTATTTTTTTATAGTGAGTTAGAATGCCAAGGTATTCTAGCCATACTCACTTTGGGTCATTCCCTTCTCATGATTATCACTTGCTTGCAAAAGCAAATGGTCGGGAAGGCAGGCCCTCTAAAGGTGACACACAATCAAAACAATGAGCATGGTATCGAAGATCTGGATTTCTGATCACCCTAAGAAGGATGAGAGCATACTCTCCTACTCCAATGTCACACTCAACAATAAAAGCAAAAACATTTTCATTCCAACCTATTTAGAAATCACTAGGTGCCTAAAAATTAATTGCAAACACAAGGTTTAGTTGTTTCTCCAAGGCAACCTGCAAAACCCAAGTTAGAAGTTTGAGGTGTTTATTCTTTGACTATTGATTTTGCATAAAACATGTTAGTAGTTTCATTTGTTGTCTTTGCCATGCATATGCCAAGATGCTACACAGATAATTAGTACCAAAAACCAAAAAGCAGAAAATAGAATGCAAAAAGAAACAATTTTCAAGTAAAACACTGCATTTTCACCTCTGTTTCTAGACTTTACATAGGCGCAAAACTCATGACACAGGCACATAACTCATAACACAAGTGCAAAATGTCTCTAACACAAGTGAAAAATGTCTCTAACACAAGCACAAAATGCGTAACACAGGCGCAAGTTGTCTTACACAGGCGTAGAAGTCCCCAGAAAACCTTGCACTGCGCTATTTTTGGGTTTTTTGACCTTGCAAATCAACTCAAAAGCACTCAAAAACATAGTAAAGGGGTTAGATGGATAGTGTTCACATCGGGTTCACTAATTAATGTAGCATAGGAAATCAAAAATCATCACAAGCAATATAAAAACTAATCTAGCCCAATCACTAAAGCTTAAATGTAATGATCTATCCTAAACACACTCAACAAAGACATGAAAATAAAACATTCAAAAAGATTATGCAAACCAGATGTAGATCTAAATGCTTCTTTCATGCAGCTCCATTGTCCTTCTTTCTTCTCCAAATAGTTTTGCTGTGGATCTCACCTTCAAGTGCATAAACCTAATTGTGAAAGCAAGATTGACATTGACACAAGAGTACTTGAAGCATGATTTGACAAAGTGATTAGAAATTCAATAATCTGATTAGGGGATCTGGAATCAAGGGATTTGATTGAATAAATTCATCCAATTTATAGATAAATTGGAGAAATGATCAAATTAGCATGATAATGATTCGAATGGAAATTCAAATCAAGAATAGCAAAATTATGACATGTGTATGACAAATTGCTATGCAAGGATTTTATGACAATTTATGACAAATTTCTATGTCAGGATTGATTGACATGAATTTGAAATAGAAATAGACATTTAGGAATTTAGGAGAAATTAGAAAATTAGGTTAGAAATGATGACTTGGAAATTAGGAAATTGATGCAAATTAGGTAAATTAATTAATAATTTCTCATTCATTAATTAATTTACAAAAATAGGAGGAATTAATTAGCCAATTAAATAAACATTTAATTGTGACAAGAAGACTTAGGATAAATAAATAAATTATTTAACCTAAAGGGAGAAATGACAAACAAGGTTAAATGATTAAATCATGATGTACGTTAGGAAATAGGAAATCATCAAAGCAATATATAAAAAGACATATTAATCATTATTAGCTCAATTACAAACACATATTGCAATGATCTAATCCTAAGCACACTCAATAGAGACATAAAAAACAAAGCATTCAAAAGCAAATATCATGCAAACCAGATGACGATTTGGATGCTTCTTCCATGCGGCTCCATTGTTCTTCTTTCCTCTTCAAATGGATTTGTGGATCTCACCTACAAGTGCACACATACAATTGAAAGCAAGATTGACATTGATGAAAAGCTCAAGAGTACTAGAAGCGTAAATTCGATAGTCTGATTAGGGATTATTAATTAGCCTTGATTGATGAAGATCATCCAATTTATAGAAGAATTGGAGAGATGCACAAATTAGCATGATAATGATTCGAATAGAAATTCAAATCAATAATAGCAAAATTATGACATGTCTATGACAAATTGCTATGCAAGGATTATGACAATTCTATGACAAATTTCTATGTCAAGAATTTATGACAATTTATGACAAATTCTATGACAAATTTCTATGTCATTTCCATAAATTTAGGAGAGAGGAGGAATTGGAAATTGAATTTAAGAATTAAGAAATTAGAAAATTTAGAAAAAGAGGAATTAGGAAATTAGAAATTAGTGAATTAATCAATAATTTTTCATTTATTAATTAATTCACTCACAAAGAGGAATAATTAGCCAATTAAATGAATATTTAATTGTAATGAGAAAACTTAGGATAAATAAGTAATTTATTAATCCTAAAGGAAGAAATGACGCACAAGGTTAAATGATTAAATAATGAAACCCTAGAAGGTGAATTAGCAATGCGAGGATGACAATTAGGTCCTGATTGAAGATAACTAATGTCGATCATGATTTTGAATTGATAAATGACCAATGCGATAAACAATTTGATTGAGAAATGCGCTAATTGACGAGGAACAATGACAAATTGATCCAAATTGACACAATTGAGGCAGATAACGATCGATGACAAATCGATCGCAAAATGACAAGATTGACAAAAAAGACAAGGATTGATGACAAAATAGATTGTAAAACGACAGGATTAAAAATGACCACGATCGATGATAAATCGATTGCTAATGACAAGATCGAACATGACAACGATCGATGACAAATCGATCGTAAAACGACAAGATTGATAAACCGATCGCCAGATGATAAGATTGAAAAGAGGACAAAACCCTAATTAGGATTGGCGATGTCCAAAATGATAAGATTGAAAAGAGAGCAACGACTGATGACAAATCGATCACAAGATTGACAGGAGGACAAAACCCTAATTAGGATTGACGATGTCTAAAATGATAACAAATTAGCATGCATATTGGCACAATAGGATAAGATCAATCCAAATCATGACTGGATAGTGTTGTCGACAAGACCAAATTTGAGGACAAGATGATTGAAGAATGTAGAAGAATGACTTGATGTTCGCAAATGATAAAGATCAAGTGCGAATCATAGGAGAAATGTTAATGCAACGCAAAAACCTAAAATGAGGCAATGCACAAATGTTAAAGTATGACCCTGCAAGCGTTGACCATTTTTAGGTGTCTACACATGAAACCCTAGAAGATGAATTAAAAATGCAAAGACGACAATTAGGTCTTGATGCAAGATTGATTTGATGTCGATTCGATCATGATTTTGAATTGATAAATGATTTTATTGATAAATAATTGAAATTGGTTGACAAATTGACCAATATTGATAAAGAGACCAAATTGATATGCGCCAATTGACATGATTGAAGAGGACAAGGATCGATGACAAATCGATCGCAAAATTGACGAGATTGACAAGTTGATAAGAGATTGACAAGATTGACCAAAATCATGACTGAAAAATTATTATCGACAAGACCTAATTAGAAAGCGAGACAAATGAAGAGTGCAAAAGAAGGACTCGATGCTCGCAAATGATAAAGACCAAGTGCGTGACATAGGAGAAATGTTAATGGGATGCAAAAACATAAGATGAGGCAATGCGCCAATGTTAAAGTATGATCCCGCAAGCGTTGACCATTTTTAGGTGTCTACAAATAGAATATCTAGATTGCAAGAACTCGAATTGCTAGATGAGCGTCGACAAGTGGCATTTGATCATCTCAGAGTGTATCAGAAGAGAATGTCCAGAGGATATAACAAGAAAGTTTGACAAAGAGAATTTTAGGTTGGTGACCTAGTTCTGAGAGAAAATCCAAAAAAACAATAGTTTCGCGAGAATAAAGGGAAGTTTGAACCCAACTGGCTGGGTCCCTACATTGTTACTGCAGCATTTGGCTCTGGTGCCTATCAACTCTCAAATTCAAAAGGAGAACAGCTCCATGAACTGATTAACACCATCCACTTGAAGAAATTCATCACTTAGAATTCTCTGTGCCACCAACTTGTACAGCTGAAAAAGTCCTTAAAAAAATAAAAATAAAAATCAGAAAAATCATAAAATACAAAAAAAAAAGAGAAAAAGAAAGAAAAAAATAAAAAATATAAAGAGAGAAAATGCCCTTGTGAAAATCTGGTAAACAGGCACCTTGATAAAAAAAAAAATGAATCTCTGCCAAGCAGGTGAAAACCTGGCAAATAGGTGCCTCTTGTACTCAAGCGCTCCATCTATCAACGCAACGTTGACATTTCCCACTTTCATGCATCTTTTGCTTTCGCTTGTACATATTTTTTCAGTCACTTTCGTGACATCCTGGTTTGTTAGAACCCTCATGACTTGAGACTGATCAACTTCCTAGTCTTAGGTTACTCGACATAGCACATTACATATCCTAAGTAGTGTCAACCAAGTCATCTTTCTATCAGTGAAACCTGGTCATCCACTCTGAGTCAGTCACCTGTCTCCTAACTACCAAAGAGTTTTTTTAATCATTGAGTAAACAAGCAAAACAACATAACGGAAAACAATCACTAAACAATTTGAGCTATGAATGAAAATTTTCTTTGTGTGCTGTCTTTTATATTGGTTTTCGATTATTATTCCTCTGAGTAACTCGAGGAAGTCTATTGTGACTAAGAGGAGCAAGGATTGGGGGCATAATATTTTCTTTGTTTTCTACTTGTAGGAATGATCCCAATGATCTGGAAACATATAAATTAGCTGGGTGTTTGTGATAAGAGCCTTCACAACAAGGTGAAATCGCCTCACATACCTCAACTCCGCTTATTTGTATGCTACAGGGAGGTCCATATTATTTCTTTGTTTGTTTTGAGGGAATTTATTTATGATGCAATTCGGGTCCCTACAAAATCTATCCAAGGATATGAACAAAAAAAGGGTCATTGCGGACAAGATAATTAATATTGCACATTGAAAAAGAAAGGAACTCTAACCTGCCTGTTGTGTTCGTTATGCTCAGTGATGAATCTTAAGTATTTTAAATCCAGTGACTAGGTTTAGGTTGCATTTTGCATATCATTTTACATAATCAATCTGCACTTTTGTGAATTTAGAGTGATTTCGGCATGGTAATATTCTCTTTATCTTCTAAATGAGAGCTGAAAGCATCATCATTTTTTACGCTTAGTGGCCTATTTATCATTATTTCTTCGATCGAGTACTTGTGTTTTGAGATGCTTTAGCTACATACACAACATTTAATATAGCTTCATACATTTCATTATTCACTCATCTGCATTCGTCTTATTGCATATAATTTTTTTTTTTTTTTTGCATTATTCATTACTTAGTTGCACATTCATTTATTTGCATATGAAAAGACACAAAAATAGACATCCATAATCATTTGCATTACATACATTCATATTAAAAAGAAATGGATAAATATAGAATAAAGCATATAAAAGACATCTCATAAATGAATCAACACAAGTAAGATGAAGTCAAATTGGATCTCGTATATATATATCATGTCAAGTCTAAAGGTACAAAATGATGTCGAATGACATATACAAACTCCCATTAGAGAAAGAATCGTATAGACTACAAAAAAATATATCCGAGCTACAAATAGAATATCTAGCTCTGAGCCTCTCCCTCATCGCTTGGTAGAGGAGGAGGAGCCTGATGACCAGGATCTTGTCAAGGTGCCCGAGCTCCCTCAGAACATGCCATATATTGAGAATAAGGGATCACCTACTGCACTACTGGAACTGCAAAGCTATATGCTGTGACATAGTAGGCTACCCTACTATTTTGATGCAAAACCTTTTGCTGGAGGGTGTCTTGCTATGCTCTCATCACCGCGACCTGACGATCATGCTTTTCTCTCAGCTCCGTAAGCCGACGATCTCGCTTCGCTAGCTGAGTCTGAGCCACTATCAACTATGACTATAGCTCTGCAAGACGTGCTCTCATCGACCTTCCTGTGTCTGTCCCCTTCTCTCTCGCTAGCTCTCCACCCCCATCTCCACCTCTAGTACCACCCTACTCCTCTTACCACTACCGAACTTGTCTCAGAGCTTCTCGCGCCTCCTTAGTTCCACCCAATCTCACTCCTACTCTCCTAAGGGATTCGCCCCCACCCCTTTGTTGTCCACCCTCAGCTGGAACCCTGTTGCTACTAGCACCAGGATCACCACATGTTCACCTTGGAGCCTTGACTCTTTGTCCCTGTCCTTTTCTCTAACACTATCTCAGACCGTATTCCTAAACTTGTGCAGGAGCAACATCCTCAATATCATCAATGCGCAACGCCTGCTCACCCGGATCAGTAAACCTAGGAAAAGGATACTGCTGGAACCACTCTCTATACTGGGGCAATACCCCTGCATCCGCAACATCATCCATATAATCCATTAGAGGCGTTGTAGACCAATCAGCTCCTACATGGCCAAGGGATAAGATAACCATGGAGACCATCCCTGTCTCTCCTCATCCGTGTAATGCGCATATGCTATAAACTCCCGTGACATCCCCTGAGGCTGGCCATACTGCCTCATCACTCAAGAAATGATGAACTGCTCCATAATAGTCTGTGATCTCCCAATAAGTGGGCTTGTGACAAAAAGGTCCCATGCGAACTAGCCGCCAGTCATCCCAAGGCTCCAAACCTCTATATGGTCTCCACACTATGACTATCAAATCATCTAACTGTCACTGCCAAAAAATTGTCTTGCCCAGATGGGGTTGCATAATATAACCAACATACCTGTATATAATCGGTTGCTTGAGCTCTCTACTATCATCTACCACCGACCGACGAATGGGAAGATGCTTCCAAGCCCAAACTGTTACTACTTACTAAGTTGCCATTAGTTTTATGTCCAAAGTCATTCTATATACTCTAGTCAGTTACTATTACCAAAATATTCAATTGGTAAGCACAAAGCAGTCGGTTATAGAAGAAAGTAGTCACAGAGCCTAGTATACACCGAGCTATCTACCGAGCAACACTCTATGTCTACCGAGTAGCAAAAATGATATACCGAGTTAACACACACCGAGTGAAACGTGTTACCAGATTCATTGAACCTAGACACACATGGGAAATGTGTTACAAGATCGAGGAACAAAGAACCGTTATCACATTGGAAATTGCATTTAAAGATTTTGCATGATTTTGAGGTCATCTATCCAATGAAATATCTTGTATGGTTTTTCATTGAATAAATGATGTTTGTAAGATCGAAGCAATGAACCAGATCACCAACATAAGAGATCTATTTATACAAGCATAAATTGGGATCAGATGAAAGGGATATATGAAGCAAAACATGTGTAATAAATAAGGAAGCACTGAGTATTGTGACTATCAGAGACATAGAGGTCACCGAGAAGGATTTTAGAGAATAATCAAGGAATAGAGTAAATAGAAAGGTTTACCGAGTTACTTTATGGATTACTGAGGTATGCTATAAGCAAGGTTATCTCATTTTGAGCACATAGAATCTGCTATAACATTTTAGATGTGAAGTTGCAGATATTTGTAAAGATTTTATTGTAATATTTTGAGTTGTAAGAGAAACCTTTAATAGGGTAAAAGACTCTAACAAAGTCTATAAATTGTAAAGCCTTTAACCATGTGTAGCATTTAGAATAAGTGTTGTAAAATTCTTTAGCAAGGTAGATCTAACAATCTTGATACTCCTAACAGGGTAAGCTATCAGAAATAGATAAACATGTAGCTCTAACCGAGAAACCTTTATTATTGCAGTAGTGAAGTTGTGGGTGCCATCCCCACAACAGTTTTTCTCTCTAACCAAGAGTTTCTGTGTAATCAAAATATATATGTTATGGAGTGAATCATGTATGATTGTTATTTATTTATTTTAGCTTTATGTTATGTTACAACAATTTTTGGTTTATGCTTAGCAGTAAAGTTATTGGTGAAGAAAGGATTTGAAGTACTGATTCACCCCTCCCCTCTCAGTACATTAGCTTTCCATATTGGGCCTAACAATTAGTATCAGAGCTTGAATCTTGGAAAAGGGTTTAATAGCCTAAAGAAAAAGATCTTATCAATGGAAGGCTATAAACAATCTTGGAGAATTGTGTATCTGCAAGAAGAGTTGGATCATGCTAATCAAGTGATTGCAGACATGCAAAGACAAATGCAAAAATCATTGAAAGTTAGAAGAAGGTTGTTTGATGATTTATAGGACTCTCAAGAGTTAGTGGAATGAATTGAAACATCATTTGAGAACAATATATCTGAAGAGATTGAAGAAATGATTAAAGAACTGAAAGAAAAGAACAAAGCACTGACTGATCAACTAAAAGCAATGAAAAGAGGACATGAACATTTCAGCACATAGATGACTGAAAATCTTGATGCATTGAGGACAACCGAGAATAAAGTAATAGAAAGAGAAAAACAACAACTTGAAGCATTAGTAGCTAAAAAGAATGATGAAATCACAAAGTTGACTGGGATTGAACAAAATCTATTAGATCAATTGGGTTATGCACATCATGAAGCAAATCTGAAAGATGATGAGAATCAAGCATTAAAACTTGAACTATCAAGGTTGACCGTTGAACTTGAAACAGAGAATAAATCTTAAAAAACATTGAAAAAGAGTTATGAAGCATCAAAGGTGTTGGATGAGAAACTGAATACAAAGAGACCCAACAAAGTTACAGGACTTAGTTACAAAGGAAAGGACTCTACCGAGAAGGGAATCCACACTACCGAGAAAGGAGAATCATCAAAGCAAGCTGGAAACAAGAAGAACAAGGACATACTGCCAATATGTGTCAAATTAGAAAAGGTAAGCAACCGAATGTCACTAGGTCTAATGGTTATTGCCACAATTGCAATAAATATGGTCACACATCTAGCCAATATAGGACAAAGTCTGCTAGCAATTATCAGAAGGCAAAATTCAAAGGATTTTGTAAAAACTGCAATAGATATGGACATAGCACTGAGAAGTGTTGGTTTAAGCAAAAGAACTATATGTGGTCTGCACACCAAGGAAATACAAGAGGCTATCGAACTCACACAGATCCTAACCAATAGTATTCTATAGTACCATGGGATTACAATACAAGGATATGGTGTGAATGCTGTGGAAGATATGGACATATAAGTGCCAACTACTTTATAAGGTTTGGAATGAACAACTGAAGATCATGGAGAAATCCTGGTATGGCATGTTTTCATTGTCACAAAATTGGACACTTGGCTAGAGATTGCAGAGATCAACCTAGAGGAGATACTGAGGTAATAAGAAGCAAATTATAGATGATTTGGAAAAAGAAGGAAAATGGATCAACTAATGAAGGAAGCACCTTACCTACCGAGTTAGGTGCACCTATTCCAAATTAATCGGTGAAGGTATGAAGGGACTGCATTCTCTCAAACGTTAAATCTTAACAGTTCGTATTTTATCATGTACTTAATTCAAAATTTGCATAGCTAAAGATGCATTAGCGAGTTTGAAATTCTAACTAGTCTTTTGGAGCACTAGTAAAGTTGGTAAATACAAGAAGCCTATCTAGTCAGTAAATACAGAAAGTCTGGCTACTCGGTAAAAGAATAAAAAGGAAGTGGTACCGAGTGCATTTAATATTTTTGACCTAACTGCACGGAGCCTGATAAGGTAAAATTGTGTACTTAAAGCTTTTGTGCGGTCATTTTACACTTACCAAGTTTTCAAGAAAGCAGAGCAAAGCGATTCAAAGGCGATCAAACCTCCTCCGAAACAAAATTCAAGGTATTTACACATCGATCTCAAGCATTTCTAAAAGCTAGCTACCAGGAAATATCAGTGTGATTATCTGTTTTATATTTACTAACAAAAAGTGTTTGTTAAAGTCTTCAAACCCTAAGAATATTTTGTTAGTATTTATCCAAAATCTGCTATGGCACCTAAGATCCAAAAGCCCGTTGTTGTTGAGAACATTGAAAAGCCCTCACTGAAATACTCTCTAACTCCCAAAGTAGCATCTGAACCGAATGATAAAACTGCATTTTCACTCATTCTAGATAGGGTTTTACTAGTTGAGGATGCCAAATTCTTCACTAAGTGTCATGTTGAGGAACTAGGTCATGTTGAGATCAAGGACACATATGATGAATTGTGTACCGATGGGAAATTGGATAGCAAGTATGAACACATTAAAATCAAGGGATTGACCAAAGCCCTAACCTATCCCCATGTCTTCAAACCCCAATGGGTCAAGTTTGTTCTGAGTAGAGTTCATGATGATTTCATGTGGTTAGCAGAGCAACCATTCAAAATCACAAGGGAAATCATTCATTTGATCACCTATTACCCTAGTTTTGATCATGCCCAAGCTCAGAAAATGATATCACAGAAGGAATTGATCACTCTAATCGGAGTTGAATCTGATTACAGAGGTCTAAAATTGAACAATGTGATAGATGCAGAGCTGAAGTTTGCCATTAGAGTAATAGGTTATTGTTTCTTTCAATCGGCAAGGGAAAATAGTGTACCCTGTGCAACAGTCGATTTAGCATATAAAATAGTGAAGAAAGGAATGAAAATTGATCTTTGTGAAGTATTGTTGAAAAACCTGTTTGAAAATCTAAACACCATAAGGAAGCCGAAGAAGAACAACTCGACTAACACACTGAAGTTTGGATCACTTTTGGTATGCATGTTTTTCTATTTTGGGAAATTCTTTCCATCAGTCAGTAATGTAAGTTGGGAGCTACACCGACCAATCACCCGTCAAATCAATAACTTCATCAAATGGCTAGGTGATAACTTTAATGATATTATGGATGATTACTTTAGCAAGTTTCAAGAAAAGATGCATAACATATATAGAATTCCACCCCAGTTAGTAGAGAAATACAAGGATGACATATGCTTTGAAGTAGACACCGACTACTGCTATGTTAATGCTGTGGAAATGAGAACTCAATCTTTGCCACCTATGGGTTATGAGATTTATTTTGACATCACACAACAACAGATATATGCTTTTCTTACATTACCAAGGCATGCTACCGAGCTGAGATACAATACATATGAAGAAGTTAAAGAGAAATTAAAGATGAGTATTGTTGTACCCAAGGCTACAAGGAAAGCAACAAAAATGATCAAGGCATTAACGGAGAAATTTGGAGAAGGTTCTTCCTCCACACCTGTCAAGGGTACTCTAGTCATCACCGAGGAGGAATCTAAAGCACAAGACGTAGCTATTACATTGAGCACCGAGTTTCCTAAAGGGAAAGTTTTGAAAAGGAAGAAACATGATACATCAAAGGTATCATCGACTCCTTCAGTAAAGCTCCCAAACACAAGATCATCTACAACATCACCGAGTAAGAAACCAAAGAATGTTGCCACACCAAAGGTAACAAAAACTTACAAGAAATCTACTCAGAGACTCATTTTGACTAAAGAGTCTAGTGAGACCAAATTTGAAGACAAAAACAAATTTTAGATTATCAAGAGTAAAAAGGTAGATGTACATAATGTTGATAATTTTTGTGCTAATCTGAAGAAATATGGTGGATTTGGAGCATTCAGATATGTAAAATATGATTCCAGAAATAATGATGAAAAGAGACATTAAATAAGCTATCATCTGCACACTTCTAAAATTCTGATTGGTCCCATTGGAAGTATCTAATTCTCTTCCAAAAGAGTTGTATTTGCATATTGATAACATGTGGAAGTATGCTATGGACTTAGAGAAATAGATGAGAGAAAGAAGTCTGGTACATCTTTTCTCAGACATGTCGGTAGATGAGATCAATGAACATATGAAAAACTACCACACAAACTTTCTAGTCAAGCAAAGAGCCTTGAAATTGATGAATGGCCTTTATTTGGATGTAGAGAATGAGACCAAGGAAAAGTGGTAGGAAATCTTTCAAATCAAGAATGCGGGTGAGCAAGTTGAAGTTGAAATAGTTGATGTCACCGAGCAAGATCCTGAAATCATAGAGCAAGACCCTACTGACACTATACAAATTGATGACAATATCATGGACATCAAGGCACAAGAACAAGGAATGATAGAAGGGAATGCATATGCCAAACTAGTATCCAGTGAGTTAGTTTTGGAACAAGTTCAGCCCTATCCTTTGGTCACTCAACCTGTTTCAACCAAGGCCCCTCAGGATATTGAACAAGGAATAGAGTATCACAAGTCTACAGAAGGAGAAGCTACTTCTCAGGCCACTGGAGACTAGACTTCTCAAGCTCCTTCTAGCACTAAAAATGTTACAACTGAGACACCGAGCAAGGATTCACCAAATGCTACACCAGAGGTTCAAGAAATTGACAAAAGTGTTGGCTCTACCAAGCAACCCACTGAGGGTCAACAAGCCTCCCAAGCCATTGTATTAGTTCAACTGGTGAAATCTAAAAAAAAGAAAATGAAAAAGCATAGTTTCAAATTAGATTTGTCAAAACCAATAGTGTTGCCAAATGTAGACATATCCAAATTAAAAGGGCAAGCACTTATTGAATTCGATGAACTATGCAAAGCCAAAGCAGAACAGGAAAAACAAATGGCTATTCAAAAGAAAAATAGAGTACTTCAAAAGGTGAAAGCACTACTAATAGATATGCTACTTGAAGCTACAGTGACAAAAGATGTAGCCATCCATATTCAATTGGATGAACTCCTAACTAAAATAGAGACATCTGGAGTGGACACATCTGAATATTTGAGCAAATTGAAGGAAAAAGAGATCACTGCTAAAATGATTGAAGAGGTATAGAAAGCTATTTCTATTGGAAAAGTAAAAATTGTCAAATTTATTGCTGAGTTGTCCCCTCAACTCAAGCACATTCTTTATTTATTTCAGAAACTTTGTACATTCTCTTTATTCATTAAAGATATCAAAAATAAAACAGAAGTGATTGAGAAAGAGATCACCGGTCTCTCAAATAAGTTGACCACTGAGCCACATTCTAGTTAGCATTTCTATACAAAGTTACAAAAGCTCATGGCTCAACAATTGGAACTCAGGAATGAAGAGCACAAGATCAGGATGGATATAATGACTCTTAAGACATTATTCATTCCTCATCTTTCATCCGTCCAAGAACAAATCAACAAGGCCACCTCCCTATCCACTCAACCAGAGGGAAGCACCTTAGATGGACTAATTTCGCTATTAGCTGACATTACAACTCATAATTCACTCATGGATAGTGTCAAGGATGCCCTCTCTGCCGCTCTTACTGATGCAAGGACAAAGTACAAATCCATTTTTGACCAGTTGCCTCCACCAAATGGTAACTAAGTTTTGATGTTTGTCAAAAAGGGGGAGTATAGTATCAAAGTATCAAAGGGGGAGTGTAGTATACAGGGGGAGTATACCGAACAGTTACAACCGAGCAGTTAATACAAAATATTGATCACAGTGCATGCATAATCAGAGTTTTGTACAGTATATTGATAAGGGGAGTATATCAGAATATACTATTTTATTGACAAATGTATATACTGTCTGATTAGTCAAATTTTGTAAGTATATAGATTTTTGAGTTATGACTTTAAAAGAAGTTTTATCAAACATCTCAACTAATGTCAAAAGGGGAGATTGTTACTACTTACTAAGTTGCCATTAGTTTTATGTCCAAAGTCATTCTATATACTCTAGTCGGTTACTACTACCGAAATATTCAGTCGGTAAGCACAGAGTAGTCGGTTATAGAAGAAAGTAGTCACAGAGCCTAGTATACACCAAGCTATCTACCGAGTAACACTCTATGTCTACCGAGCAGCAAAAATGATATACCGAGTTAACACACACCGAGTGAAATGTGTTACCAGATTCATTGAACCTAGACACACATGGGAAACGTGTTACAAGATCGAGGAACAAAGAACTGTTATCACATTGGAAATTGCACTTAAAGATTTTGTATGATTTTGAGGTCATCTATGCAATGAAATATCTTGTATGGTTATTCATTCGATAAATGATGTTTGTAAGATCGAAGCAATGAACTAGATCACTGACATAAGAGATCTATTTATACAAGCATGAATTGGGATCGGATGAAAGGGATATATGAAGAAAAACATTAGTAATAAATAAGGAAGCACTGAGTATTGTGACTATCAGAGACACAGAGGTCACTGAGAAGGATTTCAGAGAATAGTCAAGGAACAGAGTAAACAGAAAGGTTTACCGAGTTACTTTATGGATTATCGAGGTATGCTATAAGCAAGGTAATCTCATTTTGAGCACATAGAATTTGCTATATTATTTCAGATGTGAAGTTGCGGATATTTGTAAAGATTTTATTGTAAGAGAAACCTTTAACAGGGTAAAAGACTCTAACAAAGTCTATAAATTGTAAAGCCTTTAACCAGGTGCAACATTTAGAATAATTGTTGTAAAATCCTTTAGCAAAGTAGATCTAATGATCTTGATACTCCTAACAGGGTAAGCTATCAGAAATAGCTAAACATGTAGCTCTAACCGAGCAACCTTTATTATTGTAGTAGTGAAGTTGTGGGTGCCATCCCCACTATAGTTTTTCTCTCTAACCAAGAGTTTCTGCATAACCAAAATATATGTGTTATGGAGTGAATCATGTATGATTATTATTTATTTGTTTTTGCTTTATGTTATGTTATAACAGTTTTTGGTTTATGCTTAACAGTAAAGTTATTGGTGAAGAAAGGATTTGAAGTACTGATTCACCCCTCCCCTCTCAGTACATTAGCTTTCCATATTGGGCCTAACACAAACTTGTAAAATATATACACTTGTGGCCATGCTCCTGCCATCTCTATATACGATCTCATGCATCTCGCGATACATGTGAGCCAACAAGCATGAAGCCTAGCCAAGCCTCTAAGGAGTCTCCATCAATCTCATCAACATCCTGCCCCAACCACACTGGAAACCTTTCTGCCCTCTACCTGGCATCAAAAAATAGCCTATAAATCTTGCTAGAACACACGCTAGAGGAAAATTCTCACTGTATCTACTCATCATAATGTCCCAACTAGTGGAATGAGTCAAAATATCAGAATCATTGAAGACATGCCTCACTTCCTGTAATCTTGGAAGGTGTCTTGAATCGTAATCCACCTTATCCCCAACATAAGGGATATGGAGGATTCTATATACATCCTCGGGAGTGATAGTCAACTCCCCCACCGGTAAATGAAACATGCTATGCTCTGAATGGAAAGCTCTACCAATGCCATGAGCATTCCATGATTAACACGGATATTTGGCAAACTAAGAAGATGAGTCAAACCACATACATTAATATGAGCCTACTCAACCTCAGATAAATGTCAAACTAATGCCATAGTAGGAGGATAAATGCATCTAAAGAGCATAAGAGGTAATCAAACCTGCAAAAACCCAACAACAAAGCATCAAAAAACATTCCAAATGAGCCTACACGAGAAGTAAAACATCAAGAAAATCCAACTAAGTCAAATCAAAATCAAAATTTCACGTTTAGACCTTCAATAATGCTCACTGTCTCCTAAACGACAAAACATAGAGGGACATGATCTCGTACAAGTCAGGAATAGTTCTCGTACGACAAAACAACCCCAAATGACAATTTATTAGACTTAGCATGACAAAATGGTCATTTTATAGACCCATCATATGATACAAGGGTGCGTCCCGAATGACAATTCTATTGACTTCAAACGACACAAGATAATTTACTAGTTACTCGTACGAGACAAAATCCCGTCTCACACGATAAAATGTTAAACCCGACCCCAAACATGTGAAAAACTTGCAAAATGAGCAAAAAATTCAAAATTGAAAACTTAAAGAGGCTTAAGATCGATCACTTACCACTGGCTCATAGTTTCAGGGTCGATTATGACGTCTCTGGTGCTTAAATCAATGTGTACGAGTAGGGACCACCATTTTCTTCGTAGAAGGCTTTTTGAATTTTCAAACTTGGAGGGTTAAAATGATTTGAAAATGACACTTTTGTCCCATATATAGTAAAAAACCTAATTTTTCAACTTGCTCTGATGGACATGAAAATTGTACCCTTAGCTAATTTGCCCATTCTAATTCCATTTTTGGGATCGAAATCAAAATTCAAGATTATTTTCCTAGTCAATTTCATAATTTGGACCGCTTAGCGCTCTTTTCATCAAATGCTCATTCTTTCTTCAAATTATGCTCAATTTCAACGCTGAATATCAATTTCAATTCTACACATCAATTTTATGATAAACTCTGTGCTTAACTCATCAATCAATGCCGATTCTTCAAATATTCCTCAGAATCAATTTGTGCTCAAATAACTTATTTTCGCCACACAATTGCCTATAATCATCAATCCCTCACTATTTTTTGATTTCGCTCCCGAGGGGGCATACTCACGAGCTTATGACTTCACATTTCAAAAGTCGAGAATTTTTTTTTTGAAATCTTCATCAAAAGTCAAGCGAAATCTTTTCAACTAAAGAAAATCAATTCTTATTGCTAAGGGGCATCTCAGCTTCATCGCTTCACATCAAGTTGAGATCTCTCGATTATCTGAATCGAATCAATCGCTAGGGGCATATTAGTTTCATCACTTCAAATCAAACTGATATTTGTCTTTCATCTGAATCAGTCTCTTAATCTTAATCATTTTCATCGCTTCAAATGAAGTTGATTATTTGTTTAAACTCAATCAAAATTTTAAAGAGTATCTTTGATCACACTCAATCTAAGCAGGTGTTCAATATTCATTTCTTGATCAAGCCAGATAATTTATCTTCATTGTATCTTGATCAATCAAGTTCAAGATCAATTTTTATCATCACTCACTATATCTAAGTTCAATCAAGTTCTAGATCAGTAAGATCTACTTCTCGATAAATCAAGTTCAAGTTTGGTATCTTTTGTTTTCTATCGTTCCTAAGTTCAATCAAGTTCGAGAACGGTATTGCTTTAATCAAACTTCATTCAGCTTTGTTGCTTCGAATCAAGCTCAACACCTTTCTCTTCATCTGGTTCGTGATCAATCAAGTTCAAAACTGGTATCTCCTAGACATCACACATTCTTTGAACCAATGCGCTGCTCACACATTAATTGAAAGAGGGGCAAATATAATACCCTAAAAATGGTCATCTAAACCATGGGCCCCTAATCTTGACAACATTACCAAGGTCCTAACCAAAGGCAATTAAATCAATCTTGAGCACATTATTAATTCTTTAATCATCAAATATCACATGGCAAATCAATTACTCAATATTAATTAAATATTCATTTAATTAATTGAATCATTTCCAAGAATATCATTTTGATCAATTATATTATTTAATTTATTAAATATCCTTGCATATTTAATAAATTAATAAATTTTCCATTTAATCATGCAAAAGGAATTAATTTATTACAAAAGAGGATTTAATTACAAAGCAAGAGTTGAATTGAAAAAAATAAAAAGAATTGAATTGAAAGAGAAATCAAACTTGAGATATTATTTCTTTTTCTAAATTTAGAACTTGAAATTAGAAAAGAAATTAAATTGAATAATTGAATTATTCTCTAAAATTGGAACTCAAAGCTTTTCAGAAAAAGAAGTTCAGTTGCATTGAAAAGACTCTTTTCTTGAATAAATAAAAGAATTATCTATTTTTATCACAAATGCATGGAATTAATTTATTATTATTTCCAATGCAACTTGGACGTCTAATTTGAATGCATTTCAATTAAACTATAATTGGAATCTATCTCAAGGTTAACTAAACCCGATTTCTCAATTATTTTCAATTAATCCTAAATTGAGCTTTTCGCTTGAGGATTCTCTATAAATCCAGTCTTCAGCTATCATTTCAATCCACCCCAGAGATTTTTGAGAACATGCTTGGAGATTATTATCACGCTAATTTCGTTCTCGAGTCATTGAAGATCATTGTGCTTTTTTAGATTATTTGTCATCCATATTGCTTGAATCCATATTGCTTGAATTATTCATCCACCTTGCATCCATATAGCTTAATATCATATAGATTAAATCCTTCATCTTGGTGTAGTCTAGTTACTGGTATTGCTTATAAAAATCTGAGAGCAATCTTATACTCACATCTTTTAGAAGGCAATTAGTCGCTTTGTTATGGTTTATTATTGATTGATTATTATTTACTAACCATATATGTAATGACTTAATTGAAGTGTTGTGCTTGCAGCTACATACCCTTTTTCACACACACACACTAGTATTAGTAGTAGTACCCATGCCAACCCCACCAATCACAACAAGACTTGACTAAACAATAATAGGAATACTATCCCTAGATTCTCCACTAGTGGCAGTGGCACTTGATTCACCACCAATGGGAATACTGTGATGTGGTGGTGGTTGTGGATTTGAACCTAAAACAAATATAGGTGGACCTTGAGGGTAATGAGTAGTACCTATTGGTGATGAATATGAAGAATCAAGTCCAATGACTGGTTTAACAAGACCTTTTGATTTTGACCCTGATGGAAGTTGTACCTGAAGTGCATACCAAATTCCCTCTCCTCTGGGACCTAGACCACCACCTTCAAAACCCATTTTTTCCACAATGCTTGCCCCTTTTCTATATTTGTCTTTCATTGCCTCATGGATTGCACCTAATATTTTAGGGACTGTAGTAGTTATTTGAGTGGCCTCAGCCTCATACTGATCATCATCTTCACTCCTCTCATGTGCTGTTGTGGGATGCTCCATATTCCACAATTTGCTAAACTCTCCATCCTTGTCGATGGTCTCAAATTCTGCACTTGTCTTTGGTTCACCGAGATTCCTCCTCATAGTCCAAAAATCATTTATTTTGGTTTGAGTCCAATAATTCTCTTTACATTCATGCAAAATTGATTTGGGCATAGTTTTCTTAGATGGATTAGCAGATTTTAGGTAGAAATTGTAGGACCTCCTATTTTGGATGCCCTGGCCCTCCTTTGTTGTCCTCTATGTGTGCAAGGCCATCATTTGTGATGAAATTTCTTCTGTTGAAATGTTATTATCAACTACAATTTTCTCCCTCTTTTTTAACCTCATCCCAGGAGTCCATGTTTCTAAGCTTTTCTAGCACTGGTTTACTTTCATGTTGACATAACGCTGAAGAGTTCCCATTTTTCTTAAGCCTTGCTTGAACTACAACAATTGGATCATACTACTAGAGACCCTCATCACCAAAGTTAAAAACTGTCAAAAAATCATGTGCCACATTGAATGCTTTTCTCTCAAATGTGAACCCTCCACATGAGAAAGGCAAGGAAGGAAATATTCTCTTCTTTTGCTGACCATGGAAGTGCCTATCTGTGCTCTCCAATTTCTGTACATACTCTAATGTGAATACCCTCTCTATCACATGTATTGGAAGTCTGTATGGTTTTACTGCCGATCCGTAAAACCTTAACACAGTGAATTCTTCCATGAAGAACTAGTCAACCAATTCTATTTGACTTCCAAGTTGAATGCAATCTCTATAAGACACATGCAACCTAGGCATTGGAGTGCTTGTAATTTTATTATACATTGGTGCCAAAAAGAAGTCTACAAAATGGTTGTAGTTCTTTTTGTTATCATGCATCCTTATCTTTGGTGTCCAATCATATTTTAGACACTCTGTTCTCTTCCTAGTCTTCTTATCAATCTAATAGCTCACAATTTGAAGCTTGTTGGTCTCGAATATTGCACGATACTTGGATAGAAGGAGATATCACAAGTAGGATGAGAACCTAAATGTCTTACAGGAACCTTTTTTGATCATTAGTAATTGTTTTTACATGGATTTTACAATGTGCTCAATAAAATTATATCTTACTGGCTGACCTACACAATGGATATTATTAATCATTTCAAGAAGGCTTGCACCCACTTCCCTATCATTTTCCAATCCCAGGCAAAATGACAAGAAGTAAATATTATCCCCAACCCATGGAACAAAAATCTTAGAATCATAAGGAGGCTTATGATTCTGATCCAACGCAATACCAATACCACTCTTTATTAGACCTTTGATAAATGAATCTCTGTGACTTGGATCGAGACTCTCATAATTCCCTGCCAGCTTTTCAAGGTCAATTTGGACATTTGAGTTTTGGGCTTCAAATCCTAGGTTCAACAAACAAGCAAATTCTTCCTCATTTATGGATAGAATTTCCTCCTTTGTATTTTTATTGACAATTGCTTTTTTATCTTCATCGTAATTTTTGGCACAGACCATGACAAAATCAGGGCAAGGGAATTCTTCAGGTAACACCAGGCTTCCCAATCCAACATCCCACGATGCGATTTTATATGTTCTTTGTTGTAACATTGGGTTGAGAATAATAAATTTTGCCCTGCATGGATCTGCCGCCTTACTAGACAATGCATATCTAATATCTATGATATGCTTTTCACCATGGATAGCAGGGTCATAAATATCATGGTATTCATCAGTGAAACCTGGTGTTTTTACCAGTTCGGTTAGGTACATTTTGTTTTTCACTTGGCTTCTTGTTGAACTATTGCTTCCCATTTTCCCCATTACTATTATTGTTAATAATTCAAAATAATGCTAGATAAAAACCTGAAAATGCTAACCCTCAAATTGGACCATGAGATTACCAAAAGCAAAAAAGGTGGGATGTAGGTGTTCTAGATTTTACCCAGAATTTCTATTTCACTAGATTGGCGCAGATAGTCTCTGTTGCAACTTGCATTGCTGAATCTACTAGCTTCTTCTAAATCTCCCTCGATTTATAGGTTTGTCCATGAAATAAAATACAATTATGATTTACGAGTCTCTTATTTTGAAAACTCTGAAAAGTAGAAAAGTAATACCTAAAGGGCAAAATATCTAGAATCATGTTGTAATTTTATTAATTACTATTAATAACTATTCGATGCTGAAGGACAAAACTTTCATTACTTCAGTATAAATTCTGAGGACATTAAGACTCATGTTGTAATTTTATTAATTATTATTAATAACTATTCGATGCCGAAGGACAAAACATTCACTACTTCGTAACTTTATTATAAATTCTGAGGACATTAAATATAATACGTTCAATTCCGGGTGAAGTTCTCACAAATGTGGTCACTTTCCACATTCGGGCTGAAATCCACCCTAGGCCGTTGATCTTTGCTCATCCAACAGACAATGGTACTTGTTTACAGATGTAGTGGGTCCCATGCTTTCTGCCATTTTTCTGGCACGTCACCATACTCGTGTCACTTTTCGGGTCTGTTTTTTTAAGTCTATTTAATCATTTTAAACTTCTACCCGAAAAAGAGATTTATAGTCTATAGACTATAGACTTAATTATATTTAATTAAATTTAAAATGTTCAATTCTGGGCGAAGTTCTCACCAATGTGGTCACTTTTCACATTCGGGCTGAAATCCACCCTAAGCTGTTGATCTTTTCTCATCCGACGGATGATGGTACCTGTTTACAGATGTAGTAGGTCCCACGACTTCTACCATTTTTCTGGCATGTCACCATACTCGTGTCACTTTTTGTATCTGTTTTTAAGTCTATTTAATCATTTAAAACTTCCACCTGAAAAAGAGATTTATAGTTTATAGACTTAATTATATTTAATTAAATTTAAAGTGTTCAATTCCAAGCGAAGTTCTCACCAATGTGGTCACTTTCCACATTCGAGCTGAAATCCACCCTAAGCCATTGATCTTTGCTCATCCAATGGACAATGGTACCTATTTACAGATGTAGTGGGTCCCATGACTTCTGCCATTTTTTTGGCACGTCACCATACTCGTGTCACTTTTCGGGTCTGTTTTTAAAGTCTATTTAATCATTTTAAACTTCCTCCCGAAAAAGAGATTTATAGTCTATAGAATATAGACTAAATTATATTTAATTCAATTTAAAATGTTCAATTCCGGGCGAAGTTCTCACCAATGTGGTCACTTTCCACATTCAGGCCGAAATCCACCCTAAGCCATTGATCTTTTCTCATCCGACACATGATGATACCTGTTGAGAACTTGAGTGTTGTCAGATGTCGTCGGTCCCATAATAAGAGACATTTAAATTTAAACATGTGCAATAGTTTGAGATAACTATTAAATATAATGTTAATATTATTTGTAAAAAATTGAAATTCAAAAATAGTATAAAACATGAAACTTAGTTTCTAGAATAAAACAAATAAGTAAATAAAAATATAAATTTTGATATACAATTTGAAAGGTAAAATTTTAATATAAAAAATAAAACATTCAATATTAAATCTAAAATATTAATTTAAAGTTTAATAAAATTCTTTGAAAATATGTTTACGATATATAATTTTAAAAAATAGTTTAAAAATATATATAAAAGTTCAACATAAATTTAGTGTATTAATTTTAAAAAATGTGCAGTCCTCAACCTATGAAGGCGAGCAAATTTGGAAAGTACAAATGCCAAGGTGGTGATTAATTGTTGCAGAAGGAGTTGTCTGCGATAGGTTGCACGAACGGAGGAAGGGGAGGATGGCAAGAAATATTTTTCTTGATCTCATGGCATTAATGCCTTATCGTACACATTCATTACCCGACCTATAAGACGGAGGCAAAATTTATTACCTTTTCATCTATGTACCAGTTTTTGCTTTGAAGCAGAACAAATCTATAGTTCATAGCTTCTATAAGACATTTTTTGTAGGAAGTGCTTTTGAAATTGCAGGTGACCATGGAGGCAAATTTCACACGTCGAACATACAAGAAGTTGGTTCCCTTTTTGGGCAAAGTATCTGATAAACAAATGCAAGGATTGTTCAGGTTTAAGGAGGAGAAGTTGTGGGCGGTAGCTCAACTGATGCTTGCAGAGGAGGTGGCAAACATCAGTCACCGATATCGAACTAACATGGAGGTTTACTTTCTGATTCTGGCGTGGGCCTGTGAAGTCAAACCGGAGGTGGAAAAGGTAAAACTCACATTGGTCAAATTGATTGATGGGGATTTTTTGATTAACTTGGACTCAATCTTGGAGTGGGTGATGTCGAGAGTTGGCATTCAAATTAAGGAAGGGGACGACCAGAAGGAATTGCTTCCTTTTATTCGTGGCCCAGAGGATGAAATCAAATACCAGTGTCATGAACGTGCCCGAGTGGGGTGGGAAGTGATGAAACTCTTTGTGAAATTAACCAGGGTGGGTGAAGTATTGAAGGCTTTGCATGTGGTGGCAAGGATGGAGGCTGGTAGGGAATTAAGGGATAGGGTTGAAGAAGGAAGGGCCATACAGCTACTGGCAAGCTTGGAGGGCGACCCTGACATCGGGTGCCTAAATTGCATTCCAAAAATGAAAGCTAAAGCGGCAAAAGGGAAAGCATCGACCTTCAAGGAGGGAAGGGATTGGGAGGAGGTGACCCAGGGGGATAGTGAGATTGATTGAGTAGCGTATTGATAATGAACTGATTTTTTTGTCTGCTTGCTATAAGCTATGGCCAGTATGGTTTTCTCTTTGTTTGTGTTTATGCATGAATGACTGCAAATTTTGTATCTTGAAACTTTTGAATTAATAGAATGAAAAAATCTTTACCGATAAACTTTTGTATCTTGAAACTTTTGAAATTTTGTATTTTGAATGACTATATATTTATAAAATTATAATCAACCATAATTAATGTACAAATAATTAATGGAACGAAATGACTTTTTTTTAATAGCATTACAAAAAAAAGATCATAGTATTAAATTTATTTCCATTGTTTAACAAATAACTGAAATAATGTAGCTCATATACAAAAAGCATTTGAAAGAAATTAATCAATAAAAATGAAATAGAATTATAGAAAGCATTTTTATATCCATAAGACTATAAGAGGCAAATTGAAACAAACTGGAATTTGAAAAATTATCATTAATATTTATGCTTTTGAAATTTACAATTTTTTTGTTTGAGAATTGAGTCCCCCCAAAACTTAAAAGCCAAAATGAGTGAGCCATTGGCACTGAGCCTATTAGGGTTTGAGGACATAGGAAAAAAAAACTACAGGGGGGTGGGGCTAGGGCACAAGTAGTGGAATTGTTTACAATTTTGCCCTAAGAATCTGGCCCTCCTTCCATGTAGAATTATTCAAACAACATAAGCTGAGAGAATTCTTCAAGCCACATGTAGTTTGGAAAGTGGTCCAAGAGGAACCATTTCTGGATGAAGTCACTGCCAATCCACGCTCATTTCCTATGACGCATCAACTGCTCTGCATTTAGGTTTAGGAGAAACGGTTTCCTGGCCACTGACACTGTTTGGTCAGGGAGGAGAAGCTTGGATAATTAACTCACCCAAGGGATCCCCACCCTACTTCTGCAAGGATGACAAGAGTAATGTCATCTCCAAGGAAGTCTTCCTTAAAAACCTTCCTCAATAGCATCAACATATCCACCTTGCCTCCTCCTAGGTCCAGAAGAGACGCTAAGAAGAGAGATGTAATGTCCGTGTTAACACGGTAGCTATTTTCATTTTGTAGAAACTCTCTACCCAACACCATCCGCATAGCCTCATTGGTGAACGACCCAACCTCATTGCAAACTAATTGGAGGGTTGGGTCTCTAACGGAGCCTAGAAAGGCCCTCTGGTCCTTTGCATAAATGCTTCTCAAGAGGATGGGAGTGTCCATATTGAGAAAATAGATTAACAAATTAAACAACCTGAGCCTATAAACTTAAAATACCATGAGTTGAAGCTCTGATGATTTATTTACCAAATGGCTAAGGCTAATTGAAAATGAAAGAAGCAGAGATCGTATATAAATTGTTGAAGCTCTTGATTGTAATAATTACTTCTTTAACTGTATTAACTGCTATAAATTTTTTTAAATCTTTCGTATCTCTGCAAATCTTTCCCATAAATGCACTATTGTGCAAAAATGGAAACAACTATGAACCAGTACCAAATTGGCAAGTATCACATTGGAAGTCGTGGGGACAGAGTGGATTGCAATGAGTGAAAATATATATATTAAATGAACAAAATTATTGATCATGATTTGTGACATTTGATACGTGTCTATTGAATCTAATTCCATTTCGGGCACTTTCTGGTGAGCTATGTTCTCTTTAGAAAATTGGGCCGAAATAAAGCTTCAGCCATTGATCTACGATCATCGAACGATTTAAAATCATTAATATATTTTAGTATGTGTCACCCTTCACGTGTCAAAGAGGTCGCACTTATTGATACATCATGTAGAGTCTGGGCTCAATGTATTATGTGATGTGATGTACTGATGTGATGTGATGTGCCTTGTCTATTAATGGTAATGAATTCATGAAATCACCAATAAATTATATATTGTACCATAAATAACAAAATATTCACCGAAACAAATTAAATAATTTTCAAGCGATGGAAAAAAATCGCCAATACATTTAAATGATTTTCAAGCGGTGGATAAAAATCGCCAATACATTTAAATAATTTTTCCTTCGGAGTAAAATTTTTTGCTCATACAATTATAAATTTGTTCCTTTTAACAAAAATTATTCGCCTCCCACAATAAATATTTTCCTCATAGAACAAGGTATTATTTGCCATAAATTTATGGAATTTTCGTACCCTAGAAAAAAAATCGCCAATACAAAATAATTTTTTCCACATTAATTTTTTTTTTTTTGTCATCGATATGAAAGTTTCCCCCTGAAAATAATGTTTGATTCACAAGGATTTTACATAGTTGCTCGGGGGGGGGGGGGGGGGGGGGGGGGGGTGGTTCTTAAAGTTATCCCTGATTGGAGGAAGCTGTTCATACTGCTGCATATACTTTGAGCTGGGTTCAACTAAGAGCAAACATCAAAATGACACCTTATGAGGTGGTATGACCGGAAGACATCAGTCAAATAATTCAAAGTATTTGGAAGTAAGTGTTTTATTAAAAAAGATATGGATGGTCTAGGCAATCTTGACTCCAGGAGTGATGAAGGAATCTTCCTTGGTTACTCATCTAATAGAAAGTCCTAAAAATGCTACAACAAAAGACTAAGAAGAGTAATTGAGAGTGTGCATGTAAAAGTTGATGAGGAAATATACAAAGGAATTTAACCACAAGTTAACTGATATGATGATTTTGGTGATAAAGGTGAGGAAGCTCAGTTAGATAATGAATCAAAAGAAGCATCAAAGAAGGCTCCCAACTGGTATGTGTAGTTGAATCACCTAGAAGAGAAATTTTTTGGAAATAAGAGTGATGGTGTGCAGACTAGAAGAAGACTTGACCAGAATGATGAACAAGTCAACTTCTGCCTCATGATTGAAGTAGAACCTAAAAACTTCAATGAGGCCAACAAAAGACAAGAATGGATGGATGCCATGGAAGAAGAAATGCAATAGATTGAGAAGAACAATACTTGGGAGTTAGTTCCTAGACCGGAAGATAAGAACATCATTGGCACTAAATGGGTCTACCAGAATAAGATGAATGAAGAAGGTAAAATTGTTAGGCATAAAGCTAGACTAGTGTGCAAAGGATACTCTTAGGTAGAGGGAATTGACTTTGAAGAAAAATTTGTATTGGTAGGTAGATTAGAAGCAATTAGAATGTTTCTAGCCTTCTTTGCCTACAAGGATTATAAAGTATATCAAATGGATGTCAAATCTACCTTCCTAAATGGAAATTTGGAAGAAGAATTGTACATGAAGCAACTGGAAGGGTTTTTGCTACATGACGATGAAACATTTGTGTGCTGGTTGAAGAAAGCCCTATATGGTTTAAAGCAATCTCCTAGAGCATGGTATTCAAGATTAGATCAGTACTTGAAGGAGCAAGGATTCAAAAAGGGGAGTGCTGACAACAATTTGTACATAAAGAAAGATGAAAACCACATGATCATTGTCGTTGTGTATGTAGATGACATTATCTTTGGACGCAACAAGGACATCCTCCACAAAGAATTTGATGATCAGATGCAGTCTAAATTTGAGATGTCAATGCTTGGTGAATTGACACACTTCCTTGGTGTGTAGATATTACAACAAGATAAGGGAACATTAATCTCACAAATCAAGTATGCGAAAGAAATGTTGAAGAAATTTCAACTGAAGGATTGTAAATCGGTAAGTACCCCCATGGTGACCGGAAGTAAATTGAGCAAGAATGATGAATCACTGGTAGTAGGTCAGACTTTGTATAGATCCATGATAGGTAGTCTATTGTATCTAACTGCTTCTAGACCGGATATAGTACATGCAGTGTGCATGGTGACCAGATTTTAAGCTGCACCGTAGTCACATATGAATGCTCTAAGAAGAATCTTTAGGTACCTACAAGGAACACTCAATTATGGATTGTGGTACCCTCTGAAAGGGGAATTCATCTTGGAAGCATATACTGATGTTGATTGGGCAGGTTGCATTGATGACCGAAAGAGCACAAGTGGTGGTACATTCTTCCTAGGTGACCGGTTGGTCTCATGGCATAGCAAGAAGCAAGACTCAGTCTTCCTATCAGCTACTAAAGTAGAATACATTGTTGCTGCTATATTATGCTCTTAGGTGCTTTGGATGAAGCAGACCCTCAAAGACATACAGGTGGACATCACAGATCCTATACTCATTAGGTGTGATAATTCGAGTGCAATCAACATAGCAAAGAATCCAATGATGCATTCTAGAACAAAGCACATTGCTATCAAGTATCATTTTCTCAGAGAGAAGGTTGAAAGACATGAAGTAAGGATGGATTATGTTCCTACTGGAGAACAAGTAGCAAACATTTTCACTAAATCATTATCAGTAAGCACCTTTGAATACCTAAGACACAAGTTGGGAGTTGTGTCATCTGACTTATGCACTTGAGAAAGGCATGATTTATGTGGTTCAGGGGGAGCTCATAGTAGTCTAAGGGGGAGCTTGGTTTGGATCTAAGGGTGAGGGTACAATACCCTTTATCATTGTGTCAAAGGGGGATAAATGTGTCTTGAAGGTTCTTGCAGTAAGTTGACATCAATGCCAAAGAGGGAGATTGTTGGCAATTTGGCATTAAGTTGTCATTGATGTCAACCAGTTTGGCAAGGTGATCGGTATGATGACAATACATATGAGTGTGTGGAGATAGAAGAAAGGTTACCAATAAATGTGACTTGTGTCATCTATTTTTAAAGAGGGCTTACCGGTAAGGCATAAACCAGGATGAAGGCTGTTTGTGTGTTATAAAGGCACAACAACTGGTGAACGGAACAAAAAGGATGGTTGATAGTCATATTGATAAGATAAGCTAAATCGGTAGTCAACCTTGAATGATTAAGAATGTCAAACTGACATAGGAATCCAAGTAGAGGTGGATGTCAACAAGCATGATAACTAAATGCCAGGTGGAGGTACCGCAGAGGCCGGTGGAGTGTGCATCGAGGAAACAAATCTGCAGGCAGGTCAACTTTTATGAGGAACTTGCAAGTCACGGAGGATGAAAGAAGATTGCGGCTCGAGGAAAGAAAGATGGAAAATAAATCACACTAATCTTGCAAGAAGATCTATTCTTCGTACGTGTTAGGTGAAGGAAACAACAAAGCCATTAATGGCGAGTGACAGAGAAAAGCAAAAAAGCATGGTGCAAACCTCTAGATTTAGAAAATGCACATTGGAATGCAAAGTTCTACTTGTGATTGAATGTATTTATAAAGATTATATCCCTAAAAAGAAGATTGAATCAAAAGGGATTCAGATTAAGTTGGAAAAGGAAAACCTAACATGACAGTGTTTGAATGCATTCTTGGTGGGAATCCATGATTATAAATACATAAGCTTGAAACAAAAAAGGTTGATGCTTGTGGAGAAGAAGAAGAGTGAAGAGAGCTTGAGTGCATTGAAGAATCATCTACCTTAGAGTTTATTCTAAGTAAGTTGTAGAGTGAGTCAACAAGAAAACTGGTGAGAGGGTTTAATCGACAGTGTCTGAGTACTGATATAACTGTAGTAGGTCCAATTGCTAAGCGAATCAGTGAGGTATGGTAGAGCAAGGCAACATCCAAGTGTGACACATTGAGTTGTGAGACTATGGGAGAGAGAGAGAGAAGAGCTACCAATAATTAGAGAGTGATCTCACAACCGATAGTATGAGATCCAATAAAGAAGAGAAGACTGTCAATCGACGGTAACATATTTGATCAAGAGTTGCATAACTCATTTGCAACAAGAAGCCATAATTGTATCTAAATTGTATTTCAATATACATCACCAAGTTGGAGCTTAGTGTAGGGGTTAGTGCTCTTTGGGTTGGTGTCCTAAATCTTTGTAATTCATTGTTTCTTTTGTGAGGCTGGATTGGAGCAGTAGTGTTCAACAATATTTCTCATGAAGGTTTCTCCCATATTGGGTTTTCCTCATACATTTGGTGTTGTGGAGTGCATTTGTGTGATTGTATTCTTTGGTCTCCTCATTTTCTTTATTGATTTGATTCTTTAGTTCTTAGGATAACAACCGGTATTCTAAAGTTGCCTTAAAAGAGAGAATAGTTTAGGAACCACTGATTCACCCCCCTCTTAGGGGTACTTTGAGTTCAACAGGAACACCTTGACCGATCGCTAGACATGCCTATCCATAGCATGCACATTCTCATCAGGTAGGAGCATATCACTTATCCTCTTTACTTCCTTACCGGTTCTCATGCTCACTAGTAGCCATCCTGATGACACCATGTCATCAACCTTCAATTGATTCCATCTAAGGCATCTGCATACCGCTTGTACTTTCTATCTTCATCTGCTCCACTTTTCCATCTATTGGTTCCCAAAACCATAGATTGGAAAACAAGAAGACTGGCCAATTCCTCAAGTAGTCCAATCAGCCTTGGCCAACGAACAGGGATGGTCAAAGACCAAATCCCTCTACACTTAAGGCTCCACTTAACCTAGGTGACTGTGCCTCTTCCTCTTAAGAACAAAAGAGGTTATTTATAGTGGATTTAAACCTTTTAGTAAGTTTACACAACTAACAAATTATTGTTCTGCAACTATGCTTTATTATGTTCTTTAACTGAATGCTTTGAAAATAAATTATTGTGAATGTATATTGAAAATGAGATTGCTTTTAGGACTTAAATGAAATCTACATAGGTTAGTTTATAAAGGATTTGGGAAAAATATTTCTCTATCAAGGACCTTGAATGCATACAGATCAAAACCTTAAAAGATCAATAACATACTAGTGCCTCTATCTAGGGATATATATGACACTTTGTGGACAAAATATCTTATCAACTCAAGAGACAATTTCTCATCAACTATGAAGGTTCAGTATGCGTAAGAACTCAATCTTTCACTTAATACAACAACATTTTCTTCACATCATAGAAAATCTATGAACAACTTTATCAAGAGGACAAAGATAATCATCAACACAAAAGTGTACACAATATTTGGAAAAAGAAACAATGAACCTTGTATATTAATCTTCTAGAAATAATTGCATACATAAGCTACACTTGCAGATAGTCCATTACAGATTGCTTGCACAAAATGATATTTCTTCTTCCTATAGACTTCCCTAATACAAAATTACATTTAGTCCTTACAACAGTATGTTGTTCTCATGATTCTTCCCCCCTATCATCGGTTTTGTTATCCCGTTATATACATAACTGAAGGGATGCAAACAAGCTTCAAACTGATGCGTCTACTCCTAACGACTACCTAATTTGCAATTGAAGACATGTAATTACAACATGACAAACTACTAAGTTCACAGACTAAGATCTTAGGCATTCCCTTAGTTTCTTCCACTTGTATACTCCTTAGTACCATTGTTTTCTCGATAAACAAATCCTGTGTGAGAGAAAGAAAATTAGGTATTCATTAAGTCAAACATAAAAACTTACCTTCGACTGTATCGACATGTCTTCCCAATGACATCTCCTTGCACTTCACCATCCGCCGTAACAATCCTATCAGGATTTGACATAGCATAAAAATCCTCCTCCCAACGTCCCGATGAGTCTTAAATCTATGTTACTTTGTCGGTATAACTCATACTGATATCCCCACAAATGCTTTTATCTTCATTGAGGGTCAGAATAGCCTTTTTTATATTCCTCCCGAAGTCTTGATGTTACTCCAATGCACTTTTGTGCTTTATACCTCTATGTCTACTTTATCGGTATAGGTAATACCGATGGTTCCACCTTCCGATTCTCCATGTCATCGGGGATCGGCGTAACCGTTTCTACACTATCCTGATATGGTCATTTTCTCCGATGGACCCGCCTTCAGTTCCCTTCAGTCATCAAGCACGACATGACATGAAAACACATTTCCTTGATGACCTAAGTTACCCCAATGACATGATCTATATCAATGTAAAATATTCCAATGACTACACCTCTCATTGGGTATCGTAATAAATCATTTCACACTTCTCCGATGCTAGAAGTCACCTTGATAGATCCGCCCTCTATGGAATTCTACTCATTGGGCATCAACATAACTTTAGAATGTGTCTCTGGTATCATAAGCTTTCCCGACGAGTCCTCCCGCGCTTTACTCTCCTTTTCGGGCTACTTTGGTCTATTGGTGTAAGTTTTTTGGTTCTTTCCCGAAATTTAACATTTTCTCCGATGAACCCATCTTACTTCTGGTCTGCACCTTTTACTTTGGTTCTTCTTGTTGCTAAGTCATGAAGATTAATTGGTGAGCTATTTCCCATCACGGTATAGCGACCACCATTGGATCATCTGCGATCATCGTCCGATCCGCCTGATTTGCTTGATCTTTAGCCATCATCCTCACCAGCTTGTTGTAAAACTTTTGTTTCCTCGGGATGTGTGTGCATGCATGGGGTCCACTGGGTTCAGCCTTCTTCATGCCAAAAGCCATTTGTCTTTCAACAGTATGGATGTGTGTGACTTTTCATTTGAATACAAAAGATATCTTCTCCACAATCGATTTGGGATAAATGGTTTTATGCCTCCCCTTCTATTGCATGTGTTCTATGCTCGAGCCTTTTCTTGAAAACCTCTGAGCTCAGTTTGTAGCCACGTGACCCATGGTAACTATGTTTGCTTGGAAGTTTCTAATTCCTTTTCTACTGCTCAATTTGTGTAGGCTTGGAGGACTGGCAATGCCAATAATAAGGCATTTAATCTTTTGGACAACTCCATTTTCTTCAGTTATGCCCCTGCATATAAGACACCAACAGTAAATGTTTGTATGATGAAAAGGAGGGATCCATATTTAGCATAAAATAGTTTATAAAAATATGTGCTAACAATGGCTCTTTTGGGGATGTATGTTCTCTTTAAGGACATAGCAAGATCCTAGTTATCTCTGGAAAGCAGACCAAAATGAAAATTGAAAACACATACAGAAAATGAAAGGAAAACTACACTACTATAACACAGGAAATACTCCCTGATCATCAAGAGAAGAAATTCTTGAGGTATTGAGCATGGACTTGGAATTCCAGCACTTTGCCATTGGTATCCTGCAAGTAATATGATCTTTCTCCACTTTTTTCAAAGATGATATAAGGTCCTAGCCAGAGTGCATCAAATTTTCCATGTTTTCCTTTGTCTTGGTCTTTGGCATTCCATCAAAGTGCCCATTCTCCCTCCTCAAAAGTTCTGTCATAAGCCCTTTTATCATGTAAAGCCTTAATCCTCTATTGCCTCTGAATGTTTCTTTGCCGAGCCTCTCTTCTACATTCATCCAACTTAGCCAACGCCATAAATCTATCCTCCATAAAGTTCACCTCTTCTGAAAACTCTTCTGTTACATATTTATAAAATAGGATCAAATTAGTCAAGGGTAATCTTGCTTCTTTGCCATATACAAGCTTATATGGAGCAAATCTTGTGGACTTCTTGACTATCACTCTATCAGCCCATACTGCTAATATCAACTTCGAATCCCAAGCTCTTTTATTATCACCCAACATCCTTTGGATAATCTTCAACAAGTTTTTATTGCTGGATTCTACTTGTCCATTTCCTTGGGGATGGTAAGGTGATGAATAGAACAAATTGATGTCATAATTTTCACAAAAATCAGAGAACTCATCGGATCTGAAACACATCCCATTATCTACCACGATTTTCTGAGGTACCCCAAATCTAGTAAGAATGTTTTCCAAAAGAAACTTTATCACAACTTTGCTGGTAGTTTGTCTTGTGGGAATGAATTCAACCCACTTAGTAAAATAATCAGTAGCTACCAAAATCCATTTATTCCCACCACTATATTTGTTTATTATTTCCCCTATGAATTCAATACCCCCCATCTGGAATGGTTCCTCTGAATGCATGGGTCTTAGAGGAATAGCTCCATTATACTTAAGCTTCTCTGAAATTTTTTGGCATGCTTCACATTTTCTGATATAAGCATGACAATCCTCAAAAATTTGGGGCCAATAATAACCGACATTAAGAATTTTATGAGCAGTGGTTTTGGCTAAGAAATGGACTCCGTATACACCTTCATGTAAGTCTCTCAAAACAACAGATGATTGACACTCATCTAGACACAATAAAAAGAATACCATCTCTATTTTTCCATTATAGATCTCTATTAAGTAACACATACTTAGATGCTTGAAGCTTTAAATTTCTATTCTGACTATCATTTAAACTATCTAGACATTTTATATATTTTAAGTAATATACAATATTTGTACACCAAGTACATCTCTCAATGCTAATTTTTACATCTTCCAACTCTACCTGATTTACCTGTGCTGCTTCAAAATTGGATTCTGCCATTAAATTTGCCAAATGCTGACCCCTTACCATCTTTGTGATTTGTAGATCAATATTGAATTCTTGGATCTGATTTATCCATCTGCATCTCCTTCTAGTAGTTTCTGATTGTCTGAAGATGTCTTTAACAACAACATTTGGCACATATGCAATGATAGTGGCACCAACCAAATAGGGTCTGAAAGATTTTATAGCTTTCACAAGAGCATAAGCCTGTTTTTCGTTCAAATCATAGTTCAATTTAGATGTTTGTAAGGTTTTGCTAAAAAATGCCATTGGCTGTTCATGGCCCTCACCATTCTTTTGTAACATGACAACAACAATGGTATGGAATGAGGCTAATGAAAAAACTTGGAAGGGTTTAGAGAAATCAGGTGATTTTAATATGGGGGGTTCCTTGATGGCTCTTTTGATATTTACAAAAGCTTCAAGAGCTTCATTAGTCCATTTTATTTTAGCACCCCTTTTCAACATTTTAGCAATAGGCTTTATGACTTCAGAGAAGTTTGAAACAAATCTTGTTACAAAGTTATTTTGACTGAAAAAAGATTGAATTGCTTTAACTGTTTTTGGGATTTGAGTTTTATCAATAGAAGAAATCCTTTCTGGATTGATTTTCTCACCATCTTTTGAAACAATATGACCTTACAACTTTCCTTTAGTAACCCCAAAATGACATTTTTTAGGATTCAAAGATATGCCATATTCCAATGCCCTAATAATTTTTTTTCTAAGTCGTTACAATTATCTTTTGCATTTTTAGAATAAGCAGTCATATCATCTTGGTACACTGCTAAAATATGATCAATTAACCCTTCAAAGGCTACATCCATAGCCCTATGGAATTTAGATCCTACATTTCTTAACCCAAAAGGCATACTTTCATACACATAAGTTCCCCATGGTGTAGTAAAGGCTATCTTGTATTTCTTTGACTCCTTGACCTTAACTTGGTTATAGCCTAAAAACCCATCCATAATAGACAATAATTCATTTCTTGTAACCTTCTGCAACAAATCTTCCATGTTAGGCAAAGCATAGTTATCCTTCAAAGATGAAACATTTAGATTTATGAAATCTACACATAACCTAATATCACCATTTTTCTTTCATACTAGTACTAAGTTTGACACCCATGTTGAGTGCCTTATAGGCTCAATAATCCCTGCATTTCTCATTTTCATTAACTCCTCCTCCATCTTAGGAGCCAAGGTAGGGTTTATAGGCCTTTGTTTTTTTCTGAAGGGTTTAACATCCAATTTTAATGGTATCTCATGCTGAAAAAGGTCTTCTCTATATGCTTTAACTTCATCATATGACCAAGCAAAGACATGCCTATACTTCCTCAATAAATTTGTCAATGCTGTTCTAATCTTAGGTGTAAGCTTCTTACCGATGTATACTTCCCTGGGATTACTTTCACTTCCCAAGTTTAATTTTTCAACACCTTCACACCCTCCTGAACTAGGTCTAAAATTAGCCATATCTTTGTTATCAAACATTCTTTCCAGCTCTACCAATCCCTTCAGGATTTTATTTGTCTTCAGCTGCAACACCTCCTGCCCAAGTACTGTCTCTTTTCCATCCTTGTCTTCTACAAGTCCATTCCAATCAATCTATTGGTCTGCATATTGATCTTCACAAAAGAGAAATTTCTGTAGATCCTTGTCATCATCAAACACTTGCCAACTCTTAACATTATCAGGAACAAATGGTCTTGTTTTAATTTCAACTTGTGTAATATCATCAAAAGGGATATCATTATGTTTGATTGCTAAGTTAGCCATGAAGTCCACCAAAATATTATTGGACCTTCCAGTCCAATTAATCGAAAAATCATCAAAGAGTTCAATGCAATCCCAAATCTCATTCCTGTAACTTCTTAATTTTGTATTTTTTGCAGAAAATTTGCCTCTAACTTGTAAAATAGCTAATTTTGAATCACCAGAAACTGTTAGTAACTTAATGCCATGTTTATTTGCTATTTTAAGTCCTAATAAGAGAGCTTCATATTCAGCAATATTATTAGTAAATTCAAATGCCAATGAGAAAGAACATTTAAAAGATTTTCCATTAGGTGAAATAAACACAACTCCTACTCCATTTCCATCCTTACTGCATGCACCATCAAAATACAATTTCCAAATTAAACTTTCATTGTGTTTAACAACCTCTGTAATTTTTTCAATTTCTAAAGGTTTAGAAATACTTACCTGAAAGTTGTCCATATCGAAATGGTGAAAGCAAGTTACTTGATCCGGATCCACTTCCTCTATGAGGTAGGGAGATCTTGGTTCTCTGTTGATTCTTACCTTTTCTCCTTTGACCGGGATGATAGCATATGATAGATCTAATTGCACATATCCACCTACCAAGTTCGACCATTGTCTGGATAGCAGCATTCCATAGTTCGCATGCACTTGCACAACTATTACATCTATTTTATAGGCAGTGTCTAGACAAGCTAGAAACCTGAACTCAATATCTTTTATGATCCCGCCTACTCAGATTGACCTATTATCCAATATTGCATAACATTTTCCATAAGGGATATCTACCTTCATTCCCAACTCTTTCATGACATCCTCTGGCATAATATTTACTACTGCTCCCGAGTCTATCATGTAGTTTCTTACCATCTTATTGTTTATAAGCAGTGTTAAATAAAAAGGATCCACTTGTGCGAAGTTTTTGGTAATGGACGTGCCTAAATATACCACAAGAGGATCTTCTTTTGACTTTGGATTTTCTTTATTGGCATCACCCACATTTGATATGATTTTCAAAGTCTCATTCTTGTAATTTGGAAATTTCATCACTTCAAGCAAAGGCATATAAATTTTTACCCGAGACAACACTTGAGACATAAAAGTTCCACAGTTTGAAAGAGGCTTACTGATTTGTTTTTTCTCCATAGGCTTGACCAATTTCGGGGCATCAATATTCTTTATTGGTTCACTTGGAGTTTCTTTCCCTTTCTTGTCATTTACCTCCTTGTTCACATTTTGTTTTGAGACTTTTGTGAATATTCCTGCAGGCCTCCCCTATTCAGGATTCACTGTTCTGTTTCTTAGCTGGTAATTACTCTTGGCCTGGGCAACAACAACCACTGTGAATGCTCTCTTCTCCTCTTCAGTCAAGTTTCTCAAAGAAGGCATTGCTTCCTCTTGAAACAATTTTCTCAAGGCAGGGATATCTTCATCATCATCAGAAAAAACCTGCTATATGCTATACTGCTGATGGTTTCTCATCATTTGCACATTTGAATGTTGCTCTTGCTCAAATGAATCCTCATCTCTACCCCACATAGGATCTGATGACAAAACATTAACTGTAGGCTCATATTGCTCTGCTTGATACCAATCCTTCGTCAAGCCCTGTGCAATCATGCATTGATCTTCATCATGGGGAAGATTGCAGACCTCACACCATGGGAAATCTCCCATAAAGTTATTTTCCCTCTTCAGTGGATCTAGAGTTTCTTTACTCAGATTTGGTTTTATTGGCTTGCCATCCTTCCAGTTGGTGTTATAAGGCATATCATGGAGTCTAGGCCTATTGAAATTCATTTGTCTATTATTTCTGTATGATGGTTTTTCATTAATACTTTGTTTACCTTTTATGTCCCTAAGCATGTCGATGATCTGAGTAAGGTCATCTTTCTTGGGAACCCTAGGATTATATAACTCTGGATCATCTCTTTTAGCAATTTTCCCAGCAACCATCCTATTGTTCTCAATGGTTGCAACAATCTTGAAGGCTTGTTGTAGAGTATTAGGTTTATGAGACAAAATATCATAATGGGGTTTGCTGTCAAAAGCACTCAAATAAAAGTTAACCAGAAATGAATCAATAGGTCTGACATATCTGGGTATTCTATTTAATACTTTATTAAATCTTTTATTAAACTTAACAACTGATTCATTTTGATTTTTCTTTATACTTGTTAATTCACGAGATGCAAATGAAGGATCATTGTGATCTCCAAATTCTTCCAAGAACAATGTTACAAACTCATCCCAATTGTTGATACATCCATCAGGAAGATTCCTATACCATTCTCCTGCATCTTCTGTCAAAGATTGAACAAACAACTTCATGAATACATCCTCATGATGAAACTCAAATTCTTCAATAATATTTTTTACATTAACTGCATATTGTTCTGCTGAATTGGTTCCATTTCCTAAGAATTTGGGGATTGCTAATCTTAAATCACTAGTGATCTGATTTGGATAGCCAACAATGGCAGTGAAATCCAATTGCCTATATCTTTCAATGATCATAGGCCGTTTGCCACCCTAATTGTTGCTTTGATTGTTAATATTTCCTCTACCGAATCCACCATTATTGCCATAATTACCATTGTTCCAATTGTTTCCACCACCATTATTATTAAGGTTATTTCCATGTTTACCTCCATTTCCATTATTGTTGTTTCTACCTCCACCATTACCATTTTCATAATTGTCATTGTTAATTCCATTATTTCTATTATTTTGGTTGCTACCATATCTATTACTTCGTCTATTATTATTTATAATATTACCTCTGTTTGTGTTATTCTAGTCTCCATCATTCTCTTCATTTCCATTTCTTCCTCTATTATCTTGGTTGTTTCTATTCCTTTCTTCATTTTGATCCCTATGCACGTCCCCCCATCTTCTGCTTCCATTTAATAATGGGTTATCAAAGGTTCTAAAAGGTTGCTCTATTTTTCTTATATGAGGGGACTATATTAAGGTGCTGTTGGCTTACCTCCCTCATCTTTACTTTTCTTTTCTATCCTTCCTGATCTAGGGGTTGGAATTTCATCCATTTGTATCCCTAATCTTTGTAATACCCAATCTTTCTGTCTCCTAAAATCTCTTGCCCTTTTGGCTTCATCTACATTCAAGTATTCCCGTTTAAGTATGATTTCACCCAATTGCTTGTCCTCCTCAGTCAAGATTTGATCATGGCCATCATTATTATATTTTGCATTTAAGGCATAAAATGGGGTTTCCTCTAGATTTTCAGACTTATCACCGGATGAAGAACCATCCTCTATGCTAGGAAACTTTTTATAACCTCAGGATGCCATACTTGTTATTGATTTCTTTTCTTTACGCCTTTTCTTTGGACTCAACTCAACAATATTATCCTCCTCTTTATGCAAACAAATTCTTCCCTGCATCAATTTTATTGATAAATGTCTAGGGGTTTCTCTTATTTTCTCAAAATACAAACTATTATTCATGTATTGAAATGTAGAGTTGCCACCTCCTAAGAGGAATATATTACCAACTTAACTGATCTTCTGGGATCCTCCCTCCAATAGAGTCTAAAAGAAACTACCAAATATTTTGAAAACTTTGTAAGACAACTCCCCAATAGAGTCACCAATCTGTTGGTTCCCAAAACCACAGATTGGAAAACCAGACGACTTGCCAAATCCTCAAGTAGTCCAATCAGCCTTGGCCAACAAACAGGGATGGTAAAAGACCAAATCCCTCTACACTTAAGGCTCCACTGAACCTAGCTGGGTGTGCCTCTTCCTATCAAGCACAAAAGAAGTTATTTATAGTGGATTTAATCCTTTTAGCAAGTTTACACAACTGGAAATTTATTGTTCTGCAACTTTGCTTTATTATGTGCTTTAACTGAATGCTTTGAAAATAAATGATTGTGAATGTATATTGAAAATGAGATTTCTTTCAAGACTTAAATGAAATCTGCATAGGTCAGCTCATATAGGATTTGGAAAGAATGTTTCTCTATCAAGGACCTTGAATGCATACATATCAAAACCTTACAAGATCAATAACAAACCAGTGCCTCTATCCAGGGATAGATATGACACTTTGTGGACAAAATATCTTATCAACTCAAGAGACAATTTCTCATCAACTTTGAAGGTTCAGTATGCATTACACAAACAATAAGAACTCAATCTTTCACTTAATGCAACAACATGTGATTCACATCATAGAAAATCTATGAACAAATTTGTCAAGAGGACAAAGATAATCATCAACACAAAACTGTACATAATATTTGGAAAAAGAAACAACGAACCTTGTAGATTAATCTTCAGGAAATAATTGTATACATAAGCTGCACTTGCAGATAGTCCATTATAGATTGATTACACAAAATGATACTTCTTCTTCCTATAGACTTCCCTAATAAAAAATGACATTTAGTCCCTATAGCAGTATGTTTTTCTCATTATTCTTCCCCCCCGTCATCGGTTTTGGTATCCTGTTATATACATAACTGAAGGGATGCGAATAGGATTCAAACTGATGTGTTTACTCCTAACAACTACCTAATTTTCAATTGAAGACATGTAATTACAACATGACAAACAACTAAGCTCACAAACTAAGATCTCAGGCACTCTCGTAGTTTCTTCCGCTTGTATTTTCCTTAGTGCCATTGTCTTCCCAATAAACAAATCCTGCATGAGAGAAATAAAATTAGGTATTGATCAAGTCAAACATAAAAACTTAGGTTTGGCTGTATCAGTATAAGTCTTCTCGATGATATCTCCTTGCACTTCACCATCCGCCATAACAATCCTATTGGGATTGAGCATAGCATAAAACTCCTCCTCTCGACATCCCGATGAGTATTCAATCTATGTTACTTTGTCGGTATAACTCATACCGATATCTTGATAGGCACTTTTATCTTCTTCAAGGGTCGGAATAGCCTTTTTCTATTCCTCCCAAAGTCTCGATGTTACTCCGATGCACTTTTGTGCTTTATACCTCCAAGTCTGCTTTATCGGTATAGGTAATACCGATGGTTTCACCTTCCGATTCTCCATGTCATCGGGGATCGGCCTAACTATTTTTGCACTATCCAAATACATTCTTTTTCTCTAATGGACATGCCTTTAGTTCCCTTCAATCATCGGGTATCAACATGACATGAAAACACATTTCCCCGATGACCTAAGTTACCCCGATGACATGATCTATATTGGTGTAACTTATTCCGATGACTACACCTCTCATCAAGTATCAAAATAACTCATTTCACCCTTCTCTGATGCTAGAAGTCACCTCGAGAGATCAACCCTCTGTGGAATTCTTCCCATCAGGCATCGACATAACTTTAGAAATGTGTCTCCGGTATCATAATCTATCCCAACGAGTCCTCCCGCACTTTACTCTCCTTTTCAGGCTGCTTCGGTCCATCGATGTAAGTTTTTTGGTTTTTTCCCAAAATTTAACATTTTTTCCAATGAACCCATCTTACTTCTGGTCTACACCTTTTGCTTTGGTTCTCCTTGTCGCAAAGTCATGAAGATTAACCAGTGAGCTATTTCCCATCATAGTATAGCGACCACCTTTGGATCATCTGCGATCACCGTTCGATCTTCCTGATCTGCTTGATCTTTAGCCCTCATCCTCACCAGCCTATTGTAAAAATTTGGTTTCCTTGGGATGTGTGCACGTGAGTGGGGTCCATTGAGTTCAACCTTCTTCATAGCAAAAGCCATTTGTCTTTTGACAGTATGGATGTGTGTGACTTTTCATTTGAATACAAAATATATCTTCTCCACAACCAATGCGGGATAAATGGTTTTATGCCTCCCCTACTATTGCATGTGTTCTACGCCTGAGCCTTTGCTTGAAAAACCTCTAAGCTTAGTCTACAGCCATGCGACCTATGGTGAATGCATTTTCTTGGAAGTTTCTAATGCCTTTTCTATTGCTCGATCTGTGCAAGCTCGAAGGATTGGCAATGCCATTCATAAGGCATTTAATCTTTTGGACAACTCCATTTTCTTCAGTTATGCCCCTGCATATAAGACACATGTAATAAATGTTCGTATGATGGAAAAGAGGGATCCATATACAACATAAAATATTTTGTAAAAATATGTGCTAACACCGTCTTCATCATTAGATTGAACATCATCTCAACCGGTTTGTCACGGTGACAAACTCATCACTTCTGTACTCTTTCTTTTCTGTCCTGGTAGCTTAATATGTCTTTTATATCGGTCTAGTGCATATCCCCGATTTAAAGCACTTGAGGAATCCCTTTGATTCACTAGTATATCCAATGTGAGTTCTTCATTCACTTGCCTTCTACTTCTGTCTTCTCTCACAAAACTAAGATGCATACTCTGTGTAATAGAAGATAAGAACCACTTACCAGTGGGAGTGGATTATTGTTATTTGCATCCTGCAATGCACTCATGTGGCTTCCTTGTTTGTGCAACATATCTTTAAATAGAAACATATGATATAGTGTGGGCATATTTATTGTTAGTCATCTCTTCACAAAGTGTCTACATCTTTATCTGGTTGGAGTCTTGCTATTTTGCATCCACACAACATACTGGTAACCTATACATCCTTCTTGTACACTTGTCATAAGCTTGCTGGTTGACAACCACTCACTTAGTTTATTTGTGTTCTCCATGTCAACACATCATTTACTAGTTGGCATATTCTTTTTATCGGTGACAGACTGTACCGATAACTTGCCCATCCCTTCCACACAAGCCAAATACTAACTTGTATACTGGTGACTCCAAAGGTCATTCTATTGAATGAAATTCTCTCCCTTACCTTACTGGTGCACTACAACACTAGGTGATATCAAGGATATCTCATCCTTTATGAATCCATGACAGTTTTGCCCATACATCTCATATACCGGTAGACCTTCTATACCAGTTGACATCAATGACACCATTTGTGTTATGCATCAGTGACAACACTTCTCATCAATCTCCATACCAGTTGATATCATTGACAACACAATGCCAACAATCTAGCCCTTTGGGATTGATGTCAATTCATGTAGTATCTGACATACTACATAATCTTTCTCCCGCTTTGTATAATCCATGGATTCTTACACATGTAGTATGCTTTATACTACAAAATCCTTCTCTCCCTTTGACAAATATGGCAAAGGGCACTATTAGGGTCTCTCACCTCCTTGTATTTACCATTCACTATCAGATATTTTTCTCTCCTTTTTATCTTTACCAGATGCATCTCCTCCTTTGATACCAATTGGTACAATTTCTCAAGTTACAAGGTTTGAGATGGAGGACTCAACCATCAAATGACACCAATTGAACATGCAAAACTAATACTAATTATTAAATCTCTCAATTTGCAGAAGGGTGTGTCAGTGAATACTACTTACTTTCCGGTCAGACTACATCACCTCCCATTTGATATGCAAAACCCATTCTGACCCCAAAAGATGATACCAATTGTTGAGGCTAACATTGATACCAAATGTATCTCTTTTGATACCAAATACATGTTCTCTTGTGCAGTTAACTTTCTCTCTTAGCAAGAAACCCTCCTAGTGATCCAGTTGATTTCAATTGAGTAGGCATTGAAACATCTCACAAAATCGGAGAACCTCCAAAACACAAACATGTTGGCATTTGCATGAAGATTGCATTTATGAACTATTATATTGTCATTGATGTTAATTGTAACTGGTAAGAAGAGATGTTAGTTACTATTATGAGTCTAGATCGAATAGAGAAGTTGATGATGAAGACAGTCTGATTGAGCTTGAAGCATTGTTGGCCAAGCGGTTACCCAGAGGTACCAGTAAGTACAGAGGTAAATTACCTTTGAAATGTTTTGCATGTAACAAGATTGGACACATTGCAACTAACTGTCCTAATGGTGACAATGAGAATAAACATGGGAAGTACAAGAAGTACAAAGGTAAAGGCAGAAGAGAATGCCTCATTGCAGTTGATGGTGGTATCACTGATGAGGAATTTGAGGGAGATGCAAATGAATGCATTGTCTTTGTTTCCATTAAAGAGGATTTATCTGATCAGAAGGCATTAGTTTCTGTAGACACCTAAAATTGTCTAGTCTAATTAAATAAATATTTTATTTATTTAATTATCTAAGCCTAATTCTTCTATTAATTAAATATATCCTTATTTATTTAATTAATTAATTTATCCTCTTCTAGCCTTATTTCTCATTTAAATAAATAAATTTATTTATTTAAATTATCCTTTTCCTAAATTAAATAAATATCTTATTTATTTAATTGATCCCACTTCTTCTATTAATTAAATAAGTCTTTATTTATTTAATTAATTCATTAGCCTTTTCTACCCATGACACATGTCATTCATCTCTTAATTCATACACTACCTACCCATTTCATTATTTTATTATTTCTTCTACCTACCCTCTAATCATAGCCGACCTCCTTTTACACCTCTCAATCTTATCCGTCCATTTCATATAGTGTCTTCTATATAAGGAGATGCCTCCTTTATTATCAACCCTAATCAAGTATCCTAATCATTCATGCTAATCATCTTTTATGCAATTGACTACACTATGATCCTACTTGCAACCACATTCCGTTCTTTGTTGAGCTCTTGTGCATATAAAATCTGAGAGCAAATATATCAAGCAAGATCAATGGAGATAGGAAGAATGGAGATCAAAACCCTATTGGACATGTGATGGTATAATCTTTGTGATTTCATGTGATTTGCATTGTCTTAGGTAATCTTCATAAGTTATGGTGGATCTTTGTTGATTGTTAGGCTAGGGTTTGGTGGTTGAATTCATTTAGCCTTTCAATATTGTTATTATTGTTATCCATTTTCACCATATACATTTTGGCATGCCCGGTGGGACATGGATTTTTCTTAGATCTATGTTTTTTTTGCAGATTTTTCTAACCCTATATTGCTATTTTGTAAAACAATTTGGAGAATAACCTTGTGCAGCTAGGGTTTTGGACACAAAATCAAGATCTTGGAGAGATTCGATCATATCTCATAAACAGATTGGAAATTTTGCACCAAATTTTTTTTGCAGGTTGAAGAAAGTATCACGAGCTCTCAATCCAAAATTCAAAATTTTTGGAGCACATTTTCATTTTCTATGAAGTTTTTATGATTTTTCATAAAAAATTAATATTGAGAGAAAATGAGAGAATTTTTTGGATTTTCTTACATTTTTGGAAATCTCTCATAATTATACATAGGATCTGTTCTTTGTGATTTTAATTTTGATGTAAAATATTTCCCTAAAAATTGGATCTTTAAAAATTAGGGTTTTTCATTATTTTGATTAGATCTCACAAACAGATTCAAATTTTGACATCAAATTTTTTGTGTAGGTCAGGAAAAGTATCAGAAAGATTTAGTAAAAATTTTAGATTTTTTGGATCTATTTCTCATTTTGTATGAATTTTTTATGATTTTTTATAAAAAATTAATTTTGAGAGAAAATTAGCGAATTTTTCAGATTTTCTTACATTTTTGGAAATCCATCGGAATTATACATAGTATCTGTTCTTTGTGATTTTAAATTTGATGCAAAATCATTCCTCAAAAATTAGATCTTTGAAAATTAGGGTTTTACATTATTTTACTCATATCTCACAAACTGCTTGGATTTGTTGTAGAAAATTTTTTGTGAAAGTTTGGAAGACCATCAAGACTCTCGAATAAAAATTTTAGATTTTTTGGATTGATTTTGCATTTTATATGAATTTTTTATGATTTTTCATAAAATTAATTTTTGGAGTAAATTAGCAAATTTTTTGGATTTTCTTACATTTCTAGAAATCTCTTGAAATTTTACAGGTGGTCTTTTTTTATGATGAATCAGATCTTTGAATTGGTCAACAAAACACATTATTGAAGGCCCCTATTTCACAAAGTCTTTTGGATCTAAAATTTACCTAACTTGTGTGCTTGCAGGAAGGGGTGATTATTTCAAACAATCCAAAATACTAATAAATCTTTGTTGCAGATCCTTGGCAAGGGTTTTTGGATTTTTATTCTGTGCCTTGTTTTCATAGACTAGCAAACATTTCAATTGGTGCACTAAAATTGAATCATTGTCTTTTGTGTCTTGAGCAATAGGCTCTTTTTGTTTAATCTTTAGAGGGCTTGTCTTCCCGTGTGGTCATTAGGACTACTAGTGAGAAGAGAACGACCCAAGTGGTAGTGAGGAAAACCCACCTCATCCGAACCACTATAATCAAATGTATTCATGGTGAAAACTTTGAATAACATGTGCTGATTAGTTTATACCGACACTATGTCTCCCCATAAACCCGTTTGATCAAATTTATTTGATCATTTGTAGGGCGTAACCCCTACCGACTGGGAGCCTTCTATATTTACAGAGCTGAAAGTGCCGCATGTATGGCCACACGAGTGGATGCCCTTACTAGCACCTTTTTGTTTTAGAAGCCCAAATCCTTGTAGTTGTTGGGGCAGGAGGTCGGACCTCTGGTAGCGGCCCACACACATACAGTTCTTAGTAGAGATACAAAGTTCACCACGGGGAGTTTTCATGGGGACTGATGCTTGGCTGACCCGAGAAGTGAGTGCCGAGGGTGGAGCCAGTGAGGTCAAGCATCTAAGTATCCGCTCTGAATAGCGTAGCCTCAGGGGTAAAACCTCATGTGGGATCAACAACTATTGTCTTGGCCAGCCATAAGAATTGTGCTTGACTTATTTTAAACATTCAAAACATTCAAAACCAAACAACAAAACATTGTGTCTTTTGTGTTTTCAAGTGTATGCAAAATATTTTTACATCAAACAACACACTTTTCTTGGTGTCATTTTGAGTCTAAACACTTGCAAACATTGAGTCCTCATCAACATTGTGTCCTCTTGTCACAAAAAATAGTCAAACATTCAGATTTGGTCACAACTTCACAAATTGGAAAAATTTTACAGTCAAGCAAACAAGAACAATCAGTTTCGGAATTCTTGAGCTTCCTAGGTTGTTTCTCCAGTTTTTCATCTAGCATTCAACTTGTATTTGGGTCTCACAAAATCTATCATTGCTTTACACCTTACATTACATTCACATTTTTCTAAACTTGAGTCAAAAGGTCACTTGCTTGTCCTCATCATACTTTGTCAACACACTACATACAACAACACTTTGCTAAGTGGTCCCTCATCAAGGTTTCTTACCTTTGGGTCTCATTTGGTTTTACTTAGAGTCAAGGTCAACTTACCTCATCAAGAGAAACTATCCTCTCTTTGGAAGTCACACCTACTCTACTACATACATACTTGGTCTTACACTTTGGACATTACAAGTACACTTCAGAATCATTTACATTTCATCCAACTCTTGGTCTTCCATACTCTTTCCATTTTTCATCTAGTCTCACTCATCTTGGTCAATACCTAGTTCATGGTTGAAACCCGTCTTCAAAAATCTAGGAGAGAAACTAAAGAGGCTCAAGAGTCCACAAACATGAGTTCTTATGAGTATGACAATGAGATCTTTTTCAATTCTAATCATACTACATTACCTGACATGGATGCCTATAGAAACAATCCAAATGTTGAGAACATGGACACTATAAACAACAATGCTACACAAAATGACAATGTGGACAACTTTTCAGTACATTCAGCAAATGTGGAAGAATCCATTATGAATCCCCATTTCAATCGATTGGTTGAGGAAATAATGAGGAGAGATAGACAATACTTCTTACACATGATGGCACAAAGTGGAGCCAAGATACCTCATGATTTTGACATGTCTCAAATAATGGAACATAGACCTTTGCAACAACCTCACTCCAATATGGATCAAAGGAGACCTAATAGTGGAGGAAATAGAGGACCACACATGGTACCTAAATCACCATCAGCTTTGCTTCAAAAACCAGAGGTCCCACAAACACATGGTCAAACATATGATACTCACCTTCGCAGACCATTATGGAAGTCTTATGGAGAAAAATATGCTCAATCACATATCAATGCTAAGGATCAACCACCAAAGCAATGGGATATTCCAAGGCATGCTCAAAATTTGGACACAAGGAAACCTCACGTCAAATTTGGGGGCAATACAATAGAACATGACATGCCTGTAGAGTATGGTATACATGCGCAAAATAGATATGGTGTTCCTCAACATGAATCTATACCAAGTGCTCCATATATGCAGCATCACTATAGACCTCCTCCATATGAACATGTGTATGATCAATATCATCCATATATGCAACAAGCTCCTCCTCAAATTGGTGTCTCAAACATGGGGTATGGTCCAAGAAGTTGATCTCCACCTAAGAGCAATTTGGAGCAACAAATCAGGTACTTTCAAAAGAAAATGGAGGACATAAATACACCGAAGCCAACATACACAGTGAGAGACATATGTCCTTATCCATTTGACGAGAGCATTCCAATGCCTCCTTTTCCTACACACTTTGTGATGCCTAAATTTGATAAGTATAGAGGAAAAGGGGATCCTAAGGCACACATAAGACAATTTTTCACAGCTTGCATTGAGGTAGCATTAGAAGAGACATATTTGATGAGATTATTCCCACAAAGCTTAGGTGATCAAGCTATGGAATGGTTCTCCCAACTTCCACCTAGTATTAAGTCATGGGGTGACCTAGCAGAAGCATTTATTCAACATTTCTGCTACAATATAGAGACAGACATATCAGTCACTACTTTGTGCAACACCAAGCAAAAAGAGGGAGAATCTTTTGCATCATTTTTACAAAGATGGAGAAATCTAGCCAGCAGATGCTCTTGTGAGATTCCACAAAAACAAATGGTAGAGATGTTCACCCAAAATGTTAACAAAAAGATTGGTTATGACTTAAGGAAAGCTTGTTTATCTACCTTCAAGGACGTTATCAAAAAAGGCTTAGCAACAGAAAAGGTCCTAATTGAACAAGGAGTCATTAAGATATTTAAGGAAAACAAAGATGACTTTAAAGGAAAAGACAAGCCAAGATTTTGGAATAAAAACAAGAACACAATCAATGATGGTGTTGTTGATGCCAACACAGTGCGACCTAAATTCATCTTTTCAGGATCAAGTTCTACAAACAATCAAGTAAATACTCAAACAACTTCCAGATCACAAAGGAAGTACACTCCATTGGGAGAACCACTTGAGTCAGTTTTCAAGAAGCTTGTGGCAAACAAGGTAATGACAGCTCTAGATTTTCCTCCATATGAACCAAAGGTTAAGCCAAATTGGTGGAATGATGATGAGTATTGTGAATTTCATAAGAGCAAGGGTCATAAGACAGGAAATTGTCATCGACTGAAGAACATCATACAGGATCTCATTGATAGAGGTGACATTGAGATTGAGGGACATTCATCTAATCAAGAACATGAGATGTTTAAGGAACCATTCCCAAAAAATGACAAGGGAAAAGCTAAAGCCACAGATGACCAAGCCAACTATACTAGAGCACCTTACAACTATGATTCAACTATCAATAATATCTTGATGGACAATTACGTCTCTACTATTATCATCAAGGACAAAGCATCTGAGAATTCTACTCAGAGACCCAAGATTGTCCTAAAAGGTGTTGGATCTTCTTCCGAACCTACCTTTGAATGTCACGTTACAACCCGTCAAGGTAAAATTACTTTGCAAGGTGCTCCAGCTAAAAACACCGCCTCTTCATCAACCAAACCTGAGTATGACCTTGTAGAACAGTTAGGGAAGACACCCGCGCTCATTTCAATCCTTGAACTATTACGCATATCCCCTGCACATAAAGTTATTCTTGACAAAATCTTGAGAGAAACTGTTGTTCCTACTGATTTGAACGTGGACCAGTTTCAAGCCATGGTGGGATACCTTTCCATTCCACACTCCCTTACATTCACAGAAGCTGATGATGCCTCCATAAGTCAGCCACATAATGCACCATTACACATTGAAGCCTTCATACACAAACATCGAATAAAACGAGTCCTGATAGATGGAGGAGCAGGTCTGAACATTTGTACATTGAGCACTATTAAACAATTGGGATATTCCGACAAAGCTGTGAATTCTACAAACAAAATCACCATCAAGGCATATGACGATGAAGAGCGTTCATCCAAGGGCACAGTCACCTTACCTCTCAGAGTTGGGCCAGTTACAAAGGATGTGGTTTGTCAAGTCCTAGACATCGATCTCACATACAACATACTCTTGGGATGCCCATGGATTCATGAAATGAGCGCAGTCCCATCTACATATCATCGATGTATCAAGTTTCCACACAATGGAGTTGAAGTGACCTTCAAAGTAGATCCAAATCCATTCATATATTGCAACAATCTGTGACCTAGATCAGAAATAACAATCCCAGTCAATCGCGAAGCTGTTCCTTCATCGGCATATGTGGATCCTGAATCCTTAAAAGCTTCTACATCCAAACAAGTAGAGCTCAAAGACAAGTTCAAGATTAAAGACATGGAATGTGGTGAGTATATCTTTCATGTTGATCAACTCTCATTGTCTCCTAAGACATTCAATCTATAGGAACAATCTACAAACAATTTGCAATATCAAGGAATTGGGTGTGAACCACCTAGTGTTGTGGCTACTGAGTTTGAATGCAAATCTCCTCTAGTGGTGCAAGCAACTCTTGATATTAATAGTCCTAAGAGTGGTTCCAGCAAAGAATCTATTGAGCATATCGCCAACCCTCTTGATAACTCACATATCCTTACCATTTCATCCACTCATTCCATTTCCACTCCACTTCTAGACTTGGATCAACAAGAATCACAAAAGCCCTTAGTCATTGGGGATCAAAAATCAAGCTACGAAAAGAAAAATCGAAAAGTCAAAAATAAAGAAAAGTCCTTTAATTCAAATCAAAATCAAAAGCTACTGGACTCTGCAAAAATCAAGGTCAAGGATAAAAATCCTATGAAGCAAAAAGAGAAAGAGTTGATCTCCCCTAACACCAAAATAATTGGGGGCAAAAGTTCTACAATTTTAAGTCAAAAAGCATACTTGTTGATCCTAAGTCTACATCATGCTATCATACTTTCACTTCTTTTCACAGTCATAAGCCTTCATAACTCATCCACTTGTTCCACACATCATTTCCCTTCTGGCGATACATCATGGACTTTTAATGGAGCTTCCTCGAAGGACTTTGTTATCAGGGATGCCCAAACTTCTTTAGGTGACACGCATACGGGCCTGTGTAGTCCACACATTAGTAATTCTATCTCAGTTCCTTCATCGAGGAAGACATTCAATCAAGCTACACATCATTCAGTCAAGGAACAATACATCTACAATCACAAAGTCCAGACTTGCACATTTGAGGTAGGGGACTTGGTTCTCAGAGAAAATCCTAAAAATCAACAAGACAGAGAGAAGAAGGGAAAGTTCGAACCAAATTGGCTTGGTCCTTACATCATCACAACAGCATATGGATCTGGGGCATATCAGCTCTCAACTACAGAAGGTGAACCTTTGGAGGATCCTATCAATAGCATGCACCTTTGTAGGTTCTACACATAGCTCTTCAGAGTATCCTAATTCAAAAATACAAAAAAAAATTATAAAACAAAAAAATCGTTACTTGGTGAAAACCTGGCAAACAGGCGCCTTGTGACACAAAAAACATTGAAAAATCGAAAAAAGTAAAGAGAAATAATTTCGTCCAAAGGTGAAAACCACTTCGATGGTGCCCTGGGCAAGTACCATGGTGAAAACTGGGTCACCAGCGCCATGCGTAGAGACATTGCTCCTCCCTCCTTCAGGATTCCCTTTCATCCTTTCACTTTGCACACACTCACATCCTATTCATTCATAATAAACTTACCCATTCCCATCATGGCTTGTTATTGATCTACCCAAGATTGGTTAGCCATTCATAATAAACCTCCCTTTTCACCTCCCTTTCCATCCATAATAAATCAGATCCTATCTGTGGCTAAGGCAAATCCTACATCTAGTAATGGGTGTGGAACTGAGAACATCACATGTTTCGAGGAGTATAGTTTCTTCCAGCTTTCTTTAGTCTATCCGCACACAATCTGCAATAAAGTAAGATTTGCATCACAGATCCACAATAAAGTTTCATCTTCTCCACAGTAATGTATCAGTTTCATGGATTCAGTCAGTTTTAGATGAGACACAGCAGCAACAATGGGCTTCAACAAATCAAATATTTCAGCAGACTCAGACAACATTATGGTTCAGTGCTATCTATCCTTTCTGTGAAAGTGAACATTGTGACCACAATCAAATAAAACTTATACAGGTGATAAGAGACACTAAACTTGAGGACTACAGTGGATGTTGGTGTCGAGTCTTGGTTTTCTTTTGATTTCATCTTTTTTGGTGACATGTCTTTTAGCTTTGCCGAGATGTCTCTGACTAGAGCTTCTATCTCCAAGATGTCTTTGACTAGAAAGGCGAGGATGGGGTATTGTCACCTATTTGTATTGTTTGTCTATGGATTGTCTCTTAGTAATGCTATGACTTGTCCAAGGATATGAGGACACTGTGAGTCTAGTGTGAACTGGGGCATTCCTTGTTTGTGACTGTCTTATCTCCATGCAAACAGGTACAATGACTTTCTGGGTCGAACATATGCCTCGATTGTCATAACCTATTTTTCCATAATAAAGCTCAATGATGATAACGCACAAGAAGCTCTTTCACTTTCATATCTTCTATCTTCCATCCCCCTTTCTTGACTGACTTCCATCGTCCTTCTCAAATCCGCGTAGCCTGCTATTACATGACTGAGTATAATGACACACCAAAAACATTTGCATTTCATGTAGCTGCACCTACATTACCACATATAAGTATTTCATACATACATATAGATATCACAATTGCATCACATCCTGCACACAACACCTGTTAGCACAATTTACATTTGCATTATCATATTCATCTGCATTACTTACATTCACATTTGCATCATGCATACACATATAAAACATAAAAAAAAAATAAAAAATACTGCATTGCATCATATACATATTTGCATCCATATCATAAGCATCACATAAGAACATCTCATCACATAGGTACACATGTATATAGCTGCCGCAAAGATGAATCATCTCATATATATATATAAAGTGTCATGGTACAATGATGTCAAAATCATATGGCTACAATCACCCGCAAGTGTCTACATCATTATACGAAATGGTACAAAACTGATACAGAGGAACTCACTGATCACTCCTGCCAACACTATTGGTACTGCTAATCCTATCCATGTCATGGTATCCCATGCCACGTGTCTTGGCCCTCATCTCCAATCTTGGATCCTAGAACACTCATCTCAGGGCATCCCTGTCTCCATCTCAATCGTACGGAATCAGCTCCCCATCAATCGGTATCCGCATAGTCCTATATACATCCTCCAGGGTGACTGTCATCTCACCCATCGGCAGATGAAACGTGCACATCTTAGAGTGCCATCTCTCAGCCAGTGCAGTCAGCAAAGCCATGTTTGCCCAAAACTCAGGCACATACAACACATGTCTCAAACCCATCTCCTTGATGGCAGCTCTATCCTCGAGCGACAACTTAGGTTGCAACCTCTGCGTCGACGGGAATGTCTCCTGTGACTCTAGCATTGGCAAATACTCCTATAGTCAAGAAAATCAATCATGTCAGTTATAGTGGCATTCACTGTTTATCACAAAATGCTACTTTTTATCTAAATGCATATTGCTATCTATCCTAATGACACTCACTGTTCATCACAAAGTGTTGCTATTTATCCTAGTGGTACTCCCTGTTCATCACAAAGTACTACATGTGTGACACTCCCTGTTCATCACAAAGTGTTACTCACATTTGCACTCCTTGTTCATCACAAAGTGCTGCTCATATTTTAGTACTCCCTGTTCATCACAAAGTACTCTATCTTGGTACTCACTGTTCATCACAAAGTGCCTTGATCTATCCTAGTCTTCCTAGAGGACCTGCTTGAGTGTATCCTCTTAGCAGCTTATCCAATCGACAACATATGTTTATCACAGAACTGCCGATTTGACCTAGAAGACCAAACTTGCATTTTTCAACGCAAACGCGCTTACATGACATAAATGCGCTCAAAGACTACATAGATGCGCTTGAAAAAAATAGACGCACCTTCTTGACACAAACGTGCCTATGCTCTGCATAGACGCACTTGGACATTTTTTGACACTTTTTAGACCCTAGTCCAAGCGCATTTATTACCCTATTCAACATGCATTAATGACAAAATTACATGCATCAAAGTACAAGGAGGTTTGGTGGTACTTACCGGCTCTCCTGCCTTTGCTGGCCTCTGAAATCGACGAACACGGTCGAATCTATGCACGAAAGCCATCGCTGCTGACTGCTCTTGCTCTATTTTTGCTCTACAATGTGCTCTCGTGGATGTGTCGATGACAATGAGGATGTATTTTCCCCCATGGTCTATCTTATAGCCTACCCTAGCCCTTGCATTCATTTCCCGAGTCAGTCTTCGTTATCCCGTGACTTTGTCACTTTGTCCGGTCAATCCATTCTATCTTGTCTTTCTTATCAAGAGATTGTCTGCAATCTTTTCAGACATTTTCATCCAATCTCTCGAGGGGGCATATCATTCCCATTCTGGGGCAACTCTGTATCAGTTCATCTTATCTTCTTTGAAACAATGCGACAAGCCACATTGTCTCAAAGAGGGGCAAAATGTAGACACCTAAAATTATCCAGTCCAATTAAATAAATATTTTATTTATTTAATTATCTAAGCCTAATTCTTCTATTAATTAAATAAATCCTTATTTATTTAATTAATTCATTTATCCTCTTCTAGCCTTATTTCTCATTTAAATAAATAAATTTATTTATTTAAATTATCCTTTTCCTAAATTAAATAAATATCTTATTTATTTAATTGATCCCACTTCTTCTATTAATTAAATAAATCTTTATTTATTTAATTAATTCATTAGCCTTTTCTACCCATGACAAATGTCATTCATCTCTTAATTCATACACTACCTACCCATTTCATTATTTTATTATTTCTTCTACCTACCCTCTAATCATAGCCGACCTCCTTTTACACCTCTCAATCTTATCCGTCCATTTCATATAGTGTCTTCTATATAAGGAGATGCCTCCTTTATTATCAACCCTAATCAAGCATCCTAATCATTCATGCTAATCATCTTTTATGCAATTGACTACACTACGATCCTACTTGCAACCACATTCCATTCTTTGTTGAGCTCTTGTGCATATAAAATCTGAGAGCAAATATATCAAGCAAGATCAATGGAGATAGGAAGAATGGAGATCAAAACCCTATTGGACATGTGATGGTATAATCTTTGTGATTTCATGTGATTTGCATTGTCTTAGGTAATCTTCATAAGTTATGGTGGATCTTTGTTGATTGTTAGGCTAGGGTTTGGTGGTTGAATTCATTTAGCCTTTCAATATTGTTATTATTGTTATCCATTTTCACCATATACAGTTTCTCTCATGGATAGTTCTGATGATTGGATCATAGATAGTGGTTGTCCACACCACATGACCGGTGACTGAAGTAAATCTCTTACTTTGAAGGAATTTGATGGAGGAGTTGTGAGATTTGGAAATGACTCACCTTGCATGGTGAAAGGAAAGGGAACCATTTTTCTTAATGGAAAGAGAAGGGTAGATGATGTCTACTGGGTTGAAGGATTAAAGAACAATCTTTTGAGTGTAGCTCAACTCAATGACAAAGGTTATCCATTGGAATTTGAGAATGGAATATGAAAAATCTATGGGAGCAAAGGTGAACTGATTGCAAGCGGAAAGAAGACAAAAGGTAACCTGTTTCACCTAAATACTAAAGTCAATAACTGTTTAATTGATAAAGTAGATGATAGTTGGCTTTGGCATCAAAGATTTTTTCATATAAATTTTGACAACATTGTCAAAGTTAGAAAGTCCAAGTCTGTAAGAGGTTTGCCATAGTTGGACAAACTGGTCAATGCTCTTTGCAAGGAATGTTAGTTAGGAAAGATGACATCCTCAAATTTTAAGAGAAAATCTTTCTCAACAAAACATTTGTTAGATTTTGTTCGTACAGATCTCTGTGGACCAATAAGGACTAAAAGTATTCAAGGTGATAGATATTTTATGATCTTCACTAATGATTGGTCAAGAATTATGTGGGTCACATTCTTGAAGGATAAAACAAAAGCCTTTAGTAAGTTAAAGGCATTCAGGGCCTTAGCTGAAAATGAAAGTGGTCAGAAGATAAAGTGTCTGAGGACTGATCAAGGAGGTGAATTTAGTTCAGAAGAATTCAATAGATATTGTGAAGACAATCAAATTAAGAGGCAACTTTTTGCACCTAGGACAACATAGAAAAATGGTATTCAGAGAGGTACAACCAGTTAGTTGTTGAAGCTGCTAGAATGATGCTAATACAAGGAGGTGTAGCAAAAGCTTTCTGGAGAGAAGTGTCTACACTATGAATTAGATATTGGTAAAGAGAGGCAAGGATAAAAATCCTTATGAACACTGGTATGGTAGATCACCTAATGTTAATTATTTTAAGATTTTTGGCAGTAAATATTTTATCAAGAGAGGTGACTATGTTAGCAAGTTTGATGCTAAGAGTGATGAAGGCATATTTCTTGGTTACTCCACCAAGAGTAAGGCCTACAAATGTTACAACAACTAGACAGAGAATCATTAAGAGTGTTGATGTCCGAGTAGATGAGTATCTTGAAGTTTCATGAGAAACCAATGAGGAGAAGAAGGAAGATGAACCTTACATTTTGATTTTGGAACCAGAACTAGTGAAGCCAGAAGCTGATGAAGTGAATGCTATAGTACCAATTCAACCATAATAGGTATATTCTGCAAAAGAAGATGATGATAGTGAGGAAGAAAAACTTGAAGATAATGATCATGTCATTCGAAGGTATGTGAGACTCAATCATAATCCTGACCAGATTATTGGAGATAAAGATGATGGAGTGTTAACCAGAAGAAGAATTAGAGAGAATTCTTGCATGATATCCACTATTGAGACAAAACTGCTAAGGAAGCATTTGGAGATGATCACTGTACATGGACCCTAGTACCTAGACAATTCAACAAAAACATGACAGGCACTAAATGGGTATTCAGGAATAAACTAAATGAAGATGTAGTAGTAGTCAGAAAAAAGAAAGATGGGTATGCAAAGGTTATGCACAGGAAGAAGGAGAAGACTATGGTGAGACATTTGCACTAGTTGCTAGATTGGAAGGTGTTAGGACTCTACTTGCATTTGCACCATATAGGGGATGCAAAGTATATCAAATGGATGTGAAGTCAACATTTTTGAATGGAATACTAGAAGAGGAAGTATACATTGAGGAACAAGATGGTTATGCTTTGACTGATGCAAAGGATATGGTGTGTAAACTACACAAGGAACTATATGGTTTGAAGAAAGCACCAAGGGCATGGTATGAAAGACTACATTCACACCTAATGAAGATAGGTTTTTAGAGAACCGGTGAAGACAACAATATATATATCTAGAATGAAGGAGATAAGATACTAGTTAGTGAAGTGTTTGTGGATGATATCATATTTGGAGGCAATGATGACATGAGTGATGACTTTATGAATGAGATGAAAAGTGAATTTGAAATATCTCTAGTAGGAGAGATTAATTTTTTCATAGGTTTAAAAATTCAGCAGATGAAGAGTGGTATTTTTATCACACAATCTAAATATTTGAAAGAGGTATTGAAGAAATTTGGAATGAGTGACTGTAAACTAGTTGGGACACCAATTGTTACAGGTTGTAAATTGTCTAAGGAGGATGATGCTGCATCTGTTGATGAAAAGGACTACAAATCAATGATAGGGAAACAACATTATGTTGTTCACAATAGACTAGATATTGCTCATGCAGTTGGTTTAGTTGCCATATTTTAGAAGAACCCAAAGGAGACACACATGATTGCAACTAAAAGGATATTCAAATATTTGAAAGGTACTATTGATTATGGATTATGGTATCCATATGCAGGTAACTCTGATTTGAAGATTTATACAGATGTAGAATGGGAAAGAAATGTTGATGACAAAAAGAGCACAACCGATGGTGCATTCTTTCTTGGAGGAAGAATTGTATCTTGGAGCAGCAAGAAGCATAGCTGTATATCATAGTCCACTGTTGAAGCTGAATATGTTGCAACGCATATGAATTGCACCCAAGCAATCTAAATGAAACACATTCTAGAAGGATTCAAGTTGAAGGTCACATAACTAGTAAATATTTTATGTGATAGCACCAGTGCACTAAATATTTTAAAGAATCTGGTGTTGCATGCTAGAACCAAGCATATTGAGCTGAGTGTCATTTCTTGAGGGAGAAAGAACAGAGTAAAGATGCGTTACTAGAGAATGTATCTACTAAGGATCAACTAGAATATATCTTTACTAAACCTCTGCCTAAGACTAAATTTGAGTATCTTATAGGTCAGCTAGGGGTTGTGCCCCTACATGAGGTCAATTGAGCAAGATGTGGATTACATCAGTCCCAGAGCTAATTGAAGCATCTTGAAGCAGGATTGGTGTAGAGTGGAGTTATTCCACAGGGGAGCATCAAGTTGCAAATTGTTGATGCAAAACAATGAATTATGACACTGCATGTTTTACTTTCACTTTGGCATTGTTGTCAAAGGGGGAGAAGAACTATATGATTATGGGGCGATGAACTATATGATTGATAGAGAGAAGATCCATAGCTAGTTACCAGCTGAAGACATGGAGACTCAGTTGAAGGAGAGTACATGGTAAAATGTAAACCAAGATTCTTATACCTATACCTATGTATGTGCATTACTCTCAATGATCACAATAAAGGGTATTGATATTTGTATTGCCATCAATGCCAAAGGGGGAGATTGTTGGAATTTGCATGAAGATTGCATTGATGAACTATTATGATGTCATTAATGTCAATTATAACTGGTAATGATGTTATTATGATGTTTGTTTTACAACCAGTAGGTGAGTTAGTGAAGGAAACTAGTATTACTTAAGAAGCAGTGAGATCAACCAGTAACCCTACTTGTTGATGTGCCAAACCCTAATCGATGGACCTTGGTGAATCAGTTGTATTGGTTTATGATCAAATGAGGAACAATAATGATTATTCCATGTATGCATGTTGTATGTGAAGAGTTTCAAATGGTTTTTGGTATGTAGAGATAATGGTTTTATTTTGGGAAAGAGCGAGTACATTGCATGAAGAGGAAACCACGTGATTAGTTACAAGATTCGATGAAGCGATGATCAAGGAGTGGTCGAGGTTGTCTTGAACAATGCATAATAATTTCTATGTGATATAATGGTCATACTTGAACCAATTTATTTGTAATCTTTATGAGATCTTAGGGTTGTGATGTGCTATCGACTTGTTGTTTTTCTTATAAGGTCGATGAGTGATTTTCTTGTAGTGTTGGAAATTTTGGATAAGTGTTAGGGTGATTGATTGATTGCTAGACCAAAAGGTGTATCTACAGTATGTGTGGAGGAAGATAGAAACATGAAAAGGATCTGATCAAGTAGAGTAGTGCTATTTACCATATCAACAAACCCCTGTTGTTCTCTAACAGTTACAACAGTCAAATCCCTTAACTGGGTAAGCTTTAACAAGCTTAGTGCTATCTAAATCCTTTAATTAGGTGATCCATTAGCTTGGAGATAAAATACTCTACCAAGGTTACTCCTACCAGGGTATTGCTTCTAATAGGGCATTATAGTCAATCCCTTAACTGGGTGGTCCCTAACAGGATATGTTCCTAACATGACTTTTTGTAAAAGCTTTAATAGGCTTGGCTCCTAACCAGGAGAACTTCAGAAGAGTTCAGAATACTTGTGGGTATTCATCCCCACCTTGGTTTTTCCCATTTGGGTTTCCACATCAAAAAGCATTGTGTCAAGTGGTGAATGGTTTTTGTGGTTATGTTTGATATGGTTAATTTTCTTAACTATTAAATCAACTTAGATATGATAAGATGACTGAATGTAATCTAAAATGTTCTTTTACTATTGTTAGTAAAGTATTTGGATGTTTTGGTTAAATGGTTTGGGAGTTTCAGAGCTATTATTCTATTAGTTTGATATGCTAGTCAAACCGGTAAACTGTTAGTGCTATTAAAATTTATAGTTTAGTGTTTGAACCAATTAGTTCTGAGATTGGCTTGTGAGTTTGTTCTTGAGGTTGGTAAAAGTTTAGTCAATTTTGTATCTACTGATTCACCCCCCCCCCTCAGTAGTTTCTCAGATCCTTATTGATTCATCATACCATCAAAACATATCAGTACAACCATAGACACTTTTAGTGTTAGGATTCCAAAAGATACCGAGAGGAGGGGGGCTGAATCAGTATCTTGTCGGTTAATGGTTTTTCTTGAATTATTAAATGAAAAGCATTTGAAAACTGTGTACAGGTAAACCAAAATTAATGCAGTAAATAAGAACAATAAACACAAGATAAAAGACACACCATAACATGATTTTTTAACAAGGAAACCCGGTGTGGGAAAAACCTCGGTGGGATTTGTGACTAACAATATTCACTTACTGGCCAATCAGAGAATATTACTATTACAATAGGGGCCTACACATGTAGGAAGGCCAACTACCTAAAGCTCACTGCTTAAATACAAAAGGGAAGTCTCTTTGACTTACAAAAGTGGATTATGAAAATCCAATGTCATGTACTGCTTAGAATCAACATCTGCTATGCCAGGTTCAGTACTAGTTTAAGCTCTGTAACTTCCAAAACCCTATTCCAAACTTTGCCTTAATATTCACATCTAATATCCATCATAGATACTACATACAAATGTTCTCTAAGATCTCATACTTATATATGAGCCTTATTACAATATGCCTTTTTGGCTTTCAAAAAGATATTACAATTAATTACAAAATATAATAAATAAAATCCTGTCAGCCAGGATGCCGACGAACATCTTTGCCACTGCCTGTGCCGGTGTCTGCTGGTGCCATAGGATTGTAAGGTTGCCATAAATGAAAATACCTTCAATCACCTACAATTTCTCATTGGAGTGTGCATTTTCCAACAATCTCCCCCTTTGGCATTGATGACAATACTCGTGAGAAAAATCCAAAAAATGTTGTCCAAAAAAAATATCTTAACAAAACTGTCAAAACTGTGTGCTCTGCGTGCTCCCCCTGACCAGGTGATTTCTTATGTCATATACTTTTTCTCATCTACTACTACTCCCCCTTTGGCATCAATGACAAAGGCTATCATTCAATGTCAATTGAGTGTAGTTCCTGTCCAATTCCTTGTAACTGGTTGATTACAATCTGATAAATTTCTGCTAAGGCAATATTTAGACTGTTGCTGAACCTCTCACTGCCCTTTATTGCTGCTTTTGTTATGAATTTTCTCTTCCAGTGTCTTAAGTCTTGGAACAAGAGCCTCAGAAATCTCTTTTCTCAAAGAGATGAGGATATCTAGTTTAGGACTTAGTCTGCAGTTAAGTTCTTTTGCCTTAACCTTTATCCTTTCCTTGTCTTTCTCAAGCTTTTCTATTTTTCCTTCAAAACCTGCAATTTCCTGTTCAATTACTGATATTGAATCCGATGAACCTATCAAGTTGTCAAAAATATCATTAATTTCCTTTTGGGCTATGTCGATCTCTTTATCTATGTCTTTTGTCAAAATGTCTATTTTACATGTGTCTCTATACAATTTCTTGAAGTCCAAAATTGTTTTGCCTAATACTGGTAATAAGGTTTCCATATGTTCCTTATTCTTCTTTACTGTCTGCTCAAAGAATTTTTCCTTTTCCTTATTCATTTTCTCTCTGAAGGTGTCTTCATTTATCTGATCTAGTGTTATTAGGTTGCCAATTATATACTTAGACAATGTTTCTAATTGGCTCAAAGATTCTTTATTTTCTATGTTACATTTTGGAGCTATCATCTTCAAAATTGGTAAAGTGTCATCTATAGCGTTATAAGCTTGTGCATTGCACTCTATTATTTTCTTTATTGAATCTAATAGTACCTCTATTACATTTGTAGGTCTAAATTCAGTCATGGATGTTCCAGATGACTGTCCAACTATTTTTACAATCTGTAAACCGTCAGAGGTTGTGATAGCTTTGCTTTCCTCTTTCTCTGGAGGATCAGTTTGAGATTCCATTTCTACTACCAAAGGCTTGGGCTTATCAGATGTGGCCGGTGGCACTATCTGTGAAGGAGCCCATTTCTCAATGTTTTTCTCTATATGAACTTGTTGCTCTACCAGTTTCTTAATGTCCTCTCTTGATGGTGTCTCTGTTTGTGTCTCTAAAGATTTTACTATGGTGTCCACTATCGATTTTTCTTTGTTTACCTCTGTACTGTCTACTACCAGTGACTCAGTAGGTTTTTCAGTTTCAGTATTTTCTAGTGGCTCAGTAGATGCATTAGTATGCACATCTATGGTCTCTGCCTTTCATGTGTGCAGGGGTTCATTTGATTTTGTAGTTTGTTGTTGTGCCCCAATTCCAATGTTTTCAACTGCAATATTTCCTACTGGTGGCTCAGTTGTTTCTTATCCACCACAATATTGACTTCCTGCGTGTCAATGTTCATTATGTATATCACCTTAGAATCAGGATTTGTATCCTCATGTTGTGTTTCCATACTCTCCATTGCCGGTTGGGTGTCAATAGTTTGTAACGGTGGAGTATCAGAAGGAGGTCGGGGTAAGTTATCTGTCACCTTTCTGCTTGGAGGTCCACCTACCTTACCTTTCCCCTTATCCTTGTCCTTTTCTTTTTGATAGACTTTAAAAGTCTTTGGTCTCTTAAGCTCTTCTTGTTTATGCTTTTCAATAAAGAATATATCCCACTTGTCTGCAGTCTCTTTTGTTATTTCATTTACTCTGCCTGCCATCAGTGCTACATGCCAGTGACCAGTTGAAAATACTGTCCGGTTAGCCTCACGGATTAATTCATCTATTTCTTGAGTGGAGTTCACTGGGTGAACTGCAAGTAGTTTTTCTATTTTTTTCTTTTTATCTAATTCCACAATAGCTACCCTTCTAGCTTCTAATCTTCTGTAAAGTCATTTGGTATATCATCAACAATCTCCATCAAAAATTTCTTATAGATGTCGAAGTCTAAGATTACACTATTTTCTATTGTCTCCTTTTCATCATTTGAAAGTGTGTTGTACAACTTGCTAATATTTTTCAATTTCCCATCCTCAGTTATTTCACTCAGAAGTTTGTCCAAAGGTGGAATAACTTGTTTTTCTTTCCTTTTCTTTGGTGTCAACTTCCTTGCCAGAGCCCTAACTACCTGTTGTTTTTTTCTTGTTCTTTTTGGTGGAGGAGCACGTGTCGGTGAAGGTTTTCTTTTTCTCACTAGTACATTTGGGCTTAATTTCCGACAGCTAATTGTCGGATTTGCGATGGCCAAACGTCGGTCTTCCGACAAACTTTACCATCAAAAACTCATCGTCAGAATTTTCGATGATGCCATTTTCGTTGGATTTCTGACGAATGTTATGATTGCTCCTCGACGACCGTCTGACATGGCAGTGACATCAGATATAGAGCATCCTCATCGGATGTTCCATTAGTTGTCATTGGAATTTTGACGGCAAGAGATGATGTGGGTCAAACGACTTTGCCATCAGTGAATGAAAGCATTGAACGAGTTCTATTTTTAAAAATTACTTTAAACATTTTAATTTATTTGATTCAGTGTTATTTGCAAAAAGTGATTATCAATGATGTTTCCTTTCTCCAAGAATTATCTAGGATCTTTTCGTCAGATAATATGTAACATCGAATGACTAAATTTTATCTTTACAAATGCTTATTTAATTTAATTATTATTTGAGCGTGAATTAAAATTTATATCTGTATGAAAGTAGAACATACAAGCTTTAGAGTCATGTGCAAGAAAATTTCCTAAAAGAAAGCAAGTAGGCATTATCTTGAATGACATAGAAACAAGCTCATTAGCTGCCTAGAAGAGAGCAATTGGAGAAAAGAAGAGGAAAGTGTTAAAGGGTGATAAATAGATAGAGAGTATGTAATACAAACAAACAATGTCTGGAGTGTCTGATGTGACGTCTCTAATTTATGTCCGGAGGGTCTAACTGGTTTTGGAGTTCCCGCGAAACCTATTGGGCCATGCTTGGAGGAAATCAATGTGTTCATGCAAGGAGCACCTTTTTTCTATTATGAGAATGATACTTTTGCACCTAGGGATATTTGGAAGTCAATATCCAAAAATTTCTATAGTGTGGAACAAGAGTTGGCAGACTCGCAGTATAATTGTCAGCTTTCAGAAGACCAAGAGGTTATGTACACAATCTCCCAATAGAAGAGCAACCACAAGAATTACCTCTCCCTCCAATGACTATTCAGGAAGCACTTCCTCAAACAAAGGACTATTTTTTTTCAAAATTTTTGAAAAATAAAATTGAATTTTTTTTTCGAAATCCATACGATAATAGCCAAAATGGGGAATTTTTTTTTTCTCACCAAAATAGGTTGACTTTATAGTCGAAATTTATGGAAATGGCCTCCCGGATTCAACGGTGATGTCCAAAACACTGTATGACGCCCCCAAAAAATGAAGATTCCCAAATCCAAAAATAGAAGCCTTCCACGATGTCTCCAAAAACCAATCAATGAAGCCCCAATAGCTCTGATACCATGTAGGATTTTGCCAAGATCAAGGGCACAATGAAAAACATAAAAGAGACAATAGAATGACAAGAACAAACTGTATTCTTATCAATATGCAAAATGATCAAATGGATTAACCAATACAATGAATAGAGGCCTGCTTATATAGGCAAGGCCATATGGATGTATGAGCACACAAATATGACATGTGGCTCAATGAGAAACAAGGGTAGGTAAGAAATACTAGGGGTAGGTAGGAGAAATAATATAATATTCCACAAGAGGTGGATGACCCACTGAATGTGGAGTGTAACAGCAAAATAAGACCACAAAAGGTGGAATTTCTCCTACAAGCTATATCCCTATGTGCACACTTCCCTAAGTGTCTCAAATCCAAACTACGAAGAGATGCATTATCCTAAGTTAACTTAAGTAAGTGTAATAATATCCAAAATGAATATTTATTTACACCAACAGTTCCATACACCTTCCTTTACTATTTTAAAAATATCATCGACCAAAATATTGTGCAGCAGTAGTACAGAATGCTGTTCATCTATTTTATGTCTAGATATTTCATCATACCACTTTCTTTTCAAAGGTGACTGATCGATTGCAGTGTTTGGGTAATGCATTCCAAATAGATCCAATTGCATACCATTTATCTGTCTTGATTAAAGACTTTTATCCTGATGGCATTAAATTAAAGTTCTTTCTCTATTTTTTGGTGATCTTTGGAGCAGAGGTTACTTTGCATCAACCTGGGATACATTTAACTTGTGTTGTATATGTGGAAATATGTATCCTAGGATGATGCAATGCAACCTCTGCTCCACCAATACCGGATAGAAGAGAAAGTACTTTAATTTAAAGCCATCAGGATAAAATGCTTTCAAGACATATATAAGGTATAAAAGGAAGCCTACCCTATCATTTGAAGGGGTCTACCTACAATTCAAGTGATCTCTTAGTTATAAAATCAATTCAATTCCAAGTGAATAGGCAATCAAGCATTGAAGGAGAATTCAAGTTGGTGCAGGTGCATTTGGAAGACAAAAGGACTCAATGAAGCCATTAAAGACTTTTGAAGGTCTTAGGAGTGAAGAGACAATCAATTATGATGTCTTAAGGGGGTAGCCTTAAACAACACACACTAAGCTTTGACTACTTAGGTGTGTTGTGGGCCCATTCCTTCCCTTGACATCCCTTCCCATCTGTTTCTGTTAAAAAGACAATCACCGTTAGCATTTGAATTCAAATAGTGTTCTTGCGTTTGACTGCATAGAACAAAGAAAGCGGCATAAGAAACTCTCATCTACCGCACAACTGTCATAGAATACCTCCCCGAGGAGATATTTTCATGTCCTTTCCTACTTTATGCTGTTGATGAAATACATAAGCATCCTCACAATGCAGTCAATGCAACAAATAGATTTCCATTTTGATCAGTTTTATTTGTCAACGTACTCTCTACCTATGCCAAAATGGGAGCTTTGGAACAGAGTGTGGGCTTCCATCAAAGCAGAAGGTAAGGGCAATTAATATCAGATGCTTACAGTTGGAAATGATTTGTTTGACTTGTTTGGAAAATGTTGAAGTATAGACATGAAAGCACATGAACTGTTTAGTGAGATGCATAAAAGAAAATTTAGCTAGCTAAAAGCGAAAGAATGCTGTCGAGCTCTCATTTTCACACAGACTGGAAAAGGTTGTAGAGGAGAAATCACTATTGAACTTACCCCTATCACATATAACCCTATGTTGGCTAGGCCCCATAATAATTAGAAGATCCTAATTACTACTGTCCTAAACCTTGCATTGACCGTCACAATTTCATAGTGAATTGAGTTAATTAGTCCATTAGCAAGGTTGGGAAAGAGTTTGGTATTGAGTTAGGTGTTGGTGGAAGGTTTAAGGAGGTACACTATCATCATAATTAATGTTAGAGAGTGTTGTGTGAAGAAGAATGGCCACGAAAGGAGTGACTGTCCTAAGTACTTGAGACTGTCAAAAAAGGTGAGTGTTGCAGTAGTGAATCTTCCTTTGACCTTTGTGTGTTTGGGAGGGTAAAGACCCATTGTGGTATATGTTGAGTGGTTGGGAGGGTAAAGACCCACATATCAACTATCTACTTTGACATCCTAGCATGGTGTCCACCTACTCTAAAACCTTGTGGGCACTCTCTATCTAATACTGACATATACATAACATGTGCCTCTCATATAACCCTATGTTGGCTATGCCCCACCATAATTAAAAGATCCTAATTACTAAAAACACTAGATTCTCCCCTAAAAGGTTGTTGAGTCATAGAAGGCCTAGCTTGATATCCCTATAGTCTCTCATACCTAAAATATCCTTGTGTCTATGATGGTCAAATGTGACTACCCTATGGCCCCTAATATGCTTTAGTAGACCTATGTCCCTAATATTGATACTATTGGGTTTTTCTTTGTAAATCATATAGTAAGTTTAAATTATCCTTTGAAGGATGGGGAGGCCTATGGATACTTTAGTACCTTAATCAAGGTTACAAACTTCTCTCATGCCTCTTGTGTCCTCCCATGTACCTCCTTTTCCATAAGAGACTTTGCCATAGCAACCCTGAAGTCATTTGGATTGGCCATGTGTAGGAAAACTAAAATTTTGGGCTTTCCACCCCTAATGAAATAATTGACAAGTAACTTGTCTTGAATGTAATCTACAAACTACAAGAACTCCAGAAACTAACTCTCATGTTGACCCACTATGAAACCTTATTATGTAAATTGTGAAACTCATCTATGCATCTCTGTCAAAAATATTTTGAAATAGAACACACTTTGAAGCACTCCAAAATGGTATCTGGAGAGGGTTTCCAATGTGAGTTGATGCATTTTATCCTCCCAGTACCACAAGGTGGAAGAAAGTCCTCTCAAAAATTGCATTGAAAATTATGCCTTTAGGTTGCTCACATATAGATGCAACCCAAAGCGTAAGTCCAAGCTAAATAGTAAACAAGACTTATCCTCAACCCCATTTGTGGATCTTAAAAATGTAGAGGATTGGAGATGAAGCAACTCTCGAATATGATCCTTTGGCTCATGATATGTGCTTGCTATAGTCTATACCTCTTGTATTTATGCATGATGAGGCTAGGTAATGTGTATTGATAAATATTCTATCTCCTCTATATGTATTTCCCAAATTCAAGGCAAATTCCTAGTAAGCTCCCAAGATGCAAGTATATGCTCCTCTACTACAAGTGGATCCTCATGGCTTGTAAGATTTGAGGTCCATACTTGGGCTACTCATCTTGGTGAAAACTCTCAAAGTGATATGACCCTTCCTTCCATTTCCTACACCCTATTTTCTAACCCACACCTCATAACCTTTACCTCACTTCCTATCATCATTACCTTCCATCTACCTTTCATATCCCCTATCTTAACCTCCTCCACTTTCCTATATCATATCCTACCCCTTAACTTCATACACACTTACTTTTACTTCACCTACCTAACCCCATTCCATCCTTCACATCCTTTTATCTCCCCCCATTCACTTTCCTACCTTCCAAACCCCTAACATATCCTAACTTACTCTTTTACCATTACATCCTTCATCACTTACCTCCCTATCTTATCCTAACCCACACCTCATAACCTTATACCTCTCAGCTTCCATTTTATACCACCTTCCTAATGGTACACTTATGCTTCCCTCCAAAACACAAAGAAAAAATAGCACTCGATCACTACACATTGCTCTCACGGTTTTGCAACAAGGATTTTCTATCACTACCATATATACTAGCATCCATAATTAGGATATATTTTACATAATGGCACTCAATCACATAGATTTAGGTCATCCATCCCCTTAATTAGGATATATTTTAAATATGGAAAGTAGTGTTAATATGTTTCAGGCTAACTATATTGTTCATTATTTAAAATGCAGTGTTTAAATAATACATGATTGTAGGATTGTTCAACGGTTTAGGTCTTGTAAGAAATTCTTCTTTTAAATTGATCATATCATATTATAGAAACCTCTCACCATCTCTACTATTGCCAATTAATCTGATATATATATAATAAAATTTGAATCTAAATATTTGAATATGTATAACAATGAATTTATTGCTTATACCCTACCTTTTTCTTGCAGCAATTAAACCATTCCTACATCCTACAGTGATTAAACCCATAGGGAACTATGTCCACCTCCCTCCTTCATGTTCATCAGGGGATGGCCCCTACCTGCATGTTCCCTATTGTGATCCCCATTGTGATCCCCTAATATGCCTCGAGACAACGTGAACTAAGATACCTTGGGAGGGCCTTTAGGTAGGCACTCGTTCGCTCGATCGGGAAGGGACGCTTACATGAATAGTTGTGGTTGAAGCTAGCAAAGATGGATAGAGATTCGATAGTGTGGTATATATGTTTGCAAAATGTGGAAGCATCCGCAAAGTGGGTGAGTTGTTTGACAGAATGCCTCAAAGAGATGTCATTTCATGGAACACAATGATGGAATGGTGAATACTCAATGCTAAAGGAAAAGAACCATAAAATTCATTTATCTACTTGATATTGGAGCACAGTCTTAGGATAAAAACCTATCAAGAGCCTAGAATTGAGGGTTAATCATTTTTCCAAATCACTTGGAGTTGTGATCCAAGCTTCCTCTATTTTGAACTGTTTTGATATTAGGGCCTTACTCTTAGCCTTGTCAAAATACCTGATCCCAAATAGACTCATTCACCTCTAAACCAAAAACCCAATAACACTTCCAACATCATTAAATATTTAATAAACTTTTCAAAAGATCTTTTTGTTATTTATCAGAATTTTTTAACAATTACATAATTCTCATATAGACTAGAATAGAACAATAAACATATGTAAAAGATTTGTCCACAACAACATCTACTACTGAAAGTTTGCACGATTACATGCACCTGCAAATTCATATTTTAACATAAACATGATACAAGACAATAATAATTTGAAATAATTATCCACCACACATCCGATCTCCTTCAAGATAAGCATTAAAATATGAAGTACACAACCTATCTTCCCTACAATGAGGAAAATACAAATTATCTAACACTAGAAGACAACTTCACTCCAATGGCTTCCTGAAAACCAAAGCAGGATCTATCTAGCCATAGTTGGAAATTTTTGATACCATTTAAAATAATGTCTGCCATTACCAGTGACTGATTGATCAATCTCGGCTAGTGTCCGTCTCCACTTCCACCGAATCATACTCCATCGCCACTTCCAGCTTGACATGGCAGTGATGTCGGATATACAACATAGAGGAAGCTCTTATTGTGGGTGAACTTATTCCTCCGTCCATAGCTTTCTTTGTGGGTGAACTTCTTCCTCCATCTATAGCTCTTATTGCTGTTGACGGAGGCCTGGGCATCGCCGTTTACACAACCCATTTTGGGCTCCTTTGCGATCATCCTCGCTGGTTATGTGCCAGCCCTTGGCACTTTGTGCCCATGGCACTTCATGCCCCCGTTCCCCACTATGGCCATGTTTGTCACACCAATGATCTTCCCCACCATGATTAAACCCACAGGTTCACTATAGAGGCGGGACGAATGAGAGGCGAGATTTTGTAAAGAGGTAGGATTTATGAAATGACTTGGTGTTTTCTTTTTTTTTAAGTAATGCATGCGGTCATCAGAATTTCGACGAACGGGGGCATTTTTTCTAAAAAAACCCAAATGTCATTGCCAATTCCTTCTCCATTGAAACCAAATGTTGCATTATCGTCGGAATTCCGACAAAATTGGGCATTTAAAAAAAAAAAATCAAGTTTGATCACAATTTGCCTTCTCTGTCGGAAACCTCCATCAGAATTTTGGGCTAAATGTATTAGTGCCTGACTACCCTTTTAAAATCTACTAGTATTTCATTGTCAGAGGAAGTAGAAATTGATGAAAGATGTGCTTCCGGTTGTAGTCCTTCCATTTCACTCTCATTGATACTAGTTCTGTTTAATACATATTCTTTTAATGCTTTTCCCTATCTCGTTCCCTTCCTCACTATCTGTTCAATTTTCTTGATTCTTTTCTCAGATTGGATTTTGCTTTCTATGGTCTCTGCATTGCCAAAAACTTTCTCAGTTGGTTCCTTAGGTGCTTCTAAGAGGGCTTTAGCATAGGTTTCAACTATGTTGTCATTTGCCTCATATCCCATCTCTGTAATTCAAACATTCCTAGGGATAACTGCCTCCATCCAAATTTGATCTTTCTTGATCACAAAGCATATCTCTTTTTGATACTTATCAACAATTTCTTGAGATAGCCTTATTCTTGTCTTCATCTTTTCTTTCAAAGTTTGAAAATATTCATTTATGTTTTTCTCCCTATCATCTCCCATGTTTCTTAATATATATAGAAGTTGTTTTCGTACCGGGATATCAAAACCAAAGTCTTTCCTACCAATACCGGGAACTTGCTTGGTAATGTACAACATTATACACACAAGAAGGTTGCCAAATCTGAAAGTTCCTTTCTTATGTCCTTTGATTTTATTCAAATTATCTATCAGTTCATCTTTTAGCCACTCACATACATCAATCATAGCATTTTTATTCACCATGTCATATGCACTTTTGATACATAAGCTGGAAACAAAGTTTAGTTTGTTTGCATGTGTAGCCTTATAACCAAGAATCATATTGACAAATCTAACATTGATGTCCTTCACATCATTGACTCTTAGGGATCTTTTATCAAATGTTGCGCTGGTTAGGGTCATCATAGTGTCATTTGGAACCTTTTTAGTTTTATCAGGCCTGCTACTGGTGGAAGGTAAGCCTGTCACTGCCCTAACTGCTTCTTTGGTAATCTTATGGATGGAATCCAACCAAAAGAATTCTCCATGTACTCTACTCAAGACAATCCTTATCACATCCTTAGGAAAATCAAGGATACGAAGAATGTCCACAAAGCCTAGGGTTTCCACTATCTTGTGTTCCGGTTTAACATTTCCATGTTCATCACAAATTACAGTTCTATACATGTTTATTATTTCTTCAGCTCCTAGTTCCTCAATATGACAATGTATATACACTCTAGGATATTCTGCATAAACTACTCCCTTAGGTATTTTCAAAAATGCTCCTAGGATATCATCTTTCTTCGAAATTTCAGAAATAAGTTTGAACAAAGGTCTAGGGCACTTAATAACTTCAATCACAATAGGGTTTGTAATGAATTCAGGTGCAGAGGAATAAGCCATAGTTATAAATACCTTAATCTACCTTTAGGATAATTTTCTTCACTATTCGTTGTGGATGCCTTCGCTCATGAATTTCTAGCTCTCTGGAGATTTGAATGCTTGGTGAATAAAAAAGAGCCAAAACACTTGCTTTATAATGTTATTTATTTCAACTACCACATTTAATGCCTATCGGTTAAGTCAAAACTTAACTCATCTGTCGGTAAAGAAGTAATCCATCTTCTCACCATCAATTGAGGGTAAACTAGCATGTTTTTCAATATGTTGCCGTACCCCCAAAGGATTATTTCTCAGTTAGATGAAGAATCCCCTACCGGTGGAGTGACACTCTGTTCTACCAGTGAAGGAACAACTTCACTAACATTCATGTCAGACTTTCTAATCCATTGTTTTGAAAATTCTTGCTTTACCTCTTCAACCTTTTCTTTACCTTTGAAACTGGGTCCTTTGTTATTTGCCGATGATGGCTTACTTCTACAAAATTTTACAATATGTCCAATCTTGTTACAAGCATAACAAGTCACATTGTTTTTCTGAATAGCTTTTCCATATCCTATGCCACTATGTATTCTGCATTGATTAGATAAGTGTCCAAATCTTCCACAAATATAACATCTTACATTCATTCTAAATTTTTTTGAATTATGACCAACTTTATTGCATTTAGAGCATTGACCAGTGGGTACATTGGTGTTCTGATAGTTTCTAGATCTACACTGATTTTCTCTATGACCATACTTGTTACAATTAAAGCATTTTCCATTGAGTTTGTAAGCATTAGGTTGTCTTACCGGTTTACTATGATCATGGGTGTTTGCAGTACCAGAGCTCTCACCAACTAAAAGCCAAGGCCATTAGTGTCACCATTAGGTTTTTGTTTTTTAGCATGTCATCAAATTCTTCTGAACTTTTCTTGAACTTCTCCTTGTGTTGATTTGCAGTAGCCAACTCATTTTCCAAGAAATCTTTCTATCTCATGAGTTCAGTTTTATCATGTTCCAAGTGTATCATATCTATTTTTAACATATCATTCTCATGACTGAGCCTTAGATTTTCATTTGTAGCATCATTGATTCTTCTAGCCAAATCATCTTCATTCTTCTTTCTATCTTCAATGTCTTTACAAAATCTAATGTTCATATCTTGCATCTCATTCTTCATTGTACTAGTTTTTTGTCTCAGTTTGTTCACAAGGTCATTAAAAGTTTCTTTCTCATCATCATCACTCTGCATCTTCTTAGAAAGTTCTCTTCTTTTGTTCCTAGCAATAGTGAGATTTTTCTGAAGTCCTTGAATGATTTCCTGTGCAGCCTTCAGATCATCTTCAAGTTTCATATTCCTCAACTTTTCTGCATCATAGTCTACAAGAGATGTTTCTAGTTGCTTCCTCAAGTTTTCCATCTCTACTGGTGTTAGAATCTTCCTCAAGTTGTTAGGCTTTTGAAAATAGAGGACTAGGCTTTGATACCAATTGTTAGGATTCCCAAAGATACCGAGAGGGGGGGTGAATCAATATCTTGCCGATTAATGGATTTTATTGAATTATTAAATGAAAAGCATTCCAAAACTGTGTACTGGTAAACCAAAATTAATGCAGTAAATAAGAACAATAAGCACAACATAAAAGACACACCATAACACAATATTTTTAATGAGGAAACCCGGTGTGGGAAAAAACTCAGTGGAATTTTTGACCCACAATATTCACTTACTGGCCAATAAGAGAATATTACTATTACAATAGGGGCCTTCACATGTAGGAAGGCCTACTGCCTAAAAGTCACTTCTTAAATACAAAAGAGAAGTCTCACTGACTTACAAAAGTGGATTATAAAAGTCCAATGTCATGTACTACTTAGAATTAGCATCTGCTATGCCAGGTTTAGTACCGGTTTAAGATCTGTAACTTCCAAAACCCTATTCCAAACTATGCTCCTGCAGAGACATTTATCCTCTTGCTCCTGCAGGGACATTTATCCTTTTACTCCATGCAGGTCTCTATCTTTCATATACTTTGTATCCATTTCTAAGTTGAGCATAGCTATTGTACCAACTTCCATATGACTGCAAGTCCTTCTTCCTGCATTCACAACTTCTATGGCCAATTCCATTGCAATTATAACAAACAATATTTGCATAATTAGGAGAGGGGATATGCATGTATCTACTCCTTGATACATTTTTCTTATTTGCATGATATCTATAAGATCTTGGATTATTCCTTCTAGATCCCTTTCTACATTCTTATGCCCTACGACCATGACTATTACATGCAAAGAAATAGTTGGAGAAGGATGGCATATGAATTACAAAATTATTCCACCATGTATGAGGAGATCTTACCGATCTGGCATCTCCATTTCTCCTTCTATGAGGATGGATCCTGGGTTTTATATTCTTTGCATTTCTTCCATATGATCTCTTCTTCTCCCACACTTGTTTTATCTTGTGAGCGGTAGCAATTCCTTGTCTTCTACTGATAGGATGTCTTATTTGATGTCTTCTCATGTTCTTGCTTCTGGTGAAGCTCTCTTCTCCCATTTTCCCTTTTCCTTTGGGATCTGCATTGTTCCTCCTTCTTGCAACACTGGTCTTTGTTCTTGTCTGCAAGTCTTCACCGGTTGTGGTTCAGTCAACCTTCTTCCGGGGAGCATTTCTAACTATGAAGGTTTGTCCCTTGTTTTCTCCATTTGAGGAGACAAACAAAATGTCATTGTTGGGGACATTCTTGCTGGTGGATCATTCACTGACACCATAACGTAATCCTTTAGTGTCCTTGACATGCTTTTGCTTTTTCAACATTTTATCCAAGGCATCATTGCTGCTATTAAACCAGATTCTTACGTTGAGCTCATCCTGACACTTCTCAAGGTCATTTCAGAGAACCTTAATTTCTCCAAGTAGCTACTAATATTCTTTATCTTTTACCTCTAGCTCAGATTTAGGTATTTACACCGACACTCCTTGGTGTCTTCTTCTTGAGGCTTTAGCTATGAGATACATTTCTCTGATTCTTCAAGGCATTTTATCAATCGGTTCTGCTCCACTATAGAATTATTCTTGAATAACTTGTACTCATTCCTCACTCTACTAAGTTCTTTGAGTGCACTTACAAGCTCTCCTTTAAGATCAACTTCTGCTTCCTCTTCTTCTTCACCTTCACTATCACTACCAAACACATATTGCTGGTAGTAGTGATCCACATGATCATTCTCAGATGTGTACCTCTCATCATCTGATTCTTGAGCCATGAAGAGGTGGGTTCCTTCATCATCATTGTTGTAGCTTCTAGCAGATCTGCCTTCATCATTTGCAGATACATGAGGTGCATTTCTCATCCTATCATCACAAGCCAGTTTTGCAGAAGTGGGCTCATTTCCATAGAGCTTCTTCAATCTCTCCCATAAGGTTTTTTCTGATCTTCATCTATCCACCTGTGGAGAGACATCATCTGATAACCCACAAAGTATAGCCTTCATTGCTACTTCATTTCACTAGTTTCTTCTTTCTGCATCTGAATCGGTGGGAGGACACACTTTACTAGGGTATCCATTTACAATAGACATCCAAACATCATACCCTAGAGAGGATAGGTGAACTTCCATTCTACACCTCCAAATAGAATAGTTAGACCCATTAAACACCAGAGTTGGGATTGACACTAAACAAACCATTATGTCCTTAATCCAGAATCTACCCAAGTTGGAGAAAGCTCGTCTGAATAGGAACCTAGGCTCTGATACCAATTGTTAGACATAACACACCACTGAGAGGGGGGGTGAATCAGTGGTTCTCAATATTTTCCCTTTAACTATCCTATGTGTGTATACTAGTTATCAGATCTAACTCAATGAAGACTTACAGGTTAGTGGGGAAACTAATCACAAAAGCATTCACACATAAAGGGACATCACATAACACTAGCATATATGAGGAAAACCCAAGATGGGAAAAACCTCAGTGAGAAATGCTATTAGAGACTACTGCTCCAATCCAACCTCACAATCAATCTCTAATTATGATGTTTAGGGCACCAACCCAAGGAGAACCAACCGAAGGAGAACCAACCCAAGGAGGACCAACCCCTGATTTAGGGCACCAACCAAGGGAGCTACAATCCCTACATTGAGCTTCAACTCAGTGAATGCAAAACATAATCATTTACAAGTTAATAGCCTTGTTACAAATAGATTTTGTAACTCTTCTTCAAATATATTTACTGGATCTTCTATCTAGTTCATTGTTGGTTCTCTCTCTACCGATTCTCTCTACTGGTTGTCTCTTATCTCAACTCCTCTACTGCCCTCCATCGGTTCTATCTTTTGTTGGTTCTTTCTTTCCTATTCTTCACTCTTCTGTAAGTCTTCATCGCCGGTTTAGTCACCACCAATTTCCTCCTCTATTAGAATCATTGGTCGACTACCGGTTACCTTTCTCTTACTAGTTGAAATCTTCAACCTATTTCTCTCTCATGCTCAGTCTCTCCTCTAACTTTCAATGAGCACTTGACTGATTTAGTCTCTTTTGCAGCAGCAACACTCTCTCCTTCAACATCACAAACAATATCTTTGGCTCACATACATATAACTAGATTTTACCGTCAAGACGTGAGTTTGAACTTGGTGCCATTAGGGTTTCTTCCATTGATCATGAGGCATATGAGATCTGATCTGATCTTGTTCTGCATGAAGATAGACAACTTGCAAGCAATCAAGAATTACCTACCATATCTTCCTCCTTCCAAGGCACATTTACTAAACTCAGCAAACATAGAGAGTCAGTTGATGAGATAGAAGATCAATCACCATAAGTGTTTCTGTAGATAGCATTACCAACCTCAAACTACACTTGGACACTTTGGATTGATTGATGTATCCAATCGATCACCTCTTTTCGACCTTCGTTGAGCCGCACACATTTGCAACTCCTCTGCAATACATCCCATGATTTACGGGGTCTACAATTAATATCGACCCACTCTACAACAACCTTGTCGATGCACACTCCATCTACAGTTGCATGCATGTCTGCCACCTTGACTCCACATAACACCTTTGTTGAGATCCACCTTAGCTTGGACCACTGTGTCAGTTCAGACAGGATCACTGACCAAACACTCAACGGGTCCTTATTTTCTGCCAGTTCACTAACCCTGCCGATATCTTACACTTTACCAGTTACTCTTCATGTCTGCACTTTGATAATCTGTTGGTGGAACACCTTAACCGGTCACCAAACATACCTATCCATAGCATGCACATTCTCATTAGGTAGGAGCATATCACTTAGCCTCTTTGCTTCCTTACCGGTTCTCATGCTCATCGGTAGCCATCCTGATGACATCATGTCATTAACCATCAATTGATTCCATCTAAGGCATCTCCATACCAGTTGCACTTTCTCTCTATAGTTGCTCCACTTGGCCCTCTTCATCATCAGACTGAACATCATCTTAGATGGTTTGTCATGGTGACAAACTCATCACTTCTCTACTCTTCCTTTTCTATTCTGGTTGCTTCACATGCCTTCTATATCTGTCCAATGCATATCTCTGATTTCAAGCACTTGAGGCATCCCTTTGATTCACTGGTAGATCCCGTGTGAGTTCTTAATTCACCTGCCTTCTACTTTTTTCTTATCTCACAAAACTAAGATGCATACTTTACATAATAGGAGATAAGCACCACTTACTAGTGGGAGTGGATTCCTATCATCTACATCCTGCAATGCACTCATGTGGCTTCCTTGTCTGTGCAACATATATTCAAATAGGAGCATGTGATCCAATGTGAGCATATTTACTGTTAGTCATCTCTTCACAAAGTGACTGTATCTTTATCCGGTGGGAGTCCTCTTGTTCTGCATCCACACAACATACCGATAACCTGTACATCCTTCTTGTATACTTGTCATAAGCTTTCTAGTTGACAACCACTCACTTGGTTGATTTGCCTTCTCCATGTCAACACATCACTTACTAGTTGACATATTCTCTTTACCAGTGACAGACTATACCGGTAACTTGCCCATCTCTTAGACACAAGCCAAATACTGGCTTGTATACTGGTGTTTCCAAAGGTCATTCTACTGAATGAAATTATCTCCCTTACCTTACTGATGCACTACAACACAAGGTTATATCAAGCATATATCATCCTTTATGCATCCATGACAGTGTTGTTAGGGTTCCCACAGATACTGAGAGGGGGGGGGGGGGGTGAATCAGTATCTGATCGGTAATGAAAATTTCTTAAAACTGAATATGCAGAATATAAAGTAATAGTATACCGGTATGCAAGAATTAATGCAAATAATAGAATAAAAAACATCCACATGAAAAGAACACCATAACACAAGATGTTTAACGAGGAAACCCAGTGTGGGAAAAACCTCAGTGGGATTTGTGACCCACAATATTCACTTACTGGCCAATAAGAGAATATTACTTACAATAGGGGCCTGTACATGCAGGAAGGCCAACTACCTAGAGCTCACTGCTCAATAAGAAGTCACACTAACTTACAATGAGGATTATGCAAATCCAATAATCTATACTACTTTACAATAACATCTTCAATGCCAGATTCAGTACCGGTTCTTGCTCTATTCTATACATATACCCTTGATCTACAATTCGCACATTAGGTTTGCCTTATAATTTATTTATACTTCCTATCCATATCCATATCCTACAAATGCCTACAATGATCTCTTTTATATACAAGAGTCATTTTACAATTTGCCAAGTCGGCTTACAATAATAAACAAAATATTATATATCAAAAATCCTGTCGGCCTCTATGCCGGTATACATATTTCCTTCTGTGCCGGTGCCAGTATAGATTGATTTTGTTGATGCCGGTGCACTATTTTGTTTGAGTAATGCTTTGCTGGTATAATGTCTTGCCGGTGTTATAGGATTGCAAGGTTTCCTGAGTAATGCTTTGCCGGTGCCATAGGATTGCAAGGTTGCTTGAGTAATGCTTTGCCGGTGCCATAGGATTGCAAGGTTGCCATCAATGACAAAACCTTCAATCACACACAATGTCTCATTGGAGTGTCCATATGCCAACAATCTCCCCCTTTGGCATTGATGGCAACACTCATGAGAAATTTCAAAAAGATATCCAAAAATGTGAGAGCTCCCCCTGAGCATGTGATCCCTGTGTTTTGAATTTTCTCATCTACTACTCCCCCTTTGGCATCAATGACAAAGGTTAGTGAATTTTGTAGTTGTACAAATTCATAACCTCAACCTTGTAGTTGGGTGGTTATTATCTGAAGAATATCTCCCAAAATTAAGTTTATGCCATCCATAAACTTCTTACTCTCCTTTATTGCTATCTCAGTTCTGTATACTGTACCGGTGAGATGCTGCAAGTGCTCTGCTAGTGTTTTGCTACCCTGTGTTAGTGCCTCTGAGATTTCCTTTCCCAGAGATGCTAAATAGTCCAATCTTGGACTTAGTTTAGATCTCAAAATTTTTGCCTTGTTTATTATTTTCTCTTTTTCTCTTTCTAATTTGAGCAATTCTTCCTCAAAATTTGTTATCTTTTCCTCAAAAACTGATAATGTATCGGGTGAGTTAACAAAATTATTAGCAAGTTTATTGATCTCTTCCTGTACCATGCTCATGTTTTTGTCTACATCCATGGGCAAAAAGTTTATCTTACAGGTGTCTTTGTACAGAGTTTTGTACTCTTTCAAGAAATTGCACAGTTCCGGTAGAAGTGTGTCAAATTCCCTGTTACACTTCTGTATTCCTTCCTTAAAGAATTTCTATTTCTCTTTTTCTACACTTTCCTTTATAGTTTCTACCTTTGTTTGCTCAAAATTTCCAGAAATATATTTACAAAGTGTATCCAATTGGCCTAAAGAATCTTTGTTGGCTATATTACAATTGGGAGCTATTGATTTCAAAACTGGAATTGAATCATCTATCACTTTATAGGCTTGTGAGCTATAATCAGTTATTTTCTTGATAGATTCGAGCAATACCTCTGTTATATTTGATGGTGACCCAATAAACTAAGTGCCGGTGGAAGTGACCATGTTGGTATTGACCTCTGGTAGGTCTGTTTGTGTCTCCATCTCTTTAAGCACAGTTTTTCCTGCATCATTTCTTACCGGTGGCATCTGTTCTGGAGCCTTTAGCTCTGTTGATTTCTCTGATTGTGTTCCACTTTCCATCTTTTTCTCTAAATTTGCTGCCGGTTGCTCTTTATTTCCTATTGCTAGTTGCTCTTTGTTATCAGATTTATCTGTGATATCCTTATCTACCACTATGTTGATTTTTTGAGTATCAACATTCATAGTATATAGGACTTCAGGATTAGGATTATTATCCTATGTGTCCATGCTCTCAGCTGCCGGTTGATCTTCTATAGTTGTTGTTTTTACCGGTGGAGTATTTAAGGGAGGTGGGGGTAAGTTGTCTCTAATCTTGATACTTGGTGGTCCACCAACTTTACCTTTCCCTTTGTCCTTTTGATATACCAGAATGGGCTTGGGATTCCTATATTCTTCTTGTTTTTCTTTTTCAACCAAGAATGTATCCCAACCATCTTCTATTTCTTTTGAAACTTCAGTAACTCTACCTGCCATTAGTGATATTTGTCGGTGTGTAGTGGAAAAAACTATCCAGTTGGCCTGAGCTATCAAATCATCAATTTCCTTAGGTGAGTTGACTGGGTATACTGCAAGTAATTTTTCTATTTTAATTTTCTTATCCAACTCAACTATTCCTTGCCTTTTGGCATCAAGTCTTTTATATAATTCATTAGGAATTTCATTTAGGACTTGCATCAAAAACTTTTTATACATGTCCATGTGTAATATAACACTCTCCTCAACTTGTCCTTTCTCATCATCTGATAGGGTGTCATAGATTTTCCCTATATTTTTCAATTTACCTTCCTCTGTGATCTTATTCAGTAATATGTCAAAAGGGGCCAAGTCAGTGTTTGTCTTCTTCTTCTTTTTGGGGGTCAGCTTTTTCTTAGGTGTGGCTTTCTTGACTGGAGACCTCACAACTTGTTGCTTCTATCTTGTCCTTCTAGGTGAAGGAGTGGATACCGATGAGGGGTCTCTTTTCCTAACAACTCTTTTGAAAGTTGCTGGCATATCTCCTTCTGAGGAGGTATCTACCGGTGATAGATGAGTTTCAGGCTGTTGGGCTACCAACTCTTCTTCTTTTATGCCAGTTTTCTTTAATACATCTTCTTTTATGGCTTTTGCTTGCCTAGTTCCTTTCCTCACAAATGACTCAACTTTCTTTACTCTCTTTTTAGATTGAATTTGACTTTCGATGGTCTCAGCACTACTAAATACTTCTTCCTTTGGTTCATTGGGGGCTTCCAGAAGTGCTTTGGCATAAGTTTCCACTATGTGGTCATCTATTTCATACCCCATCTCTATAACCTAGATTGTTCTTGGGATGACTGCTTCCATCCAGATCTCATCCTTTTTGATTACAAAACATATATCATCCTTGTATTTGTTGATAATTCCCTGTGATAGTCTGATTCTTGTATTCATTCTGACTTTTAGTGCTTGAAAATACTCATTGATATTCTTTTCTCTGTTTTCACCCATGTTGTTGAATAAGTTAGACAATTGTTTTCCTACCGGTATGTCAAATCCAAAATCCTTATAGCCTATACTGGGAGCCTGTTTGGTTATATGTAACATTAAGCATACAAGCAAATTTCCAAATCTAAAGGTTCCTTTCTTATCCTTCTTGATTTTTGCTAAATTGTCAATTAATTCATCTTTTAACCATTCATAGATATCAATTTTCACATTGTCCTTAACCATGTCATAAGCACTCTTTATGCATAAACTGGAAACAGAGTTAAGTCTATTAGCATGAGTTGCTTTGTAACCTAGAATCATGCTAACAAATCTAACATTTGTATCAGTCACATCATTAACCCTCAATGATCTCTTGTCGGATGTTGCACTAGTTAAGTTTGTTACCAAGTCATTAGAGACCTTCTTGGTTTTGTCGGGTCTGGTACCAGTGGAAGGTAACCCTGTTACTACTTTCACAACTACCTTTGTAATTTTATGCACTGAGTCAAGCCAAAAGAATGAGCCATGTACCCTGCTAAGAACTATCCTAACCACTTCCTTGGGAAATTCAGGAATGCAGAGGATTTCATTGAATCTTAGGGTTTCAACAATTTTATGTTCAGGTTTCACATTTCCAACATTGTCACATATAATAGATTTGTACATGTTTTTAATTTCTTCATCACCTAATTCCTCTATGTTGCAATGAATATACATTCTAGAGTCTTCTGCATAAACAACACCCTTTGGAATTTGGGAAAAAGCACCTGTGTTGTCATCTTTCTTAGCTACCTCAGGAACTAGCTGAAACACGGGCCTAGGTGGTTTTATAAGCTCGACTACTGTAGGGTTTTCTATGAATTCAGGTGCAGAGGAGGATGCCATGATGATAAATACCTTTTTTCCGCCTTTGGATGGATTGATTGCTGAAGTGCTTTGCCTCTTTGCTCGGAATGCCTTAGCTCAGAAATCTTCGCGCTCTTTGAAAGTTTGAATTCACGGTGAAATGAAATGGAGCCAAAAACCTTATTTTATAAAGACTTTTCTGCTACCTACCACATTAATTGCTTGTTGGCAATGTATTAGCTTAACTTTATTTGCCGGTAATGAAGGATTTTCAACTTCTTTTCTCTAACCGAGGGAATAATAGCACATGTGTTATTTGATTGCCAAACCCTCAAGATAATTTTCTTCAATTTGATGAAGAACATCCTATCGGTGGAGCATTACTTTGTCCTGCTGGTGGAGCATCATATTGTCCTACCGGTGAAGCATTTGTTGGTTCTACCAGTGGAGGAGTAACCCCAATATTTAGATCACCTTTTCTAATCCATTGCTTTGAAAATTCTTGCTTAACCTCTTCAACCTTTTCTTTACCTTTCAAGCTAGTACTTTTGTTATCTACCGGTGTACCTTTACTTCTACAGAATTTAGCAATATGACCAATCTTTTTACATGCATAACAAGTTACATTATTTTTTTGAATAGCTTTCGCATAACCTATGCCGGTTTGTGTTGTGCATTTATTTGATAAATGACCAAATCTTCCACAAACATAACATCTTACATTCATTCTGCAATTTTTAGAGTTATGACCAATTTTGTTGCATTTGGTGCATTGACCGGTGGGAGGATTGATGTTCTGATAATTCCTAAATCTACATTCATTTTCCCTATGACCAAATTTATTGTAGTTAAAGCATTTTCCATTGAATTTGTAAGTATTAGAAGGTCTTACTAGTTTGCTGTGATCCTGGGTATTTGCAGTACTGGAGCTTTCTCCAACTTCAAATCCAGTTCCAAAAGTATCACCTTTGGGTTTTTGATTCTTCAATAAGGTACCAAGTTCTTCTGAGCTTTTCTTGAATTTTTCTTTGTGTTGATTTGCAGTTTCCAATTCCCTTTCCAAGATCTCTTTTTGTCTCATTAGTTCATTCGAGTCATTCTGAGTATGCATCAGATCTGTCTTCAACATGTCATTTTCATAGCTAAGTCTTGTGTTCTCATTTGCTGCATCACTTAGTCTTCTAGTCAATTCTTCTTCATTCTTCTTTCTGTCCTCAATCTCTTTGCAGAATCTCATAGTCATATCCCGCATTTCATTTTTTTTTGTGATGATCTCTTGTTTCAATTTGCTTATCATATCATTTAGTGATTCTTTTTCATCATTCTCATTTTGCAATTTTTCACAAAGCTCTCTTCTCTTGTTTCTTGCAACAGTAAGATTTTCTTGAAGTGCCTAAATGATGTCCTGAGCTGCTTTTAAATCATCTTCTAATTTGATATTTTTCAACTTCTCTGCATCATAGTCAGTAAGAGCTCCTTCAAGTTGCTTCATCAAATTTTCCATCTTTATTGGTGTCAAGATCTTCCTCAAGCTGTTAGGCTTCTGAAAATAGAGGACCAAGCTCTGATACCAATTGTTAGGGTTCCCACAGATACTGAGAGGGGGGGGGGGTGAATCAGTATCTGACCGGTAATGAAATTTTCTTAAAACTGAATATGCAGAATATAAAGTAATAGTATATCGGTATGCAAGAATTAATGCAAATAATAGAATCAAAAACATCCACATGAAAAGAACACCATAACACAAGATGTTTAATGAGAAAACCCCGTGTGGGAAAAACCTTGGTGGGATTTGTAACCCACAATATTCACTTACTGGCCAATAAGAGAATATTACTTACAATAGGGGCTTGCACATGCAGGAAGGCCAACTGCCTAGAGCTCACTGCTCAATAAGAAGTCACACTGACTTACAATGAGGATTATGCAAATCCAATAATATGTACTGCTTTACAATAGCATCTTCAATTCCAGATTTAGTACCGGTTCTTGCTCTGTTCTATACATATACCCTTGGTCTACAATTCGCACATTAGGTCTGTCTTATAATTTATTTATACTTCCTATCCATATCCATATCCTACAAATGCCTACAATGATCTCTTTTATATACAAGAGTCATTTTACAATTTGCCAAGTTGGCTTACAATAATAAACAAAATATTATATATCAAAAATCCTGTCGGTCTCTGTGCCGGTATACATATTTCCTTCTGTGCCGGTGTATATCTTCTGTGCCGGTGCTGGTGTAGATTGATTTTGTTGATGCCAGTGCATTGTTTTGTTTGAGTAATTCTTTGTCGGTATAATGTCTTGCCGGTGTTATAGGATTGCAAGGTTGCCTGAGTAATGCTTTGCCGGTGCCATAAGATTGCAAGGTTGCTTGAGTAATGCTTTGCCGGTGCCATAGGATTGCAAGGTTGCCATCAATGACAAAACTTTCAATCACACACAATGTCTCATTGGAGTGTCCATATGCCAACAAGTGTTGCCCATACATCTCCTATACCGCTAGCCCTTCTATAATGGTTGACATCAATGACACCATTTCCGGTATGCATCAATGATAACACCGCTCATCAATCTCCATATTAGATCACATCAATGAAAACACAATGCCAACAATAATATGAGAATTTTGAAAAATCAAACCACCAGCTCACCCTTCTCCACCGAGGACACACGACATCATCTCGTGATGCCACGGTTCTTATCTTCCTTGCATTTTCATCCATGAGGCTGCACGAACCATAGGATCTATTCACAAATTAACATATGATCACCAAAAAAATACATAAGACTTTAGACTTTAGGTAAATTTAGGTGCTAGTAGAAAATACTAAATGGGACGGACTATAGGGAAATATTTCGTGCAAACTAAGGAAAATATAAAGGGGCCAGCCATAAACAACTTAATGCTTAGGAAATACAAATGCCCCACCAATGGTAACTGACCATTGGCTTTACGTGGATAAAGGTAATGCCAAAATATAACAAGCTTAGGGTCTTTTATAAGACTTTATTAAAATGCATAGAACCCTAAAACCCTAAACCTCTAAAGGCAAGAACAAAGACAAAGTAATTATGAGTAATCAAAAAATAATCAAGGCATAAAAATTTGTTGTGTCATCATTTTTGGTACTATCACCTAGAAATCCCCCTAATAACCTTATCACCATTCCTTCATCTATTCTAGTAAAAATAGATGCTTTCTAGATTTCTCTATTGATAAATGGTTTCAAGCTAAGTAATTGTGTTATTGATTCCAGAGCTTCAGATAATGTCATGCTTCTTAAGGTAGCTAATGAACTTGGTTTGACAATGACCAAGACCTTTGGTCACCGTTATTCCATGGAGAATAAGAAAGTGCCTCTTGTGGGGCAAATCAAGGATGCACAATTTGCATTCGTGTTCTTCCCTAAGAAAAAAAACCAAGATGACTATCTTAGTTGCAGATGTTCCTATATCCTATGGAATGTTTCTAGGACACAATTTTTGTAAAGATGTAGTTGGTGAGCTATAGATGGATGTGACTCAAGCTAAGATTCCTATAAAGGGAGTCATGCAAAAGCTCCTTCTTGAAAGAGAAACAAAATATACTATGGTGAAATCATACGATCCTCATGCACAAATTATCTTTGAATCAATAGGTATGGGGAACTATTATTTACATATCAATGAAGATTAAGAGTTTACCAAATATTGGGTAGAAGTTTCTAAATAAGAGACATCCACATCTTCCAGTAATGATGACATTGAAGGATCTAATTCTTTGCACATGTCAGATACTGATAAGTTTGTTGATGCATGTGAAGACCAAGTTTCAATTATAGGTTCTAGTAAGTCTTTTGTCATGATTGATAAGGGAGATAACTCCTCCAACGAAGGTGAAATTATTTTTCCTTGTGGTGAAGATGTGCCCACGAGCCCTTTTTATAATACCTCCAATGATGTCCAAACTTTGGAGTTTGATGGTAGTTGCACTTCAGTTGGTTCTAGCACAGGTGTTGTTGTCATTTCCCCTCAAGGAGAAGTCTTCCCCTATTCCTTTAAATTACATTTTTCTAATACGAATACCACAACATAATATGAGTAGTTGGTTGTTGGGTATTGAGGTTGCACACAATAGAGGGATTAAAATCCTCCATGTGCAATGTGTTGCTGAATTAGTAGTATGCCAAGTAAGAAATATATATCAGACAAGAAATGATAGGCTTAAGCATTATTGTAATCTTATTTGGGATAACATTGAAGGATTTGATGCTTTCAATATTTCTATGGTTCCAAGAGATCTTAATGATAGGGTGGATTCCCTTGCTTCCTCTGCCACCCTTTTGATTGCACATCAAGATTTTGGCCAAGAAAGGTATACTATTGAGTTAATTTCTAAGCCAAGTGTTGCCAATAATTGGGATCATTAGCAGATTTTTAATGATGATAAGCATATCATAAATTTCCTTGAAGTCAAGGATGATTTAAATAATCTTTACTTTGAGGGTAGTAATTGTTCTTCTTCATATTCAACTTCTGAAAAGGAATTTGAATAAGATGAAGAAGTTTTGTAGTTAAAAGGTAACAAAATTCCTAACTGACTTGTTTCACTTGAAAACTTGTTTGACAAACATGATTGTTATATCAAAAGATAACAGGTGAGTCTAGATTCCTCAATGGGATATGAAAGATACAATATTGGTTCAAAAGATGATCCAAAATTTGTGAACATTGGTAACAACGGTACTCTAGAAGAGATATATCAATTTATTTAGTTATTGTGCCAATACACTAATGTGTTGGCCTATTAATATGATGATCTTAAATATTTCAAACCAAAGGAATTAAAGCATGATATTCCACTCAATGTTGGTATTGCTCCTTTCAGACAAAAGCAACAAATATACAACCCAAAAATTTTAGGTACTATTCTTTCAGAGATTGAAAAAATGTTGAATGCTTGAATTATTTTCCCTATTCATCATTCAACATGGATAGCTAATATAGTTCCAGTATGCAAGAAGAATGGTGAAATTCACATCTGTGTGGATTTCAAAAACTTGAATTAGTTGTCTTTAAAAGAGAATTATCCTTTACTAGTTATGGATCAAGTTTTATAGACAATCGCTAGATCTCAAATGATGTCTATGCTTGATGGTTTTTTTAGTTACAAAAAAATTGAAGTAAGTGAAATCGATCAACATAAGACTTCCCTTAATACTCCATGGGGCAGTTTTTCATATCACAAAATGCCTTTTGGATTGATCAATGTCGGTTCCACTTTCTAGAGAGCTATGGATTTGGCTTTCTATAGTATTATCGGTAGGTTTATTGTTGTTTATCTTGATGAACTTATAGTGTTTTCTAAGGGTCATGAGAATCAATTTTATCATCTATAAGAATTTATCAAGAGATGTTGGAAGCATTGTTAGATGTTTCAGATAACTAGAAGAAAATAGAGAGGGGGGGGGGGGTGAATCGGTTGTCACAGATTACCAGAAGCATTAGAAATTTAAACTTTAATAGCGGAACCCAAAACAACAATACTAGAATAGCAGTTAATCCAATTAAGAATAAACAATAATCACAGAATAAAATCCATCCACACAACACTAATATTTATACGTGGAAATCCTGGTAAAGGGAAAAACCTTGGTGGGAATCTTACACTTAGTTAAATAATACTTTTGCAGTAAGTATGTGAATTACAATGAATGGGCCTACACTTTCAGGAAGGCCAACAACCTAGAGCACACTTCTGATCACAAAAGCTACCTCACTGACTACACATAAATCTAGACTACATTCTGGAGAAGTTTTGAACTGCAAAAGATAGTATATCCTATGCTTGAGTACAGTTCCGGTTAAGCTCAATACCAGAGGACTAAATCCTCTTACAAAAACCCAATTTGATCTCCAATGATTGAACAAATCCTCCACCTAAATGATATTACATTATTCACACATTACATTCCTTGACCATGACCTCTTAAAATAACCATGATGATCATCAATGAGATCTTACAACTATTTGTACAAACCCTCGACCATTAAAAATCAGGTCGGCCACCAAACAATAAACCAATTACATAATTACAAAACATGTCGGCCTAAGACCTAACAAATAATATCCATACATAAGACATCTCAAAAATACAACAATAGGTCCTATCCACACGTTACATTAATGTTGGTCCATAACCTAGATCAACCGAGACCAAGTATAGGTCCACACACTTCAACAATGATCTCCAAATGCCAAGTATTGAACATGATCACCAACAACATCCTGAAACTCCATCAGAAGCTACACCAACACCAATTATGTAATGCATCAAAGATCTCCACCAAAACCTATGCTGGTGAAACCCTTGCCAGAATGAGAAACTAATCTTCTAAGTAAGCAAGATATCATCCAATCACCAGACCGAAACTAATTGACCAAATATGATTATGAGTATCATGAACAAGCCAATTACATCACCAGATTATACTGGAGTCTACCAAATCATGACAGATCCAAGTTAACAAAAAACTACTCAACCTACCGGGACCAGAAAAGTGCCAGTAAAGAATCCAAACAACTAGTGTTGACATCAATGATAAAACATCAATGCAACACATAATCAATTACACCAAATGGCCAACAATCTCCCCCTTTGGCAATCATGGCAACACTAGAAGTGGAAAACATCTAAGTACCAAGAAATGCCAAACAAGTCTCCCCCTGTGGAAGACAACCAACAATCTCTCGCATATGGCTCTGAATATCAATATCTCTCCCCCTTTGAATAATATCTTTGTAAAGTTTTGAATTTTTTTTTCTCATCACTATCTCTCCCCCTTTGACATCAATGCCAGAACTCTGACAAAAATATGAGAGCAAGAACATAAGCCTCTAAATCTCAAAGCTAACTACTCCCCTCGAGTAGCAACATCCCACATTAGTGCTGAAATGAATAATATCTCTGATAATGCATGCTAGACTGATGCCAAACCGCATCAATCAAGTCTCTACCGGAGGGGTAGAAACCCCCATTCTGTGTCTCAGGTACTCAAATCATTATCCTTGGATAAAGGTTTAGTGAAAATATCTGCAATTTGTTCTTTATTGTTCACATAAACCAATTTAAATTCATTTGCTTCCACCTTCTCCTTCAAAAAGTTATACTTGATAGATATGTGCTTTGTCTTAGAATGAAATACCAGATTCTTTGATATATCAATAGCAATAGAGTTATCACAGTGAATAACTATTGGTGCATCACAATCCACCTTTATATCCTTCAACATTTGTTTCATCCATAAAAATTGTATACAATTAGTAGCAACAACAGCATACTTAGCTTCAACAGTAGATAAAGAAGTACATGACTATTTCTTGCTGATCCATGAAACCAACTTGTTTCCAAGAAAGAAAGCTCCACCGAAAGTACTTTTTCGGTCATCAACATCTCTAGCCTAGTCAACATCTGTATATGCACATAAATTAAAGTTATCATCCTTAGGGTACCATAAGCCATATTTTGATGTACCTTGCAAGTATCTAAAGAATTCATAGATTTGTATCTTGTAGGATTTACTGGTGCAGAAACATCTTTTCTTGTCAATTTCTCACTTGTAACCATAGGTGTACTTATCGGTTTATAAACTCCCATACCAAATTTCTTCAACAATTCCTTAGCATCTTTAGTTTGACAGATAAAAATACCTTTGTTAGTCTGAGTAATCTGCAAACCTAAGAAAAATTTCATCTCACTAATCATAGACATCTCAAATTATTTCTCCATATTCTTAGAAAATTATACACATAATTTATCTTCACCTCCAAAAATAATGTCATCAACAAATACTTCAATAATCAGTATTGTTATCACTATTTTAAATATGTTGAAAATATTTCCTTTTAGTTGTTGGGGTCTGTCAAAGTTCAAAGAAAATCTAAGGGTTTAGGGTTTTTGGCTTTTCAAGACCATTTAAAAAAAATCAAACCTTTGTGTCACTTTTTCTCCAAATCTTCTTTTTGCTTGTTACCTTTTTCCACTTAAGTGGAAGGGTCACCACATCGTTGAAAGGGGGGGGCACTTTATGTTTAGGCTTAGGTGGGTTCTTTTAATCTTGAAATATTTTGCATATTTCCCTACGTCCTATGTCTTTTCCTATGTATGTGTCAGGTCCATAAAGATCAAGTAGGTTCTTGTTGATCTGATGGTTGTCGCTGATCCGCTATGCAAAGTTGGCTGAATGTTATTCTTCGTGGATCAAGAAACAAGTGGTGAGGCCCATGAGAAGGGAGTGGCTAAGGCATGTTAACAGGTGAGCAAGTTTCTTTAGATCTTGCAACTGTAGCTATACTGTGACATAAAGTTGCACAATGGTTATTCATCGTGATATACCACTAGCGGTGGATTATGGCTAGTAGTTAATGCAAGCAGTTAAGGCAGACAGTTAAGAAGAGCTTCATTCCAGTGGTTAGTGAGGCTATGCTAAGGTATTAGGGTAGGGACTCCAATGAGGGGTGCCATGTGGCAACATGTGGTAGGAGAGCAACTCAGGAAGAAGAAGTTAAAGATCAAGCAAGTCTGAGAAAATCTAACGGTTGTTGCTGAACTGCAATGGAAAGATGCTTGAATGTTATTATTCATGGATCAACGACCAAGTGGTGGGGCCCATGAGAAAGGTGGGTCTGATTGTGCAAACATGATGGGTGAGTTGGTGAATAGGTGGATCTGCTAGGCCAAGCCTATGATGACACATGGTGGAGCAGAGGGTAGAAGAGCCAAGGTTCGGTGGTGGGTCCGGTGGTGATGAGATGGTAGTCAGGTGGCATGTCATCAAATTCATAAAGTGACTTATTGAACAAAACTTGGCCATGATGGATCTCTAAATGGATTCACCGAAAGCCTCAGTTCCATCGACATCAAGTACATCAAATAAATTAGGATTGGTCCTACCGATAAAATAAAAAGTATCGATGAAACTATAGAATCGATGAGACATGTGAATAGCTCGCCGAGGGAGGAAGTTTGGCCAAAAGAATAATATTGAACAAACCAACGAAAACTTTAAGTGAAGCGGTAGATGAGGTGGCAGGTCAGATGGTGGCTAGCTAGATGCACAAATGAATCAGGAAGTGAAACCTGGTAGAAGAGAGCAACTCAGACGCATTAAAGGTCGAGTGGGTTAGAGATGATCCAATGGTGGTCACTGTACCATGGTTGTGAAGTGCTCGGTGAATACCCTTCACGGACCAGCAACCAAATGGTGGGACCCATTCTAAAGTGGGTGGCTTAGATAAGTTAATGGGTGTGCTAGTTTTTTATGATCTCATGGCTATTGTTGAACCACTATGAGGAGAAGCTCGACCATTAGTCATCGTGGATCAACGAATAAAGGAAAATTTATTTCTAGGAAAGCTTCTCCAATCCGTTGGTGCCAAAATTCAAATTTTCAAAAGGACTAATGGCAAAACTATGCGGCTTCCCGTCTGACATTGTTTTGAAGTGTAAACTTGCAGAGAGGTATTCAAGGGCATTTGCAGAGAAAATAGGTATGATTTTGTGGTTTCTCTGGTAGCAAGAATGGGAAATTAAGTATGTGATGAAAGGGACAGGGAGAAGGAAGAATCAACTAACACTCCAATATGCAATAACCCTCAGGAAACCAGAATTGGTTAGTTCTTGCAATGGTTTTTTGGAAATCATAGTTCAGAAGAATCAAAGGCACCTGCCACTTGATCTGCAAATATTGAGTAGTCAATTGGCTTTTCTTCGGTTGGTTAATTGATTTTTTATGCTTCATTGGTAAACAATGTAGCCTTTTTAGAGGGAACTATGGTTAGGATTAGAATAATTGTTTTCTAAGGAAGTCTGAAGCTTGTCGGATTCATATCTCTATAAATGCATACCAAGACTACTTAGAAAAGGGATGCAAATTTTGTAGCTAAACTTTGGTAAAATTAATACATGCCATTTTCTTAGCAATTTCTGAGTCAGATAAGATGTACTTGTAATCTTTTGATGGAGAAATGAAATATACAGTCCAGAGAATTTTAAATTTAGACTTGTATTATCTCTATGTCATTGTACTAGTGTTCATTTCATTTAAGTAATCAAGGATTGTTTATCTAAATGACTTGTTAGGCATTTAATGAAGTTGTTTTAAGTCTTTTTCTCAAGGAGGAAATATAAACGTACTTTGAACAAAGTCATTGATATCAGTATTTTGGTGTGGATTTGATAATGAAGTCTGGTACAGAATAGGACTCTATATATGTCAGGCATATACAGAGTTGATAGATCACTAATTTGTGACTTGTGTACGAGTTTCTCTTGTCAGGTTGCAGTCTATTGTAGATGACTCTATTGCCTGGATAAGGCACTAGTTTACCTGTTATTTTTTGATGCATTTTGTGGTCCTTTTCAAAAAGTCAAATCAACTTTCCATTTTATGTTTAGTTGTACTAGTCAGTAAGGAAAGTTTACAGGAATGTACACTAGTTTTTTGTAAACCTTTTCCAATTTTTGTAAGAAAATAGTCATAAAAGGGTTCACCTGCCCAAGCTTTTATAAGCTTAAAGTGTAGGAGGTTTCCTAAATTGAAACCTTGTCTTGTTGTTTTCATTTCAAGCTTTTTGTTGTCCTCTTCCGTTGTAGCACAAAGGCAATAACATTCACTTTTAAAGGAGAGGGAACAAAGGTTTTCAAAATGGAGAACATGTATATCATCATCAATGATTTTATAATATAAATTACTATCAGCACCACCTTTAGTAAAACCAATCTTCAAAAGATATTTATCCAACCTTGCATACCAAGCTCTAGGTGCTTGTTTCAATCCATATAAAACTTTCCTTAACCTGCAAACCATATCAGTATCATTTGATACTGAAAAATCATCAGGTTGCTCTATATAAACTTCCTCATCAAGATCCCCATTCAAAAATGCACATTTAACATCCATCTAATAAACCTTGTAGTTTTTATAAGCAGCATAGGCAAGAAATAATCTTACAGCTTCAATCCTAGCTACTGGTGCAAAAGTTTCTCCATAATCAATTCCTTCCTTCTAAGAATATCCTTTACAAACCAATCTAGCCTTATTCCTTATAACTTTACCATCCTCATTCAATTTATTCCTAAAAACCCATTTATTTCCAATAACATTTTTATTTTTACGTTGGGGAACCAAAGTCCATGTGTTATTTTTCTCAATCTGATCTAATTCTTATTCCATAGCTTTTAACCAAAATTCATCTTTACATGCCTCAATTAATGATACCAGTTGAACTTGTGAAATTAAACATACCTCATTAGTTGCCAATCTTCTTGTCATCACTCCATTTCTCTTATCCCCAATGATTTGATCTTTAGAATGATTCAATCTCACATACCTAGGAGTCTTCTGACTCTCTGTTCCTCTTCCTCGTTCTTCAGTTATTGTAGAATTCTCTGATGTTACTAGAGTAACTGGTTCAACTCTCTTTTCTAGTAAAGGTGCTACCGGTTCAGATATAATCATTTCGACTGTCAGTTTCTTCTCATAAACTCTCATTTGACTTTTTCTCAGCTCATCTACTTTGACATTAGCACTCTCCTTATTTCTCTGCAATCTCTTGTTATAACATCTATATTCTTTGCTTTCATTAGAATAACCAAGAAATATGCCTTCATCACTTCTAGGACAAAATTTCTCAATAGTATCATCTCTCCTGATATAACATTTACTACCAAAAATTCTATAATACTTAACTATAGGTGTATTGTAAAACCATAATTCATAAGGTGTCTTACCAGTTTCTCGTTTGATATGTACTCTGTTGAATGTGTAAACCACTGTACTCACTTCTTCCCTCTAGTAGATATGAGGTAGATTAGCTTCCATCATCATTGTTTTAGCAACATCCAAGATAGTTCTATTTTTCCTTTCCACAACTCCATTATGTTGAGGTGTCCGAGGAGCAGAAAATTATCTTCTTATACCATGATTGTCACAAAAGTTATTAAACTAACAGGATATGAATTCTCCACCATGATCTGATCTCAAACATTTAATCTTTAATCTTGTCTCAGTTTTCACTTTAGCCTTAAAGATTTTAAACTTTTCAAATGCTTTAGATTTTTCTCTCAAAAAAGTAACCCACATCATTCTAGAATAATCATCAATGATTAGCATGAAATATCTATCACCATGAAATTTTTTAACTCTAGTAGGGCCACACAAATTAGTATGAATAAGATCAAGAACATCATTTGATTTATCTTGTATATTCCTAAAAGAGGTTCTGACCTATTTACCCATTTGACATTCTTTACATACCAGATTATAGGGCTTCATAATCTTAGGTATATCTCTAACGGCCTTAGTTGAACTAAACTTTACAATTCAATCAAAATTCACATGACACATCCTTTTATGCCATAATCAACTCTCATTAGTCTATGTAATCAAACATGTCTTCTCATCAGAGTTTAAATGAAATATGTTACCTTTTGTTTGTGTATCGGTTGCAATCTCCAAGCCAGATCTGTTAATGATTTTGCATTTTCCATCCTTGAACTATAATTGAAATCCCTTATCTACCAATTGTCCTACACTTAAAAGATTATACTTCAAACCTTCAACATTATAAACATTGTCAGTATTGTTCTTACCATCCAATGATATAGTTCATTTTCCTTTGATCATACATGCCTTGTCATCTCCAAATCTAACTAGTCCACCATCAAATTCTTGCAAAGACAGAAACTTCCCTTTATCTCTAGTCATATGATGTGAAAAACCACTGTTAATTACCCATTCATCCTTGTCCTCAATTTTAGCAGCAAGTGCCTTCTCCTCAGGTACATTCTCTTCTAGTGCCAGATCATCTTCCTTGATAGCCAAGAATACCCATTCCTTCCTATTGCTGGATCCACTAGTAGAGTCTTCTGCCAGTTCATCATCTAAATCAGTAATGCCTTCCTCGTTCACTATGTAGAATGATTTGTCTCTATTTTTCTTGAATCTATACTTGTTCTAATATCCAGTGTTAGGCTTAAATGATCTCTTACCTCTTTCTTCAAATCTTGAATTTCTTTTAGGACATCTAGATGCAAAATGACCAATCTTATTACATGAAAAACATTTAAAAGGTGATTTTCCTTCATACTTACTTCCTACTGGTCCTCTCGGTAATCCTCTAGAAAATAGTGCTTCAAGTTGCTCAAACTCATCATCTTCTCTCTTCATAACTTCTAGTTCTTTTGCATATAGAGCTTTCCAGTCTTGCTTATCGGTTGTAGATGTAGATGGATGAAAAGTAGGTTTAGTCTTCAGAACTCTAGTACATCGAAATTCATCAAGCTCAAAAGCAGATAGTTTCCCAACCATAGTATCTTTGTTAATAGATGTATTAGCCATTTTTCTTAACTCATTAATAGCAGTAGCCTTCATTTTGTAAGTCAGTGGTAGGGCTCTCAAGACTTTAGAAACAATTTCATCTTCACTCGGAGTTTTGCCACAACATTGAATTCCCATAACAATCTCATGTACTCTTTCCATGAATGCAGTAATCCTTTTATCTTCTTCCATCTTAAAGTTTTCATATCTCACCCGGTAACCATCAAGTTTAGCAATCTTCACTGTAGGGTCACCTTCATAAAGAGTCTGCAACTTATCCCATATAGCCTTTTTAGATGATTTATCTCTTAATCCCATTATTTGCTAATCAGAAAGTGCACACAAGAGGGGTTCTCTTTATCTACAATCATTCTCAAGCTCCTTCTCCAAGTTTGCTAGAGGAGGATTGCCAGATCCTGGATTAAAGGGTGTGACACCATTCTGTGTGATCTCCCAAATCTCCTTGCCAAGACATCTCAGATGAGTCTCCATCTGAATCTTCCATACTGTGTAATTTGTTCCTTCAAGCCTCGATATATTCCTTTGAAAGATAGCTCTAGAAGAACTAGATAAAATTGAACTATTAGTCACCATAGGATCTTCCTCAAGCGGTTAATATTTTTGTAGAGAGGACCAAAGCTCTGATACTAATTGCTAGATAGTTCAAATAACTGGAAGAAAACTGCAAGAGGTGGGGGGGGGAATCAGTTGTCACAGATCACCGTAAGCATTAGCAATTTAAAATTTAATACCAGAACCCAAAACAATAATACCGGAATAACAGTTAATCCAATTAAGTATAAACAATAATCACATAATAAAAGACATCCACACAATACCAAGATTTGTATGTGGAAAACCCGATAAAAAGAAAAACCATGGTGGGAAGCCTACCCATAGTCAAATAATACTTCTATAATAAGTATTTGAATTACAATGAAGGGACCTACACTTGCAGGAAGGCCAATAGTCCAGAGAACACTTCTCATCACAAAAGAAGCCTCACTAACTACATATAAATCCAGAATACAATTCGGAGAAGTTTTGAACTGCAAAAGCTAGCATCTCCTATGCCTGAGTCTAGTTCCAGTTAAGCTCAATACCAGAGGACTAAATCCTCTTACACAAACCCAGTTCGATCTCCATTGATCGACCAACTCCTCTACTTGAATGATATTACATTATTCACACATTACATTCCTTGACCATGACCTCTTACAATAACCATTATGATCTACAATGAGATCTTACAACTATTTATACAAACCCTCGACCATAAACAATCAGGTTGGCCACCAAACAATAAACCGATTACATAATTACAAACCATGTTAGCCTAAGACCTAACAATAATATCCACACATAAGACATCCCATAAATAGAACAATAGGTCCTATGCACACATTACATTAATTCTAGTCCATAACCTATATCAATCGGGACCAAGTATAGGTCCACACTCTTCAACAATGATATTCAAATGCCAAGTCCACCAAAAGCTCTGTCGGTGAAACCATTGCCGGAACCAGAAACTAATCTTCTATGTAAGCAAGATAGCATCCAATCACTAGACCAAAACCAATTGACCAAATATGAGTATGGGTATCATGAGCAAGACAATTCCATCACTAGATTATACCGGAGTTTACCAGATCATGCCAGATCCAAGTTGACCAAAAAATACTCAACCTACCGGGACCAGAAGGGTGCCGGTAAAGCATCCAGACAACTAGTGTTGACATAAATGACAAAACATCAATGCAACACATAATCAATTCCACCAAATGGCCAACAAGCATGTCATTTCTCTCAATCACAAGAAATCGGTTTTCAAGGTGATACAAGGGAATCTTTTATGACACATTGCATCGAAATAATATATAAAGATTTTCTATGTGTATGTGTCATTACTGGGACATTAGGAGTCTAGTTACGTCTTTTGAGTTCAAAACCTTTACTATGTGATAATATTTTATATGTCTTGATGATATGGTCATATGACATATACTCATTTGATATATGTTCCTTTTTGATGCAATATAATAGGTAATTGTGCTATGAGGAATATCCATGGTAATGCTGCATATAGATTTTGAATGTTACTATAGTAGGAATAATTAGGTCTATATTTGTGCATGTTAACAATTTGATGCAGGGTTAAAGAAGAATGTTGAACCGGTCTAGGATGTTCAACATTAAAGATTATGGAGTTGCTGGTCGGGGAAAGGGACAACAAGGATTGTCGTTGAAAGAGTCATCTGGTGGTTGAAAGTGTTTCATTATGAGTTATCAGAAGACTTGATGATTTCCTTTGTTGAAGGAGTAGATTTAGGGCTGAGGTTATGCTAGATTCTCTCTGTTGTTCCAACAGACTTTGACTGATTCTCAACATTTATAATTTCACCTTCTTTTTCTCCCTGTTCAATAAAAGAATCCTCCTTGAACTTTGGGAGTGGTATGCTAGTTAGTTAGGAATTTCATGCTTTAAATAACCTCCTACCTTCTCTTGTACGGTGGTTGAGAATAAGATAGTTTTAGTTATCATAATTGAGTTCGGAGTTAGAAATAGACTTCTAGCAATTTGTTGTCATGTTGTCAAGTATTTTAAAATCAATAAAGATGATACTTTAAGCTCCAGGCATTTGATTCAACTATTTGGATGCTTTCTAAGGGGGAACACTTAGTGAATATTCCTTTGATTTCTTTTATCAGTCATTTCTTATTATGTACTTAGCATTATCTTGATCATAGACTATTCCTACAGCCATTGGAATACTTCCTGTGACTGTTCCTGCAACCACTATGAACTAAGTAGAATCATGTTTATTGATCATGGATAGGTTTTATTTTTCCTAGTTGTTTCTTAGAAGATAGTTAGTTTTTATTACAAACATTTTAGTTATTTGTTTCTAGCATTGTCTTAGAGAAACATTTCAATTCTAGTAATAGGAAAAGTGGCTGTTTCAGTCTTTCTAATGCATATACTTTGCGGACCCATTTCAAGTATACACCCCAAGTTGACAACTAAATAAACCTTCACGATGAGAGATAATTACTTAGTTGGATGTCCAATCCTTGAGGTATGACTTCAAGGTCTTATTATTGAACCATGAGGAAGATCAGCCAACCTTATCCACCAACAAGATAACAGTTCATTCTTTCTTCGAGAAGGTAAATTTTCTTCAAAGGTTTATTCCAAACATTGTTGAGAAGACTCATCATATTATTGATATGATGAAAGGAAATTTTTTTTTCCGATGGAATGCTGAAAGGAAAGTTGTTTTCAATGAGATTAAGGAAGCTATCGCTCATGCTCTAGTTCTGGTCTATCCATATTATACCAAATATTTTATTATGTACAGTTATGCTTAAGAGCATACAATGTCTGCTATTCTGATGGAAATTAATAAAGAGGGGATTGAATCTCCTATTGCTTCCATGAGTTCTCCTTTGAAGTCCCTTGAATTGAAATACTCCCAAATGGAGAAGCATGCTTATGATTGTTAGACAGTTCAGATAACTAGAAGACAACTGAGAGGGGGGGGGGTGAATCAGTTGTCATAGATTACCTGAAGCATTAGCAAATAAAACATTAATATAGGAACCCAAAACATTAATACCAGAATAGCAGATAAACCAATTAAGCATAAAAAAAAATCATAGAATAAATACCATCCACATGACACCAAGATTTGTACATGGATAACCCGGTAAAGGGAAAAACCATGGTGGGAAGCCTACCCACAATCAGATAATTCTTCTGCAGTAAGTATGTGAATTACAATATTGTTATTTATCATTGTTTGATAGGGTACTATTAGTGCAAAGTAATTCAAGGTCACATATTTGTTTATTGGTTGGTAGATACATTGTTGATGTCCAAGTCCTTGTTAGACTATAAATTCTCTGTTGATGAAACCCTTGCCAAAACCAGAAACTAAACAAGTAGGATAGCATCCAATCACCAGGCCGAAACCAACTGATCAGATATGAGTATAAGTATCATGAACAAGCTAATTCATCGCTAGAATATACCAGATCATGCCGGATCAAAGTTAACTAGAAAGCACTCATCCTACTAGGACCAAAAGGGTGCCGGTAAAGCATCCGAACAACTAGTGTTGACATCAATGACAAAACATCAATGCAACACATAATCAATTCCACTAAATGGCCAACAATGATGTGGTTAAAGCAATTAAGTACTTCAGGTTCTACATTATAAATTCTCATACACTTGTCTTGGTTCCTGATACAACAATGAAAATAATTCTTACTTTACTAGAGTTTGGCACCAATCGAGGTAATTGGATTGACAAGATTGAAGAGTATGATCTTGGGATTAAACCCATAAATCTTGTTTGGGGAAAAGTTTTGTGTTAGCTAATGGCTGGAAATAATTCAATTCATCAAGGTAAGGAAGATGCCAAAGTTCCAGAAATCTTGCCTATTGTGTTGCTTGTTAACACTACAAAAGAATGGTATTCTAATATCACTCATTTACTTACATATGGTGAATGTCTTTCTTATTTGAATTATAAAGAAAAAAGGAATATTAAACTCAAAACAACAAACTTTGTCATGTGGGACAATTGTTTGTACAAGAAAAATATTGATGGTATGTTTTTGAAGTGTGTTGATAAAGTACAAGTGAAGTTACTGGAATCCTTCCATAACTTAGTATGTGGTGGAAACTTGTTTGCACTTGTGACAACTCACAAGAATCTAAGGGCTAGGTACTATTGGCCTACACTTTAAATTCAAGATGCGTATAAATGGGTACACAAATTTGATATTTGCCAATAGTTTGTTGGGATACAAAAGTTAGTAGCTCTTCCTCTTAAGCCAATTGCAATAGATGAATCTTTCAAGTAATGGGGAATCAATTTCATTGGTGACATCAATCCATCTTCTGATGTAGGTCATACCTATTTTCTCATAACAACATATTATTTTACCAAGTGGGTAGAAGCTATTCTTATAAAGCATGCAACTTCAGAAGTGGTATGTTGATTATTAAAGGATAATATAATTGGTAGATTTGGTGTTCCTTATAAAATTGTGGCAGACAATGCAACTACATTGTATTATTATTCTTATGAAGTAACCTAGTTTTGTTTTGAATGTGGAATCACTCTTACACATTCATTTGATTACTATCAACAAGGTAATGGTCAATCTAAATCCAGTAACAAGAACGTGGTAAATATCACCAGGAAGCTTATTGATAAAAATCAAAGGTTGTGGTGCAAAGTTTGTTTGATGCTTTGTGAGCTAATCGTATCACACCAAAGCAGGCTATTGGTATGTCTCCTTTTTAGTTACTGTATGGGCTTAATGTTGAAATTCCTATTTATTAGAGTTACCTGCTCTGAAGTTGGCAAGAGTTTTTAAAGATGAGACCTATCTAAATGCTATGGATAAAAGAATCATGTTTCTTACACAATTGAAAGAACAATGAGAATAAGAGATGGATTGTCTTGCAGGAACATCAAAAGTAGGTTAAAATCCTCTTTGATAAGAAAACAAGGTGTGAGAAATTTCAAAGTTGGTGATCTTGTACTTCTCTGGGATAAGAGACATGAGCCGAAAGGAATGCATGGAAAATTTGATTCCTCGTGGATTGGTCCTTCTAAAATACATCAAATATGTGGAGAATTAAGTTATCTTCTAGCATATTAGGATGACACTCCATTTGCAATACCTCATAGTGGACAACATCTCAAATTGTTCACTCGGTAATGTTTCAAACTATTGCAATTTTTGTACAGTTTTGTGCTTTCTTTCTTTTCTTGTTTTCGTTTTGCATTTTTGGTTTCTTGACTCCGTGGCCCAATGGAACAGAAGAAGGGACTTAGAGAATTGAGTTTTTTCACCTTCCAATTTTTCTTTCAAATGATTAGACAATGTTCCACTATCAGAGAAAGCTAGTATCCTTGTTTTTTTTTAAGGTGAAAACAAGATAACCACCAATGAATTTTTATATAAAATTCATTCATTTTTCTAGGAGTTAGTTTTACGAGGAATTTTGTTTGCCTCATTTGTCTTTGAATACTTTGTATTCATATTTTTGAAATCTTCTTTTAAAATTCAAAATTTTAACTTAAAATATGTTTTTGATGTTTTGGTGCAAAAATCGGATTCTAAACCCAATTTTAAACCATCTTTGGTTCTTAGGTGCAAAGTAGGACTTAGAGCCCGACATTGCACATAGTGGTCCAAGTTTGGTGTATTTCAAACTTGCAAGTCCTACATACACCTCTTTTGGTCTAATGGTGCAAATCGGACTTGTAAGCCCATAGTACACCATTATTGTGCACGTATTTGTATTTATTTCTTTTAAGAGTTTGATTAGATTTTATTTTTCTCTTCTTTTATTTTCATTCTAGTCTTTCTTTTTCCTCATTTGCTTGAGGTTTTGTGAGATTATGAAGATTATTTGCTCAAGGCCTAGATTATCTTTTCCATGATATGTAATTATTTTCTCTTTCATTTGTGTTTTCTAAGTTTCCTTTATGATTTTTGGCCTTAGTTTTTATTGTCTTTGTGTAAGTCAGGTTGATAATTATGATATAAACTGAAGTGTTAACTTTGATGTATATCGTAATTATCCCTTGCTTTACACTACCATTTCTATTCCTTTCCATGCTCTTTATTTGAAATGAAGAGATGTGTGGCAAGATCTAAAGCTTGACATACATCTCATATTTCTCATTGCAACCATAGCAATCGGTGCATGTCGGGATTATGATCCTAGAAAACATCAAATCCCCAGCTATTGATGTGTGTTGGGATCATAATCCTAAATCACACCATTTTCCTTTTTGTGTATGCTCTTTGCAATGGATGGTGGAATCATGACCCCTCCATGCACTGAAGCCTTAACCAATAGTGCATGTCGAGGCCTTGACTATGCCATACACCTTCTCCATTTACTACATTGTTTCTAAATACTAAGATTTGGTGTGAATAGGGGTTGTAACTCCAACTTGCATCATGATTATTTCTTAGGTGTAAGTCAGGGTTATAACCCTGATTGACAACAAAGGCTATGGTTCTTTCCTTTGTGCTTTTCATAAGTGCATATCAGAGTTATAAGCTCGATATGCACCTTTATTATTTTTGACCCTCCCTAAGTATAGATCATACTTATAAGTCCGATATGCTCTCTGTTTGTGTTTTTCACTAGTTTTTAGTACAAATTGAACTTATAAGTCCAATTTACATTGAATTCACACACTTGCAAATTGGAAATATAAATTCAATTTGCACTTAATAAGAGATTTTTGTTCTATCAACTAGGATTTTTGAAATCATTATAAGCAGGCTAATTGGGTTAAATATGGTGATGAAAATTTTTAAATGCTACAGTGCAATCACACTCAAATGACAAAGCCATCACCAAGAAAAAGAGAAATTAAGTTCAAGAAGCAAGACCCACACCCAATATTTACTCCTTCATTTGTATCATCCAACATTGATAACGTAAGAGATATAGAGATATGGTATGTTGATCTTGAGGATTTCTTGAAAAGATTCAAAGAGCTACCACAATACTAAAAATATGGAGGCACCCATAAGTAGTGGCATTCATTTGGTTGTGGCCTTCACCATGTCAGCACAGAATCCTGAGTTTGTGCTAGCTTTAGTTAACAAATATTATGTAGTGAGCAGGTCAGTTAAGGATATAGAGGAAAAGAAGACTCTCATAAAGTTGGATGAGGATTTCTTTGATACAATATTCAAGTGTCCCCATATAGATAAATATGCCAATATTGATATGCGGTCAACAATAACCTACTATGACAACAATTTAGACAAATTCAAGAGGAACATCAATGTGAACTGGTTGAAGACTCCAAGGCCCACTATCACAAGATGGCCTAAGACTATTCAACATAGTTACTTCATTGAAGAGGTTGATGATTCAATTACTTTTCATAGTAGAGTAAAAGGGCTTCCATTATGAGACACTTTTCATAAGTGGAGATATTAGTACATCCATATCATCCGACAAAATAAGATCTACTGGGGTAAATAGATAGCTGATTTATTGTGTGAATATTTAACCAGAGTTCCTAACACCTTGAAGTTCTACATGACTTCATATCTTGTATATGTAGTAGCCTCAATGAGGTATTTTCTAGGATTATCTACTATAGGAGGTAGAAGCTAGATTCTTGTATACTAGTACTACACACAATTGACTCTCAAAGAGAGTTTGCATCATTTTAGGAGAGCCAATGACACTTTCTTTTATCAGTACATACACATGTTTGATAAAGATCTTGAGAAGAAGAGAGTATCAAATGAAGCCTGGAATGTGGTAAATTAGTATGGATGTATCTTCTTCAAATTCCCAAGATTCATATCTCTGAATTGGATATTTTGATGAAAATGCTTCCTAGGTATTTGTTAGACAAAATTATTCTCATGGAGTTTCCTTGTTAGATGATATCAGTGCATAAATGCCAATCTTCTTCTCACAAGACTTGTCTCAAGTTATCCATTACCATTGGGAGGTATTCTATCAGTTCTATCTACAAGTCCCAAGCCATGGAGGAGAAAATGAGGATAGTAACAATGAAATTATTCAAATCCATGAAATACTTTGACTACATGGGCATGAAGAATAAATTAAAGAAAAGTTACACGCATGTTCATCGGGTGGAAGATGTGTGGATTGATTGTAGGACATAAGAGGATATCAAGAGGTTTGACTACTACCATTTGATAGTAGAACAAATTGAGAATCCAAATATTGCTAATATCCTTGAGGATCTTGAAGATGATAAGAATATTGTAGATCCTATGTATGAGAAGAATGAGGTTGTTGGTTCACCTTTGACTTTTATTCAATGGCCCCAAAAGGAAAAATGTTTAGTAAGGACTAGATATCAAAGCATTCTTGCCAATACCAATGTCTTGCTAACTTAGAAAGGGATTCAATGAAACCTTTCTGAACTGGATCCAAAGATGACACTATAGTGCCAGTGGGAAAGACTTCTAAGTTAAGAACAAAGAATACACAAGATCCAGCAGTTCCAAAGGCTCCAAAATTCAAATTTAGAGTTGGGAAATGTAAGATTCAAGGGGAATCTTCAGCTCAAGAGACTCAAACCAATTATGGAGCTAAGGAAGAGTTGCTTGATGAAGAAAGTGAGAAAGTAGAAGAGGAATAGCTGGAAAAGGAATAAGAAGAAGAATTTTACAAGGAAGGATTACCAGAAATCTAGAGTACTTCCTCATCTCAAGAGACACAAGAGGGTATTCCTCCTACATCATATGGTGCTACAAGTACTACTCAGTTTCAATTTTTGATATCGTTCCTTTCGGTTCTACTATCTCATATTGATCCTAGGCTTCTTCAATTCTATGATTCCTTCTACAACTACTATTGAGTCTTCTCTTGGCACCCCACATTGCAACATTGAAAATGTGTGTCTTCCTAACTTGGCTGAAGTATACTCTTCTATGTTGGATTATTTTCATAAGTTGATGTCAGAAATTGAACTTTAACCTAAGGTTTGAAATGTTGAAAATACACCTTCTATTGTGACTTCTACTCCTGGTATTGTGACCATATCTATATAGAATTAAGAGCTTGCATCTCACGTATTGACCACAGGAGTAGAACATGATAAACCTTTGCCACCTTGGTTAGTTCCAATACCCCTAAAAGGAACAAGCAAGCCATCTCCCCAGATGACTGACTTCCGTCAGTTGATTCCTATGAAACCCAAGTGTACAAAGAAGGCCAAGACTTTATCTAGGATAAATGTAGATAAGTCAAAGAATAAATATGTAGAAATGATAATTTATCCCCTAGATGTTGATTTGGATAAATTTTAGCATACAAATTATGTTGTCAATATGATTAATTTGGGTAACTAGACACATGAAGGAACACTGGAAGATTCTCCAATGACTTTTGATAACCTTGTAAGAAGTTATAATAAAGATAAGATCAAGAAAGATAAATTGAAGAAATAGGTGGATCAACTCATTGAAGTTTTGATCAAGATAAAAAAGTCATAAGAGATAATAGAACTAGTCAACTCATTAGTTGATGAATAGATCATCAAGAAATATGAACATGTTAATTTATGAGAAAGGTCAGTTGGTGAATGGATGGATAAATTTTTAGCCAAGGTACACATCTCTTATGTTCAACACTTACCTTAATCAATAATTTAGAAAATGTAAAGTTTGTTGCAGGAGCACCATGTTGATCTTATGTGAGTAAGGCTATGTGATGGTTTTTGATAGGTTTTTAGGTGTTTGTGTCCTTTTGACATGTAATAAGGCCACAATAGGCCATTTTTGATGTATTTGAGTCACTTTGAGTCAAATAGGTTCATCTAAAAAGTTGTCAAGTTGTCAATTTTGGAAGTTGAGGAGCCATGAGTTGTAAATAGGTAGTTGAGTGGTTGGAAGGTGGAAAAAGAACTGGGAAACATTATAAATGGTTTATATAGGTCTTGTGTGGTCGAAAGGGGGTTAGAGAAGTATGTGGTGGTGAAGAATGTAATGGGAAAAAACTTAGTTTTCCAGTATTTCCCGTCATTCAATGTTGTTTCTTGTTAGTGTAGGTTTTTTTATATTTATTTTCCTAACACATTATTAAGCATACTTAGGTTATATTAGGATGATTTATATGAGAACATGTGGCATAGTCCTACATTTACATGTGTCATCCACACCCACATTTGGGTGGTTGAATGTCACACCCTCTTTTGGACTCATTTACTACCTCCCCATAACCATTTATTTGTGTTTACCTGAGTTTGTTTGCCACATGTTTGGCATTTTTCAAGTAGGAATAAATCCCACCTAATTTGGTTATTTGGGAGTTATTATTCCTCCTGGAATTATGTGCCCACATTTTGCTATATAATCAACACTCGCCTCTCCCTTATGAGCTAATTTAGAGCTAAATCAAATGTGTTAGGAATCCCATAGATACGAGGAGGGGGGGGGGGGTTTGAATCAATATCTAACTGGTTATAAGATTTTCTTAACTTAAAACATGTAGAGCATATTAATACTATGTACCGGTAAATAGGAAGTAATGCAATAAACAGAGACAAAAGCAACCACATGAAAAACACACCATAACACAATATTTTAATGAGGAGACCCGGTGTGGAAAAAGCCTCGGTGGGATTTGTGACCCACAATATTTGCTTACTGGCCAATAAGATAATATTACTGCTACAAGAGGGGCCTGCACATGCAAGAAGGCCAAGTGCCTAGAGCTCACTGCTCAATTACAAAATGGGAAGTCTCACAAACTTACAAAATGGATTATATAAATCCAGTGTCTTGTACTACTTCAAAATAGCATCTATAATGCCAGATCTAGTACCGGTTTCTGCTCTGCTTCGTACATAAACCCTTAAGCTATAATTCGCATAATAGGTCTGCCTTATTCCACCTAATTACATTCCTCTATCTCTTCCAAAATGTTCTACAATGATCTCTCTTATATAAGAGTCATTTTACAACTTGCCAAGTCGACTTACAATGATTTTTCAATAATAAACAAAATATATTAACAATAAAATTCCTGTCGACTTTTGTGTCGGTATGCTTCCTTTCATTGCCGGTGCCAGTGGTCTGTGTGCCGATGTAGAGTTTGATCTTGCTAGTGCAGGTGGAATGCCTTGCCAGTGTCATAGGATTTTAAGGTTGCCATCAATGACAAAACCTTCAATCACCTATAATGTCTCATTGGAGTGTGCATATGCCAACAATCTCCCCCTTTGGGATTGATGGCAACACTCATGAGAAAATTCCAAAACTTGTAATCTAAAAATTGTGTACCAAAAAAAATATGTGAGCTCCCCCTGAGAAGATAAGTCTTTTGCTGATTATTTTCTCATACTACTACTCCCCCTTTGGCATCAATGACAAAGGTTGTCAAAGTGTCAATAGAGTTGTAGTTTTCTGTCTCAACCTTGTAACTTGGTGGTTACAATTTGAAAAAGATCTGCCAAAACCAAATTTATGATTTCCAAAAACTTCTTACTTTCTTTTATTGCTGCCTCTGGTCTTTGAACTATACTGGTGAGGTGCTGCATATGCTCTGCCAATGTTTTCTGTCCTTATACTAGTGCCTCAGATATTTCCTTCCTCAGGGATGCTAGATAGTCTAGTCTTGGAATTAGTCTTGATCTCAGATTCTTAGCCTTGTTTATTATTCTCTCCTTTTCTCTCTCTAGCTTCAGTAATTCTTCCTCAAAGCTAGTTAACTTGCTCAAAAATTGATAATGTATCAGGTGAATTAACAAAATTGTCAGCAAGTTTATTAATTTCCTCTTGTATCTTGCTCATTTTCTTGTCTATGTCAACTGTTAAAATTTTTTTCTTACAAGTGTCTTTGTACAAAGTTTTGAATTCCTTCAATGTGTTACATAGTTTTGGTAGAAGTGTGTCAAATTCCCTAGTACACTTTATTTGATCCTCGAAGAATTTTTGTTTTTCCTTTTCTAACCTCTCTTTGAATGCTTCCTCCTTTATTTGTTCAACTGTCAATGTGTTGTCAGTAATGTACTTAGAAAAAGTGTCGAGTTGGCTCAACAAATCCTTATAATCTACATTGCATTTTGGAGCTATCATCTTCAAAACTAGAATTGTGTCATCTATAGCTTTATATGCTTGTGAACTGCAATATGTTATTTTCTTAATGGAGTCCAAAATAACTTCAATTACATTTGTTGATTTAAATCCTTCAGTTGAAGAGATAACATACTGAATTCTACCAGGGGGAGCAATATCCTTGCTTGTAGTGACCTCTGGTAGGTCAGTTTGTGTTTCCATTTCCTTAAGCAATGGTTTTTGTTGTTCTCCTATTGCCGGTGGCACTATTTCCACATGAACCTGTTTCTCTACTTGTCTCTTTGTTTGTTGATCTGTTGGAGTCTCTATTTTCCCATCTGTCAGTTTACCTTTAGTGTTATCAATGTTGTCAACTACCGGTGGCTCACTAGCCATTACTGTGTTACTGGTTGTGTCCTTGTCTATCATAATGTTGACCTTTTGAGTATCAACATCAACTATGTATAAGACATTAGGATTAGGATTTGTATCCTCTATATCCATACTCTCATCTACTGGTTGATCTTCAGTTGTTGTTACCAGTGGAGTAATCAGAGGCGGTGGGGATAAGTTATCTCTTATTTTGATGCTTGGAGGACCACCAACCTTTCCTTTACCTTTGTCTTTGTCTTTTTGATATACTTTTATTGCTTTAGGGTTTCTATATTCTTCCTATTTTTCCTTCTCAACAAGGAATATATCCCATGCATTTTCAGTTTCTTCTGCAACCTCATTTACTCTTCCAACCATTAGTGCAATATGCCGGTGTGCAGTGGAAAATACTGACCAGTTGGCTTCTGCAATTAGATCATCTATCTCCTTCGGTGAGTTAATTGAGTAAACAACAAGTAATTTTTCAATTTTTATTTTCTTGTCAAGCTCTATAACAGATTGTCTTCTTGCTTCCAGTCTCTTGAATAGTTCATCAGGTACTTCATCTACAATTTGCATCAGGAACTTCTTGTAGATATCCAAGTGTAAAATAACACTGTTTTCAACATTTTCTTTATCATCAACTGATAGTGACTCATATAGTTTGTTGATGTTTTTCAACTGTCCTTCTGTGATTTCATCCAACAGTCTGTCAATCAGAGAAATATTTTGTTGAGTCCTTTTCTTTAGTGTCAACTTTTTCTTCTTAGGAGTAGACTTCTTGATCGGGGGCCTTACTGCCTGTTGTTTTTGCCTAGTTCTTCAAGGTGAAGGTGTGGATACCGGTGAAGGTTGTCTTTTCCTCACAACTCTTTTAAATTCAGCTGGCATGTCACTTTCTGAAGAAGTTGCTATCGATGAAAGGTGAGTTTCTGGTTGTTGTGCCTGTAACTCATCTTCAGTGATACCGACTTGTTTTAGTACATTTTCTTTGATAGCCTTAGCCTACCTTGAACCTCTTCTCACAGTTTCTTCTAGACCTCATCCTTTTTAATCACAAAACATATATCATCTTTGTATTTGTTAACAATTTCCTATGATAGTCTAACTCTTTTGTTCATTCTAGCCTTTAGTGCTTGTAAATACTCATCAATATTCTTTTGTTTGCTTTCACCCATGTTGTTGAATAAGTCAGATAGCTATTTGCCTACCGGTATGTCAAATCCAAGGTTCTTGATACCTATACCGGGCACCTATTTGGTTATATGTAGCATTAAGCATACAATTAAGTTGCCAAATCTAAATGTTCCTTTCTTATCCTTCTTGATCTTCCCTAAATTTTCAATCAATTCATCCTTTAACCATTCACATACATCATTTTTCACATTCTCTTTTACCATATCATGTGCACTTTTTATGCATAAACTGGAGATTGAGTTAAGTCTATTTGCATGTGTTGTTTTGTAACCTAAAATCACGCTAATTAATATCACTTTTATGTTAGTTACATCATTTACCCTTAAGGACCTTTTGTCGGATGTTACACCCGTTAGATTTTTTACTAGGTCATTTGAGACCTTCTTTGTCTTGTCTAGTCTGTTACCGGTGGAAGGTAACCCTGTTACAACTTTCATATCTTCCTTGGTAATTTTATGAATTGAATCTAGCCAGAAAAATTCACCATGTACCCTGCTCAATACTATCCTAATAACTTCCTTAGGAAAGTTTGGCATGTAGAGGATCTTAGTGAATCCTAGGGTTTCAACAATTTTGTGTTCAGGTTTTACATTTCCAGAGTCATCACATATGACAGTTTTGTACATGTTTTTGATTTCTTCATCTCCTAATTCTTGTATATGGCGATGGATGTACATTCTAGGGTCTTCTGCAAAAACAACTCCTTTGGGAATTTGGGAAAATGCACCAACATTATCATCCTTTTTAGCTATCTCAGGAACTAACTGAAATATGGGCCTAGGGCATTTGATTACCTCAACTACAGTAGGGTTTTCTATGAATTTAGGTACAGAAGAGGACACCATGATTATAAATACCTTTTTCTGCCTTTGGAAAGATTGATTGCTGAAATGCTTTGCCTCTTTGCTCAAAATGCCTTAGCTCTGGAAATTTCGCACTCTTTGAATGTTTGAATGCTCAGTGAAGTGAAATGGAGCCAAAATCACAAATTTATAATGTCAATTTTCCAACTACCACATTTAATGCTTGCCGGTTAAGTAATCACTTAAGATATCTGCCGGTATAGAAGTAATTTCAACTTCTTACCATCAACCGAGGGAATAATAGCATATGTCTCATTGATTGCCAAACCCTCAAAGAAATTTCTTCAATTTGATGAAGAGACTCTTGCCGGTGGAGTGCTACTCTATTCTACCAGTGGAGGAGTATTCCCAACACCATTTAGGTCTGATTTCCTGATCCATTGTTTTGAGAATTCCTACTTAACTTCTTCAACTTTTTCTTTTCCTTTCAAACTAGGACCTTTGTTGTCTACTGGTGAGGACTTGCTTCTACAAAATTTAGAAATATGCCCAATTTTGTTATATGCATAACAAGTCACATTATTTCTCTGAATAGCCTTTCCATAACCTATGCTGGTTTGTGTTTTGCATTGATTAGATAAGTGTCCAAATCTTCCACAAACATAACATCTCACATTCATTCTGCAATTCTCAGAGTTATGACCAACTTTGTTGTATTTTGAACATTGACCAGTGGGTACATTGGTATTTTGATAATTTCTAGATCTACATTGATTTTCTCTATGACCATACTTGTTACAGTTAAAACATTTTCCATTGAATTTATAAGTAGTAGGTTGTCTTACCAGTTTGCCATGATCCTGTGTGTTTGCAGTACCAGAGCTTTCACCAACTTCAAAGCCAATTCCACAAGTGTCACCTTTAGGTTTTTGATTCTTCAGCAAGTTACCAAGTTCTTCTGAGCTTTTCTTGAATTTCTCTTTATGTTGATTTGCAGTATCTAGTCTCTTTCTAAGACTTCTTTCTGCCTCATCAGTTCATTTGAGTCATTCTGTGTGTGCATCAAATCTATCTTCAACAAATCATTTTCATAGCTAAGTCTTGTGTTCTCATTTGCAACATCACTTAGTCTTCTGGTCAAATCTTCTTCATTTTTCTTTCTATCTTCAATTTCTTTACAGAATCTCATTGTCATATCCTGCATCTCATTCTTTGTTGTCATGTTCTCTTGCTTCAACTTGTTTATCATATCATTAAGAGTTTCATTTTCATCATTGTCATTTTGCATCTTTTCACAAAGTTCTCTTCTCTTGTTTCTTGAAATAGTAAGATTTTCTTGAAGTGCTTGAATGATATCCCAAGCAGCCTTTAGATCATCTTCAAGTTTGATATTTTTCAATTTTTCTGCATCATAGTCTGAGAGAGCTCCTTCAAGTTGCTTCATCAAGTTTTCCATCTCTACTAGTGTCAAGATCTTCCTCAAGCTATTAGGCTTCTAAAAATAGAGGACCAAGCTCTAATACCAATTATTAGGATTCCCACAGATACTGAGAGGGGGGGGTGTGAATCAGTATCTAACTGGTTATAAGATTTTCTTAACTTAAAACATGTAGAGCATATTAATACTCTGTACTGGTAAACATAAAGTAATGCAATAAATAGAGACAAAAGCAACCACATGAAAAACACACCATAACATAATATTTTAACGAGGAAAACCAGTGTGGGAAAAACCTCGGTGGGATTTGTGACCCATAATATTCGCTTATTGGCCAATAAGAGAATATTACTGCTACAAGAGGGGCCTGCACATGCAGGAAGGCCAAGTGCCTAGAGCTCACTGCTCAATTATAAAATGGGAAGTCTCACTAACTTACAAAATGGATTATATAAATCCAGTGTCTTGTACTGCTTCAAAATAGCATCTATAATGCCAGATCCAGTACTAGTTTCTACTCTGCTTCTTACATAAACCCTTAACCTATAATTCACATAATAGGTCTGCTTTATTTCGCCTAATTACATTCCTTTATCTCTTCCAAAATGTTCTACAATGATCTCTCTTATATAAGAGTCATTTTACAACTTGGCAAGTTGGCTTACAATGATTTTTCAATAATAAACAAAATATATTAACAATAAAATTCCTGTTGGCTTTTGTGCCGGTATGCTTCCTTTCACTGTTGGTGCTAGTGGTCTGAGTGCCAGTGTAGAGTTTGATCTTGCTAGTGCCGGTGGAATGCCTTGCTGGTGTCATAGGATTGTAAGGTTGTCATCAATGACAAAACCTTCAATCACCTACAATGTCTCATTGGAGTGTGCATATGCCAATAAAATGAGTTCATATCAACTTAGTCTGTACAAGAGAGTGCTAATCGATATTGTCTTTTGGAGTGTGATAATATGATCATTTTATTATTGCACCATATTTCAACATTTTATCCTATCTATTTCTCTCATGTAGAAGGTTGATCTTGGTGTTGCAGGTGATTTTGGGAGATTGAGTCCATTAGTGACTTTGACATGGTATCAGAGCTTCTAGATCTGCAAGGCCCTTCTCGAATTTGGGATATTTCGCAGTAAGATTTTCCTGGGTGCATTTTTAGCTCAAAAAGGACATCACGATTGATTCTAGAAGGCTGGACAAATGAATTTTGATATAAGACACACTATATTTGGTGAAAATAAAAAAAGTGACCCCACTTGCATAATTATGGTATAGATTTGAGATTTTATTCAAAAAAATATTATATTTTTTCTTCCATTAGAAAAAAATATTATTAAAAAAATCTCTTGTAGGTTTTTTTAATTGTTTTTGAATTTTTTTTTTATATTGTAATAAACTTATGGGGAAAAATATTTTGGAAAACAAATCATTTGATACTTAAAAAATAAAAATAAAATTATTAAAAACAAATTTTAAAGGGGTCAAACCCCCGTGCAGTACATACTACATAGGGTGCCCTACATGGTACCTAAGGTATTGCACAAGTAGGCCTTGGGCTCCACACAACTAACACCTTTGGGCCCTACACCCCCATTGGAGCTTGCATGGTACCTATGCTGTAGGCCTTGGGCCCAACACGACCCCAGTGGTGGGGCTTGGGGAATGGCTACGACTCCCGTATGAAATTTAATTTAATTTATTTATTTTAAATTTCAAAAACAACAAGTTAAAAAAAGAGATTATTTTTTTGTGCCCAAGATTCTGTGCACAAATGTCTGTACTCTTGCAACCAGCCTAATCTCCTCAGGCTTGACCTTCGTTCCAAGCTTTTGGTGGTCCTACCAATTCAGTAGAGTTGTTCAACTTTGCCTCTATATTTGGCAGATATTTTTTTAAATTTAATAATATTTAAATTTGGAGGAGCTCTAATTGTGGTTAGAGTTAAATTGATTGGTGGTGCCTCCAAATTTAGCAACAACTAGCCAAATTTGACCGAGCGATTTTTTTGAAATTGGAGTTTTCAATTTTGCACCTCAACTTCGGAAGGCAATATCACAGTCATCTAGGCTCCATTTTGCGAGAATTTGTTTTTGATTTGGGGTATAATTTCATGAGATTTGTGGTGGTGGAATTCAATATTTTTCAAGTGATCTAGATTTTCCAAAAATCAAGTTTTCTTAGGAGATCTAAAGGATAATCCTCATTTTTGTAACTTGAAACGACTATAACTTTCACATACGATCTCGGATCGTGGTGCTTCTTTTTTTTCTGAGAACTACACATTGGTTATATTTTGAGGTTTCAATTCTAACATTCTATTATATCTTCATTATTTGAGTCCACATTTGGACATTCTAAAACACTGGAAAAACTCCAAAATTGTAAACACATTGATTTATTAATTGCCACCATCATATTTTTCTGGGGGGATCATAGATTGAGTGAAAAAGGGGGGGGTGTCTCCCTTGGTTTTTGTGTTTATAATCTCTCTTCTTGTACTCTTTCATTTTTAGTTATGGGTTCTAAAAAATTTCCACTCTTAACTCCTAATAATTATGCAACTTGGAAAGTTAATGCATGGAGTAAACTAATGGAAAAGGCCTAAATCATGATGCTGATGGCACAATTTCAGAACCCACATATTTTAATGTTCCTAATCTAAAAATGGAATGACTCATCAAAAGTTATATGGCTCTTGGAACAGTGAGAAAATATGTATTTCTTGATCTTATCTTTCACATTGATAAGTGTAAGACAATCAAGTTGATAAGATTAGAGGTTACACACTTTAAAGTAACCTTCTTAATTTGGATCCTAATTTTTTTGATACAATCCAAGACTATGCCACTAGAGAAAATGAGCTAAGAGCATAATGTAAAGACTATGGCATTGCGAAGGAGGATACACAGTTGGTTTTTCAACTTGTTGGAAAATATTCCTTTCGAGTATGCATCTTTTGTTTCTAGCTTTTGAACCCATCGGTTGACAATGGGTAGTGCTTACAGTATGCATTTATTTTATTCATTCATAGAATTGTTGATGCTTGAGCAATCAAAATTGATCACCATGAAGATTATTAAGTCATCTACAACACATGCTTTGGTGGCTAAACAAGGGAAACTAGGAAAGGATTCTAACAAGAAGCAGAAGCAATCAAGGACAAAGCCACATAAAGATGAAGCACAAAATAATTCATCTATGAAGAAGAATCTTACTTGTGCATATTTCAAGAGGATTTGACATGAATACCATTCTTGTTATAAATAAAATATCGATGAATTATAACATCATCTTAAGAAGAACAACATTAATCTTCCTTCTAGAATGTCTGAGTCAACTTCTTCTTCCAATTCAAAACAACCAAGATTTACTAAGGTAAGAGCCATGCATGAATTTATTCTGAAGCAACCAAAGGTAAAGGTAAAGCTCTTTGTGCTATAAGTTGTGAGTCAGGGAAATGGCTCCTAGATTTTGGACCTTCTCATCATATGGATTCTACATAGTCCATGGTCTCTTCTTTTGAGCCTTGTGTTATGCCACCTATTTTGAAGGGAAACAACACTTACATGAGTGTAATTGGGAAAGGTTCTATTGATATAGATTATGGAAATTTCAATGATTTTTGTGTGTACCTAATTTGTCAAACAATTTTCTTTCTATCTATCAGATCACCGATGGTGGAATAGGGAAGACTATAGAGTCCACACTTGATTCAGTCATCATTCGAGACTTGGAAACTGGAGAGATAATTGCTACCGGTATGGTTGATCATCCGTCTTGTTTATATACCTTTTCAAAATTTGCACCTGATGAAGGTTTTGATCCTTTGGCTATTGATCACACTGATGTGTGAGTTCATTGATTCTGAGGAGAACATTTGTTAGTTGAATCTTGGTATTCTGACATTAGATCCAGTTCTTGAATCTTGCATTCCGTCTCCTCCATCTACTGTTGCTTCTGAGGATACTTGTGTTGCTACATCCTGATGGACTTGAAAAGCACTGCAAGGGGGGGGGGGGGTGAATCAGTGACACCAAATAAAACACTACTTCAAACACTAATCGATAGATGAACTTAACAAGTCTTTTAAACACAATGCATGCAATCCAAAATGATATAACGACATCCACAACAAGTAAAGCATCCACCATAACACAAGTGTTTATATGTGGAAAACCCAAATAGGTAAAAACCATGGTGAGATGGAACTCATAAGTTAACTATCTACAGTAATAGATAACTGACCGGTTAAGGTCTACAAAGTTCTCTTCTAGGAGCGAATCTTGTTAGAGATCCCAAAGCTTGATTAGAAGCTCATACCCTGTTAAGAGTAGTACCCTGTTAGGAGTAACCTCGCCAGAGGATTTAAGAATCCAAACTAATGGATCACCTTGTTAGAGGATTTGTACATTGAAGCTTGTTAGAGCTTACCCGGTTAAAGGATTTGATTCTGTTGTAATGATTTGAAAACAACAAGAATGGTTTGATGTGTTATGAGTAGCACAATACTTGTTTGATCAGATCCTTCTAAGTACATTCAACACTTCTCTTCAACACACTCTTCATCTTAACACTTATTGCTCTTCAACAAAAACTTTCTCTCTTCATACATACCATCAGTGACATAACATCTCTCTTGAAATGATTCACTAAGATGTCTTTAAATAGACTTTCAAATATTATGTTGGCCTAATGAAATCAAAACACAATTTCCTAGGTGCAGTGTATCTAGACATGTGATCATAACTCATCACAAAATACTGCCAAGTAGTCAATGCTGGTAACTCATCACAAAAATAACCAAATACTGATTGGAACAATCAATACCGGTTTGAATAAAATATATGAACCGTTGTCCATGAATCTTCGCTTGATCTCCATTTAGATCTTCATCTTGATGCCAACTAAGTATAACCATAGGTTGTCTCTTATGCATATATCGGTTGACACAAATTACTGGTTCAAGATAAACCTCTAAAATACCGGTTAACAATGTAAACAATTGAAGTTACACCGATAGTCAATATAATCATATGTGTGTGTGAGAGTGTTTCATCAATGACAACAAGTGATGAATTTATTACAATCATCATCAAGCCAACAATCTCCCCCTTTGGCATTGATGGAAACACTTAGAAAATTTTACAGTAATACTGGTAAGTATGCATACACAACAAATTTACACATATACTCATACTCCCCCTTAATGCATGCATAAATATAAATTTTTCAAAAACACACATACATATTTTTACTCCCCCTTTGACAACAATGCCAAATTGAAAAGGTAAAATATATACATATATATATATATATGTTTATGGTAAAAATGAAATAACAATATTGAAAGACTAAATGAATTCAACCACAAAACCCTAGCCTAACAGCAACAAAGATCCACCATAACATATGAAGATTAGCTAAGACAATGCAAATCAAATAAAATCACAAAGATTATACCATCACATGTCTAATAGGTTTTGGATCTCCATTCTTCCTATCTCCATTGATCTTGCTTGATATATCTGCTCTCAGATTTTTTGTGTGCACAAGATCTAAACAATGAATGGAAATGTGGTTGTAAGTAGGCCTGATCACATATGAAAGTTTAAAAGCATAGTTGGGGGTTGATTAGAATGATTAGGAGGATTGATTAGGGTTGATAATGAAGGAATCATCTCCTTATATAGAATACTTTATAAGAAATGGAGGGAAAAGATTGAGAGGTGTAAAAGATAAATGGTCGGCTAGGATTAGAGGGTAGATAGAAGAAATAAGAAAATAATGAGGGTAGGAAGTGTAGGAATTAAGAGATGAATGACATGTGTCATGGGTAGAAAAGGTCAATGAACTAATTAAATAAATAAATATTCATTCAATTAATAGAGGAAGTGGGATTAATTAAATAAATAATATATTTATTTAATTTAGGAAAAGGATTATTTTAATAAATAAATGTATTTATTTAAATGAGAAATAAGGCTAGAAGAGGATTAATGAATTAATTAAATAAATAAAGATTTATTTAATTAATAGAATAATAAGGCTAAAATAATTAAATAAATAAAAATATTTATTTAATTAGACATGACAATTTCAAGTGTCTACATTTTGCCCCTCTTTGAGACAATGCAACTTGTCGCATTGTTTCAAAGAAGATAAGATAAACTGATACAAAGTTGCCCCAAGATAGGAATGATATGCCCCCTTGAGAGATTGGATGAATATGTTTGAAAAGATCGCAAACAATCTCTCGATGAGAAAGAAAGGTTAGAAAGCATTGACAAGATAGGATAAAGTGACAGAGTCATGGGATAAAGAAGGACTAACTTGGGAGACTAGGGCTAGGGTAGTCTATAAGATAGACTATGAGGGAAAACATCCTCATTGTCATCTACACATCTAAGAGATTAAAGTGCAGAGAGAGCATAGAGCAGTCAACAACAAAGGAATTGGTTCACAGATTCAATTGTGTTTGCTGATATCAGAGGCCAACAGATGCAGGAGAGCCGGTAAGTACCACAAAACCTCCTTGTACCTTGGTGCATTAATTGTTGTCATAAATGAACGCTAGGTAGAGTATTAAATGTGATTTAGAAAAATGTCAAGCAGGAGGAAAAATGTTAAGGTGCACCTGCATTGGTGCCAGGTGCGTCTGGGTAGGATAGGCACCTCTGCGTTGGTGCTAGATGCATTTATGATTGCAATAGCGTCTATGTCAAATGCGAGCGTGTATGTGTATTTCAGGCGCGTCTGTGTAGTATGCAATCACATTTGTGTCTTCAAGGTCAAATCGACAGTGCTGTGATAAACATACATTGTCAATTGGATAAACTGCTGAGAGGATACACTCAAACATGTCCTCTAGGGAAGACTAGGATAACAAATATGGCTAAGATTGACAATTCTATGATAGAACATACATTGCCAATCAGGAAACTACTCAAGAGGATACACTGAAGAAGAGGCCTTAAGATAGGATAGATGAAGGCACTTTGTGATGAACAGGGAGTACCATAGAAATTAACAATTCTGTGATAGAACATACGTTGTCAATTAGATTAGGCTGAAATTGACAATTCTATGATAGAACATACATTGCCAATTGGATAAGCTACTCAAGAGGATACACTCAAGTAGGTGCCCTAAAAGATAGGATCAAAGCAACACTTTGTGATGAACAATGAATGCTACTAGGATAGAGTGTCATATCATAGATATAAGCACTAGGATTAAAAGAAACACTTTGTGATGAATAGGGAATGCCACTAGGATAAAAACCAACACTTTTTGATGAATGGGGAGTACCACTAGGAAAGAGTGTCATATGATAGATATAAGAACTAGGATAAAAAAAAACACTTTGTGATGAATAGGGAATGCCACTAGGATTGACATAGTTCATTTTCTTGACTACAGGAGGACCTACCGATGTTGGAGTCACGGGAGAGATTTCCTTTGACTCAGGGGTTACAAGTAGAGCTGACATTTGAGGATAGAGCCGTAGTTGAGGCTATGGGATTACGATACATTCTATATGTGCCTGAGTTTTAGGCGACCATGGGATTGTTGACTGCATTAGCTGAGAGATGGCTCTCAGAGACATGCACTTTTCATTTGCCGATGGGTGAGATGATAGTCACCTTAGAGGATGTATACAGGATATTGAGGATACTGATCGATGGGGAGTTGGTTCCTTATGATCAAGAGGGAGATCGGGATGCACTGAGATGAGTGTTTCAGGATCTAGGATTGGAGATGAGGGTAGGATATGTATCCTGGGACACTATGAAAAAGATAGAATTTGCACTACCGGCGGTGCTAGTAGGAGTTATCAGTGGGTTACTATGTCCAGACAGGGCGACACAAGGGTTGGTTGTGGGATGGGGGAGGACTCTAGAGACATTGGTGACTGAGAACACTAGGTTTGCATGGGGGCCATGTTTGATAGCACACTTTTACTATGAGTTACATCAGTTTGTATATCACAGATCAGAAAGATTAGGATGCTGAGTGACATTGTTGCAAGTATGGGCATATGAGCATCTGTCTGTTACACATCCAATACACTTTAGAGGTAGAGGATATGGGTGAAACTATATACACCTATATGATATGATTACTTGTTAGCCATAGATTAGGAGTATTGGCACCGAGTGATTGGTGAGGTAGATAGTGTGGTATGGAGGCCCTACCTAGATTGTGAGGAGTGGGAGGATGATGCAGTGGAGTTTCTGTATGTGTTCAGGAGTAGGTATTTGATTGGTCAAACACCATATATTATTGAGAGGTAGTTGATAGATAGGGTATATAGGCAGTTTGGTAGGATACATCGGATGCCACAGGGTTTAGGGATGTATGCACAGGCAGTGAGGGATCAGGCACATTTAGGGCCATTGCTTTCTTATGATCAGGTAGTGACATAGATTCTAGAGATGGTTCCCATGCCTTGGGACATATGAGCAGATGTAGAGGATGCAGATATGGATGCAAAGTATACTATATATTGGGGAGAGCATCTATTTCCATGGCTGATGGATCCAGGGAAGCTGATAGAGGGAGACGATGGAGATGATAGTGGAGATGGCAGAGGTAGAGGCCAATGAAGGAGAAGAGGGGTAGTGGCAGAGAGGATAGTGGCTTAGAGGAGAAATGGAGGAGAGGAGAGGTAGGCTCATGTAGTGAGGGGTAGAGGTGTATTTTCATTATAGGTACTAGTAGCACAAGGTTCTAGATAGGTACAGGGATGGGAACAGGGATAGGAGCATCCATAGAGATAGGGTGAGGGGAGAGAGGAGGAGAATGAGCTACTATCCTTAAGGAATATCTACCAAGGATAGGTAGATGAGATCCAGGATCTGGAGAGGGATACATCTAGGCTCAAGAGACAACTAAGGGACACCGAGAGGGAGAGAGATCTGGCTATTCAATGCTATACAGAGGCTAAGACAACACTGAGGGTAGAGAGGTAGGCATCAGAGGACATAGGGGACAGATACGCCTATGTTCTATAGGTAGGAGAGGAGATAGCCTACTAGAGAGACCTGTATTATGGAGTGGTGTCACTAGATTAGTGGGCTAGGAGCTTCTGGAGACCATCATGAAATACGATGACCACTGGAGGTAGAGATAGGAGACATGCATCTAGTGGTGGGGCCATGGGTCCTCCACCACCATCGGATAGAGTAGGCATGAGAGATGATCCTGGGGTGGGTCCATCCAGGGCTTGGACTTCATTGAGGCTAGCTGGCTCCGAGGGAGGGAGTTCATCATAGCCTTAGATGGATCCCTATGTATTAGTTTTTGTATGATGATCTAGACACCTTTGGGTGATTGTAGCCATATGTATTTTGACATCATTGTATCATGATACTTATGATTTTGATATATATATATGAGATGATTCATCCTTGTGACAACTATATGCATGTGTACCTATGTGATGCTTCTATATGTCTTATGATGTATGTTTCTATGTGATGCTTATGATATGGATGCAAATATGTACATGATGAAATGCAATATTTTTGTTCTTTTTCTGGGTTTATATGTTATACAAATGTGAATTTGAATGTATGAAATGCAAATGACTATAATAATGCAAATAACTATTTATATGATGAGAATTTAAAATGTGCTAACATATGTTGTGTGCAGGATGCGACGCAATTGTGATATATATATATATATATATATATATATGAAATGCTAATATATGGTAATGCAGGTGCAGACTACATGAAATGCAAATATTTTTGGCATGTCATTATACTCAGTCATGTGATAATGGACTACATGGACTCAAGAAGGATTATGGAGGTCAATCAAGAAAGGGGGATGCAAGATAGAAGATATGGAAGTGAAAGAGCTTCTTGTGCTATTATCATCATTGAGCTTTATTATGGAAAATAGGCTATGACAATCAAGGCATATGTTCGACCCACAAAGTCATTGTACCTATTTGCATGGAGATCAGACAGTCACAAACAAGGAATGCCCCATTTCACACTAGACTCATAGTGTCCTCATATCCTTGGACAAGTCATAGCATTACTAAGAGACAATCCATAGACAACAAATAAAAATAGGTGACGATACCCCATCCTCACCTTTCTAGTCAAAGACATACTAGAGATAAAATCTCTAGTCAGAGACATCTCGGAAAAACTAAAAGACATGTCACGAAAATATAAAATCTAAAGAAAACCAAGAATTGACACCAAAAAACTTCCTATAGAATTGAGCTAAACCATGGGAACTCCTAACTTCAGTCCCTGTTCTAGGGGCAGGCCAATTCAAGATTGCCTCCACTTTGCTTGGATCCATCTTCAAGGTTCCCTTAGACACCATAAATCCTAAGTAGACCAGCTCTTGCTTCAATAAGTCACATTTCTCTAGGTTGATTGACAACTTCTCTTCATGCAACCTCTCTAAGACTAACCTCAAATGCTCAAGGTGTTCCTCTTTGGTTCTGCTATAGATGAGAATGTCATCTAGGTACACCACCACAAACCTGCCTGTGAAGTCTTTCAACACCTCATTCATCAACCTCATGAAGGTGCTTGGAGCATTGGTGAGTCCAAATGGCATCACAAGCCATTCATACAACCCTTCTATGGTATTGAAAGTAGTCTTCCACTCATCTCCCTCCTTGATTCTAATATGGTGATAACCACTTTTAAGGTCCAACTTGGTAAATACATAGCACCTCCTAAACAGTCCATCAAATCCTCTATTCTAGGAATAGGAAACCTATACCTTATGGTGATCCTATTGATTTCCCTTGAGTCAGTACAAAGTGTCCACTTGGCTCCCTTCTTTGATGCTAGCACTACTGGGACTGCACATGGGCTGATGCTCTTCTTGATCAGTCCTTTTTCCAACAACTCCTGCACTTGCCTTGCCACCTCCTTGTTTTGGTCAGGTGTGAGCTTATATGTAGCTTTATTAGGTAGGGATGCATCGAGAAAAAAGTCTATTTGATGGCTCATAGACCTTCTTGGTGGGAGTGTTGCAGGTGCTCCATCACTCACTATGTCCTTATACTCTTGCAACATTTGCTTCACCTCCTTGGGTACCTCTGCCTGCAACTTGTCTTCCTCCTCCTTTGGCTTCAGAAATATGACACACCTCACTATTTCCTCCTCATGTAGCAAGTGTAAGAACTCTTTACCAGTAGCCAATAAGACACTAGGTGTTCTTGAGGTTCCCTCTTTATTCTCTGTCAAAGACTAGATCTTAAAGGTTTTTCTATCCTTCTTAAAGGAAATGGAGTTCTCCTCTCCATCATAGATCACCTTCCTATCAAATTGCTAGGGTCTACCTAGAAATAGGTGTTAGGCATCCATGGGTAACACATCACGAAGGATCTTATCCTTGTATCCTCCAATAGAGAACTCCACCCAAGTCTGTTCATTGACAAGCACACTCTTCTCTTGGTTTAACCATGTCACCTTGTAAGGGTTAGTGTGGGGTATCCTTGGGAGTTTCAACTTCTTAGCTGCCTCCTTTGATATTATGGTATCAGTTGACCCTAAATACACTATCACCTTGCAATCTTTACCAAGGATCTTGCATCTCACCCTAAACAATGCTCTCCTTTGCTTAGGTTCATTATTAATTGGTTGTCTTATCAAGACCCTATTGAACATTAGATTTTCTCCAATCTTTGATTCAATATGGTTCACCTCAGGTGTCTTGCTGCTTGAAGAGTCTTCATGTGCATAAGCAACCCTCTTTCCACTATTTGATGATGTAGGCTTGTCAGGGCATCTATAGGTCGGGTGTCCCACTTGACCACAATTGTAACATTTCATAGTTGTAAAGTAGGAGTTACCTCTGCCGGTACCTCTACCCCTACTTGGACCACCTTGTGCACCTCTTCCTCTAGAATTTCCCCCTCTGAGATTGGCTTCACTACTATGCTCAGTCAACTTGGCTTCTCCTTGGTTCTTCTACTCATTTTCCTTGCTTTGGTAACCACCTCGGTGATTCATTTGATCTCTACCTTTGCCTCTTCGCCTAATATTAGAGTCTCCTTTCCTTTTGTTCCTCTCTTCCACCTTGGCAGCAAGCTGATGACATTTTTGGATAGTGGTAGGAGTCTATAGGCTTATTTCTTCCTAAATGTTCCACTTTAGGCCACTTAGATACCTAGCCACCTTGATAGATTCATTTTCTTGGACTTTGGATCTAAGACAAAGCTTTTGAAACTCTTTGGTGTAGGAGGTCACATCAAGGTCTTTTGCTTCAATCCCTATCTCTTCTTATGAAGTTGGACTTCATAATCCTCTGGTAAGTAGTTCTCCTTGATCTTACTCAGCATGGCCTTCCAATTGGCAATAGGTAGCTTCCCCATGCTAACTCTCTTTTCTTGCGGATACTTCCACCATGTCAAGGCTGGTCCCCTTAGTCTTGATTTGGCAACCTTAACCTTCTGAGCTTTTGTCACTCCTTCACACTCAAAGTGGTTCTCCGTACCCTCAATCCATTCCATGACAGTGTCAATGTCCATCCTTCCACTAAAATGTGGCAATCCTTCAAAAGCTTTGGTGTTCAAAGCTTTAATAGCCTTTACAAAAGGTTCTTCATTGAACTAGGGATCTAGTTCAGGTATAATGTCATCTATGTCAATGATTTTCTTGCCTTTATCCTTGGTGTCTTCACCCCAAGGTCCATGTGTCCTCTGATCCACCACTTCTTGCAGTTTGTCCCTTATCTCACTCATAGCCTCTTCAAGGAGTCTTTTCTTCTCCTTATGCTCTTCTACCTCCCTAGCTAGCTCTGCATTAGTGACCATTATGCTCTCCCCTACTGATTCACCAGAATACAGAGACATGCATGGTTCACCAAATCTTTAATTGGCTCTGATACCAATTTGATGGGATGGCATTTGGGATAGACTAACCTAGTCTATGCTCTTGGATCCTTTCCTTGGATCACTATGTGTTCTAACCACACCCTAGGGTCTCTAGGACCTCCCCTACTTGTGGAATCCCCTGACCTTGCCCAATCCACCCACCAACAACTTCAAATACCAGTCCTAAGGTCTCACCTACTCATGAGATTCAAGAACCCTTACTTAGGCTAAGAAGGGTTTGGCTTGTTCCACACCTTTTGAGGTCCTAGCAAGGTTAGGACAGGTCTTGGACATGGTTATCCATGCATTCATGTGCCCACAAGAGGTTTTCAACTTCCAACTCCTTACCGATTTCACTATTTTGCCTTTTACCTACAAAATAGGGCTACAAGGATTGTGCCCAATTAGGCCTCCTACCCGGACTTTTAGGGCTCCCTCTTGAAAATGATGCATATTCTTGTGAAACTTCCCAAAAGAGCTACTATTCATTTGGAAAGGGCTCAAGGATTTTTCTAGTTTTGGGACTTCAAGTGTCCATACCCTACCTTAGGTTAATTTTGGGGTTTTCAAGGGTTTTAAAGAGGGTTTTTAGGCCTGCCAGGGTCACAGTGTTGGTTTGTTGATTGCACCACCTTGTATAGATTGGTGGATTCTCCTCCTCTTCACCAATGGTTCTCCACTCATTCCTCTACAACTCCTCTAAATGGTGCCTCCTCCTTTGTCCTTCCTTGCTCTCCTGGACCTCTGCAACTTCACTCCTCCCTAGCCGGGCATTGTCTAGTCTCGCCTAGGAGTGGGTCTTTGCTTGGTTTCCTTGCATCTTCAAGGGTCTGTATTTCTTTGAAGTAATGTATAGGGTTTGTACTCCTATTACCCATGGTTTCATGGTGATTCCACAATGGGGAATGGAGTTATGAACCCACTGATTCAAACCAGTCCAAAACTGGACAGTGAGAAGCAAGTTTACAAAATATTTACAAACACACACAACCTGCAAAAAAACAACCTAATCTAAATTCTCAAGATGAAATTATTTACGCCATACAAGACTCTCTACATATTTTTGTTTTAAGATCAATCCATTATCATTCCTTCATTGCTCCATTAGTGCCGACTGGCAACAAAATTGCAGTCACAGTCAAGTCACTTTGCCTGGGCCGTACAACAACTAATAGCCAACCCCTTCTCTTAGGGTTTGCAACTACTTATACTACCCTTTCCTTATTTTTTGTGCCCATATTAGGTTTTTCCATGCTAAACTAAAGATTTTGACCACTAGGTGGAAAAGTTGCTTGACAACTTTGAAAAGTTGTCATGCAACTTTTGCAACTTTTGAGCAACTTTCTCAGTGTTGCTTTTCTTGACTCCTAGGCCCACATTGGGCTATCCTAAGGACACCACCATGATAAGAAGGACCCTAAACACCACAAAGGCACACATACCCTCTATTTTCAAGAAAAACTCATCTTTGACTTATGACCCTAGGACCAAACTAGGACCTATGAGCACATGGCTCTTATTTTATTTACAATGGCTTCATAAAGAAGCAAGAACACAACCAAAAGAAAATGGTGGGAGCCCTTTAAAGGGTTCTCCTACACCAATTGGATCCTCCAAAGGTTTTCCCTCTAGGGTTGAGAGCTGATATGCACTGGATCCATAGATTGCTGTGATGATGTAAGGACCAAGCCAATTCAGTTTGAACTTGCCATTCTTCTCTCTGTCTTGCTGATTTTTGGGATTTTCCTTGAGAACTAAGTCACCCACCTCAAATGTGTGAGGCTTTACCTTATGATTGTAGTTGTATTGTTCCTTGACTAAATGGCATGTAGCTCCTTTGATTGTCTTCCTTGATAAAGGAACTGAGATAGTATTACTAGTGTGTTGACTACACGGGCCTGTATGCGTGTCACTTAAAGAAGTTTGGGAATCTTTGACAACAAAGTCCTTCAAGGAAGTTCCATTAAAGGTCCATGATGTATCACCAAAAGGGAAAGGATGTGTGAAACAAGTTGATGCATGATGAAGGCTTATGATTGTGAAAAGAAGTGAAAGTATCATGACATGATGGAGACTTAGGATCAACAAGTATTCTTTTTTACTTGAAATTTTGATACTAGGGGAGATCATCTCTTGTTGTTTTTTCTTCATAGGATTTTTATCCTTGATCTTGATTTTTTGTAGAGTCCAATAGCTTTTGATTTGCATTTGGACTGAAGGACTTCTCTTTATTTTTGACTTTTAATTTTTTCTTTTCAAGGCTTGATTTTTGATCCCCAATTAGTAAAGGATTTTGTAATTCTTGTTGATCCAAGTTTGGGAGAGGACTAGAAATGGAATGAGTGGATGAAATGGTAAGGCTATATAAGTTATCAAGAGGGTTGGCAATACATTCAATAGATTCTTCATTGGAACCACTCTTAGGACTATTAATATCAAGAGATGCTTGCACCACTAGAGGAGATTTGTATTCAGACTTTGTAGCCACAACACTACAAAACTATGTAGTTCATGCCCAATTCCTTGGCATTGCAAGTTGTTTGTAGGTTGTTCTTGTTGACTGAATACCTTAGGAAATAGCGGGAGTTTATCACCATGAAAGATATACTCATATCCCATGTCTTTAATATTGAACTTTTCTTTGATCTTTGCTTATTTTGATGTTGACACTTTCAATGATTCTAGATCAACATACGCTCAAGATGGAATAGCTTCTCTATTGACTGGGATTGTTATTTCTGATCTAGGTCGTAGATTGTTGCAATATATGAATGGGTTTGGGTCAGCTTTGATGGTCACTTCAACTCCATTGTGTGGAAACTTGATACATTGATGATATGTAGATGGTATTGTGCTCATCTCATGAATACATGGACGTCCTTGCAATATGTTGTATGTGAGATCGAGGTCTAGGACTTGACAAACCATATCTTTTGTAATTGGCCCAGCTCTGAGAGGCAAGGTGATTGTGCCCTTGGATGAGCACTCTTTATCATCATATGCCTTGATGGTAATTTTGTTTGTATAATTCATAGCCTTTTCAGAATATCCCAATTGTTTAATAGTGCTCAATGTACAAATGTTTAGAGCCACTCCTCCATCTATCAAGACTCATTTTATTCAGTGTTTGTGTAGGAAGGCTTCAATGTGTAAAGGTGCATTATGTGGTTGGCTTACGAATGTGTCATCAGCTTCAGTGAATGTAAGAGAATGTGGAATGGAAAGGTATCCCACCATGGCTTGAAACTAGTCCACATTAAGATCAATGGGGACAAAGGTTCTCTCAAAGCTTTATCAAGGATGGATTTATGTGTTGGAGATATGCGTAAAAGCTCAAGGATGGAGATAAGCGTAGGTGCCTTCCCTAATTGTTCTACTAGATCATACTCAAGTTTGGTTGATGAGGAAGTGATGGTTTTAGTTGGAGCACCTTGTAGGGTGACTTTACCTCGACAAGTCATGACATTACATTTAGAGGTAGATTCAAAATAAGGTCCAATGCCTTTTAGGACAATTTTGGGTCTTTGGGCAGAATTTTCAAGCGTTTTGTCCTTTATGATAATGGTAGAGAGTAATTGTCCATCCAAATGTGATTGATAGTTGAATCATAGGTATAGGATGCTCTGGTATAGTTGGTCTGGTCATCTGTGGCTTTGGATTTTCCCTTTTTATGTTTTGGGAATGGTTCCTTAAATATCTCATGTTCTTGATTGGATGAATGTCCTTTGATCTCAATGTCACCTCTATCAATAAGATCTTGGATGATGTTCTTCAAACGATGACAATTTCTTGTTTTATGTCCCTTACTCTTGTGATATTCACAGTACTCATAGTCATTCCACCAATTTGGTTTTACCTTTGGTTTGTATGGAGGATTGTTAGGAATTATTATCATCTTGTTTGCTACTAGTTTCTTGAAAGACGATTCAAGTGGTTCACCCAATGGGGTGTATTTCCTTCATGGTTTGGAAGTTATTTGAGTATTCACTTGGTTGTTTGTAGAACTCAATCCAGAAAGAATGATTTTGGGTCTCACTGTGTTAGCATCAACAACACCATCATTGACTATGTTCTTGTTCTTGTTCCAAAATCTTGGCTTGTCTTTTCCTTTAAAGTCCTGTTTGTTTTCTTTGAATATCTTAATGACTCCTTGTTCAATTAGGACCTTCTTTGTTGCTAATCCTTTCTCAATGATGTCCTTGAAAGTGGACAAGCAAGCTTTCCTTAGATCATAACTAATTTATCTGTGGACATTCTATGTGAACATCTCTACCATTTTGTGGAATTTCACAAGAGAACCTACTGGCTAAATTCCTCCATCTTTGTAAGAATGATGAAAATGACTCCCCATCCTTTTGCTTGGTGTTGCACAAAGTGGTGACTAATATATCTATGTCTATATTGTATGAGAAATGTTGTATGAAAGCTTCTACTAGATTACCTAAGCTTTATGGGAACAATCTCATCAAGTATATTTCTTCTGATGCTACCTCAATGCAAGCTGTGAAAAACTGTCTTATATGTGGTTTAGGGTCTCCTTTTCCTCTGTACTTATTAAACTTAGGTGTTACAAAGTGTGTAGGAAATGGAGGAATTGGGATGCTTTTGTCAAATGGATAGGGACATATGTCTCTCATTATATAAGTTGGCTTTGGTGTATTTATGTCCTCCATTTTCTTTTGTAAGTCCTTTATTTGCTGTTCCAAATTGTTCTTAGGTGGAGACTGACTTGTTGGACCATATCCCATGCCTGAGCCACCAGGTGGAGGAAGAGGATACTGCATATATGGTTGGTATTGATCATAAAAATGTTCATATGGAGGAGGTCTATAATGATACTATGTATGAGAGCCACCTAGTATAGAGTCATAATGAGGAATGGAATATTTGTTGTGTCCATGTGTATCACATTCTACACGCATGTCATGAGTTTGTTTTTATGTCGTGCCACCAAATTTGACAAAGGGTTTTCTTGTATCCAAATTTTGAGCATGCCTCTGGATATCCAATTGTTTTGGAGGTTGGTCCTTAGCATTGGTATGCAATTGAGTGTATTTATCTGCATAAGACTTCCATAATGGTCTACGTAGATGGAGTTGTTCATGAGATACTTTTTCATGAGTATCATAAGCTTGACCATGTGTATTTAGGACCTCAGGTTTTTGAAACAAGGATGATGGAGACTCAGGCATGAAATGTGGTCCTCTAGTACCTCCACTATTAGGTCTCCTTTGATCCATGTTGAGTTGAGTTTCTTGCATAGGTCGATTTTCCACTATTTGAGACATGTCAAAATCATGAGGTATCTTAGCTCCACATTGTGCCATCACTTGTAAGAAATATTGTCTATCTCTTTTTATGATTTCCTCAACCAATCTATTAAAACGGGGGTCCATAATAGAGTCTTCCACTTCTACTGAATGCATGAAAAAGTTGTCTATATTGTCATTATGTGTATCATTGTTGTTTGTGTTATCCATGTTCTCAACATTTTGAGTGTTTCTATAAGTGTCCATGTCAGGTAATGTGGTATGACCCTAATTGAAGAAGATATCATTGTCATACTCATAGGCACTGATGTTTGTAGACTCTTGAGCCTATTTAGCTTCTCTCCTAGATTTTTGGGAATGGGTTTCAACCATGAACTAGGTCTTGACCAAGATCTGTGAGACTAGATGAAAATGGAAAGTGTATGGAAGACCAAGAGTTGGATGGAATGTAAATGAATCTGAGGTGTACTTGCAATGTTCAAAGTGTAAGACCAAGTATGTATGTAGTAGAGTAGGTATGACTTCCAAAGAGAAGATAGATTCTCTTGATGAGGTAAGTTGACCTTGACTCTAAGTAAGACCAAATGAGACCCAAAGGTTATAGACCTTGATGAGGGACCACTTATCAAAATGTTGTTGTATGTATTGTGTTGACAAAGTAAGATGAGGACAAGCAAGTGACCTATTGACTCAAGTTTAGATGAATGTGAATGTAATGCAAGATGTAAAGCAATGATCAAATTTTTAAGACCCAAAGATAGGTTCAATGCTAGATGAAAATTTGGAGAAGTAACTTAGGAAGCTCAAGAATTCTGAAACTGGTTGCTCTTGTTTGCTAGATTGTAAGTTTTCCCAATACTGAACATAAACGTGCCTGTATACTTCACAAACACATTTCTAAAATTTGAGTGCAATTTTTCCAATTTGTGAAGTTGTTGTTGTGACCAAATCTGAATTTGTGACCATTTTCATGACAAGAGGACATAATATTGATGAGGACTCTATGTTTGTAGGTGTTTAGAGTCAAAATGACTCAAAAAAAAGTGTGTTGTTTGATGTAAATTTTTTTTGCATACACTTGAAGACACAAAAGAACAATGTTTTGATGTTTGAATGTTTAAAAGAAGACAAGCACAATTCTTAAGGTTGGCTAGGACAATAGTTGTTGATCCCATATGGGGTTTCCCCCGAGGCTACGCTATTCAGAGTGGATACTTAGATGCTTGACCCCATTGGCTCCACCCCTGGAACTCACTTCTCTAGGGTAGTCAAAAAACTCCTTGTGGTGAACTTTGTATCTCTACTAAGAACCATATGTGTGTGGGCCGCTCCATAGGTCTGACCTCCTGCCCCAACAACTAGATGGATTTTGGCTTTCTAAAACAAAAAGGTGTTAGTAAGGGCATCCGCTCATGTGGCCATACATGTGACAGTTTTAGCTCTGTAAATACAGAAAGATCCTAGCCAGTAGGGGTTATAGCCTACAACTGATCAAATAAATTTGATCAAATGGGTTTATGGGGAGACATAGTGTCGATATGAACTAATCAACACACGTTACCCATGACTTTCACCATGGATACAATTATTTATAGTGGTTTACAAGAGGTGTGTTTTTCTCGCTACCACTTGGGTCATGCTCTCCTCACTAGTAGTCCTAATGACCACACGAGGAGATAGGCCCTCTAGAGATTAAACAGAAAGAGCCTAATGCTCAAGACACAAAAGACACTGGTTCAATTTTAGTGCACCAATTGAAGTGTTTGATAATCTATGAAAACAAGGCACACAATAAAGATAAAAAACCCTTGCCAAATTTGTGCAACAAATATTTTCTAGTAGTTTTGCAATAGTACCCCTCCTGCAAGCACACAAGTTAGGTAAATTTTAGATCCAAAAGACTTTGTGAAATAGGGGCCTTCGACAAGACCTTTTTTGATAGATTCAAATATCTGATTTTCCATGAGTTATTTTTCATCATAAAAAATATAACACTTGTAAAATTTCAAGACATTTCCATAAATGTAAGAAAATCCAAAAAAGTTTCTAATTTGCTCCATAAATTAATTTTTTATGAAAAATCATAAAAAAATTATAGAAAATGCAAAATTAATCCAAAAAATCTGAATTTTTTATTGGAAACTCCTGCTAGCATTCAAAAGCTGCATTAAAGAATTCCTGCAAAATTTCTAAGCAGTTTGTGGGATATGAGCAAAATAATGAAAAACCCTAATGTTTAAAGATCCAATTTTTTACGAATTGTTTTGCATCAAAATTAAAATCACAAAGAATAGATCCTGTGTATAATTTTGAAAGATTTCCAAAAATGTAACAAAGTCTAAAAAATTCGCTAATTTCCTTTCAAAATTAATTTTTTATGAAAATGTATAAAAAATTCATATAAAATTCAAATATGATGCAAAAAATCTGATTTTTTTACTGAGAATTTCTGATACTGTTCTTGACCTGCAAAAAGATTGGATGGCAAATTTAAAATTAGTTTGTGAGATCTGATCAAAATAATAAAAAACCCTAATTGTTAAAGATCCAATTTTTACAGAAATATTTTTCATCAAAGTTAAAATCACAAAAATATATCATCTGTATAAATTAGAGATATTTCCAAAAATAAAATAAAATCCGAAAAAGTTGCTTAGTTGCTCTCAAAATTAATTTTTTATGAAAAATAAAAACAAATTCATAGAAAATTCAAATATGCCCCAAAAAATCTGAATTTTGGATTGCGAGCTCCTGATACTATCCTAAACTTGCAAACAAAATTTGATGCAAAAATTCCAAGTTATTTGTGAGAATGGATCAAATCTCTTGAAGATCTTGATTTTGTGTTCAAAACCCTAGTTGCACAAGGTTATTCTCCAAATTGCTTTACAAAACAACAATATAGGGTTAGAAAAATCTGCAAAAAACATATATTTAACAAAAAATCCATGTCCCATCGGGCATGCCAAAATGTTTATGGTAAAAATGAAATAATAATATTGAAAGACTAAATGAATTCAACCACAAAACTGTAGCCTAACAACAACAAAGATCCACCATAACATATGAAGATTAGCTAAGACAATGCAAATCAAATAAAATCACAAAGATTATACCATCACATGTCCAATTGGGTTTGGATCTCCATTGATCTTGCTTGATATATTTGCTCTCAGATTTTATGTGTGCACAAGAGCTCATCAAAGAATGAAAATGTGGTTGTAAGTAGGCTTGATCGCATATGAAAGTTCAAAAGCATAGTTGGGGGTTGATTATAATGATTAGAATGATTAGGGGTATTGATTAGGGTTGATAATGAAGGAAGAATCTCCTTATATAGAATACTTTATAAGAAATGGAGGGATAAGATTGGGAGGTGTAAAAGATAAATGGTCAGCTAGGATTAGAGGGTAGGTAGAGGAAATAAGAAAATAATGAGACGGTAGGTAGTGTAGGAATTAAGAGATGAATGACATATGTCATGAGTAGAAAAGGTTAATGAATTAATTAAATAAATAAATATCCATTCAATTAATAGAGGAAGCGGGATTAATTAAATAAATAATATATTTATTTAATTTAGGAAAAGGATAATTTAAATAAATAAATGTATTTATTTAAATGAGAAATAAGGCTACAAGAGGATTAATGAATTAATTAAATAAATAAATATTTATTTAATTAATATAAGAATTAGGCTAAAATAATTAAATAAATAAAAATATTTATTTAATTAGACATGACAATTTTAGGTGTCTACAACATATATATAGAAAATTTGTATCAAAGTGTTCAACATATATAACAATAACTGAAAAAAAAGATGCATTAGGTAATCTCATAAAAATAGCATTGAAGCTCTTTTGCATATGTGACAAAGCATTTTCCCATGATTCCAATATGTGCACAGTATACTCAAATGTAGACGTCAGCTGACAATGGGATTCTTCCATTGAGTCCAGTGTGCAAGTTTCAAGGGTTTCAAGAATAGCTTCTGCATTGGAGTAGGCTCTCTGAAGAATGTCTACCTATGATGTGAGCAGACTCTTGAGTTCTTTAAGAGATCGAAGTGTCTTTGCCATCTCATTATCATAGCTGTCCAGTTCGTTATGCAAATCATCAACATACTTGTTAAAGGCATGGATGGAGTGGGACGTATGCCTTGCATATCCTTTTCAGTTCTTGCTCTATTTTAACTTGACTTTTTGAAATGTTAGAATAAAAGAAAGTAACATTGGAGGTAGAGGAAAGATACTTTCCTCCTGTTTCAATAGGTTTTCTCAACAAACTTTTATTGTGAGATAAAGCCATTTTGCCACTTTCAATATTCTTTGCTAGTTTGTCTCCATATTTCTTCTTGTGGCTCTTTTCAGAATACAGTTGAGCAACATCTTCTAGTGACTTGATTTGATCAGATGCATCTACAACTAACTGACCAAGTTTGCTAATGGGTGTAGAAAGATGTGCTATAGATGTTTCTGATAGTAGACCAGACAAAATTTCTTCTGCATTCCGAATTGTCTCTACTTCAACCCTTTGCTCTTTCAGTCTCTTCTTATGCGCTCTAGATTGCATTACATTAGCAATCTTCATCATTTATGATGCGCTCAAAGTGTTCATATCGATAGGTCTTGAATACTTAAAGAATCATCATCATCATCATCTTCAAGTTATTTCTGCTTTGCCAGTTCAAGGGATACAACCTTAATGATAGCTTTCTCTATATTCTCCTTTGTTGACTTTTCAGGTGATTGTGTGGCAACATTTTTAGTAGTCTCCTTCTAAATTTCTTGAATGACCGGTGGAGATTGGGGTTTCTCCAGTTGTTATGTTGCCGGTGGATTGTCCACTTTTGGTTGACTAGCCAGTTGCTCAACTAGTATAACATGTACATTAGTGATTCCTGGGGGCTCCATATCTGGTGCAGTGATGTCTCTAGATAGATCCACCATGTTCTGAATAATATCATCAACAAGATTAATGGAATCATCCTTGTTCTTGAGTGGATAGACCTCATCATATTGAATAATTTCCTCTTCATCCATTTCCGCTAGAGTAACATCATCAAGAGCATTATCACCATTCATAGAGGATTGGATGAGCTCTTCCATCCATTTGATTTCACAATCTATATGATGAGTCTCAGTCTCAATGGTTGCTTTCTTTCCACTAAGTAACTTCAATCTTCTTGCTTTGAATGTAAACTGGGATTTGTACCAAGCAACTAAGGCACTAATATCATCGTCAAGAAAATATTGTACAAATACCTCATCAATGATTTCTTTTTCTAGTCTAATATATTCCTCCCATTTATTCAAAAGAATAGTATTCAAAGAATTTGAGATATACTTTTCTAATTCATGTCGATATCTACTGTAATTACACAAATGAGTGATTACTTGTTAAATCACTTGCTCTTTCTCATCTTCAGTGAAGGAATCAAAATGCTCTTTTACATTGTCAAACCTATTCCTCCTTAGTGTCTTTAGTGTCCTTTAAAAATGGGTTTCATGTTTGAAGGATGTTATATCAATAGGCACAGTTTCCTTAACCTTCTTGGATATTTGCTAGTTTTTTTTGCTTTCTTTGGTTCTTCATCAGAATCGGTTCCCTCAGATTCTGGTTGCAAAATTAATTTCCTACCTCTCTTCTTTGTCTCTTTCTTAATATATACTTTGGGTTCTGGTTCCTTTTTGGTTAGGACACTCCTGGTAACCCGAGTACGCTTTGTTGCCAGAGATGCTTCATTAGACTTTTTACTCTTTCCTTTTGCACTTTTCATAGGTGCAGTATTAGTTTGTGCAGCTTCATTTTGGACTACCATAATGTCCAATTTTCTTTTCTCTTTGGCTATCGGTGATGCCAATAAGGTTTTAGCATAGCCAACCAGAAGATCATAGTTTACTTCATAACTCATGTCTTCCATTTCTTCCTCTCTTGGCTCAATAGCTTGCATTAGACAAAAATCAGTGGTAACGGTGATGATTATGTCCTTCTCAAAGTGTTTTACCACATCTTCTGGTAGGCTCATTCTCATACTCATCTTCTTTTGGAACTCAATGAAATAATTATTCTGGGCAGCATGGAAAGTATTCTTTACCGCGTTGATGTTGTTCTTGATTTTTTCTGAGACTGGTGATTCCTTTGACCACTCAATGTCTCCTATCCCTGGTAGAAAATTCTGAAAGTAAAAGAATAGGCTGACTAAAAGCTAACCAAACTTGAATTTCTGACTACTATCCTTCTTGATAGATTTCAAATTCAAAAATAGTTGTCTTCTGATAGCTTCACAGATATCATAGTTAGCATTATCCACAATCATTCCATGAGCTGTGTGGATTGCTGCAGATGGAACACTGTTAAGTCTATTGGAGTAAAATACTCAGTAGCCTATCACCATTGCTTCTAATTTCATTGTAGGGTCCCTAATGTTGTTGACAGAAAAAGCACGCCTATTAGATGTAGAACTGGTTAAATCAAAGACAGTATCCTTAGAAATTTTCCTTAGCTCAAGTGCTTCACCGGTTGCAAAGTATTTAGTCACAACCTGAATGGCTTCCTTGGTAATTGTGTGATTCCTTTCTAAGTACATGTTCTCTCCATGAACTCTACTCAATATTATTCTAATATGTGCTTCTTTGAAATCTTCAAGAAACTAAGAGGCATTATGAAAACCCTTTTCGGAAACCTGAGCATACTGTGTCTTAATTTTACCATTCTCATCACAAAGTGATTTCAGCTGTGTGTAAATGTATAGAGATCCTAAATCCTCTTATAGTTAATATAACTAAACAAATCACCATTTACTCCAACTCCACTTGGAACTTGTGATAATGCATTATATGACACAATTTCATCTGCCTTTAGAGCTTCCATAGGCTCATAATTGATCATTAACCTCTCTACAGAATTTGAGGTAGATGCCATTCTAGATAAACAAGATTCGAAGTGGTATGTTCAAAGAAATACCTTGTTTCATGCACATCGCCCTGTTTACCAGTTGAAATGCCCAAGTGCACACCAGTTTGACTTTCTGCAACTTTCAATTCAACTTAATTTCTCAAATCATGAAACAATTTGACAATTAACAACAAGACAATCTTAGTCAGCTCTGCAATCACTTCAAATTTCTTTCTCAGATGAGTTAGGGTAAAAATGACAAAGTAAAACTTGCTTTTATCCTTTTTACCTACTGCAATAAATGCTCACCTATTAGGGTTAGAAACCCTAATTTCACTGCTCAAGTGGAAAACCGGTTGATAACGTGTTAACAAAAAGTTACCAAAATTTCATGATTCAAAATTCTTTCCTGCTCATTTTTCACAAGGGGTCCAGAGATGTTTTACCATTGAGCTCCCCTTAGCCATATTAAAAACAATTTAAGTCACTAGTGCAGGGTTCTCTTAACTGGGTGAAGGAATAGTTTCTTCTCCAGGTGAGTCAACACTTTTCTTCTTCCAAATCTGATTCATATCTTCTCTGGTTTCTTCAATATCAACTTTCTTCTTTCCTTTTTGATCCTTACAAGAGTTGACCTGTTTGCTATTTTTGGATCTACAAAATTTTACTAAGTGCCCCTGTTTGTTATAGTGATAACAAGCCATACCAAATGATCTCAAAGGTCCTACATTTCCTCTTCCTATTCTTCTTCTGCAGTTCATAGCCACATGACCAAAGTTATTACAGAAGGTGCAAATAACATTTGTTACCTTTTCCATCTTGAATGGACTAAACCGGTTCCCATAGGATCTTTGCTAGTTCAGGTTTACCCGGTTATCAAAGTTTTTTTTTTATCACCATTTGGTCTTGGATGCATCCGTGGCACAAGGTTGTTTGCTCCATATCTACATTCAATAGATCTATGTCCATACATTCCACATGTGAAGCAATAACCTTCAAACTTTTCGGACACATACCTAGCATTATTATTGTACCTTACATTCTTGTTAGGTTTGTCCCTACAAACATTTGTAGTGTGACCAGGTTTATGGAAAACAAAGCATACGGGTTTAAACATCTTCTTACCGGTAGGCTTATTGATCTTAGGAGTAGATTTGTTCTTTGTTCTGGAGGATTCACATTTTTTAGTTGTGTGAAAACCAAGTCCAGAGATATCACCCTTCATTCTTTGTGATTGAATTTGTTCTTCCAGCATGGTAGAACTTTTGATGAACTTCTCCAATTTCTCATTGGCTTCAGTAATCTGTTTGATGAGATCTTCATTATGCTTAGATAGGTTCTCTTTCAGAGATGATGCAAGTTCAAGATCTAGCTGCAGGTTCTCCTTTTCTTCTCTTTCAACAATCAAATTCTCATACATAGTGTCCTTTTCCCATTTGATCTTTGTAATCTCTTGATCTCTTTCCTTGATAAGAGCTTCAATAGCTCTCCTAGCTTCCAGTTCCTGACTCATGTGGATAGTGAGACCTTCTAGCTCTCTCCTTAGATTTAGTTTCTCACCATTCAAATTTTCAACTTCCTCTGCTAAAGCATCAATATTGGTTTCATCTGAAGAACTATTATCAAATATCTCTAATAGTTGTTTTGTGAGCTCTCTCCTCTTGAATTGAGAGGATTTTAGTTTGACCCTTAGGTTTTCAAGCTCATTTCTGCTAGCTTCTATCTCTCTAGCCATCTCACAGTAGCTCATGTCCCCCATGGTAGTTTCAAGACTCCCTTCTAAGAGGTTAGGCTTCAAAGAAGTTTGGCTCTGATACCAATTGATGGACTTGAAAAGAACTGACAGGAGGGGGAGGGTGAATAAGTGACACCAAATGAAACACTACTTCAAACACTAATCAGTAGATGAATTTAACAAAGTTTTTAAACATAATGCATGCAATCCAAAATGATCTAACAACATCCACAACAAGTAAAGCATCCTCCATAACACAAGTGTTTATACTTGAAAAACCCAAATAGGTAAAAACCATGGTGAGGTGGAACTCACAAGTTAACTATATGCATTAATAGATAACTCACCGGTTAAGGTCTACAAAGTGCTATGCTAGGAGCAAATCTTGTTAGAGATCCCAAAGCTTGATTAGAATCTCATACCTTGTTAAGAGTAGTACCCTGTTAGGAGTAACCTTGCTGGAGGATTTAAGAATCCAAACTAATGGATCACCTTGTTAGAGGATTTGTACATTGAGGCTTGTTAGAGCTTACCCAATTAATGTATTTGATTCTATTGTAATGGTTAGAAAACAACAAGAATGGTTTGATCTATTATGAGTAGCACAATACTTGCTTGATCAGATCCTTTAATTACATTCAACACTGCTCTTCAAAACACTCTTCATCTTAATACTTATCGCTCTTCAACAAGAAATTTTGGTCTTCATACATACCATCAATTACATAACATCTCTTTTGAAATGATTCACTAAGATGTCTTTAAATAGACATTCAAATCTTATGTTGGCCTAAGGAAATCAAAACACAATTGCCTAGGTGTAGTGTATCTAAACATGTGATCATAACTCATCACAAAAATTACTGCCAAGTAGTCAGTACTTGTAACTCATCACAAAAATAACCAAATATCGGTTGGAACAATCAATACTAGTTTGAATAAAACATATGAACCGTTGTCCATGAATCTTTGCTTGATCTCCATCCGGATCTTCATCTTGATGCCGACTTAGTATAAGCATAGGTTGTCTCTTATGCATATACTGGTTGACACAAAGTACCAGATAAAGATAAAACTCTAACATACTGGTTAACAGTGTAAACAATTGAAGTTACACCCGTAGTCAATATAATCATACGTGTGTGTGAGTGTGTTTCATCAATGACAACAAGTGATGAAATTATTACAATCATCATCAAGCCAACACATCCATGTCTACTTTTGATTTAGTGACATAGGAAACATGTCATCTTTCAGATCCGGTTTCATGGGATGACTACTTGGCAGACATTGCAGGTTTGTTTGTGGAGTCTCATATTTTAGACTTGGGAGACACTATACATGATATTCATCTTCTCTTTGATGAAGTTGATTCTTCTTCAATTGTTATGGAGGAACCCTTAGATCCTCTTGTTCATTCTCCACATGATCATACATCACACTTTGACATGAGTGTTGATACTTTTGATCAACATTTGAAGGAGGCATCTTTATCTTCATAGGAGATACTTGAGTTTTTGGATCCTGTTCAACATACATCTCTACTATGTTTTGGATTGTCATCTTCATCAATGTGACGTAGAACATCTGATTTGAATGTGTTAACTTTCTACATCGATGTGGAGACACGAGTAGTATTCAGATACTTCATATACTTTAAACTTTCTTCCTTCATATTTCTTTTAGGAATGGGAAGATAGTCTTCATCCATATTTGGTTTTGTTTCTTCCTAAGGGGAGGAACATTGTTCAATGATCATGGTCCATCTTCTACATCCAATTTTGAGCATCAACCATTGGTACAATTTACTACTTTTGGGAAGGCTACATAGTCTTTCTGAAGCAATCACCTGTGAGGAGGGACCTCAAAGAGATCAATCTGGATCGGTCAACAAGAGTAAACACAACAAAAACTTAAAGATATGATGAAGGCAATGCAGAAAATATTTTTTTATTGCATGAAATTTGATTACATTCAACCGGTAACAATTGGGTTACAACGTACTAGCTCACAAGCCTAGTAGAACATACAGAATAGGTCACAACTGAGACCTTGAATCATGAGATCTTTCTTCTATGCATAGTCTAGCTACTTGATTATCTGATTGATTACATTCTAATACACAATTATAATCATATATATCGATCTAAAGGATCTAGTAAGCCCAAAAGGGATGAAAACCCAAAGAACAAGACCTAACTTGCAAAATAACAAGGCTGACCTCTGCCAAGAGATTCCTCCGGAAAATCCAAAAGATAAAATGTAGATCATGGGAAAAGGTTCACCACACACCAAGGAACATTAGAATCAATGTCCAAGGCTCCACAAGCTTCAGAAGGGGTTCTGGTAGATCACCAAAAATAGGTATAGGCAACCGGTAATAAGAACTACAAACCGGTAATAGGAAACTGTCAAGGAAACTGATAGTGATATCTTGCCAGAAAATGATCCAAAAGTGACATGGTCTTGAAGAAAGAAAGATGATAAAGTCTTCAAGAATAATCCAACTCCACAGGATCTAGTGACCCAAAATTAGGATACAGAGAAAGGAAAATTGAAACTTTAAACAAAAACAAAAGCAAAAAGGAAAATTCTTTTGGTTTATGCAAGATTGCTATGAACTGAGGATGCTCCTACATCAAACATTTAGGGTTATTGAAAAAGTGATCCTATCACTTTGCTTAGGTCAGAGGGAAACCAAGGCGATCTTCCTTTTCTTGAGAAATCCAAGATGAGTCTTCAACTGGTCTATCCTTCCACTTCACAAGATATTCCTTATACTGAGTGCTCCAGGTATTATACCCAATCCTACTGTTCAAAATCTCTTCAATCTGATTTGGTTCCCTCTGGGGTAGCTATTTCTCCAAGTTTATAACATTGTCCTCACTAAATTTTGGTTCATGATAGTCATGAAGATCTACAATGTTAAACATAGGTGAAATACTAAGACTATCTAGTAACTCCACTTCGTATGCATTTTCAGAATTGAATTCCCTCAAAATTCTATAAGGTCCAAACTTCTTCATCTGCAACTTGTTATAATTTCCAACTAATAATATCTCTTTTCTTAGATATATTATTACTTCATTGCCAACTTCAAATTCCTTATGTCTCTTCTTCTTGTCTGCCTTCTCCTTATACTTATTGTTCATGTCTTCCAAATGCTACTTATCCTGAATATGCAATGCTACCATGTGATCTACAAAGTCTTCTGCTTTTGAACTTCTCTGGTCTTCACTGCTAATGTCTCTCAATTCTGATATACCTCTAGGATGCACTCCAATAACAATCTCAAATGGTGTTCTTCCAATACTTCTATTCACTAAATTGTTGCAGGCAAACTCTGCTTGTGTAAGGATTAAATCCCAACTTCTGGTTTTATCTCCCACTAAACATCTCAACAAGTTTCCCAAACTTTGGTTAACAATTTTTGTCTGTCCATCAGTCTATGGATGAAAAGTAGAACTGAACTTCAAATCTATCTTCATTTTCTTCCAAAGTGCTCTCCAACAATAGCCAACAAACTTAGTGTCTCTATCTGAAACTATGCTCTTAGGTAATCCATGCAATCTTACCACTTCCTTGAAATATAGGTCTGCTACATGCAATGCATTAGATGTCTTATTATAAGTTATGAAATGAGCCACCTTCAAGAATCTATCCACTACCATAAATATAAAATCATTCCCTCTCGGTGTCTTAAGAAATCCAAGTACAAAATCTATTCTTATATCCTCCCAAGGTCTTACCGGTACTGTAAAAGGTTTATACAATCCCACATTATGACTACTACCCTTTGCAACTTGAAAAACTCTACAATTTTGCACATATTTCTTAACATCGTTATGAATCTAGGGCCAAAAGTACTTCTCACTCATCAATGCTACTATTTTGTCAATGCCAAAATATCCAGCTAGTCCTCCACTGTGTTTCTCCTTTATCAGATTCTCCCTCATAGAACTCTTAGGTATGCACAATTGAACTCCTCTGAAAAAACATTCCATCCTAAATGAAGTAATCCAACCACTTGCTTCTATCTACCATAACCAGTTCTCTACATGCTTTCCAAGGTTTTGCAAAATCTAGGTCATCATAATACAAGGTCTTCAAATCTTCAAATCCTAATACTAACACTCTCATCTCTATGAGAAAATTACTTCTTCTACTCAATGCATCAACATATTTTTTAGATTTACCACTTCTATGCTTCAACACAAAGGTGTAACTTTGCAAGAATTCTAGCCATCTCATATGTCTTTGATTCAACTTACTCTGACTATTCAAATATTGTAAATCTTGATGATCTGTATACAACACAAAATCCTTAGGCAACAAGTAATGTCTCCACTTCTTCAAGGGTTTAACTATGACATAAAACTCCTGATCATACAGTGAATATATCCTCTAGGCATAATTTAATTTCTCACTAAAATAGGCTACTGCTCTCCCTTCTTGAGTCAAGACTACTCCTATTGCTGTTCCACTTGCATCACAATCCACTTGAAATACTTTGTTGAAATCCGATAAAGCCAACACGGGCCGCTCATTCACTTTCTCATTCAACAGTTAAAAATTTTTGTTTGCTTTGGTGTTCCACTTGAATTCCTTCCGATCTCCTCTCATGGTCATAGTCATAGGGTTACAAACTGAACTCAAATTTATGGTGAACTTCTGGTAAAAACTAGCCAATACATGAAATGATCTTACCTCTCCAATGATTTTTGGTGTAGGCCACTCAACAATTTCTTTTACTTTCTAAGGGTCCATCTTCAAACCATCCTCAGATATCACAAATCCCAAATAGACTGACTCATCTTTCATGAAAGTACACTTCTTAATATTTATCAACAACTTTTCTTCTCTCAACCTCTGTAAAACTTGTCTTAACTACAACAAATTTTCCTCTTTTGTCTTACTGAAAATCATAATGTCATCCAAATACACAATAACAAACTTACCCAAGAATTTATTCAATACCTCATTCATCAGCTTCATGAAAGTACTCAGTGCATTAGTCAATCCAAAAGGCATCACCAACCATTCATACAATCCTTCATCTATCTTAAATGTTGTGTTCCACTCATCACCTTCTCTGATCTTGATTTGATGATATCCACTCTTCAAATTTATTTTTGTAAAGTATTTTTCTCCTCTCAAATAGTCCATTATATTATCCATCCTAGGAAAAGGAAACCGGTACTTCACTGTGATCTTGTTTATTGCTCTAGAATCAGTACACATTCTCCACTCTCCATTATTCTTAGGTGCTAATATTGCTAGTACTACATAAGGGCTTAGACTCTCCTTGATCAAACCTTTCTTCAACAACTCTTGCACTTGTCTATTCATTTCTTCATTCTCTATCGGTGTCAACCGATGTGAAGCTTTGTTAAGAAAACTAGATCTAGGAACCAAGTCCATGCAATGACTAATACTTCTCACCGGTGGCAATCCATCAGGTACATTAGCTGAAATTATGGCCTCATATTCTGTTAGCAAATCTTTTATCTCTTATGATTTTTCTCCTTCTGGTTTCGGTTCCTCGGTCTTCTTAGGAATTAAGGAAAAACACACATTCTCATGTCTCAATCGATTTGATAATTTCCTACTATCTACCAAACTGATTCTAGCATTCATACAAACTTCACTCTTCAAAGGTTCCTCCAAGGGTAACAAGGTTTGCTTCATTCCAATGGCCATGATAGTGTATGTATTCTTCCTCCCATCATGTATTGCCTGTCTATAAAACTTCCAAGTTCTACCCAACAAAAGATGACAAATATCCATAGGCATAATATCACATATGACTTGATCATGATAATTTCCAATTTTCAATTTCACCAAACATTGTTCACTTACTAACAACTTATGTTCATCTCGAATCCATGCTATCTGATAAGGCTTAGGGTGTTTCAATCTCTCCAATTTCAACTTATTCACCATTTCTTCTGAAACAAGATTATCTGAACTACCACTATCAATAATAACTTTGAAACACTTACTAGATACATTACATCTGGTCTTGAACAGATTCTTCCTCTGCAAGGGCTCTTCATCTCCTCTGGTATGATACAAAGCTCTCCTCATCACCAATATTTCTCCATCTTCCTATTTGTTGTTTGATCTGGTGGGGTTTTCCTCCACCACTGCTTCGCTTTCGATAGTTTCTACCTTCTTACACTCAAATGCATGATTTCCTTCTCCTCCACACTTAATTTAGGTTCCTCTAAATTTCCTCTTGTCTTGTCTTCCAAAATTCTCATTCTGGTAACCATCGGTTCTCTCTTCCGGTAGAAATTTATATCATCCTTCTGTTATGAATTACCTTATTTGTTTGCTTCCTTGTCCTTGTTTTGATTTGTAGTAGTTCCTCTTCCTCCCATACTTCCTCTTCCTCCTTGAAATCTTCCTCAGGTAAACCTTCCATATCTACCTCTTTGCCTCTTCTCATGTCTTTTGTTTTGACTTATCTTTTGCCTTTAGGGCATACTAGTAAGCCTCTTTAACACTCTCCAATTTGACCAAAATAAGTTCATCTTGTATAGATGTCCGCAATCCATTCAAATATCTTGCAACCTATTCAACTTCATCATCAACATGTCTATATTTGATATTCAACTTGTAAAATGATTTGGTGTACTCCTTCACACTAGATTCCTTCTGTCTCAAATTTTGCAACTTTCGGAACAAATTCACTTGATAATTCACTGGCACAAAGTTTGACTTCAAATTAACAATCATTTGGTCCCATGTCTTAATCTTCTCTTTACCTCTTCTATATCTATCAACTTGCAAATTCTCCCACCAAAGAGATGCATGACCTTTCAACCAGGTACAGGCATATTTCACCTTCCTCTCTTCTGCAGTGTTTTCAAAATCAAAATGTTTCTCCATCTCCAAGATCTAATCCATCAATTCATCCGAATCTAACTTCCTATCACATTTCGATGGGGTAAAATGAGGTTTAGTATTAGCCCTACTCAAAATCCTCAAAAACATTTCTTCATCTGGATCAACCGCCGACAAGTTTGCTTGTTCTGCTTGGGCTTCTTCTCCTTCATCTTCACTTACATCTTCAATATGTCAGCCTCTTCTCTGGGATGTCTCTATGGCTTCCAACCAGGCTGCTATTCCTCACAACATATCCATCACAATAGGGTCTATATTCCCATGCACTCCACCATTCCTAGCTCCTCTTCGTGCCATCGTTCACACTAGTCCTCTACAGGTGCAGGTCAAATCCACAATTCGTCACCCTACAACAAAATTTTAGGACACACAACCTCCATAATGAAAACTCACTCTGATACCACTTAAAGCAGTCACCGATGAGGAGGGACCTCAAAGAGATCAATCTGGACCAGTCAACAAGACTAAACACAATAGAAACACAAAGATATGAAGGAGGCAATGCAGAAAAGATTATTTTATTGCATGAAATTTGATTACATTGAACCGGTAACAATCGGGTTACAACATACCCGCTCATATGCCTAGTAGAACATACAAAATAGGTCACAAATGGGACCTTGGATTGTGAGATATTTCTTCTACGCACAGTCTAGCTACTAGATTCTCTGATTGATTGCATTCTAATGCACAATTACAATTATATATATCAATCCAAAGGATCGAGTTAGCCCAAAAGGGATCAAAATCTGAAGAAAAAGACCTCATGTGCAAAATAACAAGGTCGGCCTGATTCCTTCGGAAAATCCAAAAGATAAAACATAGATCACAAGAAAAGGTCATCCACATGCCAAGGAACATCAGAATCAATGCCCAAGGCTCTGGAAGCTTCAGAAGGGGTTCCAGTAGATCACCAAAAATAGGTCTAGGCAACCGGTAACAAGAACTACCAACCGGTAACAAGAAACTATCAAGGAAACCAATAGCCATATGTTGCCAGAAAATGATCCAAAAGTGATGTGGTGTGGAAGCAAGAAATATGATCAAGTCTTAAAGAAAAATACAACTCCACAAGATCCAGTGAGCCAAAAATGGGACACACAAAAAGGATAAACAGAAACTGCAAACAAAAAGAAAAACAAAAAGGAAAATGTTTTCAGTTGATGCAAGATTTCTATGAATCGGGGATGCTCCTGCATCACTTTCTTATCCTTTCTCTTTCAGATGGGATTTCTTCCTTGCAAGGGATTCTTCTTGTGCTGGAAAAATTATTTATTTTCTCTTTTTTGAGGAGGAGTTTTGTCCCACTGGGTTTTCTCCTTTTCTTTGTTTGTGAGAGATTGTTTTGTACATGTGTACCTAACATAGGCATCTTTGCATTGTTGCATCTTTCACTCACCTAAGCTATGCTTAAGGGGGGGTGTTAGTGTAGATTTTTTTTATATTTATTTTCCCTACACATTATTCAAACATACTTAAGATATATTAGGATGGTTTCTATGAGGACACATTGCATAGTCCTACATTTACATGTGTCATCTACACCCACATTAGTGCCTTTGGTTTAATTTCGAGTTTGTGTAGAGTAAAAGTGGATAGTTGATTGGGAACCAACCTAAACTAAATTTATTTTTATTTAAAGTTTTTAATTACCTTTCCTTGAGAGAGTATTGTTTAATATGGTTGTTTGTCTGGGTTGTGAACTCATTTCTTAGTAGGTGAGTTGGGAGAAAGATCTCCCATAAATGAAGATTTTTAGTTTTATAAGGTGAAATTTAGCATGTTTGTTTGATACCCTCCACCTTTCTCTACATCAAAGTGGTATCAGAGCCTAGGAAGTAGATATTTTGAGGGTGGAAAGTTACAATTTAAATTTGAAGGGACAAGATGCCTAAAGAGAATACCCTGGTTAAGAATTTGATTGAAGAAAAGGAGTTGATACGAAGAAGAGCACTTTTCAAAACCATCTACAAGTGCAATGGAAAGGTATGTTATGTACCAGTAGACTCTGGTAGTGTAGATAACATGGTGTCACAAGAAATGGTTGATAAATTGAATCTAGAAAGGATACGTCATAAGACACCCTATAATGTTTCTTGGTTGGGTGAACATTCTCTTTTGGTTAAGGAGCAAGATTTTGTTGAGTTTCATATTGGTGGCTACACGGATAAGATATTGTGGGATGTGATGCCTATGAGTGTGTGTCATTTATTACTAGGGAGACAATGTCAATTTGAAAGACTTGCCTTATATGATGGAAGGCACAACACCTATCAGATTGAGAAGGATAGAAACTCTTTTACATTGACTCCATTGGTGGAAGAGGACAAAGGACAAAGTAAGACAACAAGGGTGATCATGCTAGGTAAGCAAGAATTTTTGTAGCTTGTGGAAGATAAACAAGAAGGGTGTGCAACCATTGCAAATGAAGAAGGTATTTGGACAGTAACCTTGAAAATTACTTCAAGGTTAGAAGGAAAAGGTGAAGATGATGGGAAAATATTAAATGAAGTTCAAGATAATACTAAGGATGAAGTGGTTGTGGAGAAGCAAGATTGCTTAGAAAAGCATGCCAAGATTGGGCTTGAAACAATGCTTTGTCCATTGTTGGGACAAGAGGTGTATAAATATGACAACATAGAGTTTAATAAATCTAAGGAGATACATATTCTTGGGGCAGATACCTTGGTGACAAAGGAAAGGGAAGATTATCCTAGAGAGGTTATGGTGGGAAATATACTTTGTCCATTGATTAGACAAGAGGTTGGTAGGGAGAAAGTGTCTATCAACAAAGAGGATGGTATACCTGATAGTATAGAGGTCTTAGTGACAGAGGTTTGTGGACCTGATTACAAAGGGTTCTAAGGATAGAGAACCTGAAAGTAGATGTGAAGACAAGTAGTAAAATGAACAAGGTTGTTTGGAAAAATAAAATGGATGAGTTCAAATATGTAGAAAGGGTAAGGAAGAAGGAAATTCATGGGACAATTGGTAAATAATTGTTTGTAGGTATGAAGACAAGAGCAAGATACAATTTTGATGAGGCAAAGGGTAAAAGACAACTAATAGGTCAGTTTTCATGGATAAGACAATTGAAAGGTGAAAGTAGGTTCAAAAGGGTAAAAGATGATGCAAATTTATAGTACCTGATCGAGTGGAAGGGACAACCAGGTGGAGGATCATTTGAAGACCAAAGACATGATGTGAAGAAGAATAATCTACTACAATACAATTCTCATGGGACATGAGTTTGTTTTTAGGCTGGGTGCATGGTGCAGGAGCACCATGTCAATGTTATGTGAGTAAGGATATGTGATGGTTTTTTATACATTTTTATTTTTTGAGTTCTTGTGACATGGAATAAGGCCATAATAGGCCATTTGTGATGTTTTTGAGTCACTTTGAGTCAAATAGGTTCATCTAAAAAGTTGTCAAGTTGTCAATTTTTGAAGTTGAAGAGTCATGAGTTGTAAATAGGTAGTTGAGAGGTTGGAAGGTGGAAAATAGTTTGGGAAAAATTATAAATTTTTATATAGGTCTTGTGTGGTCAAAAGATGGTTAGAGTAGTATGTGGTGGTGAAGGATGTAATGTGAAAAAACTTAGTTTTACTTTATTTCTTGTCATTCCATGTTGTTTCTTAGTATTGAATAGTCTTGTATGACCATTAAATAAATTTTTTACTAGTTTAAATTTATAGAGAAGTGTGTCAAGATCATTTTGTCTTTCATCTGAAGAAATTTAATAAATTTTTGAGCATTTTATGAGAGTTTTTTGGAAAACTGTCAAAATCTCATGTGAGGGTAAATAGTAAGCATATTAAATTGCATAAGTCCATCTTTATCTAGTGAATTAAGCTATAAATTTGTGGAATGAATCTTGGTTGGGTGTGTTTTCATATTTCTAAGTGGTTAGGTCTAACTCCTACGTTTACATATTATTTGGTGATGCCCTAGAATAATGTTTTCATCTTGCAAATTGGTAAATAACATGGAACACCAAATGTTTGGTTGAATAAACAATTTGGGAAGTGTGCAGGAGGGATTTGAGAGGTGGTGCAGACCATACTAAATATGTATAAGGTGTTGTCTTTGTGAAATAAGGATTGGGAGTGGTGGAGTTAATAAACCCTTAATGTAGCAAGCCTAAAGGAACTCAAGCAATCTAAATTGTGAATAATTTACCATAAGAACCTATGTTGAGTTTCTAATATGTTTTGAGGGAGAAAAAGGGGTATTAAAATGTGTATGATTTGTGGACATCTTACATGAATCTTGAGTGATGGCCTATTTTGTCATTTGTGAGGGCTAGTAGAGAATAAGTTGGTTGTGGGTAAGCTTAAGGGTTGAGGAGAACATAGCTCTTGTTGGTTAGCACTAACATGGGACATAATGTTTTTACCTGGATTGAAGTGTTTCAATGATTAGGTAGAGGCCTTGAATCCTTAATGCACTTTGAGGATCTTATAACCTTGTAAAAGCATTAGTGCCTTTGGTGTAACTTGGAGTTTGTAAAGAGTAAAAGTGGAGAGTTGGTTGGGAACCAGCCTAAACTAAATTTATATTTATTTAAATTCTTGAATTAAATTTCGTTGAGAGTGTAAAGTTTAATATGGTTGTTTGTGTGGGTTGTGAACTCCTTTCTTAGTAGGTGAGTTGGGAGAAAGATCTCTCATAAATGAAGATTTTTAGTTTTATAAGGTGAAATTTAGCATGTTTATTTGATACCCTCCACCTTCCTCTGCATCAAAGGCTGAGATAGATAAAACTTTGGATCTATACTCAAATGAGTTGGATACACATGAGGAGAACTTATACTCTTGGTATATTTCCATATAGATATTTTGGTTGACAATGAAGTACTTCCTTCAAGGGATATGTATATTCAACAAAGGGAGGTATTAGAACATCAAATTAACACCTTGGAAATACTTATAAAAGATATGAGAAAAACCCAAAAGGAATGTAATGAAAAGGGAAAGGACATCATATAAAAGATATCAACACTTCCTTGTACAATCTATGATGAAAACCAACAACCTCTTCATGAAGATGATATTATCAAAGAATTCAGCTTGCTTGTTGGGGAAGAGGTTGATAAAGAGGTGTTATCATTATCTTCTATTGACAAATGATAGATATCCAAGTCAATCTGAATGATTTTGCCTCTCTTCTAAAGAAGCACAAGAAATTCTACATGAGCCTCAAAGATTCTCTCACTTGGGTCAAGGTCATCACAAGCCACACTAAGGGACCTGATGAAGAATAGATGAAGGTAGTCCTACAAAATTTTGTGGAATTCATGACACAAGATCAAAATGCAGTGCTCGACGACACTTAGTATTTTCCATATGTTAGAAGTTGTAGGCGTATTTTTATAATAAGACTTTGACACTTTAAGTGTAATTTTGTATTCAAGTTTTTACATGTAGATTGTGCATGAGATCTAAGTCAAATAGGACTCTTCTTTTATTTAGTCATAGTTTTCATAGATTTTCTCATTGCACCTCACGCAAATATATGAGGTTTTTTATCATAATTTTTTTTATCTTTAATCTTATGCAACAAAACTTTGCCGAAGTGAAGAACAAAGTGAAACTTTGAGTTCATATTGTTATTTTGCAAACTTGATCAAATAAGAAGATATCTTGAGCATTGAAAATTTATGTTGGATTCATTTTGTTTATGGTGAGAGAATTCTTACTAAATATTTTTTAATTAAGTAAAGGTGTTGTGGAATGATATCATTGAAGAGTACGCCAAGATTTGATATGTGAACTTTGTGTCATATTTCAGCATTTGTCAAATAGAGCTAGGAATTAGATATCAAAATAAAGACTTTGCACTTTGTTTATGTTATCTTAGTAAAGGGATATTATAAAAGAGGTGGGTATTTTAAGGCTTATATCTTCACTAACAACCATTATGTTGACATCATTGACAACCACTCAACATTATCACCATCACATCTGCAACAATCTCCCCCTTTGTCATTGTTGGCAACATCCATCAACAACAAACACAAAAAAATATCTGCACTACTCAACTCAATAACAATATAAATTTCACAAGATCTCTTCCTCTTTGACATCAAGGAAAAAGGTGGGCATAAACCCCCCCTGAGAGAATTATGTTGAACACAATGTACCACTGAGAGGGGGGTGAGTCAATGGCTCATAAATTATTTTCTTTTTAAAACAACCTTTGACACCGGTTATTATCCTAAGCACTAAACAGTCAAACCAGTAAGACAAATGAGGATACCAAAAGAGACAAACACACAAATACAACCCAGAACACCAGATGTATGAGGAAAACCCAATATGGGAAAAACCTCGGTAAGAAATGTTGTTGGAGTCTAATGCTCAAATCCAGCCTCACAAGTGAAATAATGAATTACAAAGACTTAGGGCACCAACCCAAGGAGCACCAACCCCTACACCAAACTCTAACTTGGTGATTTTAATTGAAATACAATTTTGATACAGTTATAGCTTCTAGTTGCAAATGAGTTTTGCAACACTTGATCTAATAGATTTATGCCGGTTAACAACCTCTCTTCTTCTCTCTCAACCTCACACCATGCTTAGTCACAATTGGATGCCTTTTGGACTGATTACACTTCACTTGTTAACTCAACTATTAGACCTGCAACAATTTACTGATACTCTGTCTTTGTCGGTTAAACCATCTCATTGGTTTGCTTGCTAACTCACTCTGCAAATTTCTTAGAATAAATTATAAGGAAGATGATCCTTCTCTATGCTCAAGATCTCTTCACTCTCCTTATTCACACCAAGCATCAACTGATTTCTATCTCATGCTCAAATATTTATAATCTTGGATTCCTACCAAAAACTGCATTCAAACAATGTCATGTTAGGTTTTGCCTTCTCTGACTAGATCCAAATCTGATTTGATTCGATCTTCTTTTCTATGGATATGATCTTCATGACATCGATCAACACCAACAAAGCTTCACATTTCAATGTGTGTTTTCTAAATCTGGAGGTCTGCACCATGCTTTTTTGCTTTTCTCTTTCATACGCCATTAATGGCTTTGTTGTTTCCTTTAGCAAATAGGTACGAAGATCAAATTTTCTTGTAGGATCAGTTCAGTTGCTTTTCCATCTTGCCTTCCTTGAGCCATAATCCTCTAGCATCCTCTGTGACTTGCGAGTTCTTCATAAAAGTGGACCTGCTTGCTGACTTATTACATCGATGCATACTCCACCAATCTGTGCAATATCACCACCTGGAATCCAGCTGTCATGTTTGTCAACATCCACCTTTGCTTGGATTTCTTATGTCGGTTTGATCTTCCTTGTCGACCAAGGTTGACTACTGGCTCAGGTCACCTTACTGGTATGACCAAAAAACATCCTTTATACTGACAACACATCCTCTTGATAATTAATCTTTCCTTCCCGTATGTCTTCATGCCATTCTCTCTGTTCTGTTCACCGAGTGTTGTGATTCTTTTAACATTCTGCCTCTTCATCACAAACAAACAACCAACCTTCATCCTAGTTTGTGCCTTACCAGTAAGCCTTCTTTACGGATAGATGACACAAATCATGTGTACCGATAGCCTTCCTTCTGCCTGCTCACTCACATGTGCATTGCCATCATATGTCTTTCTCTTCTTGTACTGGTCACTAGTTCTTACTTACCGGTGACCTTTCCAAACTAGTTGAAATCAATGACAACTTAATGCCAATAATGCCAACAACTTACTCCTACTCTCCCTAAGAGGAAACACCTAAGCATCAATCTAGATAAAAATATGTAAGCTGCTCACTGGATTAATGCACATTCAAATGCAAATTATTAGTTCACGCTAGGAAGGAGTAACACCCCTAAATTTTTTGGAAGATACTCAAAAGTATCTTTATACAATGCCTTCGTGAAGATATCTGCAATTTTGTCTTTTGTAGGTACATACTTAAGGTTTACTTCATTATCTAACACTTTTTCCCTCAAAAAGACCAATTGTTTAGAAATGTTTATTGCACTGGTATTATCACACATAATAGAGATGGGTTCATTGAATTTTATACCAATATCCTTCAAAGTATTCTTCATCCATAGAATCTGTGTGCAACATGAAGATTCTGCAATATATTCTACTTCAACTGTAGATAAAGAGACAAAATATTTCTTCTTACTTGACCAAGCCACTAACCAGGAGTCGAGAAAGAGTGCTCCACCACTTGTACTTTTCTTGTCATCAACACTTCCTACCCAATCCGCATTAGTATAAGCTATCAAAGTAAAATTTGAGCTTCTAGGGTACCACAAACCAAATGCCTCTATTCCTTTTAGATTTCTGAAAATTCTTTTCACTGCCACAACATGACACTCTTTTTGTTTTTGTTAAAATCTAGCCAATAAACAAACTACATACATGATATCTGATCTGGTAGCAGTAAAATATAATAGTCCTCCAGTCATTATTCTATACCAATTGCATCTTCTTTAGTGGACTTATCATCTTTTGTCATTTTGCATCTAGTGGTCAGAAGTGTACACATCAATTTGGAGTTCTCTAACCCAAACTTCTTCAACAATTCCTTGATGTATTTAGACTAAGAAATGAAAATTCCTTTATTATTCTGATTAAATTGCAAACCAAGGAAGAAATTTAACTTACCAATCATAGACATCTCAAATTCCTTTTGCATTCTATTAGTAAATTTTCTGCACATATCTTCATTTCCTCCAAAAAATATGTCATCAACATACACTACAACAATTAGGATTTTACTTGAATATGTTTGGAAATATAAATTGCTCTTAGTCAAACCTTTCTAAAAGCATTGATCAATCAAGTAGCTATCTAGTATTCCATATAAGGCCTTCTTCAATATGTAAACAATGTTCAGATCATCTTTCAGTATGAATCCTTTCAGTTTTTCAATATAATCTTCTTCTTTGGAATATCCATTAAAATATGTTGATTTCACATCTATTTGATGAGCTTTGAAATCCTTAAAAGCTGCAAATTCCAAAAACATCCTAATTGCTTCCATTCGAGAAATTGAGACATATGTCTCATGAAAATTAATACCTTCAATCAAAGTATAACCCTTGCAAACCAACCTTGCTTTGTTTCTCACAACCTTTCCATCTTCATCCAACTTGTTTTGAAATACCCACTTAGTCCCAATCACATTCTTATCTACTAGTCTGTTAACTAATTCCCACATTTGATTCTTCTCAATCTGATCCAACTCTTCTTTCATTGCCTTCATCCAATTTTGATCTTTGGAAGCTTCTTCTACTATTTTCAGTTCAATCTCTAAATGTAAACATATCTGGACTTGTTCTTGAGCTTCTTTGCTTCTTGTAATGATACCTTTGTTCTTATCTCCAATAATCCGATCCACTGAATGATTCTTCTGAGCATATCTTGGTGTGTTAGATGTAGATGCCAGAGCTTCCTAAGCTTTCTTTTCTTGTTCTCCTTCTCTGATCTTCTCTTCCATTTTTCTGTCATCCGGTTCATCATATTCATATCCTACCAATTTTTCAAATTCTTTAGAAGTGTCTTCATCAACCTTCACATTTTCACTTTTAATAATTTTGTACATCCTTTTGGTATAACACTAGTATGCCTTGCTCCTTGTAGAATATCTTAGGAATATGTCTTCATCAACTTTACTGTCAAAGTTTCCAAGATTATCCTCATCTCTTAGATGTAGCACTTGCTTCCAAATACCTTGAAATATTTTATTGTCAGAGTTCTACCATGCCATAGCTCATTAGATGTCTTTCCATGTCTTTTCTAGTATAGAATTATGTTAAGAGTGTAGACTGCAATATCAATTGCTTATCTCCAATAGACTTCTAGAAGTTCTGCTCCTTTGATCATTATCCTAGCTATCTCTTGAATTGTTTGGTTCATTATTTCCACTAAACCATTCTGCTAAGGTGTTCTCGGGGAAGACAATTATCTTCTAATACGATGTTTCTCACAAAAGTTGTTAAATTCATCAAAAGTAAATTCTCCTCCTCTATCAGACCTCAAACACTTAATCTTTCTGTCAACTTCATTTTCAACTTTAACCTTGAATATTTTTAATTTCTCTAATGCTTTTGAATTCTCTCTAAAAAATGTAACCCATGACATTCTAAAGTAATCATCAACCAATAAAATGAAATACTTCTCACCTTGTATGCTCCTTGTTCTAGTTGGAATGCATAGGTCTGTATGCACTAATTCCAACAATTTGGTGAATTAATTCTCCTTTCCTCTATAAGCTCCTTTCATATGCTTTCCAACTTGACACTCTCTGCAAATGTTGTTATCCAATTTGGTCAGTCTCGGTAAATCTCTTACTGCAATTGATGAACTGATCTTCACTAAGTTGTTAAAATTGATAAGACACATCCTCTGATGCTAGAGCTAGCTATCATTGATCTAATACAACAAACAATGCTTCGTAGCTCCTTCTAATAGATACATGATTCTGCTAGTCCTTTTTCCTACTACAATAATAATTTCGGATCCTTTTTGGATCTCACAACCATCATCCTAAAAGACAACATTGTATCCATTTTTGCACATTTGTCCAGCACTCAAAATATTATGATTCAAACCCTTCAAATAGTAAACATTGTCACTATTATGTTTTCCATCAAAACAAATTGAACCAATTCCCACAATTTGTATTGTATAATCATCTTCAAACCTAATAGAACCACCATCATACTTATCAAGTTTCATAAACATACATTTGTCACCAATCATATGATTTGAATGTCCACTATCATTTGACCATTCATTTCTATCTCTTTTAGCATGCAAAGCACTAGCAACAGTCTTAGGGATATCAATCCTAGGTACATCTCTTTCTATCAAGAACAAGCAATGACCATCTTCATAATTTGATTCATCATCTAAAATTCCAACATCATCTTTGACATAATAGGCTCTCTTATTAAATTTTCCTTTACTTTCTCTAGATTTTTGTCTTGAATTCTTTTCTCGACACCTAGTAGCAATACGACCAATCTTTCCACATCTAAAACATTTAAGAGGTAACATACCTTTGTATTTTCCGGTGCCTTTCTTCAATCTCCTTAGAAAGTTTTCTTCCATGTCATCTGAACTTTCATTTTTTGGATCTTCCTCAGACTTTAAATGTAGTCTCAGTCTTAGCTTTTTTTTTTCCAAACTTCCTTATCTCAAATGCTGATTGAGTATGATAAAGCTTCTCTCTCGTGAACTTAATTGGATCATAGGTTTCTTCAATAGTTGAGATCTTGTTAGTGTAACTTTCTAGTAGGGACATTAGAATCTTCTCAATTATGTCTTCATATATCAAGGTACCTCTGAGTTCTCTGATCTCATTTATTGCACTAGGTTTCTTCAATAGCTATTTATGTCCTCTCCTTCCATTTTCAAGTTTCCATATTAGCACTTAGCTTTTAGCTTCTTTTATAATTTGACTTTGTCATTTCCTTCATAAATATTTCTAAACTTTTCCCAAACTTCATAAGAAGTATTCAATGAAATAACCTTTGTCAATTCAATATTAGATAAAGCACTAAAGATAGCATACCTCACCTTTTCATTATCTTCATAAGCTTGAATCTCATCAAGAATAGTATGACCATTTTTTGTTTGAACATACTTAGTTTCCATTACTTTCCAAGTGTTGTACTCCAAAGATATTAGGTAGCATCTCATCTTCGCTTTCCAAAAATTAATGTTGGATCCTTAAGAGATAGGAATAGTCAGCTTATGTGCCATTGGATTAGGATCTACCTTGAGTGGTTAATTTCTTCTCCAAGGAACCAAAGCTCTGATACTAGTTGAATATCTAGGGAAAACCCAACATGGGAAAAACCTCGGTGAGAAATGCTATAGGAGTCTACTGCTCCTATCCAGCCTCACAATGAACATTGTATTACAAAATCTAGGGAAATAACCCAAGCAGCACTAACCCCTACACCAAAATCCAACTTAGAGACCACAATGAAATATATGAATACAAAGGTAATAGCCTTCTACAAATGAGTTTTATAACTCTTACACATATCTCTTCATCTGTTCACCTCTATTCGGTTTTCTGTTGGTTCTCTTCTCACCTTCTCTGACTCTTCCTCTACTATGTCTCTGCCTTGTCTACTCTCTTCTCACTCTCTCTCTCTCTCTCTCTACTCTTCTTGCTTGCTACTACTGCCTTATTGGTTTAGACTCCACCTCTTCTCTACTAGTTTACTATTCTCTCTAATCATCACAGGTTCTCAGCTTACCGATCAAGCCCTGATCTGATCTTGCCTTGTCAGATCTCTACCGATACTCACACTAAACAACTTCCCTCTATGCTACCTTCTTACCAGTTGGAACACTACCGGTTCACCCCACTATCAAGCCTAGTGACAGTATAATGATTGCCTTGCTGTTTGAACTCTTTTTACCGGTTCTCTCTCAAGCACTCAGTCACCTTTGTGATTATCGATTGGCTCTTTGACTGACTAAATCTCTAATTTCAAACCCTTCATTGAGGTCACCCTTTCGTGCAACATAAATCACTCTAGTCTTCGATCAAAATATTCATATCTGAGGATTCCTGCCAAAAATTAACTTCAAACTTTGGAACACCAGGGTTCCTTCTATTGACCCAATCCATATCGAATCTAGTCAGATCTTGTTCTAGAGATTTACCACCTGCAATAGATCACACAATTATACCAATCATGTTGCTTCCAAAACATGTTTTGTATATTTAGCAAACACGACTTGTTTTTTGGTCTACACTTGTTAATCATGAGGAATGAGCTCATGGTCCCCTTCACCACATCTGATCAGCACCTGCACAACCTACATTGATCAATGCATCACTCAGATCTTTGACATTCAGTCTACATCGAGCCACAGACATCTATCCACAACCCGTGATAGTTGGGGTGTTCATTTAATGTCAACCAACCCATCATCAACCTCATTGAAGCACACTTCACCGACCACTACATGCATGACACCTATGACCTACATGTCATCATCATCGACATGCACCTCTGCTCAGTTGCTTGTATTGATTTAGACTCTGTCATTGACCACATCATCCAGTACTGGTGCTCATCTACCAGTTTATCTTACCTTGTCGATTATACACTAACCGGTCAACCTACATGCTAGATCTTCTTTGTTGTGTCAGTGGGATCACACCAGCCCAGTCACCAACCTTGTCAATCCACAACATGCTCATCTTCATCAGATGGGATTCTTTCAATTTTGAACTTTTCTCACTTATCGGTGGCCATCTATATTGGTAATATCTCATGCTTTGATACCTGTAACATGCATGATATCATAATGCCAACAGTCTTTAACTATCAATGCATCAGTGTGCATCTATATTCCAATTGGAGTCTATATCTACAAGTGCTAAGCTTTTCTTTCTTCTTAATTATCCCAAACATCATCTCAACTAGTTTGCCAATGTGCAAATCATCACACTTACTCTTCCTCTTATGTTCTGATAGTTCATCATAGTTTTGCTTGTTGATTTGGTGCACATCTCTAGTTTCATGCACCTGAGGCATCTTTGTGTTTCACCAGTTCATCTAGTGTGAGCCTTTAATCACCTACCTTTAACTTCTTAACTAACCTATCCAGGAGAGATATAATGCATTCCATGCATGTTGAGAGATAAGCAAAGCATTATCACTTACTGGTGGGATTCCTGTTATTTCACATCCAAAAATCCAACTGCATACGGGTTGTCTGCACATTTTTTATGGATCCTCCTTTCTTTGTTACCGGTCACATGCTTACCGGTTGGCAACCATACACTATCAGAAAATTACTCACTAGTTGTCATACCATTTCAGTCTCCAATACTTATATCTTCAATCACAAGCCAACACTAACTTGTGTACCAATGACTTCAATAATGATACTGCTGATTGACATCCTCTTCTTAATAGTGGCAAGCTATACCGGTAACCTGCTCTACTATTTGACATCAATGAAAACACAATGCCAACAATCCCCCCCTTTGGAATTGATGTCAAAACACGTAGTATCTGGTGTACTGCATATTTTCTCTCCCCCTTTGACAATAATGGAAAAGGGCACTGATAGAGTTTCTCTCCCCGTTTTCTCTACTGGATGCTTCTCCCTCTTTTACCATTGACTCTACATTCTCTCAATTAGCAACACTTGAGATAGAGAGCTCAGACACCAACTAAAACCAGTTACTCAACCACCAAGTGTATATACAAAACCGATACCAATTGTATATACCAATATGATATCAATTGTAGAAAAGTGTGTTAGTGAATTCCACTTACCTTCTGATCATATTATATCTTCCCACCTTTGATATGTAGGAGGTTATTCTGACTCCAATACACTGATACCAAGTGTTGATGCTAACACTAATACCAAATTGATATCACTTGAATATTCTTCGATACCAAATGTATGTTCTCCCCCTATGCAGGTAATTCTCCCTCTTTGCAGGCAACTCTCCCACTGGTCCAGATGTGATTTCTATTAAGTACAAATTGAGTAAATATTGAAAGACCTCACAAACAAGGACCGATGAGCACATCCCAAAGTCTCAAACATACCAGTACAATCATGAACACTTGATCTCCGCCTATGTTTAGTATATCTGATACCAATCAGAAGATATGGCTGTGAACTCCCCCCGAGCCATAGATCTCAGGCCATCTTTGCCTGTCAGGTTCTAAATTGAAGCTCAAATTTCCACCTTATACTGGTTGAGATGAGTATATGTGATCTATAGATGATCTTCCAGATTCATGCTATCCATCACAACTTATAACATGATCTTATATGACCACAATGCCAAGTCTCGTCACCATCATGTCAACAACCAAACTGGTTTAGCTCATAATAATACATGCATATATGGTCGACTACCAAACCAACACAATATCATTTAGGTCATTTCCAACATCACCTAAGACATAACCTCCTCAATACATGCCACCGGAGTTATTGCAATGATCCCAAAATTTATTGACTTACATAACTTGCAATACTGGTCAATATCCATACCAGTAACATACTACACATACTGGTTTACTCTACTGGTCTAGTATCTCTACTAGAACACTTTGTCTATCAACCTTTGTCTTCTTGTGCCAAATGCCTCTGATCCCAATGGAAATTTAACCATCCACTGACACGTGGTAGTAATCGATCTCAAATATATAGATATGTAGCCAAGGCATTGACTACACACACTGCCATCTCATCTTTTCCTCATACCGATGGTAGCTTGTCATTCCATTTCAACTATGGGGGTGAATAATGTGATCAATATGTAACTGTAAAGCGGAAAAGAATCGAACCCTAGTTGTTCTCCCCTCCCCAACTCCAAGGAGAGAGAAGGGAGAGTCACTAGGGTTGATGGTTTTCACTTAGGGGAGACTTTACATTCAAAAGAGGGGTTGAAACCCACAAGATCCAATCCCACACAATGAAAGATTGGATTCTATATGAGTTTCAAGGGTTAAGACATCAAGGATACCCTCTTTTGTAAAGAATGTAGATAGAAAGATTGAACTAGGAATGCATGTAAAGTAGGAAAGATTCGCTTATAAATAGAGATAGGGATATGGGATGAAGCTGCGGACCTAGAATTAGTAGTAAAATGTCGAGACGGTGCTGTTCTGCAGATTTGAGCGAAAGTTGATAGGACGATGGCGCCCGACGTGCACACGGTCCTCCAAAAAATCCGCGAAACGAAGGGGGATCTGTTCGTCTCTGCACAAGGATTCTAGATCTTCAATTACAGCCGCGTACCTACAACCTACACACAGAAAAGAGAGGACAATTGGGGGGTTAGGGATGAGGGGTTTTCCTTTAGGTCAAACCCCAGTTTTGGAATTAACCAAGAAATGAGAATGCTGTAAATGTAAATGTTTGTAATGTAAACAAGTACTGATACCTTGTTGTAAGAATGTTTGTATTCTTACATGCGAAGGTGTAATGTATGTAGTATGTTGTATGTTGTATGTGATCTCCTCTTCAATGGTTGAATCCTTGTCTTGAATGCAACACTTAGCCTTGAATGGAGACTTAGAATGCTCAATTGCTTGAAGGAATGCTTGAATGCTTGAATGCTTGAATGTTTGAATGTTTGAATATCGCTTCCGCGTCTTGTACACATATGTCCTTCCTATTTTTGACCTCCTCAAATGGGAGAGGAAATGTAGTTTATATACTTGTCAATTAGGGTTGATAGATTGATTTTCCCGACCTTGGGCCGACTAGGAAACATTATTTTCCAATTTGCAAACTTAAAGACCCAAAGCCCCATAAGAGACCGGGCCCAAAATAGGGCCAAGGACGAAGGCACTGGGCGCCATGGTCCTGGGGGACCAGGGCACTAGGCGCCCTAGTCCTGAAGGACCAGGGCGCTGGGCACCATGGTCCCACCTCCAGGGACAGCAGGGTGCAAGGAGGATCAGGCCAGGGTGCTGAAAAATGTAGTTTTTGATGTCATGAACAAGTTTTGGGGTCTCCATTCAGGTTCCATGTTGTATCGCCATCATGAAGACCCAAATGTAGTGTAAATTGCAAGTGTCACAATTTTAGGACGCTACATTTAGCCCCCACTTTAGCGGGAGTATAAGCATACGCTCATAATTCCGGTAAAGTACAAGGAAACAACATTGAAAAACTTTCACCACGTCAAGGAGGCAAGATACACCAAGCCCCCAGTGGACTAAGGATCTTACGACTTCGATTGGCAAAGTAAAAGGGAAGATCATGAGGGAGAACCATGACTATCAGTAGTAAGGTTCCCTCACTATGAGTCATGCAAGAAAGATATCAAAAATTTTCAAGGCAAAGCTACATCTGTCAAGAAATTTTCAAGTATCTTGAAAAGATATGAATGGGATGTATGCCCCCCTACGTTAAAGCGATCGCACATGCCTCATCGAGGGTGATTGCTTTAAGGTAGTGATACATATAAGAAATAAGAAAGGAGCACGTTATCACAAGGATTTAGCCCCCAAGTGTGAGATAAGCCCAAGGATAATAGACACAAAACACAAAGCACAAGGTGACTTCACTTTCCTTGGGGTTAGTATGCTATATGATAATTCATGTATATCATATGTATGTATGCATAATTGTTCTTCATTCCCCAATCAAGGAAGGTCACCTAGAAGAAGGGAACACATGTGTCTTTTGAGTCAACATGAGAGAGACCAAAAGAGATCTCAATGTTTTGCATCGTCCTCAAGTAGACAACACTAAGGAAACAAATAGAAGAATGAGAATAACACATAGAAGAAGTAACAAAAGAGAGGAGGAGAGAATCTGCTATGCTAATGAACTAGTCTAGCACGTCATCTACCCCCTGATCTTGCTTATCAATATTTCGGGAAGGTAGGAAACACGCTAGAGGAGGAACATCCAACACAGCAGATGGAGCTATCACAATATCCAAACAAGGGCTATGTTCATACCCCAAGCCATGGTGTTCTTGTCTAGGAGCTAGGATAAGTGCTTTAGAAAATTCGTTAGATAGATGGTTATCAACATCAACATATTCATATTCACTATCAGAATGAACATGAATAACATTTTCATCTATATCATCATCAAGATTTATAAAAATAGGATCTTTAACTCGCACAGGATCAAGACCATCATGCATCTTATGTTTAGGAGATTTCGACTCAATCGTCGGCTGAGGAGAAAATGGAATAATATTAGTTGAAGGTATTTTTGGGGATTGCAAAGTTTGAGAAGCAGCTGCTTGAGCTCTAAGACGACGCTTTCGTCAGCGTTCACGTGCAGAACGATTTCGTCTAGTCTTAGTAGGGAGTTGAGAAGATTGAGGAGGAGGAATGTTCTCATCCTTATCACTTGGGTGTTTAGGTTGTGGTCTCTTAGGTTGAACAATAGGAGAAGAGGAAGGTCTCTTCTCTCCATAAGAGGAAGGAGGAGGAACTGCTCCATATAAGGGAGGAATATTTGGTTTAGGAAGGAGACCAAGCCCCTCATGACGAGGAGGTATAGGTCTACTTTTAGGAAGTTTATTAGATATAGGCATAGTCACATTCATAGGAATGGGTTGGGAATCTTCTTGAGGAAAGACATTAGTTTTATCTTTCAAGGGAAGAACTTCCTTCTCAAGAATGATAGGAATGTCAAGTTTGGGTGTTCTAGGTTCACTTAGAGATAGGATCATGTCTTTTTTTCCACTTTTGATAAGATTTGAAAAGATGATCACTTCGTGGAGGAAGAGATTGAAATTGTTTAGGCCAAAAGTAATCAATAGGAACGCTAGAAGTTCTTTCAGCTGGTTTAAAGAGACTATGATTGACAGTAACAACTTCACCATTATGGGGAAATTTCAAACACTTGTGAATAGGAGAAGCAATAGCTTTCATGGAAGATAGCCAAGGATAGCCTAGCTTCACACGAAATTGTTCGGATGATGGAATAATAGCAAAGTCCACATCAAGGGATTTGTTATGGACCTCAATAGGTAATGTAATAGAACCAATTGTAGGAGAAGAAAATGCATCAAATAGTTTCACAACCACATTTGTTTCATCATAGGTCACTTGATTCAATTGCAAAGTAAAAAGAAATTCTTCAGTAATGATATTAACCATACAAGAAGGATCAATAAGCACTCCACGACAAGGTGTATTCTTGACTTTTGCAACTATATATAAAGGACCATCAGGTGCCCTGATAGTTTCACTAGAATCAAAGGTGATGGAAGGTTCCTTAGGGATTTTCTGCTGCTCTACAAAGTTAATCACATTCGGAGTCATAGACACAAGATCATCAGGTGAGACAGAGGAATCAGTAGTATCAATCGCATTAGAGGTATGAGAAGGTAATGGATCAGTAAAAATCTAAAGATTTTGGTTAGGAGGAGCTACAGATGTGTTGCCTTTATCATTCACACCAGAAACTGAGATAGTATTATTATCAATCAAATCTTGAATTTTACCCTTTAAAGAAAAACATTTTTCAGTATCATGCCCAAGATGACGATGAAATTGACAAAAAGATTTGTTATCAAAATAGGGTGAATTAATCTTTGTAGGGTCTATTTGCCTTATAGGAGGAAGAGTAAGCACATTTTGTTCCAATAACTTATTCATAATACTATGCAATGATTCATTCAAAGGAGTAAACTTTTTTTCTTTCTTGAAAAACTTAGAAATAGGAGGCACACCTGATGCTGCATTCACATTGTTGTTGATAATGTTTTCATTGAATTTAATGGACTCTCTATTCAGTTTAAACTTCCCAAATGGTTGTTGACTACAATCACCCTTATCACTCAGAGCCATAGGATTTGCTTGTTCCATTTGACTCATAGTCAGTTGATAATTGTGAAGAGTTGCGCACAACTGTTGGAAAGAAGTAAACTCAGAAAATAGAAGTTTTTCTCTAATATCTTTTTGTAAATTAGAAATAAAGATTCTTTGAATATCATTGTCAAGCACTAGAAAAGAAATCTGAGCATACAAATGCTTATATCTACCAATGAAATCAGTCACTTTTTCTTTAACACCTTGTTTACAATGCATTAAATCAATCAAAGTAACTTTAGGACTTATATTGTTTTGAAATTATTGAATAAAAGCATTTGCAAGTTGTTCGAAAGAAGTAATAGAATAAGAAGGCAACGAGCAATACCATTGTAGGGATTTATCTCTTAATGTTCTAGTAAACAGTTTTGCAAGCAACCTTTGGTCATAAACAAAATCAGTGCATATTGTTTGAAAGGTCTTAACATGTGTTAGAGGATCACCCTTACCATTATAAAGCTCCAAATGTAGAATTTCAACATGTTTAGGGGGAATAGCTCGAACAATGTCAAGAGAAAGTGGGCTCGCAACATCAAATGTGGGCACACTAATCTTAGATTGATTCATAGAGGCAATTTGTTGCTGTAAAGAAGAGACAGTTTGTGCAAGATTGTTAATGGTCGCTTCAGTCGAAGAGTTCATATTAGACGTGTTAGATTGTGATGGAGGTGTTATGTTATTGAAAGAAGGTAGAGGGTAAGGTGGTGGGACACTATGATAGTTAGTCATAGGAGATGATTGGAAAGGAGGAACACTACAAGGAGGAATGGAAGGGTTAAATGAATTGCCCCCTTGCGTCATGTTTATTTGTGGAGATGTAATAGGGACACTCATTGAAGGAATGAATGAGGAAGTTGGATTGAATGAAGGAAGAGGGTTGATTGAAGAAGAGGGATTTCCCCCATGATTAGTGATCATAGGAGGAATGTCTTGTATTGAAGTAGTCATTATGTTTGATGTAAAAGTAGGTATACTAGCAATAGGAATCGTCAAAGGAATAGAATGATTAACTTGAGTAGGAGGTTGTGTATAACCTAAGGTTTCGGCACAACTCTTCATAGGCATCACATTTGAATCCACAATGTGTGCAATACCATGCAAAATATCAATTCCATTCTTATCACTTTGAACCATACGTTTTAGACCCTCAATTAATGAAAGAGCTTGACTATCGGGGTATTCTTGAGACATCCATTGTCGAAAATCATCAAATTGGTTATCCAATTTTGAAAGTTGTTCTATAGAAACCTCATGGAGAGCTTCTTCATCATTAAGAGGATTAGAGGAATTACCCATGTCCTCGTTAAAAAGGCCATTCAAATTAGGTTCCATCTCCTCAGTAACTAAACCTTGGAAAGACTTAATTCTAAGGCTTCGTCTAACGGGAATAGTGTAAGTAGGGCTTATTGTTGTAAAACTCATGCACTAAAGGAAGAGAGAAGATTTTGAATTTTGGAGGTAGCAAATTTCAATAAAATCAGCCAATCTCCTAGTTTTAAGCTGTTAAATGCAATCAGAACAATCTCTCAAAATTTCAGAAAAAATGTCCAGGACCATGGCGAACGGAGTGCACACGGTCCTCGCAACTTTTTTCGAAATTTTCAGGGATGAAAGTTATGATGATTTTAAAGCTAATCTGAAAAAATTGAGTGATTTTATGATCTGTAGATAGGCCAAATTAAAGTTGCAATCTCAAAATTGAACCCTACCAAGATTGTTGAAAAAATGCAAAATTTGAATTTTGAAAAAGAGAGGGAAACTGAAATTTTGAATTTTATGATTTTAGAGGGAATGCTGAAAGCAATGCAAGTTTTGAAATTTAAAAATTGACTCAATTTCATGCAAAATTTGAATTTGAAAGTGGAAATCAAAGTTGCTGCAATAAAACACTTAATTTCAAAAGTCACAAATTGTAAAAATTTGAATAATGCACTGAAATTTCGAATGAATGCTAACACGCTTTTTAGATTTAGGACTATAAGAAACACAATTTTGACACAAATTTCAATTTCAACAATTTTTGAATGATTAGAAGCCTCAATCCAAGCAATCGCTAGACCAACTTTAACTTTAATTTTGAAGGTGTTAAAATTGATAAAATCAGCCAAAATTCTGGATTTTAGCAGAAAAATACAGTAAGATCTAGCTCCCGAAATTTCGGAAAAAATGTCAGGGACGATGGCGCTTGGGGTGCACATGGTCCTCGCAACTTTTTTCCAAATTTTCAGGGATGAAAGATATTGTGATTTTATTGCGGAATCCAAAGTTACAGCCGATTTGGAAGTGTTTTGATCAATGAAATTATCAGTCAAAGGTTGAATCAAGAAGGTCTTAAAAATTAGGGTTTTGACATTTAACCACTTAATTTTCAGAATTAAAGCACAAATATGAATTGACAATTTGCAATAGAAGGGTAGATTTGAAACAAGCATTAACAATTAAACATTTCACAAGTTTAATTACTAAAAAGAAAATTTTAGGGTTTTAATGCAATCAACCTCTAAAATTTGCAAAAGATCAAACATGGAAATATAATTAAGGAAGCAAAATTTTCAGATCTAACCATGAATAATCAGAATGAGGATGTTCACGTCGGGTTCACCAAAATGTAAAGCGGAAAAAAATCGAACCCTAGTCGTTCTCCCCTCCCTAACTCCAAGGAGAGAGAAGGGAGTCACTAGGGTTGATGGTTTTCACTTAGGGGAGACTTTACATTCAAAAGAGGGGTTGAAACCCACAAGATCCAATCCCACACAATGCAAGATTGGATTCTATATGAGTTTCAAGGGTTAATACATCATGGATACCCTCTTTTGTAAAGAATGTAGATAGAAAGATTGAACTAGGAATGCATGTAAAGTAGGAAAGATTCGCTTATAAACAGAGATAGGGATTTGGGATGAAGCTGCAGACCTGGAATTAGCAGTAAAATGTCAAGACGGTGCTGTTTTGCAGATTTGAGCGAAAGTTGACAGGATGATGGCGCCTGGCATGCACACGGTCCTCCGAAAAATCCGCGAAACGAAGGGGGATCTATTCATCTCTGCACAAGGATTCTAGATCTTCAATTACAGCCGTGTACCTGCAACCTACACATAGAAAAGAGAGGACGATTGGGGGGTTAGGGATGAGGGGTTTGCCTTTAGGTCAAACCCCGGTTTTGGAATTAACCAAGAAATGAGAATGCTGTAAATGTAAATGTTTGTAATGTAAACAAGTACTGATACCTTGTTGTAAGAATGTTTATATTCTTACATGCGAAGGTGTAATGTATGTAGTATGTTGTATGTTGTATGTGATCTCCTCTTCAATGGTTGAATCCTTGTCTTGAATGCAACACTTAGCCTTGAATGGAGACTTAGAATGCTCAATTGCTTGAAGGAATGCATGAATGCTTGAATGCTTGAATGCTTGAATGTTTGAATATCGCTTCCGCATCTTGTACACATATGTCCTTCCTATTTTTGACCTCCTCAAATGGGAGAGGAAATGTAGTTTATATACTTGTCAATTAGGGTTGATAGATTGATTTTCCCGACCTTAGGCCGACCAGGAAACATTATTTTCCAATTTGCAAACTTAAAGACCCGAAGCCCCATAAGAGACTGGGCCCAAAATAGGGCCAGGGACCAGGGCGCTGGGCGCCATGGTCCTGGGGGACCAGGGCGCTGGGCACCATGGTCCCGCCTCCAGGGACAGCAGGGTGCAAGGAGGATCAAGCCAGGGTGCTGAAAAATGCAGTTTTTGATGTCATGAACAAGTTTCGAGGTCTCCATTCAGGTTCTGTGTTGCATCGCCATCGTGAAGACCCAAATGCAGTCAAAATTGCAAGTGTCACAATTTTAGGATGCTACATTTAGCCCCCACTTTAGCGGGAGTATAAGCGTACGCTCATACTTCTGGTAAAGTACAAGGAAACAACACTGAAAAACTTTCACCACGTCAAGGAGGTAAGGTACACCAAGCCCCCAGTGGACTAAGGATCTTATGACTTCGATTGGCAAAGTAAAAGGGAAGATCACGAGGGAGAACCATGACTGTCAGTAGTAAGGTTCCCTCACTATGAGTCATGCAAGAAAGATATAAAAAATTTTCAAGGCAAAGCTACATCTGTCAAGAAATTTTCAAGTATCTTGAAAAGATATGAACGGGATGTATAATGGAGATTTAGAATGCTCAATTGCTTGAAGGAATGCTTGAATGCTTGAATGCTTGAATGCTTGAATGTTTGAATGTTTGAATATCGCTTCCACGTCTTGTACACATATCTCCTTCCTATTTTTGACCTCCTCAAATGGGAGAGGAAATGTAGTTTATATACTTGTCAATTAGGGTTGATAGACTGATTTTTCCAACCTTGGGCCGACCAGTAAACATTATTTTCCAATTTGCAAACTTAAAGACCCGAAGCCCCATAAGAGACTGGGCCCAAAATAGGGCCAGGGACCAGGGCACTGGGCGCCATGGTCCCACCTCCAGGGACAGCAGGGTGCAAGGAGGATCAGGCCAGGGTGCTGAAAAATGCAGTTTTTGATGTCATGAACAAGTTTCGGGGTCTCCATTCAGGTTCCGTGTTGCATCGCCATCGTGAAGACCCAAATGCTGTTGAAATTGCAAGTGTCGCTATTTTAGGACGCTACAGTAACTTCCCCTGAGTCCTGCATCTCCTTTAAGACTTAGGAGATATCACTTGTGCACTGAATGCATAGTGTTGGTTCATGGCTCAACTCCCTTCCTTCTTCCTCCATATCTACTTGGTCTCACTTCCCTTCTCATTTGCAGTGTTTGGAACATGTCTTATGATCTTCTGTTGATTTTTTATTGCTTTACCAAATTCTGCAGCATGACCGAAAGCATTGCTGTAGAAGCAGGTTGTGTTCATACCAAACACATGATTGGAGGACCTTCTGTCAAACCGGTTTGATCTTCTTCCTCTGATCATGTTTTTGTAACCAACTATTGGTTTTAATAGATTTATTGATCTTGTAGGGAAATTTATCCTTTGGTTCCATACATGTCTTTGGATCCCATATGCTCTATACCCACATCCATATTGAGCATAGCTGTTATACCATCTGCCATAGGACTGAACTTTTTTGTTCTGGCATCCATGGCTTCTATGGCCATAGCCAATATATCCTTGACATACTACATTGTTATTTCTTGGAAAAACATTTTGTCTATTCCTAGACCTCATTTTGCATTCATCTTCCCTATGGTCATAATCTTTGCATGCAAAACAATAACTAGAGAAGGAGGGCTTGTAACTTACAAAGTTGTTTTGCCAAACATGAGGTGATCTTACCAGATTGGCTTGTCCATTTCTGCTTCTCCAAGGGTGGATCTTGGATTGTCCACTCTCTGCCATTCTTCTATTTGATCCCTTCTTCTTCCACACTTGTCTTGACTTATGGATAGGGTGAACTCAGAATGGTGGTTCCCACTTTTTCATACATCCTAATTTTTGCTGAAATCATACATTTTTTTTTTAATATAATGATTTAAGCTTTAAGAGGTCCCATTTGAAGTAATTAATTGAAGAGAGTTAGATCAAAGGCTCTTAGATCAAAATTTATTGGATATAACCTCTCTACTTCTAAATCATACTTTCAATGGAGTCTGCTTTGCATCTATCAAATACTGATAAAAAGCCAATTTTACATTAGCTTTTGGGGGGTCAAATGAATTTAGTTAGAAGTTTAAAAAAAAAAGTATTTAGCCCTTATTATAAGCTTTACAAATAGTATAATTTTTAATATATTTAACTTTATTAATATATTTTTATTTTATTTCTTGTGAATGTAAGGTCTTCACCGAACATGAACTTCTTTGTTCAATGATTATGGAAAATAGTAAACGTCACCCAAAAAATCCTAAAAAATATTTATGCACTAGGTATTTAAGTCCTCTTCCCAACATTTTTTTTTAATTAATATACAACGAGTTATGTAATATCAAATGGACATATGTCAAAATTAAAGTTAAATCAACTTCAAATCTTAATAAAATATTAAATATTGAAGATAAAGTTACAAAACCAAATTCAAAAGAATAAAATTCATATCTATTATAGAAAAAAGTTATGCTATACAGAGTGAGTATCACTCTTTAAAAATGTTGGTTTTTGGAAAAAACTAGTTTTAGAGGGAGATAGAAAAATGGAAGCAAATTGATTCCAAAAATTATCAAATTTTTTTTTTTAGAATCTACATACAAAATGACACAAATCACTAGTTCACATCATCTACAAATTCCTTAGGATTTAGAAGTAATAGTTGTTTGAATCTGAAGTTTTTTTTGAAAATGAATATTGCAGTGTCAAAGTTGACAAAAAAGTGTAACCCACTATTGTGGGTTTACTCGATAACAACATCTCTTTGTCTTCTACCGGTTGGAGGTCTTCTAGGTTTTCCTCTCAATTTCTTACTTTTGGTGAAGCCTTCTTCTCTTAGCTTCCCTTTCCCTTTAGGATCAAAATTGTTCCTCCTTGCAACATTGGTCTTCTTTAGTTTCATGTCCTCAATGGTTGTGGTTAGGTCAACCTTCCTTCTTGGAGCATTTCAGAAAGTGACGGTCTATCCTTTGTTATCTCCACTTGAGGAGACAAACTGAATGCCTTTATTGGAGACATTCTTGCTTGTGGAGCACTCACTGACAACACATCGTAATCCCTCGGTATCCTTGGAATGGTTTTGTTTCTTCAACATCTTGTCCAAGGCATCACTGCTGCCATCAAACCAGATTCTTACCATGAGCTCATCTTGACACTTCTCAAGGTCTTTTCAGAGATTATCCGCTTCTCCTATTAGCTTCTTATATTCTTTATCCTTGGCCTCTAGCTCTGATTTTTTTTCTTCATTGATCTTCTTGGTATCTTGTAGTTGAGATTTAAACTCTAAGATACATTCCTCAGATTTTTCAAGGTATTTGATCAACTAGTTTTTTTCCACAATAGAAACATTCTTGAACAACTTATATTCTGTTCTTACTTTGCTGAGATCCTCAACTGCACTTACAAGTTCTTATTCAAGATCTACCTCAACTTATTTTTCTTCTTCATCTTCACCATATTTGCCAAACACATCTTGCCGGTAGGATTGATCTACATGATCACTTTTTGATGTGTGCATCTCACCTTCTATCTCTTGAGCCATGAAGAGGTGGGTTTCTTCTTCATGATTGCTGCAGTTGTTGACCGATCTATCTTCATCATCTGCACACGAGTTTTCTCTATTGTTCTTCTTGCTACGACAAACTGGTTCTATAGTGGTAAGCTCATTTCTATAGAGATTCTTCAGTTTGTCCCACAAACTATTTGCTGACATGCATCTATCTGTTAGGTTTGACTTGGAAAGCTAATGTAGAGAGAGGGGAGGGGTGAATCAGTACTTCAAAACTTTTCTTGAAAAAGAATTTTACTAATAAACACAAACTAAGTATTGTTGATCTCATAAATATATAATACTGAAACATAATCATAGAAATAAAATCCATCAAAATTTCACTCCATAACACAAAGATTTTTGGTCACACAGAAAGTCTTGGTTAGAGAGAAAAACTGCGGTGGGGATGGCACCCACAACTTCACTATTGCAGTGATCAAGATTGCTCAATTAGAGCTACATGTTTAGCTATTTCTGATAGCTTACCCTATTAGGAGTATAAAGATATTTAGATCTACCTTGCTAAAGGATTTTACAAACACTTTTACAAAATGTTGTACCTGGTTAAAGGCTTTACAATTTATAGACTTTATTAGAGTCTTTTACCCTGTTAAAGGTTTCTAACACAACTTAATAATTCAATCAAAATCTTTACAAAATATCTGCAACTTCACATCTGAAATGTTATAAAAGACTCTATGTGCTCAATATAAAATTACCTTGCTCGTAGCATTCCTCGGTAATTGATAAATAAACTTGGTAACCACTTCTGTATACTCTATCCCTTAAACTGTTCTCTGAAACCTTCTCAGTAACCTCTGAATATCTCTGTCAATCTTCATTCTTCACACTTAACTATATCATCACTTCGTATCTTTTCTCTTGATTGTCATGTCATATCTCAAATACTCAAATCATATAGATCTCTGAGACGGTGATCTGTTCATGCTTCGATCATACAAACATGTTTTATTGAATGAATAAACATAGAAATTATTTCATTGGATATTCTTCCTCAAAATCATACAAAATCTTTAAATAAAATTTCCTATGTAATAACGGTTTCATCTTCTCGAATCTTGTAACACGTTTCACATGTGTGTCCAGGTTCATTGAATCTAGTAACACGTTTCCACTCAGTTCAAATTAACTCGGTATTCCTTCTTTGGTGCTCGGTAGACATATGAATTTTACTTAGTAGACATTCTATATTCGTCTTGGTTCATAGCTCGGTGTATATCATCCCAGTGACTTGTCTCTCTTCTATAACCGACACCGATAACCTTGGTATTTACCAACTGGATTTTTCGGTAGTATTAACCGACTAGTGTATATAGGATGACTTTGGGCATAAAACTAATGACAACCTAGTAAATAGCAACAATCTCCCCTTTTGACATTAGTTTGGTATGTTTGACAAAACTCCTTTCAAAGTCATAACACAAAATCTATATACTTGCAAAATAAACTGAAATGTCAGTATATACATTGTTCAAATACATACTCCCCTTATCAATATTCTGTACATAACTTGATGTTCCATACTCTGTATTCCATTCTCTTGATGTTCCATGCTCCCTCTATCAATTTCAAGTGTACACTCGGTAAATATGATAAACTTTGTACACTTAGATACTTTGTATACTCAGTACACTCCCCCTTTTTGACAAACATCAAAACTATTTACCATTTGGTGGGGCAACTAATCAAAAATAGATTTACACTTTGTATGAGCTTCTGTAAGAGCGTTGGTAAGTGCATCCTTGAAACTTTCCATTATTGTATTCTGAGTTGTAATAATAGCTGACAATGTGATCAAACCATCTAAACTGCTTCCCTCTACTTGAGTTGACAATTGGGTAGCTCGGTTGATCTGCTCTTGAACTGATGACAAATGGGGAATAAATAATGTTTGAAGAGTCATGATATCTATCCTTATTTTATGCTCTTCATTTCGAAGTTCTAACTATTGAGCCATAAGGGTTTGTAGCCTTGTATAAAAATTCTGAAGAGAATCTGGCTTGGTAGTCAATTTATTTGAGAGATAGGTAATCTCTTTTTCAATGAATTTCATTCTTATTCTTGATATCTTTGATGAAGAATGAGAATGTACATAACTTCTGGAATAAATAAATAATATGCTTGAGTTGAGGGGACAACTCATCAATGAATTCAATAAGCTTTATTTTACCTATAGCAATTGCTTTCTGCACTTCTTCAATCATCTGGGCAGTTAGCTCTTTATCTTTCAATTTGCTAAGGTATTCTGATGCTTCTACTCCTGATTCCTCCAATTGAGTGGGTAGTTCATCCAGTTGCACATGGATGGAAACATCTTTATCGATGGTAGCTTCAGGTATCATGTATGTCAATAATGTTTTGAACTTCTAAAGTACTCGGTTCTTCTACTGAATATCTATCTATCTTTCTTTCTATGCTTTGTCTTTACAAAGCTCACCAAATTCTATCAGTGTTCTCCCTTTCAATTTTGTAATGTCAACATTCGGTAACACAATGGGCTTTGACAGATCTATCTTAAAACTATGTCTTTTTGCTTTCTTCCCTTTTGATGATGATGCCTTCTCTGGTTGAATGGGTACAATGGCTTTTGAGCCTTTTCCTTCCTCGGTATGTTTCTCAGTAGAGGCAACACTTTTGTCAGTTCCTATAGCCTCTATTGTATCCTTCAGTGTTTCCTTGCTCGGAGTTTTAGTGGCAATCATCTCGGTGCTTGATGGTATGTGGGAAGTTTTCTCGCCGGTGGCCTAAGAGGTAGATTCATCTGGTTTAACCTTTTGACCCTCTGTACCTTGATCTGTGTCCTGAAGTTTCTTGGCTGTAACTTGTTGGGTGATTGGAGGATAGGACTTAACCTATTCCACAACTGATTCACTTGATATCAGTTTGGCATAGGAGCTTCCTTCTATCATTTCTCCTTCTTGTGCTTCAGTGTCTATTACAACCTCATCTAACTGAATAGTGGAAGCAAGATCTTGCTCAGTGATGTCAACTATTTCTACCTCACCTTTTGGCTCTTCAACCTGAATCCTGAATATTTTCTTTAGTTTCTTTTTCAACATCAAGATATAGGCCATTCATCATTTTCAAGGCCCTTTGTTTTACTTGAAAATTTGTCTGGTAGTTTTTCAAATGATCTCTTATGTCATCTACCAACATATCTAGAAAGAGATGAACTAAAGATCTTTCTCTTATTTGCTTCTCCGAGTCCATAGCATATTTCCATCTATTATCAATGTGTGAGTACAATGCTTTTGGAATAAAACCAGCCACTTCCAATGGAACTACTCAGAACTTGAGAAGTGCACAAATTACAGTCTCTTCTATTTACCTCTTCTCTTCATATGTTCTTGTATCATATTTTACATATCTAAATGACCCAAATCCACCACATTCCTTTAATTTTGCACAAAAATTGTCAACACTATGTACATCTTCCTTTGTGCTTTTTACAACCTAAAGTTTATTTACATCTTCTGACTCTGTGTCACTTGCCTGTTTATCCAAAATTAGTTTTTTGGGCTTCTTTCTATAAGTTTTTGTAACCTTAGGCATTTCTACATTCTTCTGCTTCTTACTGTGTGATACAACAAATGATCTAGTGTTCAGTCGCTTTGCTAGCTTGGTCGGTGATATCTTGGTTGTATCCTGTTTCTTTCTTTTCAAAACTTTGCCCTTTGGCAACCCAGTGCTTAGTGTAATTATTTCTTCTTGAGCTTCAGATTCTTCCTCGATCAAAAGTTGATCACTCTTCCTTCTTGCTGGGTTAGTAGGTGTGGAGTTAGAACCTTCTCCAAACTTTTTAGTTAAATCCTTGATCATTCTGGTGGCTTTTCTGGCAGCCTTCGGTACTACAATGCTCATTTTACTTTTTCTTTCACCTCTTCATAGGTTCCATATCTATTCTCAGTAGCATGCCTTGGAAGTGCTAAAAAGGCATCTATCTATTGTTGAGCAATGTCAAAATCTATCTCATAACCCATAGGCGGTAATGATTGAGTCCTGGGTTTTACTGCATTGATATAACAATAGTTGGTATCCACTTCAAACATATAGTATCCTTGTACTTTTCCACTAGCTAAGGTGGAATCTTGTACCTGCTATGCATCTTTTCCTAAAATCTATTGAAGTAATCATCCATTATCATATTGCAGTTATCACCTAGCTGATTGATGAAATCATTTATTTGATGGGTGATAGGTCGGTGTAAATCCCAAACAATGTTACTGACTGATGGAAATAATTTTTGAAAATAGAAGAACATACACACTAAGAGTGACCCAAACTTTAGTGTGTTTGCAGTATTATTCTTCTTCGGTTTCCTTATTGTATTGAGATTTTCAAAAAGATTCTTCAATAACACTTCACATAAATCAATTTGCATACCCTTTTTAACAATTTTATAAGCCAAATCTACAGTTGCACATGGTACACTGTTTTCTCTTGCAGATTGGAAGAAACAATAACCAATAACTCTAATAGTAAAATTGAGTTCTGCATCAGTCACATTGTTCAAATTAAGACCTCTACTATCAGACTCAACACCTGTTAATGTTATCAATTCCTTCTGTGAAATCATCTTCTGTGCTTGGGCATGGTCAAATATAGGGTATTCAGTTATCATGTGAATAATCTCCTTGGTGATCTTGAAAGGTTGATCCTCTAGCCACATAAAATCATCATGCACTCAGCTCAAGACAAATTTGACCCATTGGGGTTTGAAGACTCGAGGATAGGTTAGGGCTTCAGTCAATCCCTTAACTTTGATATGCTCAAACTTGCTATCTAGGTTTCCATCTGTGCACAATTTTCTATACATATCCTTAATCTTAGTATGACCTAGCTCATCAACTTGGCACTTGGTATAAAATCTAACATCTTCAACCAACAGAACCCTATCCAGAATAAGAGAGATTGTAGTTTTCTCATCGGGTTTGGATGCCACTTTGGGAGGTAAGGTGTATTTTAGTGTAGTCTTCTCAATGCTCTCTACTACAATGGGTTTCTGTACCTTGGGAGCCATTTGAAACTTGAAATTCTACTTATGAAATAGCTTAGGGTTTCAAATAACCAAAAAATGCTTCCAACTTAGTAAATACTTCGCAAATATTCACAACTGAATTTGATCAGTTAACTGCTTAAAACACAGTTTAGATTATGCTAAATACCTTGAATTCACTCTTGGAAATGTTTGATCACCTTTTGATTCGCTCTACTCTACACTTTGAAAACTGGTGAGTGAAAAATAACCACACAAAATACTTTAAATACCTCCTTTTGACCTTATCGGGCTTCGTGCGGTTAGGTAAAATAGGCATTAAATGCACTCAGTTCCACTATACTGACTATCTCTCTTATAAGCTTTTACCGACTAGACAAGTTTAATACATTTGCTGACTTCTCTGGTAATTCAAAAGACTAGATGATATTTGAAACTTGCTATTGCATCTTAGCTATGCAGATTTTGGAATTATGTACATGATTATATAGGAACAGTTAAGATCTAACCTTGTGAGAATGCAGTCCCTCCATACCTTTATTGATTAATTCAATGTAAATGTACCTAACTCAGTAGGTAAGGTGCTTCCTTCATTAGTTGACACATCTTCCTTCTTTTTCCAAAATTTCTGTAGTTTGCTTCTTATCTCCTCAGTATCTCCTCTAGGTTGGTCTCTATAGTCTTTAGCCATGTGTCCAACTTTGTGACAATGAAAACATTCCATTTTTGGGATTTCTCCATGATCTCCGGTTGTTCATTCCAAACCTTATCATACAGTTTGCACTTATATGTCTGTATCTTCCACAACATTCACACCATATCCTTGTATTGTAATTCCATGGTATTGAAGTATATTGTCGATTGAGATCTGGGTGAGTTCGATAGCTTCTAGTGTTTGATCGGTGTGGAGTCCACATATAGTTTTCTACTTAAACCAACATTTCTCGGTATTGTGTCCATATCTATTGCAATTTTTGCAAAAGCCCCTAAATTTTGCCTTCTGATAATTGTTAACAGACTTTGTCCTACATTTCTTAGATGTGTGACCATACTTATTGCAATTGTAACAATAACCATCAAACCTAGTAACATTCGGTTGCTTACCTTTTCATCTCCAGCAAATGTTGGCAGCATGTCCTCGTTTTCCATAGTAGTTGAAAATAGGCTTCTTGTCCTTCATGTTATTGATGTTCTCTTTGTTTCCAACTTGCTTTGATGATTCTCCTTTCTCGGTGGTGTTGATCCCTTTCTCAGTAGAGTTGTTTCCTTTGTAACCGAGTGCTGTAGTTTTGTTGGGTGTTCTCATATTTCTTAGTTGCTCATCAAACATTCTTGACGATTCATGGCTTTTTCTGAGTGTTTCTTTTGACTTCTTTTCTGCTTCTAGTTCAACGGTCAGTCTTGATAATTCAAGTTTCAATGCTTGGATCTCATTTTCCTTTAGAGTAGCTTCATGATGTGCATAATCCAATTGGTCAGACAGATTATGTTGAACTTCAATCATCCTTGATATTTCATCATTCTTTACAGACACCATTACTTCTAGCTATTGTTTTTCTCCTTCTATATTTCACTTATTATCTTCAGCTGCTCTCAATGCTTTGATATTTTCAGTCATCTATGTGCTGAAATACTCATGTTCCCTTCTCATTGCTTTTAGCTATTCATTAAGTTCTTTGTTATTTTCTTTCAATTCTGCAATCATTTCTTCAGATTCTTCTGATATGCTATTCTTAGATGATGTATCAATTTGTTCCACCAACTCTTGTGAGTCCTATAAATCATTAGACAACCTTCTTCTGACTTTTAGAGATCTTTGCATTTGCCTCTGCATATCTGCAATCACTTGATTAGCATGATCCAATTATTCTTGAAGATTGACAATCCTATGTGATTGTTTATAGCCTTCCATTGATAGGATCTTTCTCTTTAGGCTGTTAGTCCCTTTACCAAGAATTAGGCTCTGATAACAATTGTTAGGTTTGACTTGGAAAGCTAATGTACTGAGAGGGGAGGGGTGAATCAGTACTTCAAAACTTTTCTTGGAAAATAATTTTACTGATAAACACAAACTAAGTATTGTTGATATCATAAATATATAATACTGAAACATAATCATAGAAATAATATCCATCAAAATTTCACTCCATAACACAAAGATTTTTGGTCACGTAGAAACTCTGTGAGGCCTCACCTTGACTCAGTATGACATTCAGTGGATTTTATATTTAGACTATTATGGATACTTTATTTTGATGCATTTTGAGACTTAGAACTTATATGATTTCAGGATTTGGATAACACTGCTATGATTTGATGATTTACTTACATGCTTTATGAGATAGAACACTACATGATTGTTACATATTGCAATGATAGATGTCATTAGTGAATTTGCAGGACTTTACTATGAATATAGAACTATGATGTATGGTTAAGTTTATGTGAATTGGGATGAAATTGCTTATGAGAATTTGCTTGATAAAAGATGAATTTAATCTGTGTAGATGAAAATTTTATGCAAGTGATGATGTGTATTGTTATATTATTGAATTATATTATATATAGATATTTGGAAGTACTAATGTGTAAATTGAGATGCGCAAGAAATTTACCATGTGACCATGGAAAATTACGGAGAATCAAACCTAGACTTATGTATGTTCGTAAGCCAGGGGTTGTCTATTTGGAGAGACAACACCCCGTTTGTGTTGTATTTTATTCGTAACAGTATATGCTGCATGAGTGTTAAGTGTTATTTAAATTTAATGTGTAAAAACCAAAAGAGACAATTTCATGTTTTATTTTGTAAAAGTGTTTTATTTGTGTCACTTGACACATGTGTGGATTTAAATATAAATGTTTTATTTTGTCTCTTGGTGGGAAAGTGTTTAACTATAGTTTTTCTTAAATAATATAATGTGTTGTCATAAATACTTTGGGAATAGAATCTCTGGAGTGGTCAACATATGTTTGATCCGAAAATAAACTTCAGAGGGGTTTAAAATGGGTTAAATGAACACCTAGGGGTAGTTTAATAGGGCTTCCTAAAGCCCATAAGGTATACCTAGGGGTTAGGGGTAATTTTAGGCAAGTTTCTGCTTTTAAGTGATCTTTTTGACGCTTTAAAAATTGGCTTTTTTGAGTTGTGCGAAAATTGAAAAATTAGAAGTTAAATCTAATTTAGATTTTTTCTATTCGAATGGGAGTCTTTTTCCCATTCTTCTTTACTTTCCTTTTTGGTTTTTAGAAACTTGTGAGAACTCAGAGAATGAGCTTCTTAAGCAAGATTTTGAGAATTTGAGGGTAATCACTCACTCTCCATTTTTGGAGACAAGAGAAATTTTGAAAAGAAAATAATAGTTTTGGAATAGAAAATTTAACTAAGAAGAAGAAGAAGATCCGTGGATTGGGCAGCTCTTCCTCAAATATTATACTACCATTGGGCAGATTAAGGTTGGTTTGATTATTCTTTAAAATGTCTATTTTCTTGTATGTGTTTGAGTGTATGATTGGTGAAGAAATCTGAGTTTCTTGAATGGCTTGGTTTAGAAATTCATTTGAAAATTTTGCATTATGCTTTGTTGTGTTTTGGGAGTTTTCTCAAGACCTCTTACTCTTGGGAGAGAGGAGGATCTTGTGGGTGGTAGCAGTGACAACCCTCGAGTGAGAGACTCTCGTTTGAGAGCGATCACAAGGGATCTTTGTGTGACCCTTGTTGCATGGCCTGTTGTGCAATGGGGGTCATAAGGAGGGTTATAAGGCTAGAATGCCTTTGGGGGGCATAAGGAATAAGGGGTTGAGATTCTTGATGTATTTATTGTGCCATGAGGTGGCTACTTGTTTTTCCATACTTACAGTTCTCCTCAGGTTATTGGTCCACTACCACCCTTGAAAAGATCATCACCAAAGTGTGGTGCTGTGTAGCCAAGTTGGGAGTGTGCCTAAAAATCTGTGTGTGTATTTTTGTCTTCTTCGAGTTTGCATGTTTGTTACCCATCTAGGAATTGGTTCTTCGAGCTCGGGGGTGGCTACCAGTTAGCCTAGGCTGGGAGGTGAGCACTCCGTGGTCATATTGTGATTTATTATGCAGGAAAGTCAGGAGAAGAGAATAGGAACAGTGAAAAGATGCAGAAGGTTATTGTTGAAGATACTTAAATCTATTTGCAGTTATTTGTTTAAATTTGATAAGGGAAATATACCCTCATTCGTTGAATGAGAGGCAAGTTGTAATTTTGAAATAGGACATGAGATTTAATATTGTAGATAAATAAGGAAACATCCTATAATTTTGCAGAATATCGATAGAGTTGTAAAAAGCCAGATATGCTTCTATTTCTATTTTGGAAAGAAAAGGGTTGCTTTGAATTGCATGCAAAAGCTTCTTTTGTAATATGAAAAAATTAGTTTTTAATTAACTTTACCTTCATTCTACTTGTAGAAAAATATGAGTAATATTTATTGATAATATTTTAATGAATGTATGCATGTTGTATTAAAGGCATAGATTGCAGTTTAAATTTCCTATTATAAGATTTAAGTTTTTGGATCCTAGAAAATGATAGTTGCAAGAATGAAATTACCCAATTAATTTTAGGAATAAAATCTAAAGCATTCCTCTCTTCTAATTCCTTAACTTGAGTTTATTAAACTTCAGAATGATAAGATGCTATTGAAATTTATTGATATCTATGGTTATTTTATTGTAGGAAATAAATCTATATCTATTTACTTTGCTGTGATTTTATTTTACATTTATTTACTTTAGATTTTAGCAGAAAATCAATTTAAGCCTTTGATATTAAACAGTTTAAAATAAAATCAGAATGTTAAAATATAGGCATTATTCATCTCTGTATTAGAAAAAAAATAAAAAATTAAATATATAAACTTCTTTTAGTATTCTTTTTTTTTACATTCGTAATAACCATCATATATATATATATAAATATATATATGTAAATATATATATATATATATATATATTTATATATATAATATATTTATATTCTTTTAAAAAAAAAAATTAAAACAAAAAAAAAACTTGATAGCGGAGGGTTTTCGGCTGGGGCCGAGCGCACTGTGCAATGCACAGTGGTCGGTGGCCGAGTGCACTGTGCATGGCATAGTGGCCGGCGGGCCGAGCGCACAGTGTATTGCACAGTGGCCGGCGAGCCGAGCTCACTGTGCACTGCACAGTGGCCGACGGCCGTGCTCATTGTGCGATGCACAGTGGCCGGCGGTCGAGCCCACTGTGCCTTGCACAGTGGAGACTTTGGCGGCGCCGACCTCCACATTTTCGCCTCCTCCTACGTTTCGCTAAATCCGCCATGGCCGCCCTGTGTGGAAATGGGTTTAAACCAAAAAAAAAAAATATAACAAATTTTTAAAAAAGAAACCCTAGCTCGGTTAGAGCTAGGGTAGAGGGGAAGTAAATAAGATTAAGTTTATTTTTAAAATAAAAAGGAGTCCAAGAAGTAATTTTTATAGTGTATTTTTAAATTAGGTTTTCATGATAATTATTTTTTAGTAGTGGGATATTATAATTAAAATTAGTTAGGGTTTCATATTAGATAGGCGGGGAATTTTTTAATTCCATTTAATTGTTTTTAGAACTAACTAATTGTGGAGCCTTGGAATAAATAGGAAGGGAAAATTAATTCCTTGAGAACTAAATTTGAATTTTTTTTGAAGGTTAATTATCCTCATCGGACAATGTCATTGAGAAGTTATTTGACACAATAATCCATTAAATTAAGTAATGATTTAAAATGTCTTTCAGACAATATGGAATCTTTGGAGATCAATTTTATTTTATACGTCTACCATTTAAATGAGTATATTCAAATAAAATAAATTAAAACATTTAGTTTTCCGCAAATAGATTTTAATTAAGATACGATACTTAGTTAGTATCAGAGCTAGTTCGATTTTTGTTATGGCCAACATGTTAACACATGACGTGATAGCGAACTTCGTTAATTAACTAGTTGTTTTTAAAAAAAAATCATTCAATTTTTTTCCCTAAATTTTGGGCATGACAAACTCTGGTTAGAGAGAAAAACTATGGTGGGGATGGCACCCACAACTTCACTACTGCAGAAATCAAGATTGCTTGATTAGAGCTACAGGTTTAGCTATTTCTGATAGCTTACCCTGTTAGGAGTATAAAGATCTTTAGTTCTACCTTGCTAAAGTATTTTAAAAAACACTTTTACAAAATGTTGTACCTAGTTAAAGGTTTCTATAACACAACTTAATAATTCAATCAAAATCTTTACAAAATATCCGCAACTTCACATCTAAAATGTTATAGTAGACTCTATGTTCTCAATATAAAATTACCTTTCTCATAGAATTCCTTGATAATTGATAAATAAACTCGGTAACCACTTCTGTATACTCTGTCCCTTAAACTGTTGTCTCAAACCTTCTCAATAACCTCTAAATATCTCTGTCAATCTTCTTTATTCACACTTAACTATATCATCACTTCATATCTTCTCTCTTGATTGTCATGTCATATCTCAAATACTCAAATCATTCTGTTTATATAGATCTCTGAGATAGTGATCTGTTTATGCTTTGATCATACAAACATGTTTTATTGAATGAATAAATATAGAAATTATTTCATTGGATATTCTTCCTCAAACTCATAAAAAATCTTTAAATGCAATTTCCTATGTAATAACGGTTTCATCTTCTCGAATCTTGTAACACGTTTCACATGTGTGTTGAGGTTCATTGAATCTGGTAACACATTTCCACTCAGTTCATATTAACTCGGTATTCCTTCTTTGCTACTTGATAGACATATGAACTTTACTTGGTAGACATTCTGTATTCGTCTCAGTTCATAGCTCAGTGTATATCATCTGACTTGTCTCTCTTCTATAACCGACACCGATAACCTTGGTATTTACCGACTGGACTTTTTGTTAGTATTAACCGACTAGTGTATATAGGATGACTTTGGTAATAAAACTAATGACAACTTAGTAAATAGAAACACTATCCACATGTGAAGAAACATCATCGGGAAGACCACTGAGTACAGTATTCATGGCTTCAACATTACACTTGGATCTTCTTTTAGCTTCAAGATCGATGGGAGGGCTGACCAGTATAGGCATCCCATTTACAACCGACATCCATACATCATACCCTAAAGAGGACATGTAGACTTCCATCCTACAACTCCAAATGGAAAAGTTTGATCCATCAAACACCGGAGTAGGGGTTGACACAAAACATACCATTGTGTTCTTAGAACCAGAATCTACCCAAGCTAGAGAAAACTTATCTAACTAGGAACCCATAGCTCTGATACCAATTGTAGAACACAAGATGGCATTGAGAGGGGGGGGGGTGAATCAGTGGTTTCCAAACTTAACTTTTTTAACTGTAAATGTGTGTAGCAATTAGTAGATCTAACAAAAGGTGAATATATCGGTGAGATAGGGAGATGACTAAAATGCAACCATACACAAAAGGAATATCACATAACACCGGATGTATGAGGAAAACCTAACATGGGAAAAACCTCAGTGAGAAATGCTACTGAAGTTTACTACTCCAATCTAGCTTCACAATAAACACTGAAATAAAAAGTTTAGGGCACCAACCGAAGGAGCACAAACCCAAGGAGAACCAACCCTTGCACCGAGATCCAACAAAGTGATCACAATGAAATTTATCAATACAAAGGTAATACAATTGTTACAAATGAGTTTTGTAACTCTTACACATATCTCTTCACCGGTTCACCTCTATTCGGTTTTCTACCAGTTCTCTGCTCACCTTCTCTAACTCTCCCTCTACTATGTCTCTACCTTGTCTACTCTTTTCTCACACTCTCTCTCTTCTTTCTATTGTTTCCTTACCAGTTTAGACTCCACCTCTTCTTTGCCGGTTTACTATTCTCTCTGATCACCACGAGTTCTCATGTTACCAGTCAATCCCTTCTCTAATATTTCTTTGTCAGATCTCCACTGACATTCACATTGCACAGCTTCCCTCTCAGCTACCTTCTTACTGGTTGGAATACTACTAGTTCACCCCACTATCAAGCTCAGTGATAGTCTACCAGTTTCCTTAACCTTGCCGATTGAACTCTTCTTACCAGTTCTCTCTCAAGCACTTAATCACATCTATGATTTTTGATTGGCTCTTTGACTAACTAACTCTCTACTTTCACTCCCTTCATCGAGGTCACTCTCTCATGCAGTAGAAACCATTTTGGTCTTCGATCAACATATTTACATATGAGGATTCGCGCCAAAACGTAACTTCATAGTTTGGCACACTAGGGTTCCTTCTACTGACCCTGTCCATATCAAATCTAGTCAGATCTCGTTCTAGGGATTTACCACCTACAACGGATCACACAACTCCACTAATCTTGTTGTGTCCAAAACACATTTGTTATATTTAGCAAACACAACTTGTTTATCAATTTGCACTTTTCAATCATGAGGAATGAGTTCCTGGTCCCCTTCACCACATGTGATTAGCACTTGCACAACCTGCATCGATTAGTGCATCATTCATATCTTTTCCATTTAGTCTGCATTGAGCTACAAACCTCTATCCATGACCTGTGATAGTTGGGGTCTTCATTTAATATCGATCAACCCATCACCAACCTGATTGAAGCAAACTTCACTGACCACTTCATGGATGACACTTGGGACCTACATGTCATCATTGTTAGCATCCACCTATGCTCAATAACTTGTGTCAATTTAGACTTTGTCACCAACCACATCATCCAATACCAGTGCTCATCTACCGGTTCATTTTACCTTGCCGATTATACACTAATTGGTCAACCTACATGCTATCTCTTCTCTGTTTTGTCGGTGGGAACACACCAGCCCAGTCACCAACCTTGTTAATCCACAACATACTCATCTTCATCAGATGGGAGTCTTTCACTTCTACACTTTTCTCACTTACCGGTGGACATCTATACCAGCAATATCTCCTGCTTTCATACCATTAACATGCATGATATAATCATGCCAACAATCTTCAACTATCAATGCATCAATGTGCATCTACATTCCAATTGCAGTCTCTATCTGCAAGTGCTAAGATTTTCCTTTTTATTGATTATCCTAGACATCATCTCAGCTATTTTGTCAATGTGACAAACTCATCACACTTACTCTTCCTCTTATGTCCGGGTAGCTCATCATACTTTCTCTTGTTGATCCGGTGCACATCTCTAGTTTCGTGCACCCGAGGCAACTTTGTGTTTCACTAGTTCATTGGGTGTGAGCCTTCAATCACCTGCCTTTAATGTCTTAACTAACCTATTTCTGAGAGTTATAATGCATTCCATGCATGTTGAGAGATAAGCAAAGCATTATCACTTTCTGGTGGGAGTCCTGATGTTTCACATCCAATTGCATATCGATTGTCTGCACATTTTTTATGGATCCTCCTTTCTTTGTTACCGGTCACATGCTTACCAGTTTGCAACCATACATTGCTAGCACATGACTCACTGGTTGTCATATCATACCGGTCTCCATTATTTATGTCTTGAATCACAACCAAAACTAATTTTTGTACCAGTGACTTCAATGACCACATTGCTGATTGACATCCTCTTCTTACTAGTGACAAGGTATACCAGTAACCTTCTATACTATTTGACATCAATGACACCTTTACCGATTGACATCAATGACAACACAATACCAACAAGAGAGAAAGAAAGAAATAATGCACCACTAAAACACAATCTGCAAAACCGGACTGGTTCGAGTGCCTCAAAACCAACACCCTCTCACATATCACCAACAATCATATCTTTCCTTTTCAGTCTCACATATCTTCAAAACAATGTCACACTTTTTCTATATCTAATTTAATTAGATCATTCTCTTGTATATATTGTTTTCTAGGAAACATAATCTTTCAAGTCGTCCAAGATAGAGATCTAAAATAGGTCAACACTAATCATTCTGGTGGTGGGAAGGAATGAGATGTAGACTATACGACAACTCACATCAATAGTGAAATCGACATGCTACAATCATTAAAAATTTTGGACCCAAAAGCTACACTATAAGCCACTTCACATCCATGAATTCTGGACCTAAAAACTATTATCCAAAATAACAAAAATAAGAACATGACCAAGATATACATGAATACCATGGATCAAGACTATATCCGATAACTAGAGATATCCAGATCACATTCAACACATCTGATCTACCAAAAAATATTCTAGAGCACCAAATATTTTGAATCATCAATGACAACCATTATTTTGACATCAATGCCAACCACTCGACATCATCACCATCACATCTGCAACAAGAATAACATATATTCTAAAGATAGAATAGGATGATATACCACCAAGGTTTACATTAGAATTCATAGTTAAATTTTTGTTTTAAATAGAGAGAGTAGTATGAAAAAGGGGGAGCCTTCCCTTACAATTAGGAGAGTTTCAATCTCACACATTGTGGCTGAAACCACAATTTTATGAACTTCCCTAGTTTACAAAATTTTCACCCAATAGTTTTTGGCAACTCTATTGGGGAGAACATACAATGAAGTAGTCCAATTTTGATTGAAATAGTCTACTGTTCTTGATTTTGGTATTATATTTTAGCATTTTCTCTTATGCTAAGTTTCAAAAGTTACTAATATGCCCGATTCAAGTTATACACGGAGTAGGTAAAATCAAGGTATTGTTGATCCTATTTTTGAGTTGCTACGAAAGAACAACTTTGATTATTTTTTGCACAAATTAGTTTCTCCTTTTCAACGTACAAGAAGTTATCCTCCTACAATTGAAAAATCACCTATTCCTAGTGAAGCATCTAGTGTTCCAAGGTCTTTGGTAATTCCACAAGTACAAAGGTTTGTAATTCCTCCATATTAACCTCTACAACTAGTAGTGATGACTACTCAAGGACCCTAGGGGTAAAAATTTGGTCCTTATAACTTGACTCCACCTCTTCATCCTCTTTTCCAAGGTTCACAAAATAATGTTCCTAAGTTCTTTGGGAATGGCAAACGATACCCAAATGAACATTTTGCAACATTTGATATTGCCTGTGGGATTCTTGGTGTTGATTTTGAAGAAGTAGTGATACATCTCTTTGTTGAAACATTGCAAGGTACGAAAAATAGATTGGTTCTACCATTTGGCACCTTAAACTATCGCTACCTGGGATCTTCTTCAAACACAATTTGAGGCATGCTTCAGGCTGAGAGAAGATGTACATGATCTCTTGGCTTAGTTAAATTCTATGAGGAAGGAACCACATGAACCCATGAGAAGTTTTGTTGCTAAGTTCAATAATTTGAAGAATATAATTCCTATCACTTCTTAGCCAATTGTGAAAAATATCAAGTTTTTCTTTGTAAATGCTCAGTTACCCAAGGTTAGCTTCTTACTAAGAAGAATACCTCTCGACAACTTGATAATGGAACAATCTCAAGTTGTGGAAATTGAGGATCACTTGACTCTTGCTAGAAAAATTAAGAAGGATCCAAATAAGGCTAAAGTATGTTTTTATACTCCAGAAACTTCTAGTTCTCCTTCCTCAAGTACCATTGATCCCATGTTGTAGAGGCTTGCAAATGAAGTGCTTGCATTAAAAAAGAAAATTTCACAAACATCTTTCCCTGCACCATATAAATATTTTCCATGAAGGACCTACCCAAACAATGCTAACAAATATGCTACAAAGAACCATTCTAAACTTCCTCCTCTGCTGGAGAGATTGTCTCTTGAAGCTCCACTTTATAATCCAATAGTGGGATATTTTGAAGCAGAGCAAGGTGATTTCATATCATCTGAAGAAGATATTGTAACTCTTTTCCAAGAGCATAGAGAAGAAATTGTTGGTAAATCTGCAGTTGGTTATATGCATTTTGAAGAGTCCTCTGAGGTGGTGGATGCCAATATAAATTCAGTTCTCACTCATTCTTAGAATCAACTTGATCATTCTAGAAATTATGTAGTGAAAAAAAGGATACTCCTCAGTTTCCTATTACCATTGCAAAGAGGGTAACTCCTCTTCCCACATTGCCTAAAAGTACAATGAGTGACAACCAAGTACTCCTACATAACCTCCTAGTGTTTAAAATGTAACGAAAACCAATATCAATAATTCTAAATCTTAAGAAACACCTTTACCTTCATTGCATAGTGCATATCAGCCTTTTGACATAATTGATCGTTGTAAAATGACTAATATCCAAATGTTTGAAGTTGAGTACCTACAGTCTTATCCTGATCAATTTGATAGGTTGGTCAAGTTTGTAAAAGATAGAGATCTACAACTTGTTGTAAGTTCTTCCCAAAATAAGTTTGTGTTGTATGAGCCTAAAAATCTCCCCAATAACCTTGTCACCATTTTTTCATCTATTCTAGCGAAAATAGATCCTTTCTATATTTCTCTATTGATAAATGGTTTCAAGCTAAGTAATTATGTTATTGATTCTGGAGTTGTAGATAATGTCATGCCTCTTAGGGTAGCTAATGCACTCAGTTTTACATTCACCAAGACCTTTGATCACTATTATTTGATTCAGATTAAGCAAGTTCATCTTATGGGAAAATCGAGGATGCACAATTTGCATTCACGTTCTTCCCTGAGAAAAAAATCATGATGATTGTCTTAGCAACAAAGTTTTTTGAATCCTATGGAATGTTGCTAGGAAACATTTTTTGTAAAGATGTAGGTGGTGAGCTACATATGGAAATGACTCAAGCTAAGATTCCAGTAATGGGACTCATGCAAAATCTCCTTCCTAAAAGAGAAACAAAATATATTGTGGTGAGATCCTCATTCATAAATTCTATTTGAATCAACATGTATGGGAAACTATTATCTACATATCAATAAAGTTTTAGAGTTTGTCAAAGAGTGTGTTGAACTTATTAAAGTACCTATGATTAAGAAAGATTTTATATAATCTTTAGAATAGCCTTCACTAATTCAATAAAATTTAATCAAAGATTATAATCCTAAACCAAAGGAGAAAGCTTATGTTCTACTAATTGATATATATGTATCCATATATAAAGACATGAATGAGTCCCCTACATTCCTTCTAACTTTAAGAATATTTGATAAAAAATTGAATAATATCATGTAGACTTAGGGGCCTCTACCAATCTTATATCGTGGATGTTAAATGAACTGTGAACAAATCAAACCAATGACATTAATGTGGCATCGTAAATTGTACATCTTTAATTAGGGTCTCCAATGTCACACTCTTCTAGCACCCATTTTAGTATGTCTCATTCTACTATGCATTATAGGACCTTTCTATGCATTTAATTAATGATTAATTCAAGAATATGAATCTTCTATTAATTTAAATCTCATCACACTCATATTTGGGCCTTTAGTTTTAGGTGTGCCCTTTATCTTTCATCACTTTAATTTATTTTAAGTCTTACAATATTTAAAAATTCAAAATGAGATTTCCCCCATTTAAATATTATAGTTTTTCATGTAATTTACAGTTTTGGATTCAAGATCCTATAATTTTGTGACCCAAAAATTTTGGGACAATTTTGTCAAGACATAGGTACTCAAGATAGGATTGTCCAAGACAATGGTGCTCAAGTAGTATCATTTGACACTTCTTGGCTAGAATTTCGAGAGGATGAAATGTCAGTCTTGCCTTTGCAACACTATCCCTAGTGAAAAAAATAAATTCTAAGTAAACCTTTTATCAATTCAAATTTAGAGTTTCATATATAAGAAAGTCACTTTCCTCATTGTGATATCAATCTAACAATGCAACAATTATGCAAATTGAAGATTCAAATTTTTTGCCTTATGTGAAGTTCCAGATCTACAAACTCAAATAGAAAATCAACAAACATCTTCATTCAAGCTCATTTAGCATGATGGAAGCTTTAGGAAATTTTGGAGGATGATAGGGAATCACTAAGTGATGATTAACGTGTACCTCTCCCTAAGGGGTTGGGTAACATTTCATGTTGTTCTCATATTTCTATTATTAAGATTTAGATTTAAGTTTTATCATTCACAAATCATGTGATCCATGCATTCTTGAATTAGTTTATAATTTACATTCAATCATATCAATTAGGGTTTTGTTCTAGGACATTTGAGTATGACTCTATTTAATATCTATGCACTTTAGCTCATAGGAGTCTTAGACACAATTAAGATTAAATAGAACACACATTATTGCAATTTGAATATTGGATATTTGTGGAGGTGAAAACCACCAAAACAGGGGGTTGACTAAGCCAAACCATATATAGCCACAACCCTACCCTCTTTCTATAGGTGCAACTACAGATTCCTAATAGAGAGAAAAATAACAAAAAACATTTATGACATAGAAATAGGTTATCACTCCAAAATTGAATAGAAAATACTTGGTCAAGGGCATCTAGGATGTCCCTATCTATTTGTAGCTCTGTGTGTAGAATCTCATTAGAAGATAAGGGCATTTGGGTGACCTTGTCCATAAAATTTCAGTTCATCTTTTAGGCACAAGTTCACCTCTGGATTCTTAGTTCATTTCTATATTTGTTGTGAAGTTTTCATATCAGATAGTTCTTGTAATTCATTTGTTCATATTTAGACCCAAATTGCATTGCATTTTAAATCAATCATATAAAATTTCAAGGAGCAGTAAAGAAATAGGAACCCTAAAGAATTGCTTGGCTTTCTTTGACAAGAGTTAGTCAAGCATATCTCTTCCCTTTTTGAATTTTTATTCCATTGTCTAGGTGAATAGGGGGTTTTTGATCTTAATCTCACTCATCTCCCTTTTCCACCACCTAAACATTTTGGTGAGCCCAATATTATTGCATTACATTTTATGATTTGTATGTTCATTTCATATGCAAATATTAAAAAAGCAAAAAAAATCCTCTTTCCATGTATTCTTATGCTTTGCATTGTGTGTGTTTAGATGACATTTACATTTTACATGCTTTTGTTCCATTAGATTACTTTGTCCATTACAATAGTTCAACTAAGCATTTATTTTCATATATTAGGAAACAACAACTAATCCGTTTTGGGGAAAATGATTTAACCATATTGGATTTATTTTTACAAGTTTTTCATGCCTTCAATGAACTATTTAGTACTGATGAATTTGATATGTTGGATGAAGCCCTTGATGATTTTGTTGACTCTAAATTTTACCTTACATGTGAATAGCCTTATGGGAAATTCAGTGATGGTGGACCTATTATGCAAAAATCATTGAATGACCTCAGGGTTTAAAAAGTTGACTCTTCATTATAATTGGGGAGGAAAAGGGAAGGAGGAAACTTAAAGCAAAATGGTGTACACTATTTTGGTGATACGCCAGAACATTTGGGAAAAGCATTAACAACATATAAAACCTAGAAACATCCAGTTTTAAAGCCCATTCAAGAGAATAATCCAACATAACAATCAATCAACATAAGAAGATATTAACTATTCATTTGACAGATAACAAGTCTCAAAACATAGTTAATCCATGAAGTCTCACAACAAATATCACAAAAGTTAATATATATTAAGCTTCAAATAAAACCATCATAGAGGCCATAGGCACAATATGATCTATCTATCATTCACTAAATTAAATCAACATAAAGGCTTCTTCAAATGAGCCAAAAGTCTAAAAACTCTCTGAAAGTTTGAACCCCTAAAACAAGGAACACATCAACATAAATAGAGCCCTCGGCTAAGCTAATATCTTGCAACATCATCAACCTTCCAGCAACTGCTTCTGACTAGAAAACCTATCGTGGCACCCTGTGAGATCATACCCAGCAAAATCACCCCCAAAGTTGTTATTTCCACCATATCGTGGTGATCTCCATGCCCACTCAACAAGAAAAACTTGATGCAAACCACATCCTGACCCATGAAGCACCATGGAAGACATGCGGCAGCTCTAAGGACATCTGAAAAAGAGTGCAGAGACATAAACAAATCGAGCAGTGCAGAGGCACCAAGTGTCCTTATCCTCGCATGATTAATGGAAGGGCCAAGAGGAATGCCATGTCATAGAAAACCCGAGCCACTTGGCAACTCCATGTTACCCCAAACTTTGAATGAGAAAAATGAGTGATCAGAAGCAACGCCAAGATGACATTTGGCTCACGCATTTTGGACAGGGAGCATAGCTGGAAAATAAAAAAGAATGGGTGCCACCCGATTAAAATGCCGTCTATAGATGACTTTGAAATAATTTTAACATTTCTTTGCAACTAAAAAGGGGAATTCTGCCTACAAAATGCTAGAACCCAAAATTGTTGGTTCGGAGACCAGAGCTCATGTCAGAACAGGGTAGAGCAAATCAAAGACCTACTGCAATGGAAACCATTCTTCCTTGAAGGGAAACACTTGCACCTCCAGATTCTGGTAGTGTTGATCAAAACAAATTATCTCATCAAATGGAGAGCTTTCCAATTCATCATGGACCAGTTTTAAGAGCATGTAGAGTTGAGCCAGGGGATGCAAGATATGCTCGACCCCTTTCACCAAAATGGGATTGTGCAGGCGTTGTAGGAAGGTCCTATCTTGCTGCAAATGATCAACCTAGATTAACACTTGTTCAAATCCTAGTACAAAACCATTTGTAGGAAACAAAGAAGGCAGACCTAATGAAACAAACCTCTCTATGCGCTACTTGATGTCTGAGACTAAAATCTGTAATGGCTCAAGCATCACTGATACATGCATAATCACTCTATGTTGGTTGATGAAGATAATGGTCTTCTTGATCAATTACCTATGGTCTTGTATCCCTTTCTCTCTCAACTATTCATCTTGAGCTGCATACAACATCTAGATTAAGTCCTGGGCCATAGGGAGCTTGGGACCAATGATAAGCATAGAGTTGTTGATGAGGGCACCCTCCTTGGCATAGAGGGATTGTGCTTCTCTAAGGAATCTCAACACAAGTTGCAACGATGGGCTATACTGCTTAATTCTTTCCCAATGGGAAGCATATAACTCCACCAAGATCGAAGAAAAATCTTGAGAGACCTCCATGGATGGAGGAATATTTAACAGCCATGAGACTTCCTTGTCCTTTGCTATTATTTCATGTTTCAAATTTCTGCACCTGTCTTGTTCAAGAACCACTTGATTCTCTAGAGTGAGGATTTTGGCACTTCCATCTTGCATGGTTTGTTTGAGTCACACCACAAGATCTCGTTTCTGCTACAATAAAACTTTTGTGTCTAGGAATTTCCTCTCGGCTTGCTCTAGGCTACTCTCTTTTCCATGTAAATTTGTTTCAAACTTTATTTTCTCTTCCAAAAGCATGACCTGTGCGTCACTCAATTGCCAAGAGTACTCTTCTATTAGGTGGATCTCTTCATGCAAGTGTGCATGCATTTGGGTGGCATCTCTGGAAGCTACCTTTAGCTACTAAATTTCTTGGCCTTTCTAATACAATTCTTGTAAGGCCACACTTCTTGTTTCCTCCTGGACTTTCAACTGTGAACTCACATTATTAAGGGTGGATTGCAAGTTTCCCTTTTTCGAGTTAGTCTGTGTCAACAATCCCTGCAAGTGATTGATTTCAACATTTTGAGCTTTGTCTTCTTTTCTCTGTTGGGCCAGAGATTTGCAAAGGCTCACATTCTCCGCTTTCATCTTCTCTAGATGATGAATTTGTTTTTGATGAAATTTGAAGACACGACCTTCGAAGTTTCTTCCATCATTTCAACCTTGTCAGACACCATAGCATTTAGGAGGTTGACACTGATAGCATGCAAAGTGTAATCATTGGGTCTCATTTGGGCTTTTGGCTTGTCAACCTTGGGGAACATGGTTGCAAAGAAAATAATATCCATCTCCTCACTGAATTGTGTTTGCAAGTGCGGACGGGCCGACCCGGCATCATCTTTTTCCATTCGTTTACCAGTCTTGCCAATACAAATAGTGTTGGAATAAGTAAGTTGTTGTTGATAATCATCCGAGTTGGCAATAGCTTGGCCTATAAACACTGTACCAGGAGGGATTGAAAAGGGGAATTGGGAAATAGGGCCACCAAAAGAGGTCTGAATAGGGCATGCAAGCATGGTTTGAGAAAACAATGGGATGAAGGGAGAGGCTCCTGAGGAAAATGGGTCAATGAACGCTACTCCAACATTTTGGGGAGGAGTGGACTCTCCAAAACCAAGTCTACACGAGATGGTAGCTGCTTTAGGCATCTACAAGGAAAATACTACATGAATAAAATTGGGGTCTGGGAACGAAATGGAGACCTACAAAAATGCCTCTTGAGGGTCAACCGGTGTCCTAACGGGCACTAACGTAAGGGCAGTGGGAATCTGGGTATGCATTGTAATAAAATGGGTAGCAGTAGAAGAAACAACTTGAGTAGAGGGAAAAGGCAAAGAAGGGAGTACCTGAACCGTGGAAGTCACCGACTGCTAAGGAACTGAGGGAACCTTTTTGGCTTGAGAAGATGAACCCTTCTTTGTAGAACCCAAAGATTACTTCTTACTAGAAGGGGAGTCAAGCGCTTGCTTCTCATCTTGTCTCTTACTAGCCTGGGAACGAGGTCTACGAGAAGAACTGACGAGAGGAAGAAGAATATGAGGCTTGTTATCTTGCTCTTCAATACTTATAACCTCTATGTCCTTCCACTGGGCCCCCTCAGGGAATGAGTATCCACGTGGGGAGCTATCACCTATCTCTTCATCAAACTTGTTGTATTGGTGCCATTCAAGCTCAAAACTCTCATCCAAAGGAGCATTCCCGATGTTAGCCTTGGGCTAAATCACTTCCTCTCAATAGATCCAAAAAACCTCCCTCTTTTTCCTAGGGCAAGAATCTAAAGTCATGGCTTCTAGCATGGTCCAGGGGATGGGTTTCATGGGATTGTACTTTTGTATGACAGAGTAGAAGCTCAACCATAGGGGTCACTTTAGCATGAGAAAATCATTGAGACCCACATAGAGATTTGGGTCGTCCACCTATGGATTAGTGCTTTTCCCATGAGCTCTGAGGTTTGTGTTTTACTGCATCCTTTCTTCTAGAAAGGCACCCATCTGGGTCATAACTCCAAGTATCGTCAATCACTACTAAGCCAAGCTGCACCAACTTAGATGTCAGGACATTTTCTACAATTTTTCTCTGAACCAAAATGATGGGGCCAATAGCTTTGTGGTCCTCTGTAATGGAGATGCAATGCTTCCCCGCTCCTATGGCCCTTTCAATTCTCGCCAACTATCATGCAATTTTGAGGGCGAGGGTCCTTTTGGTGACATAGGTAGGTAGGTGGAAGGGTTCTTCCAAATAACCATGCACTCAGATAAAGGTAAAATTTCTACCTAAGAACCAATCACGAGGGTGTTCATTGTACATCCAGTTCATCTAAACTTGAGAAAAATGGGCAAGTGGTTCATTGGGGATCAAACTGAGGTCCCTAAGGATGAGAGTTAAAAAACAATTAGAAAATTGATAGTAGTCATAAGAAGCCAATAGAATGGGTGTCCAAGCTGACACCAACATCTTGTTCCCTGACTCATCACATACAACCAATCACATGTATTTGCTAAAGAAAACCTCATTTTGGTGCAGGAGCAAGTGGACAAGAACTGAGGCAAATCTGAAACGCCAAAACTACTAAAACTCAGTTAGCTACTTTACCATTTCTCTGGCTATGAGGATAAAGAAGTCAAAATGGAAAGACCCCTTCTTCTTTCGATATTTGAACAAGAAACCCATCATAGTAGTAATGATCTCGCGGTCATTATCGTGATCGCATAACCATGCAAGAGTGGATGAAATATCCTTGAGGTCATTGTGTCTCAAGTCACTATAAGACAAGGGGAATCTTGGGAGTCTAGATGACAGACTTCGATTGAGGGCACCATGATAGAAAGAGACAACATCTCTTCTGGTGTTGTAAAATTCATCCATGATAGCTATTAAGAGCACCTCCGTCCCTTCAAAAATGGGACAACACATCATTCCCCTTATGGCCTCTACAGATATTACCATTTTCAAGTGAGAGCCGCTAATTGAGGAAGAAACAAGGTCGAGCCTGTTGGCACACACAACCATGAACTCTGGACAATGCGGAACCATGGGGACCACAAATTGAGGGGCGCCATTGTTCAAAAAATGAGCTGTCTTAGATTGCGGCTTCACTCTATGATGAATCATTCTACTCCATGCGACCTCTCTAAGGTATTTGGGCTTCTTATGGAGCTTGGGCTTGACAACACTCTCAAAAGAATCTATCACTGTAGATGTGTTGTGGGTAACCATCTTAAACTTAGGCTTAGTTCTCAGATATATCGAATTGGGTGGAATAGCATGGGAAGAATAAGAGAGTTCACCAAAAACATCTACCCATAATCCTCCCTGAATAGAACCTAAGAGAGTCACTTCCGCTTCCATTTTCTACAAGAGAACCTTTCTCTCTCGACTCTTCAAATTTTTTTGGGCACTTAGGTTGCAAAATAAGCAATAAGATGAATATCTCGTGACCTTCTTCCTTTAATGCACTACATGCCTAGATCTTCACAAAATAAGGCGCTTAATGATGAGCATCCATTTGCACATATACAAACTCATTTTATAGTCACAATTAATCTTGAGGAGGATGAGTGCCACCATCCATGTTTCCCAAGAGAAAACCTCCTTAGTCTGCTATTAATCAAAGTTACTTGACATGATTTTCTTGTCTGGATGGATCTCCTCATTAATGAAGAATATCAGCAGCCATTAGGGCTCGCACGAGTTAAGACAATCCTATGGGGAATATGGTTTAGACGCGATGTACGTACACATACACATGGCATCTGAGGATATCACCTCCTTCTTTGAGGTACTGGGAAGGACATTTTCCAACTCTGAACCAGACTTTTCCTACTTGTGTGAATTGATGAGGAATGACAGGTGCATCAGAATTCGGGAGCATTGGTATTTTTACCAATTATCACCTAGAGCTAAGAATTCATTATAAATATGTCTTTTCAGACATTATTTTACATAGTATCAGCTTCAACGACGGAGCTTCTTTAGGAAATGGATACCCCTATTAGGCTTATCAGCAGTAAGGCTCAGGTTGCTTTCCTCGAAAATATTTCTGACCGAAGGCTGCACACGATGACAAGGTGGAAGAATCCCTTGATCATCTCTGTATCAAATTGGTGCTCGGTTGGGACTTTATAGACAATGTGGACCAATACTGTGTAAACACGGACATTTGTTCACGTTTTGTGGCTTCATTGCTAGATTCTGGAATGACTGGGCTTTTGACCTCGGAGCACACTAAAGCACTCTTCTCCTAGGATTATTTGGGGGGTTTGGAGGATGTTGTGGCATACCATGTTCCTTCAGAGGCTTGCCTCTTGCGTCGGATTTGAGGTGTTTCATCACTTCTGGTGAGGAGGTGACCTGGCACCTGCTTATCGACGATCTGAGAACAATGACACTGTCATCTCATTACTTTCAAGCGGAGCTTGCTGTAGAGTTTCTCCTCCAAATTCACTTGATATTTACTATTTTGGATGGCACTGAATGGTACATTGACTTCAAGGATTACATATTCCGACGGGTCCTGACACCGCATGTCCAACTAAATCTGGTTGTTGTGTCCATAACTGAGGAGCTTGATGACATTTCTGACCATGAGTGGTCAGAGGGAGAGGATGTTGCAGATGATTCTAGAGACTTTGATTTCCAAATGGAGGATGATGAAGAGGATCCTTGAGGAAATGGCAGTCTATCTTCAAAAACTTCATCTTGCTTCTTTTTGTTAAAATTAGGCCGGAGGCCTACAAATGAATTGTTAAAAATACTCATAATATAATGATTTTATTTTTTTCTTAACTATGGTGTATCTTGTGACTTTGACTTTGCCTTAGGAGAGCATGAAGGAACATAATTCAATAAATAAGGCACACAAAAGCACTATTTATATTATGTACATTAGAGAAGCACCGCTAATGAAAAGGCTTAAGGTGGAACCGGTTGATTGGAATCCTGAGAGAGTCTCCTTGCATATCTTCAAGATCAAAAGAATTGAGCCCTTTGCAACCTATAATGTGGAAGGGTCCCTTCCATAACCCATCAAATTTGGCATGCTGACCGAGCTTGGCTGCCCTTTCGTTTTACTTCAAAACAAGGTTACCTTGTTTAAATTCTGGGTCATAACTCTTCTTACTATCAAACTACTTCTTGATGGTTTGCTGACAGTTTTGAAGAGACGTGAATGCAGCTTCCCTCACCTCTTCTAGTTCCATAATTTCTGCCAGCCTTACATCCATGGGACCATTCTCTGCCACTTCGATAGACTTAAGTAATTCCAAGGCTAGGATTTCCAGAGACGTGGCAAACAGTGCGTCTTTACCATAGACCAACTTATATGGGGAATTATTTAAGACCTACTTGGGCGTTATTTGATTGGCCCATAACACATTCCTCAAGTGGTGATGCCACTCCCTTTTGTGCTCTGAGCCTATCCTTTTAATGATTCTGATGAGATTCTTGTTAGTGGACTCGGTGAGTCCATTTTCTTATGGATAGTAGTTTGAGGAGATTTTTAGGTAAATACCTTTGCTCGGGGCAAATTGGGTAATTCATGAACCTACGAATGCGCATACGTTATTTGATATTATGGTCTTTGGTGGACCATATCGACACACTAGATCCTCCAGAAATGTCAGTATTTTGGTCTCTGATGAATTCTTTAGGGGAATATCTTCGGACCATCTGGTGAAGTAGTCAGTAGCGGTTAAGATCCGCTTGTGTCAAGCTAAGCTTGGAGGATTGATCATCCCTATGAAGTTGAGTCCCCATTGAGCAAAGGGTTCCTCCACCATTATAGGCCTGAGCGGAATCACCACTTTTCTACACCTACAACTATAATACTGACATTCTTTGCACTCCCTCACCATGGTATGCACATATTTGAACATAGAGGGACATAAATATTCAACATAGGTGATCTTGATGATGGTAGTTTGTGCTGAAAAGCGACCTCCTAATGAACCATAATGAAATTCATGTAAAATATTTCTAGCTTGGCTTTGGCTCACGCAGCGGAGTAGTATTCCATCAAAATTTCTTTTAAAAAGTATTCCATCCACCAAGCGAAAACCATTGTTCTACAGTCTATACACTCTCCTCTTTTTTGGTGGGAGGCCTTCATGAAAACTCCCCATCTTTATGAAATGTTTCCGAGCCTCCATCCAGCATGTCTCTGCTAGTTCAGAGGTGACCATTACAACTTCTTCTATGGCTGTTTCAACTTCTTGGGGTTCGAACTCTTGGGCGATGTATTCGCACAAACCTTTGCTGTGGATTATCTTGGTGGGCTTGGCATCAATGTCATACTCCAATATTTTGGTAATCCAGTTTTCACTCTTCTCTATGATGGTGCCTTCCATGATATATTATCTGATTGAAGGATGAGCAACATACATGGTAGTCTTATTATAGGCGATGAAGTGTCTAAATTTTTTAAGGCCCTTGACTATGGCCACAACTTTCTTTTCAATGAAATTATACATAGCCTCGTATTCATTTAGAGTCTTGGAATGGAAAGCTATAGGGTGCTCACCCCCTTTTTCTGCATCTTTCTTGGTTAGAACCTCAACAATGCTATAGTGGCTAGAGAAAACATACATTATGAAATCCTTAGACATATCGGGGTTGGATAGCATGGGGGCTGAGTAGATAGCATCTTTGATTTTCTTAAAAGCCTCCTTAGCTTTGGGAGTCCATTTGAAATGTGTTTCCTTCTTAAGCATTAGGGTGATAGGCCTCACCATCTGTGCAAAGTCTGAAATAAAGCAGCAAACAAAGTTCACCTTACCTAGGAAAGACTAGACACCCTTTTTATTGATAGGAAGGGGAAGTTCCTTTATTTCCTTAAATTGACTAGGATCGATAGAGACTCCTTCCTTTGACACTATGTGCCCTAGTAATTTCCCTTGCGAGACTCCAAAAATACATTTCTTTGGGTTCAAAGAGATCCTAAACTTCAGACACTTTTGGAACACCAACTCTAGATGACCGAAAATATCTTCTTTGTGTTTTGAAAACACAGTTAAGTCATCCAAATTCGCACGAGCATTCGACAACCCACACAACATTTTTTGGTAAGTAAATGTTCCCAATTTGGTCATGAAGGTTGTCTTATGTTGATCCTCTAGCTTCACCAATACTTGATTATAACCTGAGAAATCATCTAACATTGAGAACATCTCTGACCCTACCACCATGCTTAACAACTATTCCATTGGTGGCAAAGGATAATTGTCTCTTAGAGATGCTTGGTTTAATTCTCTAAAATCCATGCAAAGTTGGATGTCCCCATTCTTTTTTTTGACTGGCACCAAATTGGATACCCATGTACTATGCTTGATGGGATAGATGATTTTTGATTCTATACTTTTTCAATTCCTAGGCCATAAGGGACTCAATTTTTGGATTGAAAAGTCTCTGCTTCTGTCGGACTGATTTGGCTCCATCGGTAAGATCAATGGTGTGCTAAATGATGCTGGGATTGTACCCTTTCAAATCTTCATAGGACCATGCCAGTACACCTACATATTTATCACAATATTGGGCCAATCTCTTTTGGTCCTCTAAAGGAGATTCCTTTCTAACCTTGATTATTCACCCACCTCCTACCAACATTTCGGCATAGTTCCCTTTATCATCTATAAGATTTTGCCTATCATTTTTGGAATCATCATGGTCGAACAAATTTTCTAGGGTGATTAATCCGTTAGGGAGCTTGTTGGATTTCAGCTGAATGATCTAATCCCCATACACCTCTTTTACCTTAGGTTGAAGTTGATCTGCAAACTCCCCTGAATTTTGAATGAACAAGGTGATCTTCTCATCTCTTTCAAAAACTATCTGTAGTCACATAAATCTGTCCATTTTAATTAAATGAATATTTCATATTTATTTGATTAAAAATCCACTAGCCATCAGTTAATTAAATTAATATTTAATTAATTCATCCCCAAACATTCTTCTATTAATTAAATAAATTATTCAATTTATTTTAATTAATTCATTAAGCCAAATACAAATCAATTAAATAAATAAAATCTATTTATTTAATTAAATCCCCCTATTCCTCTTTTAAATAAATTAAATAAAACATTTATTTAAATCATTATCCCCCCCCAATTGCATTTTCCTACAAATGCAACTTGCACACATTTATTGAAATAAATGAATTTTTATTTTAATAAAATCCTATTTTTCCTCACCCACCAAATCCACTTGCAAAATCTAATCCCCTTCTAGATTCTTCTAACCCCTTCCTAATTAGCCTAATCCATCCTCTAAACTTTGTCACATCGCTGAGCAAAGGGAAGTCACTTCTCAAAACCTCAAAGTCTTTGATAACCATTAAAGGCTTCAAGTCTTCAACCACTAAATGGCTCAAAGTCTTTGATAACCTTTAAAGGCTTTCAACCTTCAACCACTTAATCCCCAAAGTCTCCAATAACCATTAATGGTTAACTCAAACCCTCCCACATGGTTAAAACATTTGTTTTGACTCAACCTCTATCCAACCCAAAGGTCTCATCAGGCCATTAATGCTTTGACCATGATTATCTCTTAAACATTTGCACAAAGGTTTATCCTTGGATTAACTCTTAATCCAGTGGGTAAGCTTAATTTAGACTTGACCCTTAGCCTTTAGATAACCATGAGGTCTTCTCAGGCCTTTAATACCTCCAACCTCTTTTCTCAACCCAACCCTATGTTGACACTTGTCACCATTTCATTGGTGCCAATTGTGCACATGGATCCCCAACTTTCAAACTCAACCCTTGATTGAATCTTTCAATCTCAACCATCCATTGCTCCATTCTTCCTATAAATAGAGCCCATTTCTTCATACTCCAGATCCTGAAAACTTGCATGCATTTAAGCTATAGTCATTTTTAGAGAGCATTTTAGCATAATCATCTAATATCTTATTATTTTGGTTAAAATATATCAGTTTAGCATCAATAGCATAGCATTAGCTTTTTATTTCCCATTCAAAGCTCAATACTACAATCTCAATCCTCCATAAGCATCCATAGTGCAAAAAGCTATTGAGAGCTACACTATTTTGGAACTTGGAGAGGAGAGGAACAAGGGAGAACAAGCCAAGAGCATGTTAGGAGGCATTTGGAGATGCCTCATCGTATTTACCTTCCTAGTTAGACATTCTATCATGCTTTTGGTATCTCTTTTGATATGCTTGTGTAGGAAAGTGTTTGGTTTATGATTTCTAACACTAACAACTTGGCTTTTCTTCTTATTTGTGTTGTGTTATCATTGACTAACCTGATCCTTTTTGCAAAGCATCATTTGGTGAACCCGACGTGAATCGAACACGCAACCTTCTGATTTTTTTTGTTACTTAACATGTTTGCTTGTTGAAAGTGTCACACAGGTTGCGCTTTAGTGCTATTGAACACATTTTAGCGCTACAGATAGTTTCCATTTTAGCACTATTGTCACTACAATAGCGCTATTGCTAAACTTTCAGCGCTTTTGCACCTATTTTAGCGCTTTAGTCGTTCTTCTAGTGCTATTGGAAAACTTCTAGCGCTTTTGCCTCTCTGTCTCACACCTTCTTTCAGCGCTTCTGTGTGAAATAGAGCTTCTGTTTAAACGCAAACTAGCGCTATTGCAACAAAATGTTGTAAAACTCACCTTGTAACCGAAAAACATGGAAATTATTAGGCTTGTGGAAGCCCCCCTTGAACAACGATTTTACTAACTATTCATTGTTTTTGTAGTTTTAACCACTCATCATTAAAATCACAAAATTTCCTTTGGTGCTCTTAAAACACTTTAAAAACAAACATTTACTTCCATTGCTAGTTAGGATTCATCTTTATTTTGGTGCTTAAAATCAACACACAAATTTTCTTTATTTGCATCAAACTTAAAAATCACAATCCACACTTCAATTTTTGGACAAGTAAAAAGAACAATCAACTTGTTTCAAAATTTTTGCAAAGCGACTTTTCCTTCAAGAAAACGTGTTTTCATTACGTTGACCAGGATTTCAAATTCTAGAATACAAAACACATTGCTTTTTGGAGTTAAAAAGAACACCATGACTATTGGAGCAACATCTCCAAATAGTTAGATCACATTTGCAAATGTTGGATTAAAAAGAACAAGTGTTTTACGTGTTTGGCACGCTTGTGCAAAAAGTCAGTCGAGTGGTCCTACCTCTAACACACACTATCCTCTCCCTTGGCTCTCGTGGTGCTAGGTGCAAGAGAAAAGTGTTAGTAACGCTCAAATTTTATCTTTTTAAGAGAGGCCTGCCAAGGGATCGATACTCTTGGGAACAACCTCGAGTGGTAAATCCTTCAAGCCGCTATAGAAATCAGGTGAGAGTGAAAGTTGTAGCCTTGGGTATAGTTGTTCCTACAGTGTAATTGGCCGAAAGGACAAATGGGCCCCATCACCAGTTACAAGGCTCTTAAGTGAGTCACTGCAGAATGAACTTATGTCCAAAAACATCGAACATGACTAAACACCTTTAAGTAGTAGCCCACCCGTTCTATTGATTGAGAATATTTGTGATATAATTTAGTGCAAGAGCATAGATGGTTTTGCTCCCAAGATACTCACCATACATATTTCCTTGCGTAGAAACATAGCTTTTTGAAAAGTCACTTGTGGCTTGATAAAAGTGGTGACTCCCCCATCATAGGGATCATCTATTTGTTATGCTCGTGCAAGACTTAGTATATCACATCCTTACCTGCCACGACGGGATTCATAAGGTATGTAGTACCAAAGTCGAAGAAATATCAAGATGTGGGCTAAATTTATCACAACTGGCCATTTGACCTTAGGGATAAAAAGTGTTTGAAGTGTGTTCATTTTAAAGACCAAGTGCAAATTGAGCCGACTTCAGGCTTTGGAAATACACCTTAAAATACATCTAAAGGAAGGGTCATATACAAGTCCAAGGATTGGGTTGATCTAGACCCATACTCATTTGTGCCTTTGGGGGCAACATTCTTGTGTTTGTGTGCTTGCTTTGTTTTCTTGTCAAAGAAAAAAAATCAGAAAATCACTTCCCAAAAACAAAGTATTCATCCAACCAAACATCTGTCAAAATAGCCAAAAACATCAAAAACAAGGTACAAACAACAAAGAGACAACTTTTATGACCATTCTTCACATCTTGCGAAAGAAGAAGCGTCATCAGAATATCAACTTGAAAAGAAGACCATTGAGCTCAAAGGCTTTGATCAAAAAGAGGAAATTCTTCTATATCAATCGACAAATCTTTGTCTCCCATAGAGTCTTTCTACATCGCATGCGTCTATACCTTCAAGGCAAAACAAACGAATTTGATTCAGAATCCTTGAACCGCAGAGCTTTTATGCAATATAGAGCTCTGCATTATCACAAAAATCAAGGAGGAAAGATTAATCCCAACTTTTTCCCCAACATCTGCATCACCTACAACACAGCTCGAGAAATACCTCCAACACCTGAAAGGGAGAGGTAGAGTTTGTGCCATTTGTGACACAGAGTTTTTATTGAAGTTGAAAACATTTTCATCCATCATCTCACTCATACATCATCACTTCATCATGAATCCATCCCAACTCTTAAAACATTAAGAGGTTCTTGTCCCAAGTTCTCTTTTAGATATTTCTTGAAATCAAACACTTCACATCACTTTTTAGATTGTTTCTACATCTAAGATAAGCTCATCCTAAGAGACACATCTACGCAGGTTAAAACTAGTTCATGAGTGAATCCTCTCATTACTAGGTAGTTAAATTTGTAACACATCTCAGATTTCTCTGCACCTTATCACATCAAAACTTATCAAACAAGCAAGCAATTCAAAGAAGGAATTTTGGTAACATCTACCTTAAAAAGTGTTAGAGATCCACGTGCAACACAATTCACCAAATCATCAATCTCTCATTTCATCAAACACTCATCATCATTTTCACACAACTTCAACAAAGACTCATAAAGCAAAAATGGCTCAAACCCGATCATAGTCGAGATAACGAGAAATAGAAAGAGAAGAAGAAGAAGAGGAAAATCTCAATGAATTTCAAGAAGCACTTGGAGGAAATGCAGATGATGAAAACCCAAGTACTCCCACTCCTACAACAATAGAAAGGGCTCAGCATAACCCTCTCTTTAATAGATTGTTTGACGAAATACTCAAGAGCAATGCGGATGCTCACTTCTTAAGACTCGCTCAAGAAGGAGCCAAACTCCCCTCTAACTTTGATCTTGCCCAATTAAGACAAGCATCAGAAAGACAAAGTCATCATGAAGAGGAAAGAGGTAGAGATCCCATCAGATATAACATTCCTCGAGGTAACCCACCACCTCCTCCTCCAAATGAAATGGAGATGTTGCGGCAACAAGTCGAGACTCTCGCCCAACAGCTTCATAGTGGTGTCAAGATTAACCAATTCTCCCTCAATGACATCTGTCCCTATCCTTTTGACAGGAATCTTTACATGCCACCATTTCCATGCGGATTCGAAACACCCAAATTCGAAAAATATAGAGGAAAGGGAGATCCTCGTGATCATGTCAGAGAATTTCATTACGCTTGTCTTGAAGTAGCATATGAAGACACCTACCTAATGCGCCTTTTTCCCCAAAGCTTGGGAGGAACAACCACATCATGGTTTTCTCGACTACCAGGTGGCATTAGGATATTTGAGGAACTCATCCAGAAGTTTGTAGCTCATTATTCTCATAACATTGAACGCGACATCACCATGGCTGATCTGTGCAACACCAAACAAAAACCAGGTGAACTATTCTCAGTATTCCTGCAATGACGACGTCAAATGTCTAGCAGACGTTCTCTTCAGTTACCTGAACAAAAACTAGTGGAAATATTCATTTCCAACTTAAACGAAGAAATGGAATTTCACCTGGATGTTAAAGACACAGACTCATTTAATGATATGATCACCAAGGGTTTAAAATGTGAATGAGCACTCATCAAGAAAGGACTCATAAAAATCTTTAATGAACCAAAAGATGGTCCTCGCCCATGCTTCAACAGCGATAAACCAAACTTCTGGAATAAAAACAAGAATATCGTCAATGATGGGGTTGTGGATGCTCAGACTATCCAAAATGCACAACCTATGGTTCGGTTTGCAGGACAAAATCCTCCACCTCAGAATAACACAAATGTTCCATCCAATCAAACTCGCATCACATCTCATGTTGAACCTAGACCTCGTCAGCAAAAACAGAAACACACATACACTCCCTTAGGGGAACCCATTGAAACAGTGTTGCAACAACTCCTCTCTCAAAATTTGGTCACTCTACCTAAGCTATCAAACTATGAGCCTCAAGTCAAACCGGCATGGTGGAGAGATACTGAACACTGTGAATTCCGTCAAGGAAGAGGGCACAAGAAAAGTAATTGTCACCGATTGAAAGATCTCATTCAGGATCTTATTGATCGAGGAGAAATTGAAATTGAAGGACATAACCCTAAAACAACCAATAATGATCATTTGATGTTCAAAAATCCACTTCCATCACAAGATCAAAGGGATCCTTCCACTTCCAGGTGAGGCACTGATACCACTGATTATACGCAGGTTGCGTATAATTACACTGTAAATCATCTGTATGATGCCAATGAACAAGTTGCAACCATAACCTTCAAAAATCCCAACTCAAATTGCAATGTTGTTACGCGTCACGACAAAGTTACCATAAAGGCAGCTCCACAAGGCACCACCTCCATCCCAAAGCAGTACAATCTTGTGGAACAATTAGACAAAACCCCTGTGCTTATATCCATTTTAGAGCTTTTGCGTCTATTGCCCTCTCATAAAACTATCTTGGATCAAGCACTCCAAGAGGCGTCAGTCCCCGCAAATCTGAATACAGACCAATTTCAAGCCATGGTTGGAAGTCTCAAATCATCACCTTGTCTCACTTTTTCCGAAAGTGACAAATCTTCCTTCCAACAACTGCATAACGCCTCACTCCACATTGAAGGGTTTATTAACCAGCATAGGATCAAGCGAGTCTTCATCGATAATGGAGTAGGCCTAAATATTTGTACACTGCAGTTGGTCACAGCATTGGGATATGCAGTAGAATCAGTGGATCCTCATTAGAAGATCACAATCAAAGCCTATGACGATGTAGAGCGTTCATCCAAAGGAGCTATGGTACTACCAATCCGAGTGGGGCCCGTGGTAAAGCACATCATTTGTCAGGTTCTGGACCTTCCTCTGCCATATAATCTATTATTAGGAAGACCTTGGATACATGCCATGCAAGCCGTTCCATCTACCTATCATCAATGTATCAAGTTCCCACATAATGGTGTAGAGATCACAATCCTGGGCGATGCAAATCCCTTTGCATTTTGCCATAATATTAGTCATCAACCAGAGATTACCGTTCCTAATAATAGAGAAGCCATTTTTTCCACATCATATATAAGTCCCGCCTCTCTTGCCAGTTCAAACACCACTATACCGAAGCAAGAAAAGCTTAAGATGAAGATCACAGAGGAAGGTCCTGGGGAATACAACTTAAGTCAACTCTTTTGTGTGGGACAAATGCCCACTTCTCCTAGAACTCATGGTAAACCACAGCAGATACTCCAGCAACCACTAAACATACCAGCATGTGCCTTGACGCCTTTCGTTCTTGGAAAGAGTCAAGAGGAAGAAACACAAGATGAGGACCTGGCGGAATGGATCTATAAAGATCCCATCACCACTGATATACCTCGAGTTACACTTCCTACGGACTAGTATGGCAAAGGTCTCCTCATTATGCAAAGAATGGGGTATGATGGTCAGAGTGCTTTGGTATATTGCAAACAAGGACGACATGAACCCCTACTACCAGAATTCAAGCCCAAAGGAAATATAGGCCTCGGCTTTGAAAAAGAGATCTTCCCTAAATTTAAATTCAAAGGGAAACCCAGCAAACCCTTTTGTCAACCTACGGTCAAAAGGCCACCTTTCATAATCAAAGCAGCATCAAGCACCATCACAACTGCCCCACTGAGGCTCCAAAACCCAACACAACCATCTACAAAACCAATCATCCCACCAATCAAACCAGTAATCCCATCAGCAACACCATCAGCAACAGGAACTATATCAGAACCCACAGCAGCATCTATGGCACCAGTAGTTCTAGCAGAAGCCATTGAGTCAATATTACCAATACTCCCTATACCAGATCCCTTTATCCCCATCAACCGCCCTGTTGCATCGATCATTACAAAGGTACATCAACCAATCACACCTGCAGTATTTAACTCAAAGGACATCCCAGTATGGTATAGTAATCAAATACTAGAAAGTGATTCAGAGACCGACTCACATGAGTGGGAATTTGATTTAGTACAGCTTAACACTTCAGATGAGGAAGACACATCACCATCTCCACCACGCAAAGACATCCCTATTTATGGAGAAGCACAAATAAAGACCACTTGGGTTCCTGAACTGGAAACATCTTCCACAGATTCTATGTCTCATCCTATGCCTGATTCTAACAGGGAGAGTACCATCAACGACCTTCACCATAATGTCTTAACCCTCACTGATACCTCTAACGAACTTAACCTAGTCGATGACGTAATGCCCATTGTCCACCCTGAACTCATCGAATGGAACCAACCAAATCCCCCATGTCTTGACTTCTTCCAAAATCATGAGGCTATCATTGACTTTTTGGAATTAAGGGATAACCTACCAAGTGGGGATCACAAAGCTGGATTCGCCATTCAACTTAATAGCGCAACATACTTCGGGGCGGATGCCAAACCTTTCAGCTGCAAAAATATAACAATAAAACATGGATCTACTAGTGAAAAACACACTGTGGCACTGTTTGATCTGACAAAAGTAAAAAGAAAGAGCGTATCCAATGGTGAAAACCTCTCTGAGGCACCTGAGGATGAAGGGTTTGACATTCTCCCTGATAATACACAACAGGAACGATCAACAATTCTCATCGAGGAAACCAAAGAGTACAATGTGGGGACTCCTGAAAATCCTCATATCATACATCTGGCATCTCTTCTCACTCCAGAGGAACAACCTAAATTTATAGAGCTCTTCCAGAAGCGTCAGATCAACTTCGCATGGTCATATGCAGACATGCCTGGGCTTGATCCTGATTTAGTCATGCATCACCTCACCGTAGCAGAAGGAGCCAAACCTGTCAAGAAGAAGCTTCATAAAATGCATCCTCAAATTGCAGTACTAGTCAAAACAGAACTCAAGAAACTCCTAGATGTTGGTTTCATTAGGCCAATTGATTATGCAGAATGGATCTCCAACATTGTGCCTGTTGGCAAACCAAAAGGGGGCATCCGCATTTGTACTGACTTCAGAGATCTGAATAAGGCATGTCCTAAGGATGACTTCCCCCTTCCAAATATCGATATCATAGTGGATCTGATAGTAGGACACGCCATGCTTTCACTCATTGATGGCTTTTCAGGATACAATCAAATAAAGATCGCACCAGAGGATCAACATAAGACAACCTTCACATGTCCATGGGGCACATATTGCTGGAATGTAATGCCTTTTGGTCTCAAGAATGCAGGAGCAACCTATCAAAGAGAAATGACCACCATCTTCCATGACATGATGCATACCATGATGGAAGATTATGTGGATGACTTACTAGCAAAATCACTCACCAGAGAAGGACATCTCCACATATTAGAGAGAATCTTTGATAGACTGGAACAATACTATGTTCGACTCAACCCAAAGAAATGTGTCTTTGGAGTGACCTCCAGGAAGCTTCTAGGATACATTGTCTCAAGGAAAGGTATTGAGGTCGACCCAGCAAAGGTAAAAGCAATTATGGACATGCCACCTCCAAAGAATATCAGTCAGCTAAGGACATTACAAGGACGCCTTCAATCCATTCGAAGATTCATTGCACAATTGGCTGATAAGTGTCACCCATTTACACATCTACTACACAAGAACATCCGCTTTCAGTGGGATCCCGATGCCAACAAGCATTTCAGACGCTTAAAGACTATCTCATGAATCCACCATTGTTGATGCCACCAGATCCAAGTAGACCATTGTTACTTTATATCTCCACAACAAGTACAACATTGGGTGTACTACTGGCACAACATAATGTAGAAGGCAAAGAGTGTGTTGTATACTACATCTCTCACACACTGGTTGGCTATGAACTCAATTACACACCTATTGAGCGAGGTTGCCTAGCAGTAATCTTAGCAGCCAATAAACTGAGGCACTATATGTTAACACACAAAGTACAACTCATTGCAAAGATTGATCCACTCAAGCATTTACTCAGCAAAGCAGCATTGACAGGCGGCTTGGCCAAATGGGTGATGATTCTAAGTGAATTTGACATCGAGTATGTAGACCGTAAAGCTATCAAAGGGCAGGTTATTGCAGATCAGTTGGCCGATGCACCACTCATAAATGAGCATCCTCTCATTTCCAATTTTCCAGATGAAGAGATATTCATGATCACAACACCACAACCATGGAAACTATACTTTGATGGTTCGTACACTAGACATGGCTCAGGGGCAGGCATTCTGTTTATCACACATCAAGGTGACAGCATCCCGAAGTCTTACAGGCTCACATTTCCATGCACCAACAACATAGTAGAGTATGAGGCCTTGATCACAGGACTCGGGTTAGCCATACAATGGAAATTACAAGAACTGCAAGTATATGGTGACTCACAACTAGTCATTCGACAAGCAACAGATGAATATCAGACCAAAGATGATAAACTCATGCCATATAAACAAATGGTGGACACTCTAAAGACATCATTTACTACTATCACTTTTGAGCAGATACCAAGAGATCAGAATCGAGCTGCTGACGCTATGGCTACCATCGCATCTCTCCTAGATCTTCCACAAAATTCAACATGCTACGAGTTCTTGGTAGAATAGCTTTGGATCCCCGCTTATGATATCCCTGAAACCGAGATGATATGTCACCTTGTCGGTTCTGAATCCCCATGGTATGGTGATTTCTACACCTATCTCCGCGATCATACCCTTCCTCCCAACCAATCGAATAACCAACGAAAAACCTTCATTCGCCAAACTGCTCGATATACCATTATTGCCGACACCCTATACCGACACGGTCTTGATTCCTTTGGTGTCTGGAACAAGATGAGATAAAAAAGGCTTTGGAAGAGGTACATGAAGGAATTTGTGGGACTCATTCAAGTGGTCCATCACTAGCCAAGAAACTCCTGCGAGCTGGATATTATTGGCCATCTATGGAAAAAGATTCCTACTACTTTGTCAGGAAGTGCAAGAAATGTCAAGTTCATGGTGACTTGATACATGCACCAGCCCAGGAACTGCAACCAATCACAACACCATGGCCTTTTTGTCAATGGGGCCTTGACCTTGTGGGTAAGATTCATCCATCTTCATCTAATGGCCATAAATTCATTATTACCGCCACCGAATATTTCACAAAGTGGATCGAAGTTGTTCCACTTACCCAAGTCACCGGCAAGCAGATCACCTCATTCATCCTCAACTACATCATTTGCCGGTATGGTGTGCCCATGTCCATCGTCATAGATAACGGTCTTCCTTTCAAAAATCAGGATGTCTGTGAACTTTGTGAGAAATTTCATATCCAACACTGCTTTTCCACCCCCTATTACCCACAAGGCAATGGTTAGGCCGAAGCATCCAATAAAAAACATATTGAGGATCCTAAAGAAAATAGTCAATGATGCCGACCATGATTGGCATGTTCAACTCAATCCAATGCTATGGGCATATCGAACTAGCATTTGAACCCCTACAGGTGCAACTCCTTATTTGTTGGTCTATGGTGCAGAAGCTATCTTACCTATTGAAGTCGAGATCCCATCACTACGGGTTTCCTTGCACAATCTCATCGATGATGAAGCATACAGAGTATCCCATCTTCAGGACTTGGAGCTACTTGATGAGAAGCGACAAGCTGCATACAATCACCTCAAAGCCTATCAGCAGCGCATGAGCAGAAGCTACAATCACCGAGTTAGACCTCGTACATTTGAGGTAGCTGATCTTGTTCTTCGAGAGAATCCTTGCAACCAACCAAACAGAGAACATCAGGGCAAGTTTGAATCAAACTGGCTAGGCCCATATGTTGTCACTGCTGTATTCGGGTCCGGGGCATATCAGTTGGCTACTTCAGAAGGAGAACCGCTCGCAGATCCAATTAACAGCATGCACCTCAAACAGTTTTATACCTAAGGTGTACAGAGCATCAGGCTCCCCTGCATACCAGAAAATACCAAAAACATTCAGAAAAATGTCATGAAGAAATACAAAAACATTCAAAAAAGTAAAGGAAAATCATGCATCCAAACGGTGAACAACCACTCCGGTGGCACCTTGGGTAAGTACGGTGGTGAAAACCTGGCAAACAGGTGCCACTCGTAAAGGCTATGGCTCCATTTTCTTTCAGACTTGTTGCGATCACATCTACTTCATACATAGATCCATCCATCTGAAAAACCATGGCTTGTTATTTCTCTGTAATTATGATAAATACTTCATGCATCTTGCATCCCGCTTTTTCATAAGTCATGTCTAAAAAACTGGGGGCAATGCCTTTAAACTATTGATGGAAGTGGATTCTACATTGTCTTATGATTCATTAAGTTCTTCATTCAAGCAATCGTCAAAATACCAAAAACATTCATAAATGTCTCAACACAAAATCCAAAAAACATTCAAAACAATTCAAATATCCAAAAACATCGACAAAACCATTGAAAAATCACACAAAAACATGGCAACACCTTGTACACACTCATCCATGCAGATACCAAAACAAACATTGACAAAATACTCACACAAATGACCATTTATCAATCGACCACACAATCAACATCAACACTCAAAACTGTCTTCAACAAGGATGCATCCTTCCTTACCAAAACAAAGACAAGATGATGTTTTCTTTGACAAGAAAATTATGTCAAGCTATCAAATACTTGGTTGATTTGTGAGTACAATCATTCATTTATCTATATCAGGATCTTTCAGCATTGTTTTGTATCGTTTGTGCATTATTTCCGATGAAGTTCTGGGGCATGTACTAATGGTGTCTACGTGGGAAGTTCACCAAGCTACGTGATCATAGGCAAAAATACAGTCATAGATCACTACGGCTTGCTGACTACAGCGTATACCTCGACCATATGGGCATGAACCATTACCAAGGATCCATATTCTTTATTCTTTATGTATATACTGTTTGTTTGCAGGTACAATGCTCTTCCTTTGGTTCCTCCTACCTCATCCAAACTGGATATAGGTTTTTATCTCTTAGTACGGTATGCACTTGTCTCAGGATATGATCAGCCTAAGATCAAGGAGGATGATCCAAGTCATGCATGAAAGGAGATAATCCTTGTCTGTTCCGCAAGCAATGCTCTGGTCGACTTGATCCATTATATCAAGTTGCTTGTATTAACTTGCTACATAAAATCCATGAAAGGAATACTCAGGTCATCTTGAATCTTTATGTCAAGATGCTTGTATTCTCTTCCAACATTTTAAAGCTCAATGATGAAAATAGAGCACTATGGATCGTCATTTCATCTCATCTGTTTATATATTGCATTCCGTTGCATATCACCCATCCGTTCGCTCATTCATATGTAGGTTTTATATGCAAAAGTGACCATTAAAAACTGGTCTTGGATACAATCACGACCGAGTACTCTGATACATCATCAATGCATCATGCAAACGTCTTACAAACCTTGCATTCCTCATGATCATCTCATCCTCACAAGTTAGTTGCATCTTGCATTACACATTTAGTTGCATCTTGCATTAAACAGTTAGTTGCATCTTGCATTAAACATTTAGTTGCATTAAGAAACATTCATGTCATTTTTAACCTTTGCATGTAGTTCATTTTCTTGACATTTAGTTTTCATTTGCATCATTGCATCAATCATAAATATTTGGGTTCATTAATGGGATCAAATTGACTTTGATTATTTTAAATCATTTACTAGGCATTCATATAGTGTTGATTATCCATCATCATTTTATCATCCATTATCATTACATACATTCATTTATCGTTAAAAAAATGCATTCATTCATTCATTAATAAAGTATCTTATTATGTTCATCTTAGGATTTATTCGCATTGCATTCATTATCCTCTTTTAAAGGTGCAGTTATTAAAAACAACATAAGTTATAGTATCATCACATTATCATTTGTACTTAAATCATATTTAAGCATTTAGAATCATAAAATCCATTTGTTTATAAAACATTGGTTCTTAACATTTTATATCCATTATGCATCTGCATTCATTTAACACATTATCCTATAAACATTAGTACCATACCATCTTATATATCCATTTTCCAAATACATTCATTTAAAACATTATCATATCAACATTTGTACTTTACATTTTGTTTATCCATCTTACATTCATCTAAAAAACATCTAGATGCATATTCATACATAATATTATTCATTCAACCATTGCATTAACACCATCACATAAATCATCTCATCATTATATCAAAATAGGAAACACCAAAATCCTGTTCATAAGTCATCATAAGCATACATCATCATCATGACATTACATACATAAAAGAATTACATCAACAAAAATCAAACAAATCATTTATAAACCTGCATTTCATATGTCAGTATCATCATCAAAACATGCATATATGGAACATCTCATCAATGCATACATATACACATATCCATCTAAGCAATAAACTCATCATCTTGCATAAACATCCATATAACTCAAATGCATATCATCAAAATATGGGATCTCCTCATATATATCATCTCATATATCATAGTACAATGAATTCTACAAAAATCGGCTACCAAGAGCCATCCAAAATACAGTCCACAAAATAATAATACAAATACATATATGCATAAATGCTCTCTCAAATGCCGCTTTGGCCTGATGCTGTCCTAACACCTCCCCCTGCTCCACCACTGGTGCCTGCACCACCTGATCCATCTCTCCGTGGAGGCCTCATCAAACCACCACTCCCTCCTGCATCCCCTGATCTCTCCCTCCTCAAAGGACCCATCACTCCCCCACTGCTCTGCCCCCTCTGTGATCGCTCTGATCTCGCCTGCCGCATCTGCAAATAGCTGAGAGCTCGCTGACTCACTGGCACCACCTGCTCATATAACCCCCGCCAGTACTCTATCTCAGCCTGAGCTCGCCGCATCTCCCTCATCACCTCCCCTGAAGGCCCTTGTGCTCCAATCCGCACTCTCTCTTGCAGCTCCGCCAATCTCTCCACTGCAGTATCTCTCTCCCGCAACACCACCGTCAGCTCTGACTCTCGTGCAAATAGCTGCACATCCCTAGCTGCCACCTCTGTCTCCAAATCCTCTATCCGTGTCTGCAAGCTTACTATAATGTGGTCCCGCAGATCTCCAGTGGCTCCCTCCCTTGTGTCCATAGCTGCCTCCCCTACATCTCCCTCTCCTATAGTCCCCTCCCCTCTGTCCATCGGGATCTCCCTCTCCCTCCCCCTCCCACTCAGCTGCACTCCTCTCAGAATCAATGGTCCCTGTGAGATCTGTAGAGGCAGTCCACCTCTCCCTCTCTGCTGGCTCCACATCCCCAATCCTCCTCCACCTCCTCCACCACCTCCTCCCTCTCCTCCTCCACCACCTCCTCCATCTCCTCGACCTCCTGCCCTCCCCTATCTCCATCCCCTCTCATCCTCAAAAGCTGGGATCGGCTCTGCTGGGTCCGATATCTGTAGGATTGGGTGCACCGCCCGATACTGCGTGTACTCATCTGTAACCCCTACATCAACGACCCTTGGTCATAGGTCCCATGGCCTTGCCTGCTGTGTCTGAAACTCTGCTAGTGCTTGATCATAGGGTAGCACTGGACCCCATGCATGCCTCTCGCAAATCACCCGTGCATACTCTCCTGATCCGCTAGGCAGTCCCTACTGCCGTCCAAACTGCCTCATCACTCTCCCAGGCACCTGTCTCTCCACATGATAGGAGGTCCTCCCAATGAGGAATTGGGTCATGAACACATATGGCAGTGCCTCTGCATCATCATCCCATGGCTCACACTCCAAGTATGGCCGCCATATCACTGCATCTAGGTCATCCAATGCCCGTCGCCACCACTCCAACTTCCCCAAGAGGGGCTGACTCATCATACCACTATACATAAACATGTACGGTTGGTCCACTGCCCAGAATCTAAGACTCACTGGTCGAGTCACTGGTAGGTTCTCCCAAGCCCAAATGTGTAGCAGCGCCATGCCCACTACTAAGGAACCTCTCCCTCGGTACACTACCTCATGGAGCTCCTAATACATATATGCTAGCACACACGGCCCCCATGCAAATCGGGTCCCCTCGGTCATCATCATCTTGATAACCTGACCCCATCCCACCACCAACCCATGTGACTGCCTGTCTGGACACAGAAGTCCTCCCACAATCCCTAACAAAACTGCTGGAAGTGGCTCATATAGTGCCGCTATATCCTCCCAAGCAATGGAGCCATCATCAATAAATACATCCTCATCAAATATCCTCTGCACTGCCACAGTCCCCCAGGATCTATCATACGTGACCAGCTCTCCTCGAATCGGAATCCGTAGGATGCGCCACACATCCTCCAACGTCACGATCATCTCCCCCTGAGCTAAATGGAAGGTGCACGTCTCGCTGTGCCACTGCTCCGCCAGTGCTGTGATCAAACCGTGATTCATACGAATCACGGGCATGTGCATCACCTCATACAAACCAGTCACTGCAATATAATCTATCTCTGCCTGTGTCAATCGGTCTCGCAACCCTTGTGTCGCAGGATGGTGCTCGCGTAACTGCAACACGCGCAGATCCTCCTGCACATGGACATTTATCAATCACCATCAGTTGTTTTGTTTTCAAACTTTCTTAAGTTTAAACCTAGACTATCATCAGATACTTTGATCAAGTATCTTCGGGTCTCAACAGGTAAGCAATCATGGCCCCCTAGACTTCAACAAGCATTTATCCTAAACAAATGACCTAATTCTCATCAGGCTGCTATGGTTCATAACAACTCCCACTTCACCTCGCCATTCATCAAAATTGGCATCAGCAGATTGGTCTTCATCCAAACTGGGGCATCTTTTTATCTTAAGACAAAAGTGCTATTTAACCAACAAAAGTGCTAGTTTTCAACAATAGCTCTACAACTATATCAAAAGTGCTCAATAAGCTATACAAAAGCGCTACAACTACACCAGCGCTAAAACCCCACTACAATAGCGCTCTTTTAACTCAATAGCGCTCAATTAACCCAGCAATAGCGCTACTTAACCAATAGCGCTAATGCATGGCAAAAGCGCTCAAACTAGGGGACAATAGCGCCATTGCGGCACAATAGCGCTAATTCATGGAGCAAAAGCGCCAAAACCAAAGTTCCAGCGCTCTTGCTCTGACTTGACTTAGACTCAGCTAAAAACCTAGCAAAAATGCACAAAAATTGAGTTTTCAAATTTGCGTACCGCTGGTCCGTAGTCATCTGGGCACTGGAATCATTGGACTCGCTCAAATCTGTGCTCGGTGATCGGAATCAGCATCGTAGCTCCTGCTCGCTCCTCCAAATGTCACTATCAAAGCTCTCATTTTCAACTGGTCGCAGTCACAAATGATCCTGTTTTCACCCCTTTCACCCCATTTATACCCTTCGTGGTCACCGTAACTTCTCCCCTGCTCATCGCCGTGGTCCCCGTGAACTTCCCGAGCCCCCCATTTCTCCATGTTTCCCCCATTTTCTTCTATTTTTCACCCGTATGGCTAACTTCTTCTCTTCTACCACCCTGCCAATTTTCGTTCTTTTTCGAGAGATCGCCCGATTTTTTGAAATTTCTTGGCCCATCTCTCGAGGGGGCATACCACCATTAAATTAACATTTTATGGGGCATTTCTTCACACCTATTTTTCTTTTTTTGAAACGACGCGATAAACCGCACCGTCTCAAAGAGGGGCAAATGTAGTCACATAAATCTGTCCATTTTAATTTAAAATCCACTAGCCATCAGTTAATTAAATTAATATTTAATTAATTCATCCCCAAACATTCTTCTATTAATTAAATAAATTATTCAATTTATTTTAATTAATTCATTAAGCCAAATACAAATCAATTAAATAAATAAAATCTATTTATTTAATTAAATCCCTCTATTCCTCTTTTAAATAAATTAAATAAAATATTTATTTAAATCATTATCCCCCCCACTTGCATTTTCCTACAAATGCAACTTGCACACATTTATTGAAATAAATGAATTTTTATTTTAATAAAATCCTATTTTTCCTCACCCACCAAATCCACTTGCAAAATCTAATCCCCTTCTAGATTCTTCTAACCCCTTCCTAATTAGCCTAATCCATCCTCTAAACTTTGTCACATCGCTGATCAAAGGGAAGTCGCTTCTCAAAACCTCAAAGTCTTTGATAACCATTAAAGGCTTCAAGTCTTCAACCACTAAATGGCTCAAAGTCTTTGATAACCTTTAAAGGCTTTCAACCTTCAACCACTTAATCCCCAAAGTCTCCAATAACCATTAATGGTTAACTCAAACTCTCCCACATGGTTAAAACATTTGTTTTGACTCAACCTCTATCCAACCCAAAGGTCTCATCAAGCCATTAATGCTTTGACCATGATTATCTCTTAAACATTTGCACAAAGGTTTATCCTTGGATTAACTCTTAATCCAGTGGGTAAGCTTAATTTAGACTTGACCCTTAGCCTTTAGATAACCATGAGGTCTTCTCAAGCCTTTAATGCCTCCAACCTCTTTTCTCAACCCAACCCTATGTTGACACTTGTCACCATTTCATTGGTGCGAATTGTGCACATGGATCCCCAACTTTCAAACTCAACCCTTGATTGAATCTTTCAATCTCAACCTTCCATTGCTCCATTCTTCCTATAAATAGAGCCCATTTCTTCATACTCTAGATCCTGAGAACTTGCATGCATTTAAGCTATAGTCATTTTTAGAGTGCATTTTAGCATAATCATCTAATATCTTATTATTTTGGTTAAAATATATCAGTTTAGCATCAATAGCATAGCATTAGCTTTTTATTTCCCATTCAAAGCTCAATACTACAATCTCAATCCTCCATAAGCATCCATAGTGCAAAAAGCTGCTGAGAGCTACACTATTTTGGAACTTGGAGAGGAGAGGAACAATGGAGAAGAAGCCAAGAGCATGTTAGGAGGCATTTGGAGATGCCTCATCGTAATTACCTTCCTAGTTAGACATTCTATCATGCTTTTGGTATCTCTTTTGATATGCTTGTGTAGGAAAGTGTTTGGTTTATGATTTCTAACACTAACAACTTGGCTTTTCTTCTTATTTGTGTTGTGTTATCATTGACTAACCTGATCCTTTTTGCAGAGCATCACTATCCAATGGATGTCATTGTTAGGCATAGCTGGCCAAACAACCACACACACTGTCTGGGAGTTGGCAAGCAGGTCCGCAGCGGGGTCAAATTTGTGATCCAATCGTAGCCATCTGATCAACATAAACATTTGTTTTTTGAGAAATTCTCTGGATATTGAAATCATCAAAGCTTTCGATCAGATCCCATTTCCTATGATGATAGGATCTCATACGAACATATTTGGTGCTAGAGATTACTCGAATCTGGTGCACAACCAACTCAGAATCACCCAGAACTTTCAATTGCTTTATACCCATCCTCTCTACCAAGATCAAGCCTTGGATCAGTCCTTCATATTCTTCTTCATTTTTAGAGCATGCAAATTGTAGACAAAAATACTTCATCCGTTCACCCGAAGGTGAAGTGAGGTAAATCCCAGCCCCTGAACCTACTTTGCATCTTGCACCATCAAAGTGTAGGGTCCAAAGTGCAGAAGACAACTCTTCTTTAGTCAATGGTTCTTTGGTAAGTTTTGGAATGACCTGGTTTTCATAAAAAATGCAGTAAGTACCTAGACCTATGGCATGATAGTTGGAGTATGGGTCAGAGTCTATGAATTCATTGAGAAAAATCTCCTGATCACGTGGAATATCCCCGGTCACTTCCTCATCCTCCAGAAGCTATACGGTTTTCCTTTCTTCGTTTGAGATGGAGGTGTGAAAGGATTTTGAGTTTGGCACCATGCTTGTTTCAAAGGATAAGGTGGGACCAATCTAAGGACAAGTAACCTCCTATATTGGCAGTAAAATCTTGGGAAAGTCAGAGCCCTAAAATAGATGGGATGTTGATAACTACTACTTCTTGAGGCATGGTAGCACTAGGACACGTGAACAACGTCAACAAAAGGTTTTTGATAAGACTCACGGTTTGGGCTTTATTTCTGTCTAACTGCATAACACCCCTATTTAAAGGCTCGTATTTGATATTAAAGACCTCAATGATTTCCTTAGGCATGACGATGGTGCTAGTACCAGAATCTATGATTAAATTGTGCCAAAGTTTATCCCCAACTATGAGGGTCAGATAGAAAGGATTTGGTTTGGGCTTAGTTTCCGTTTGGGATTTAAGAGGTGTGGCTTCATTTGTTAACACACTTGGTGAGGATGATCTATCCACGAAGGGCTGAAACCTTTCTTTGCTAATCTACAGAGCTTTAGCAACATTTCCACTTGCATTTTTCCCCATCTCACATAGGGCTTCTTTCAGCCGATTCTTTTTTTCTAGGATACTAAGGAGATCCCATAAAGAAATGTTGGCCAGGGCTTTCTTCAGCTATTCCACCAGGTCTAGTATTGATGGCACCGATGCCTTTGGCTCTCTTGGCTTATAGGGGATAAACTGCTTTCTTGGGTATGTGATAACAACTGTGGGTTGTTCAGGAGCTTTATCTGTAGCCACTCTCCCTAGTGTGTTTATATTCTCCCTAGTGAAGCACCTTTTCGAATGGGGGTTGTAATCTGATTGTAATTGGGGAGCCCCCAAGTTTGATGTGGTTGCACCATTGGTGAGCACAACATCTTCATCCTCCAACCAAGATAATAGTGCATGGTCTGGAGCTATCTTCACCTCTTGTTGTATTGACATACCCCACATCTGGGCAATGAGAGACAGTTTATCCATGCCAGGGGATGTGTAAACCAAATCATCTGGTACCACTCCTAGGTTTCGTTGCTCTACAATTTTTTGTTGTAAATTGCCTCTTGGACAATTTCTTGGAGCATGGGAATTGTTACAGGGGAAACACCAAGAATTAGTATCATTCTCTAGATTATTTTGTCCCACTATCATTTCCTTACTGGTGTTAGGGTAGATGGTCTCCAAAGGATTGGGTACCAGGACTATTTGGCCATTTGGTTGGCTTGGGGGAGTTTGGATGTTTGCATACTGGTTCTACTGATATGTGGGTCTATTCCCTCAGAAATTTTGTTGAAAAGGGGGTCTAGCAGGTGGGATTTGAGACCTTTTCAGATTGACGATATCGTTTGAGAAGGTTCTCAACAAATTTTTCATATCATTGATCTCCACGATGAAAGACAATTGTGGAGGTGAATATGCTTGCTGGGGACTAGGGTGCATGTACATAGATTGAGGAGCAGATGTGCTAGGCACAGACTCTTCAAAGACCTTATTTGATAGCTCAGGAAAGACCAAAATGAGTGGTCATGGCGCAAGCTTCCCTACATCAATCAGATAATTTTATGCTTGGATTACTATTTCAAATGCTTGCGAGAGGGTATTGCCTCCTAAAGATTGAATCATTACTGATATATCAAAGTTGAAAGCTTTCAGATAAAAGATGAATGCCATATCTGTAGGAGGGCGGGTAGACAACAGTATTCTTTTCCAGGTCCTCTAGAATCTTAAGTTGAATTCTTTCACTGCTTCCTAAGGGGCTCTCTTTATTATAATCAATTGATGCATCAAATATGACCTATCGGCCTTGTCAAAGAATCTCTGAAAGCAATGGTCACTCTGCTAATCCCATTTCACTATAGTGTTTGGACCTAGGGATTTGTACTAATATAGAGCTCTTTCTTTAAAATATGCTATGAGCAATCTCAAGGCTAGATTTTGCTTGGGATACTATAGACGGTTCAAACATTGGCTATATCTTGTAGGTGTTCCTTGGGGATCTTGTGACATTGTCCGATAAATTTAGGGACGACCTTTAGCATGGCAGAGGGAATCAATCCCTAGACTATAGGTGGAGTAGGAGGAATGAGAGGGCTTTTGTTATTCCATGTCACAAAATTTATAGGAGGAACCTATGCCATTATAGTAGGAGTGACTGCAGGGAAGATAGGTAAGCTCTGGGAAGAAAAGGCTGCAACCAAATGGATGTTTACCAGGTGTGGAGGGAGTAAACTGGGATTTAAGGTTGTCTGACTCCTAGTAATGAGCCTGTGACTCATAAACTAGCTTAGGATTATTCAAAATTTGGGTCCCACCGGGCGTGCTAGAAAAAGAACTGTTGACTCTAAATTTTACCTTAAATGTGAACAACCTTATGGGAAATTCAGTGATGGGGGACCTATTACACAAAACTTATTGAATGACCTCTGGGTTTAAGAAGTCGGCTCTTCATTATAATTGGGGAGGAAAAGGGAAGGATGAAACTTAAAGAAAAATGGTCTACTCTATTTTGGCGATGCGCCAAAACATTTTGGAAAAGCATTAACAACATATAAAACCTAGAAACATCTAGTTTTAAAGCCCATTCAACAATCTACCTACCGAGACCCATTCAAGAGAATAATCCAACATTTCACTCATTCAACATAAGATGATATTAACTATTCATTCGAGAGATAACAAGTCTCAAAACATAGTTTAATCTCTGAAGTCTCACAACAAATATCATATAAGTTATTGAACTTGAAAACAACACAAAAGTCAATATATATTAAGCTTCAAATAAAACTATATACACCTAAAAATGGTCTAAAGATAATTAATTAAATAAGCAATTATTTAATTAATCTCCCTCCCCAATTTAATTGAATTCAATAAGAAATTTGATTAAATCTCCCTTTCATCTACATATTAATAAATCTAAGGATTTATTTAATAGGTTCATTTCATCCCCTTTAATTAATTAATACAAATTAATTAATTCCCTCCATCCAAAATCATTTCTTATAAATCCCCTAATTAATTAAAACAAATCAAATCCATGAGTTGTTGAGAATAATTAGCCTTTTCCTATTATTTGAATTTTTAAATTCAAATTCTTCTAACTTCTACCACTCCTAAACCTAACCTATTCTACCTACCACCATGTCCCCTTTCATCCAACATCTTCTAGAACCTTGTGACACTTGTCACTAAGTGTTCCCTTTCATCTAACCTCTTCTAGAAGCCTCTTGACACTTATCACCATAGAGATGACAGATGTTCCCTTTAATCCATCTCCCTTTGTCATCCTCCTCCAATTTAACCATTGATATCTTCAGATCAATCTTGACCATTGATTCTTTCCACATCACCCCTAGCCTTGGGAAATCCTTTAAATAGACCTCATTTTGGAGCAATATGGGTCCCAATTTCATATCATGTTTGCATATCAATTGATCATTGTTAGCATTATTATCATGTTCAATTTCTAGATTAATTTGCTTATCATGTAGCTTAATCATGCTATTCTTGCTAGATCATGCATCTTAATCATTTAAATCCTCCATATAAGTGTAGTCAAGTCACTGGAATTTGCACAATCAGATCTGAGAGCATTTTCATATTCGCATTTACTAGGAGGCAATAAGTCGATTAGTTATGGTTTTACATTTCTTTGATTTATATCTTCTAACAATTCTTGTAATGACTTATTGAGTGCATTGTGGTTGTAGATACAGATACACTTCACAGAGCATGATATTTTGGCACCCCCCGTGGGGCAGAAATCATCATTTTCGGCCTCTCAAACTTCAGCAAAGTTCATCTCTGCCGGATCAGAATCAGAATGTCGTACGAGTTGATTTTCCAACTCATATGAACTACCTTTTAGCTCAGGATGACACTTCATCCTGACTCGTACTAGGTATAATTCTGACTCGTATGAGCTTTTACATTGAAATTCTTTATTCGTTCTAGCTCATTCCTGTGTCGTACGAGCTGATTTTCACTGTCGTACTAGAGCTAATTCTATTTTGTATGAATTTGTGGCTTCAAAATCTTATGTCGTATGAGTTTGATTCTATTCCTGTGTGAAATCTAAATTTGTGTTGTACTAATTGATAAAGCATGTCGTACGAGTCTCTGGTTCTGTGATTTTTTTTGAAAAAATTGTAAATTAGAATTTTCAATTTTGTCTATACGTTGGTAATTTGCATTTTTGAAGGCCTTCTGGTCATTTTTAGCCGTTGAAAGTGCCAAAAAATCTTGTTGTAGGCATGCTCTTTCAAAACCTCATCTACAACTCTTGGAGACCTTTCCAACGAGTTAAACAATTCGTAATTTCGAGTCCCGAGCATAAAGTTATGCCTATTTGAAGTTAGGCTAAAATTTCATATAGTTTTTTCAAAAATTTCATAGTTCGGATCACTAATGCTAATCTTGTTATGTTTATGAGATGCTTGCAGCCTAACTCTTTTTTGCAGATTGCTTGTCAAAGACAAATTTAAAACACAATCATGACTACTAATGGATCTATTTTGTAGGTTGCCTAAGGATTCAGCAAAAAAAAACTTTGTGTATTCTTTAAGATTTTTAGACACACTTCAATTTGGGATTAGAGAAATGAACTATCATGTCTTGTATGTTTTTGATGATAGGAAAGTATGCTCTCACCTTTCTTAGGTGATCAGAAAGCTAGACTCATCTTTTGCTTTCATTAGTGCATCTCTTTAGTAGACCTGCCCTCCTGAGGAGTTATTAACTCTTAGCCCTTAAGGCTAGTGAGAGGGGAATGACCTAAGTGGGAACGGCTAATGCCAAGTAATCCAACCCACTATAAAATAAATGTGCTTTTGATTAAAATCAAAGTAACGACAATGCTCGAGAAGAGATCTCCTTTGTACCTTTGGGTATATCAAACCTTGGTTTTCGAGGCTAGGAGACCTCTTAATTGAGTTTATACCCCGACGCCCTAAACGGATCCCTTACTAGTGCTGGTTAAAATAGAAGCTACCCGATTCACCTCAGAAAGGGTGATAATCTTTGTACAAGAGAGATAGTAACTCTCCCAAGACACTTGCCATATCGTGCCCCCATTAGCATTTAGAGTCAGATAATATGGCGTTGAGAATCCATTGTGTGAGACTCAGTGGCCGTATTCTGATTAGCTATTGGGTGTGTACCTAAGTCAACAAGCAAAGATTTTCATTCTCAACCAACTTCCTTAGGGTTTATCTTGATTGGAGTCATTTATCACATCATGTGTTTGCTGTGTATTCATCCCTAAATTGAAAAATCAGACACTTAAAACTGGAAAACCAAAGTAAAACATCAAAATTTAGTGATCCAAACTCAAACAAGCAAACCATTTTTATCACTATTCAAATACCTATCGTACGAGTCAGAAGTCTCTATCATATTTCTTGATCCTTTGTCGTACGAGTTAGGATTCTTTGTCAGACTGCTTGATCTTATGTCGTATGAGTCAAGGTTCTATATCATACGAAATATTGCTTTACACATGAAGTCACTAGTCTTTTGTTCTATCTTGTATCTCTTGTCATTGTAGGCTGCATAATCTATCATACAAAACTCTGCATCTGTCAATCCCAAGCTGTGTCTTGCATGCCTGTTTTACACTCATGATTTTTGCCTGATCAATTTGCAGTAAACATAAACACTTATTATCTATCAATTCATGCTTAGATTGTCTACTTGGTTTGCTTGGTCAAGTTATCATCCATCAAAATAAAACTTTAGAAAATATACACCTCAATATTTTCAAGTGCTTACCCCCATCAAGTTCAAAATCTAAACATCTCAAAGTGCATTATCACCCTCTTTGATAAACTAATCACTCAAACATAGTTTCTCATCAGGATTAATCATCCTTTATCACAAAACTAAAATGTTTAGTCAGGATAAACTTGTCCCACATCGTAGGATAGATCATTCCTACTAGACTTGGTTCTTATCAAATCAACACCATTGCACTCCTAAACTGAAGATCAAAAAACTTGCAAACCTTAAAACACTTGAATCCTCTTTTAGTGTCATATCACTCTATGGCCTTGAAATTGACTATTGATCACTTACCCAAAACAACTTTTAGACAATCAAACCCTTGAGATGGAAACAAGAACATTTGCAATAGTTGAAAATCATATCAACATGACATACCAAAACAAAACACAGGAAGAAAACATGACAAACAAACATATCAGAGCAATCAAAAAAGTTCAAAATCAAAATCCAGCTATGTTAAAACCTCACAAGGATTTAAATACATCTCAAAAGAAAGGTGGCTCTTTTATGCACCTCTTAAAGAGATCCCTAAAGGATTTGGCTAAAGAACATCAAAATCATTCACCCATGTCTAACAATGATCCATCCATCCATAAACAAATTGACACTCCAAATGCATCTATTCCTACACCTCTTGAAATCTTGCAAGAACCTTCCATAGCATCCTTGCCAAACAATACATCCAAAGCTGAAGTTTCCCAAGGGATATCCAAAATGACCATCAAGCCTATTTCAGAGGATCCTATTCAAAGCTCATATCCTTCGTATCCAAGCATTAAGTCATTGCAGCATCCCCATAGTGCCCCCTTGCAAATTGAAGTCCTCATTCATAGAATGCTTGTTAAACGTGTCTTGATAGATGGGGGAGCTAGCTTGAACATTTTCTCTTTGAGTCTTGTTCATGCTCTAGGCTATTCAGAAGATGCAATTGATCCCCAGAAAAGGATAAAAATCAAAACATCTGGTGAAGAAGAACATTACTCCAAAGGAATTGTGATATTACCTATCAAAGTGGGACCCTTGCAAAAAGATGCAGCATGCCAAGTTTTAGACTTGGACCTACCATATAACATACTCTTGGGGAGACCATGGATACATGACTCGCAGGCTGTCACATCAACCTATCATCAATGTGTCAAATTTCCCTATGAAGGACAGGAAATCATAATAGCAACAGACTCAAATCCATTGCAGTGTTATAACAATCTGAGATCAGCTCAAGAGGTCATTGTTTCACATAATAGAGAGGTAGCAGCTTTATGCACACAATCCAAAGAACAATCACTTGCATCAATTTTTTCAAACATGGAAAAATAAATGTAGCTAAAAGATCAAGGGAATGAAGAATATTTGCTATCATGGAAAAACAAACAAGAGCAACTTCAAATTGAGAGGGATGAAGAAGCGGATATAGTAGTCGATGTAGTTCATGTGTATGTAGAACAAGCATTAGGAACTAGCCTACTTGAATCAAGATCACATTCGACTGACATGGACTTAACTGAGGATGATCAGGATTTTCTTATACAATGTCATTCTGATGAGAGTATCATTATAGACATCGAAATACATACTGAAAGCTCTGACATCTCTATCATGACCCCTAATACCTTTGAAGCAATTCAACCTGAAGATCCTTTATCCTTAAGCTACCCTAAACCTATGGACTAGGAAAATGAAGGACATACTACTATTGATACCTTACCTAATGACCATGTCATATCCTTATATGTTGATGAAATCAAACCTGCAACAACTTTCACCAGGGATTCCGCTAACATATCTTCAAGTCAAATGGATGTTAAATCTCCTAGTCGCAAAAGTGAAAATCAAGAAAATAGTATCAGGTCTAATGCTGAAAACCATTTATTGGCAACATTAGACCGTGAAAAAGTAAAAATAAAGGGCGCATCTAACGGTGCAAACCTCCTCGAGGCGTCGAAAGATGGGAGATTTGACACCTTACCAAAATTTTATCAAGAGAAGTCATCTATCTTAATAGAACCAGCAGAGGCATCTATCATTGGCACAACTGATCTACATCCAACAATAATCTCTTTATCAGAACCAGCAAGGCATAAATATTTTGAATCCTTCAAAAGGTGGCAAATGAATTTTACGTGTTCATATATAGACGTTCCAGGGTTTGATGCATATCTTACGATACATCACCCAAATATCAGTCCAGGAGCAAACATCAATAATGGAACACAACATGGATCAAGAGAAAACATCAATAAAGGAATACAACATGGATCAAGAGCAAGCATCACTAAAGGAACACAACATAAATTAGAAGCAGACATTCTATTCATCAAAATGGTTGTAGAATGGAACATAACACAACTTCAAGTCTTTGGAGACTCTCAGCTCGTCATTAATCAAATCAATGATGACTATCAAACAAAAGATGACAAACTCATGCCTTATAAAAAGATGGTGGATGATATCAAGAAGTAATTTATAGAAATAACTTTTGAACAATTTCCAAGAAATGATAATAAAGCAGCAGATGCCATGGCTACACTTTCTTCTCTATTGCAGACATAGAAAAATCAACAACGTTATGAATTCCTGGTTGAAGAGTTGTTTCATCCCGCCTATAATTGTCCTGATTCCCAAACCATTTGCCAACTTATTGGACATGATTCCTCACGCTATGGCCAAACTTACACATACTTGAAAGACAATATCCTACCTCCTGACTTATCGAAGAACCAAAAAAGAAACTTTATTCACCAATCCTCCCATTTAACTCTCATCGCGGATACCCTGTATAAACGAGGTCTAGACGGTACTCTCTTAAGATGTCTTGAACAAGAAGAATCTAAGAAGGCTTTACATGAAGTCCATAATGGCATTTGTGGCACTCATTCAAGTGGTCTTACCCTTTTGAAAAAACTCATATGCTTGGGCTATTATTGGTTGACTATGGAAGGAGTTTCTTTTAAGATAGAAAGAACATGCAAACAATGTCAAATCCATGGGAATTTGATCCATGCACCAGCACAAGAACTACATGCTTTAGCAATATCTTGGCCTTTTTGTCAATGGGGACTTGATCTAGTAGGAAAGATAAGTCCTTCCTCATCTAATGGACATAAATTCATCCTGGTAGCTACTAAATATTTCACAAAATGGATTGAAGCGGTACCTCTCATCAACACTACAGGAAAACAAATTGCTGCATTTATCTTGAACTATATCATTTGTCGCTATGGACTACCAATGACCATTATCACTGATAATGGGTGACCATTCAAGAATCAAGATGTACAAGAGCTATGTGAGAAGTTCAAAATCCAACATAGATTCTCCACACCATATTATCCACAAGGAAATGAGTAGGCAGAAGCATCTAACAAAACTATTATGAAAATCCTCAAAAAGATAGTGAACGATGTTGGGAAAGACTGGCATATCCAACTAAACCTTGCTCTATGGGCCTACTACACCAATATCCATACACCCACAGGTGCCACACCTTTCTCTCTTGTATATGGATCAGAAGACATATTGCCAATCAAAGTAGAGATACCTTCTCTACGTGTACCACTAAAAGGTCTCATCCCAGATGAAGAACAAAGAGTATCTAGACTACAAGTGTTAGAATTGATCCAGGAATGAAGACAAAATGCCTTTGATCATCTAAAGGTATATCAACAAAGAATGTGTCGGAGCTATAATCATAAGGTTAGACCACGAATCTTTCAAGTGGGAGAACTAGTGCTAAAGGAAAATCCACACAACCAGGCAGATCGAGAAAAGAAAGGAAAATTTGAACCAAACTGGTTAGGTCCATTTGTGGTCACAATAGTATTTGGATCAAGAGCATATCAGCTATCAACATAGGATGGGGATAAGATCGAGGAACCTATCAATAACATGCACCTAAAAAAGTTCTATGTCTGAAAAATCAGAAAAATCAAAAACAGTGAAAAATCAAAAAAAACCAAAAACAGTGAAAAATCAGAAAAATCAAAAACAATGAAAAAGTAGAAAATTCAAAAAAATTAAATATTAGAAAAAGTGCAATAAAAACAAATGGTGAAAACCTGGCAAATAGGCACTATCTGTTGGCTAGCACTTCCATCTATTAGTTCATGTATCTTTCCGCTTGCATTGATTTTTCCATCAACGCTATACATGACCATCATAAGCATTTGTAGATACACAAGCATCCTAGGTGGCTTCTTGCCATGGTCTGGATCATTGGATATATCATAACGACTTTGTTTCTAGACTTGGGGCAAAATACTACACCTAGCTGGGGGCAAATCTATTTATCATTTTGAGCTAAATCAAACAAGTAGAACCAATAGTTAGACAACTCTTATCAAGTGAAAACTGAGACATATCCAACATTGAACATAAGATCAAACTATCAACTATCAAGCTATCATGAAATAAATCTAAGCACATCACACACTTTTTAGTGGATAATATCTTTTTGAATAATGATTGTAACAAGATTGTTCAACTTTTCTATAATTGTTTTTCACTATCATGATTTCTGAGTGACTCTAGGATGTCATTGACTAGAGGAACAAGGAAGAAACATGATATTTTTCTTGTTTGCTGTATGAAAATTAATCATTAATATGTGCAAATTTGTCTCAGGACATGATCATCAGAATATCATTGAAGACATTTCCAATTTGCGTATTGAAATGATTAATATTGCCTATTTTACACAAACAACACTTAGGTCACCTCGGTTCAATTATACCTCAATGCTTGTGTTAACTTGCTATATCAAAATCTAGGAAAGTAATGCTCAGGTCATCATGGTTTAATTATACCATCAATGTTTGCACTCACTTCCCACATTTCAAAAGCTTAGTGATGACAAAAAACGCAAAATATTCCAGTGACTGGTCCGGTCATAGCTGTGCATTTCCATTGCATTTTCATTTGCATTCTAGATTGCATTTCATTCTTGCATGGGATCCAACAAAGATCTTTTTATCCAAGGTTAAATATATCATAGGAATCATCAAAGTGTCATCACAAGTGTATATGCAATCAGAATGATGACTCATCTCTCTCATGATATTATTGACCCAACAAACAAAATCTTATGCTATCTCCCTCAACAGAATCAACAATCAACATATCCAAATATTTTTGCAACTTGATATCAACAAACTGTCAGTTCTTTATCTATCAACCTTATCAAATCAAATCAATCAATCAAACCTAATCAATCCTATCATGTCTTATACAGGATGTATCCTTCCTGAAACCAGACATTCTGATCATGTCTTATACAGGATGAATCCTTCTGGAAACCAGACGCTTTGATCATCATTGTCTTATACAGGATGAATCCTTCTTGAAACCAAACCGAATCAAATCAATCAAGATTTTTCAATCTTATCAATCTAATCAATTAAGCTAATCGAAGAACTCACATTTTCATGAACCACAGTTACAGAAATCAAATCAAATCTTTCAGGATATCAATCTCGCAAAAACTTCAAAGATCAATTATCTCAATTGATCTTTGAAGGGGGCATCATCATATAGAAATTTAGCAATCAAGAGCTTGGGCATCCTATCAAATCAATATTATCATCAAAATGAGATTAATCATCATATCGAAATTTAGCAATCAAGAGCTGGGGCATCTTATCAAATTAATATTATAATCAAAATGAGATTATTCTTTGAATCAATGCGTCATTACACCTCGCTTCAAAGAGGGCAAAAATGTATACACCTAAAAATGGTCTGAAGATAATTAATTAAATAAGCAATTATTTAATTAATCTCCCCTCCCCAATTTAATTGAATTCACTAAGCAATTTGATTAAATCTCTCTTTCATCTACTTATTAATAAATCTAAGGATTTATTTAATAGGTTCATTTCATCCCCTTTAATTAATTAATTCCCTCCATCCAAAATCATTTCTTCTAAATCCCCTAATTAATTAAAATAAATCAAATCCATGAGTTGTTGAGATTAATTAGCCTTTTCCTATTATTTGAATTTTTAAATTCAAATTCTCCTAACTTCTACCACTCCTAAACCTAACCATTCCTAAACCTAAGCCATTCTACCTACCACCATGTCCCCTTTCATCCACCATCTTCTAGAACCTTGTGACACTTGTCACTAAGTGTTCCCTTTCATCTAACCTCTTCTAGAAGCCTCTTGACACTTGTCACCATAGAGATGATAGATGTTCCCTTTAATCCAACCCCCTTTGCCATCCTCCTCCAATTTAACCATTGATATCTTCAGATCAATCTTGACTGTTGATTCTTGCCACATCACCCCTAGCCTTGAGAAATCTTATAAATAGACCTCATTTTGGAACAATATGGGTCCCAATTTCATGTCCCAATTTCATATCATGTTTGCATATTGATTGATCATTCTTAGCATTATTGTCATGTTCAATATCTAGCTTAATTTGATTATCATGTAGCTTAATCATGCTATTCTTGCTAGATCATGCATCTTAATCATTTAAATCCTCCATCTAAGTGTAGTCAAGTCACTGGAATTTGCACAATAAGATCTGAGAGCATTTTCATACTCGCATTTACTAGGAGGCAATAAGTCGATTCGCTATGGTTTTACATTTCTTTGATTTAAATCTTCTAACCATGCTTGTAATGACTTATTGAGTGCATTGTGGTTACAGATACAGATACACTTCACAGAGCATGACAAAAACCATCATAGAGGCTATAAGCACAATATGACCTATCTATCATTCACTAAATTAAATCAACATAAAGGCTTCTTCAAATGAGCCAAAAGTCTAAAAACTCTCTGAAATTCTGAACCCTTAAAACAAGCAAAACATCAACATAAATAGAGCCCTCGGCTTACCTAACAACTCGCAGCATCAAAAACCTTCCAGCAACCGCTTCTAACTAGAAAACCTATCATGGCACCCTACAAGATCATACCCAGCAAAATCACCCCTGAAGTTGTTATTTCCACCATATCATGGTGATCTCCATACCAACTCAACAAGAAAAACTTGATGCAAACCGCATCTTGACCCATGAACCACCATGGAAGATATGTGGCAGCTGTGAGGACATCTGAAAAAGAGCACAGAAATAGAACCAAATCGGGCAGCGCGGAGGCACCAAGTGTCCTTATCATCACATGATGAATGGTGGGGCCAAGAGGAATGCCATGTCATAGAAAACCCGAGCCACTTGGCAACTCCACATTCCCCCAAACTCCAAATGAAAAAAATGAGTGATCAGAAGCAACGTTGAGACGACATCTAGCTTGTGCGTTTTGTACGAGGAGCATAGATAGAAAATAAAAAAGAATGGGTGCCACCCAATCAAAATGCCGCCTACAGATGACTCCAAAATAATGTTAACAAATTTCATTTCTATTGTCTTCCACAATGGCTCCTAAACCATCATTTTTCCAAAAAATAATTCTTGTGCATCTTCATTTTGATGTTCCTCAAATTATTAATAAACTAGTGATTGTTGTTAAAGGAAGTAGTAGTCCTAAGATTCATTTCAATTATGCGAAAAAAATCACTCAAGAAAGTTGCAACACAATTGCCCACACATATTACTCAACAAACAATAGGAAACCCACTTTTGTGCTAGTTGTTCCTTTCTTTCTTACTTCTCAATGAATGCTTCCTCATTCACCTCGTCTTACTCAACCTCTTGGTAAGGAATATGATCTTGTTGAGCAACTTTGTGCCACTCTTGCCAAGATATATATGTCCAACCTTTTGTGAGATGTAATGATACAACTTCTTTGTTAGAATATATGCATGCAACTAAACCTAATATTGTGTTCTCTCAAAATAAGTTTCCTCTTGTAGAAGTTCAAAATCAATATAATCCTCTTATGATTATTTTCCTTATTAATGAAAACACTATAAGTAAAAATTTAGTGGATAATGGATTTGGTCTTACTATTTGTAGTATTGACTTATCATGTAAAATTAAAGTCGATCCTTTTCTTATTCAAGTTGATTCTCTTTTTATTCATGGCTTTGATAATGTTGCTAGAGCATCACTAGGTACTATAACCTTTCCTATTAAGGTGGGTTTCATTATTTTACCTACACATATTCATGTGATGCTCGATAATCTTATATACAATCTTCTTCTAGGTAGACCTTGGATTCATTCTATCAAAGTCATCCCTTCAACTCTTCATTGTAAAGAAATTTATCTATGAAAATGATATGTACTTTGGAAGTAGACAATAACTTACAAAGTTTCTTAAAAGCTGAATCCAAATCTAAACCTCTTTTAAATTATTCAATTCCTTCTTTATTTCATAGAAACACCATCACCTCCTAAAGATACTCCTCCCGAAGAGGTTCTCTTAGAAGATGATTATGGGTCATTAGATTTTACACCTTTCTTTGTGGGAGAAAATATTATCCCCTTAATATAACCTAAGACCAAGGGGGATTACATAGTGAAACCCGCAAAAAATTCTAAGCCACTTAATATGATTTTTTTGGCTGCCTCAACAAACTCTTCTACTTCTTCAAATACTTCTAGTCCACCTACTTATGATATTGAGATGTATGATGCTCCGCCATCTCTTTCAAAAATGGAATCTATTTATGGTCACAGTTTCCACATCTTAGCTAAGAGTGGATATAGAGGTAATGGTTGTGGCCTAAACAAACAAGTTATTAGTTCCTTTGGAAATTTATATAGAAGAAACTTCGTTTGGACTTGGATATAATCCCTCAAATATTACCAAATAATCTCATAGACCATCTCTCATTGTGAATGTTGTCTTTTTCATCGCAAACCCTTCCTTTTACGAATCCTCACCTAATTGATGTCAAGTTTTCTTTTAGTACACCTCCACTTGACAACTTTTCTATAGATGATTCCTTAGCTAGGTTCCTATGGTTTTATGATAATATTCCTTGATATCATCATAATTGTGGATTTCCCTATTTTATAAATTTTGAAGCCTTCTTTGGGAAAGATGTTGAATTATCAGAAGATACCATAAATATGACTCAATAATAGCCTCAACCAATGGATGTTTCTCAACAAAATAACCTCTTTATAGGAGATAATATCGAGGCCAAAATGGACCCTCATAATGATGAGAAGTTTATTAAAATAAAAAAAGGCCTAAAATTTGATAAATAAGATGATCATTCTTGTCTTTTACATGAATTTGCTGAACTCTTTGCTTGGACTTATTTAGACATGCCTAGCATTGATCATAAAATTGTCACTCATAATATTGTGTTGCTTACTGATGCTAATCCTATTAAGAAAAATATCAGGAAAATGAATTGCAAGATTGCATTTCTTGTTAAAGTCGAGATTGAAAAACTCTTAGAAGATGGATTTATTAATCATATTGATTATTCTCCTTGGATTTCAAACATTGTTGTCATTTCTAAACTAAATATCAAGATTAGAATATGCATTGATTTTTGTAATCTCAATAAAGCTTCTTTGAAATATTAATTTCCTCTTCCAAACATTGCTGTGATAGTGGATTCTATTTCTGATCATGCTTTACCATCCTTTATGGATGGCTTCTCCGGATACAACTAAATCTTTATTAATCCTCAAGAACAATATAAAACAACCTTCACTACACCTTGAGGTATGGTGTGTTGGCTTGTCATGCCTTTTGGATTAAATAATGCAATGCAACTTATTAACATGCTATGAATCTTATCTTTCATGATTACATGCGTAAAATCTTGGCGGAATATGTTGATGACATCTTAGCCAAATCTATTTTGCACTAAGATCATGTCAAAATCCTCCATCAAATATAAATGTATTTGTAAATATAACATGCACTTGAATACCTAAAAATGTGTTTTTGATGTGATTAGTGAAAAACTATTGGGGTTAATTGCTTTAATAATGGTATAGTGACTTGGATACAAAGAAAATTGATGCTATATTGTCAACACACCACCTCTTAGAAACATATCTCAACTTTGTATCCTACAAGGAAAATTTTAGGCTATTCATCGATTTATTTCACAACTCGTAGATCATAGTCTTCCTTTCACTCAATTACTCAAGAAGGATAATTCATTTAAGTGGAATGTGGATTGCCAAAAAGATTTTGATGACTTGAAATGTTACCTAGTTAATCCTCCTATCTTACAACCTGCTATACCTATTTGTACTTTTCTTCTCTATACTCCATCTCTTCCAATTCTCTTATGGCCTTATTGGAACAACACAATAGTGATGGTAAAGAACATCTTGTGTACTGCATAAGTCATACATTACTCAATTATGAAGTTCAATATATTGCAATAAAAAAATAATGTCTTATTCTTGTTTTTGGAACCCAGAAGTTAAGGCATTACCTCCTCAATGCTAAAACACATGTTATCATTAAGTTTGATCTATTGAAGCATCTCTTCTCTATAAATTTGTCTTTTAGGATGATTATCAAAATGGGTTTTGTTGTTGACTGAATTTGACCTTAAGTTTATTTCTCAAAAAGTGATTAAGGGCCAAGCTTTGCCTGACCATTTAGCTAGTACTTCCCCCCCTTTAACTCTTCTTAATCAAGACTCATTTCTTGATGAGCTTATGCTTCCTTTGGCTTTGGACACTACTTGGGATCTATTCTTTGATGGATCCATATGTTGAACTAGCTTCGGTGTAGGTGTTATATTAGTTCGTCCTATAAGAAAATTGATTCCTCTATCGTGTCGCCTTATTTTTTTTATGCACTAATAACATTACTATGTATGAAGCCCTTATCATTGGTTTGACAGTGGCTTTATCTTTTAATATTAAATAATTACATATCTTTGGAGATTCACAATTGATTATAAAACAAGTTATGGTAACATATCAAGATAGACAAACTAATCTCTCTCAATACTATGAGTTATTAATATCATTGTTGAAGTTTGCTTCTTACTCCATAGATCGTATCCAATGGAAAGATAATCAACAGGAAAATCCAATGGCAAATGCTTCTTCCCTTATATCCCTGAATGAACCTTCTATGGGCTACCAATGTACCATTCATAATCTTATCTCTCTTGTTGTTTCTGATAGTTCTAATGAGATTTCTTGTTGTTATAACATGAATTTTGATGAATGGTACTCCCATATTTTGTTATTTGTGCAATGGTACTTTTTCTATCTCACAAGTAAGAACAATAGAACTTGAATTCGTAAACTCATCACGAAGTGAGGTTATAATGATCTTCTCCTTCATTGTCTTAGCAAATCAGAGATTTCTATTACCCTTGAGGAAGCACATTGAGGTTCTTGCGGGGCATTTGGTGGTAAATATTTTGTCCAAAAGTTTCTCCAAATGGGAAACTTTTGGTAATCTATGGAAAAGGATACCTTTCTTTCATCAAAAAGTATCGTTAGTGTCAGCAACTTGACAATTTGATTCATGCTCTTGCCCATAAACTTAGAGCCTAGGTTGCTTCTTGGCCATTTTCCCCATGGGGTTTGGATTTTATTGGAAAAAAATTTCCTCCTTCTCAAGGACATACGTTCATCATCACAATTACAAATTACTTTATGAAGTGGGTGAAGTCATTCCCCTTCAATCCTCAACTATCGAAGTAATTTGTCACTTCATCTTAGATAATACCATTTCTCAATTTGGTATACCTTACTCTTTGGTTTTTGATAATGGTACCTCATTAAAGAATAAATATGTGAAAAATTTTCTTGAGAAATACCACATTCAACATCAATTTTTTACTCCTTACTATCCTCAATCAAATTATCAAATTGAATCTTTTAAAAATATAATTGAGCAAATCCTTCATAAAACTATTAACAAACATGGAAAGGATTAATATACTCATTTATCTTACACTTTATGGGCTTATCAAACTAGTGTTTGTATAGCTATGGTTACTAGTCCTTATAATCTTGTTTACGGTGCTGATGCAATTATGCCTCTAGAGTCAAATATTCCTTGATTGCAAGTTTCTCTTAAGGGGATCCTTGATAAAAATTATTATAGAGAACAATGTCTTTAAAAAATTGAAATGATTCATAAACAATGTATAAATAATCTTAAACATATTCAATCTTATCAAAAGACTATGCATTAAAGCTATAATGACAAGGTTATTCAACACTTTATCTCAGTTGGTGACTTGGTCCTCTATGAGAATCAACACAATGCAAACACTTTACGAAGTGAAACAAGAAAAGTTAAATCAAAATTGGCTTGGACTATACATCATCATTAAATTCTATGGATCGGGTGCTTACAAAACAACAGAAATGGAAGGTATGCCTCTCAAGGTTCCCATTAGAGGTTTGCATCTACTTAGATATTATGCTTGATTCCCTCCTTTCTTTCTTTCCATTTAAAAAAATGGTATGCTTTAATTTTCTCTATTAGAGAATGTTATGTTAGATAGTTTAATTATCTTGCTATTTGGTATATATTGCTTTGTTCTTGACAAACTATTCTTAGGTTGTCTTGGATTCATTCAGTAATCTTATTTTTTTAGGAGATTACATTTCTGTATGTTCTAGCATATTGTTTAGTATTGTATGTGCTGTGTTAGTTATATCATGATATGTTTGATTAGAAATTTTTTTTTAACCTATGTAAGGACCTCCATAATTTCAAAATAATATTATTCATAAAATTTACACATAAATAAGCATATATCAATGCCGCATGCCTAAATATACAAGATTAGAATTGAGAAATTGTATTTTGACATAAATTTGGAGTACATAAGCTAATATTAAGGTAGAACATAAGGGACATATTCACTTAAATTGGAGCGCAAGGTCAATTACAATGAATACATAAAGGAAAAATCATGAAGACTACCATGGCAGAAACTTTGACATCTATTTCCTTAGAGAACCTCATGGGTGAGAATATTGTCGGAGTGTATATCTTCCCTACCATGAAGTAGTTACAATTTCCCAAAATATTCCTGACCCAACATGAGGGAGACTAACAATGCAAATCTAGTAGGAGTAATGAAATTATGCAATATGGTAAATCTTTATTCTATCACTAGTGTATTGATATAATGGTCACACAAAAGGAATATAACACACATAAGAAGACAAAAGCAACAAATTTTCTTATCTATCTAAAATGATTTCAAGATCTTAATTCTATCTCAATCACATTTATCTCAAAAGGTAAGCATAACAAGTATTATCTCAACATGGAGAAAACACACTAATGCATCTATTTTTGAAGCCAATGAATATTTTAGTCACACACTTTATTTTATAGATCAAAATTATGTACATAAGATTCTTAAAGAGAGCACATCATATCTAGTATTTTTGAAAAGGCATCTTCAATATATCATCTAATCAAGTAAATATAATCTCACTAGATTACACATATACATGTGACAAATTCATCCTTATTATAAAATAAAATTAAGTAAACAAAAACACATAAGTGTATACAAATGTGCCAATCTAAGCTTATTCACAAGTCTAGTTATAAAATTTGATTGCATCTTTCAAAAAATTCATTTCAATAAAATATGTGAAAGGAATTGAATTTACAAAATAGTAATAATTCTTAATAGGCATTGATAATGAGTGGTCAATATCCTTCCAAGACCTATGAGAGATCAAGATTTGATAGTCATATTCATAATACATATTTCTAACCTTCAAATAACCAAAATAAGTAGGAAATGGCCATAATTCACCAACATTTGTCATTAATTGATATACAAATTATTGGTTATAGGTACCTTTCAACATTAATATAAGAAACCAAACTAATCAATTACTTCATATTGAATAAAGTTAAAGATATAACTATAGTTCTTATCCTTATATATTTAATATCTAAGGAATCTAACTATTAACAAGAGTCTTTTCTTATTTTTCCAAGTTTGATTGATCAATTTTGAAATGTCTTCCACTCCAACTCAGTCTGTAGAAATTTCTCCAATGGATATATCTTTCATTACCACTCAATCTATGGCTACTCCATTTTTTAATGATCCAATGGCTAACTTGGTTGGGGCTATAGCTGCAAAGGCCTATGCATTTGGTGATTCTTTTCATCGGGGTTTATTGGGGATTGTTGCTGCCACCACTACCACTACTACTGCTAACTCAATCCCATTGAATGGGAAATATGCTGACCTCTTGAGCTTGCCTTGGTCTACAATTCCTCCTGTTGTTCTCAAATTTTGATTTCCCTATCCCCTCTATAAGAAAATTTAAATCCTTTGTTGCATGTGGAGAGAATGATAAGAAAATCAAAATCCAGAATAACATATAACAAGGTTTATAAAAAACCTTCTACACTTTAAGCCTATCCTAGGCTTAGGTGGGTATACCTCTTGTGAATACTTTCACAATTATAATATAAGATCCACAGTAAACCAATGTTAGAAACCTGTGAACCTCATCACCTCAACAATAATGAAACTAAAGAGAAAAACATGTGTTCATTTTCAGTCTTGACCCCAAGGAAGGTAGAAAAACTCCACAAATGATATCAGTGCCTATTCTGGGCTACAGAGTCACCCAAACTAAACAAAAATTCCAAATCTGAACATTCACATACATATCATTACTTTGGCTTTATCAACCTAATATGTTCCTAACATATATATAAGTCTTTTCTTCATGATAGACCCAGTCATCAAATTCAAGCAGAAAACAATTGATTTACAAACAAAAAGGTTTCACGTATATTTAATTCCCCTCCTTGAGAGAAAAACCTAAAACATGTTTGTAAGATTGCCTTGCAAACCCTATTCAATCAAATAACCCTAGATTATTTAAAAGAAACTAGCAAATCAATGAATGCACACAAGAAGCCAACATACATCTAGGCTCAGAATGCTTTGATCTGTATATTAATATTCATTTTTTGAAAATCGTACATAACTCAAGGTGATTTTTGAAAGAACCAGAAAACCTTAGATATATTTCTGCTGAGTTTCTTTACAAATTCTTGTGATGATCTTTTCAATAGTCCTAGTATCCATTTATAATGATATGGATGCATAGAAGCTTCGGACTTTCCTAGGAATAGTTTGTTACAACTGTAATTCCCTCTTGAAAGATGTTACAAATCACTTTCATCCCTAACTTCTTGAAGGTTGTTACAATGCTGCAACATCAATTGATTATTCTTGATCATCCGCTTCTTGCACCATATATTTGTCTTTCCATCCTTGAAATACGTCATCATTGGGCCAAGAATAACTAACACTTTTCTTGTTTAGCTTGTTTAATCTTTTCCAGGTGTTCCTCAATTGCTGAACTTCAGTTTCCAAAAAATTATAGTGTGACTTTATCTTTTCAATTTCCTCAATTGTTCTAATGAATAAAGATGTATCATCAGAATTGATGACTTCATTTATCCATTGAGACAATTTATGTCCTAACTCACCAAGCCATACTTCTTCATCTTTCAACTGACTTAAACTAACAAAACCTCTAGGAAATAATTCAAACTTTTGGTTAGCATATTCTTTTTTGTACAGGTTGGCCTTTCTCTCTAGACCAACTCTTCCTTCTGCTAACCTAGACATACCTTTAACCAACTCACATGTGGATTTAATAGTAGCATCACCTTCTGCCTCTTGATAGGATGCACACATAAGTTCCAAGTTTGATTCCCTTGCCATCCATTTATTTAAAATTGGCTCTAGAGTAGCCTTGTCTTCCTTCAAATCAGTCAACATGCTTAAAACTCTTTTCATATATATATATATACAATAGAAGCCCCTATTGTGTCAGAAAACTTTAAAATTGTTCCCCTAACCTTCTCCTCATATTTACTTGCAAATATGGCTTGAGCCTGCTTCAATTTTTCCATTTTATCTTGAATAGATTTAGTAGATTGGAAACCAGGATTTTCAGGGGACAAGGGAAACTCAATGATTGGACTAGCCAATGGAGGTTTAGCTAGGGAAGAGGCATTCATCAATGTAGAAGACTCACCTTGATGATATTGCCCTTCTATTTGATTCTTCAATTTAGCAATCATACTATCCCTCTGAGCTATTCTAGCTTGGGCTTCATTGTAGGCTTTTAGGATTACCTCCAACTTCACCTGGAGATCAAACTTTTCCTTAGCCTCTTTCTCAGCTCCAGCCATGTTGAATTTTGCTAATTCCAAAATTGTGCTAGCAGCCTCCACTACCCCCATGTCCTTTACTCTCTTCACAATCATGCCTCTAAGATAGCTGGACTCTGAGGTGTCTTTCCTCTTTTTTCTCTCTTCCCTCCTTAGTGACCACATAACTAAAGCAACATGATCATTGCTATAAGTTACCCCTTCCAAGGGCTGTATCTCCTTTCGTATTGCCTCAAGCACTAATGCATCTACTATATCCCATTCAAGGAGAATCAAAACTCCTTCTGCAATCATTTTCCTTGCTTGTTCTAGGGTAATGTTCCCAAATTCTATCAACATTTCTTGCTTTATGTTTGCTTCAACTATAGATGCATCTTTGTGAGGATTCTCACTTTTTCTTGCCTTACATCTTGCCTTGAACTAGCCTATATTTCTCCTCCAAACAAACTGCAAGAAGGATCCTGTTTTGATGAAACTATCATTTGCCAAAAATTCCTCACTGGCCTGCTTAATGACAGGGTCCAGTTCTTTTCCTATAAAGTCCTCTACAGTTAGGTCCATTTGGGCACTTGCGAGTTCTTCAAGCATTCCTTCTTGCAACTCCTCATAAGTGAGAGCAATTTTTCCAAGGCTTCCTAATTGCAGTAGTTGCTCTGCTACTACATGTTCATCCCCTACATGGATTGGGGATTGAGATGGAGAATATAAAGGCTCATTTGTTTGTACCTCTTTTCCTACCCTTTGCATTTTAGGAGAGTCTTGGATCTCCACAACATCTACTAATGGATTTTTTCCCTTTGAGGAGGAAGATTCACCTTTTGTTGGCATTAGCATATTATAAGTAGGTATTTTGTGCATCACATAATCACCTGGAGGCATTGCCTTTGCAAATGAAGGCTTAGCTAAGACAAGTTCAAGCTTTTCAGGGTCATTCTTTAATATAGCCTCCCTCTTCTCCTTTAATGTTTGCATTAAATCTTCAAAATAAAGAATCAAAAACTTGACCTTCTCCTCAAAAGGAGTAAAACTGGTGAGGGGGTCATAGCTACTATCAAATTGGTGGATGAAGTCTAGAGATTTCTTAAAAGCTATCCAATTTTCTTTCCTTAATTCTTTTTCATCTAAATTGAACTCATTTCTGATCAAATCTTCAAGAAAATGGAATTGGTGTGCCTTACCCTTGCATACGGCTCTCTTCTTAAACATACCATTAAAGAAACTTTCTAGGTTGGCAAATCTTGTCATTGTAGTAGACAACCTGTATGGCCGAAAGAAATCATGAAAATGTGTCCAACCACCCTTGGTGACTACAAACTGATGTGCCATAGTAATAGTTGGGAAATTTGTTCCTTTCCCCCTATTTGTCAATTATGCTTCTTGCAGGCCTCCAATCTACCTCAGGACCTCAGCAATTCCTATCTTCAATGGGACTTGATATGGGAGCAAATATGGAGTTCCTCTAAAACCAAAAACTCTAAACATAGTGGAGACAAGGTACAGATATATGTCACCCCAGTTATGCACAATCTTGATGTCTTTAGCAAATTCCTTAGGCCTAAGGAATTCAAGGAGATCTTTAGGAATCCTAAGGTTCTATGGGCACAAAAGGATCCTAAGCCTAGATGCAAAACATCTATCAAACTTTAGGTAACTTGCATCTTCTCTGTCCCAAGACAAAATTATGCTCCACAACTGAATGGACATCTCCTCACCATATTTTTCTTTGATCAGGTCCATTTCATTAGCAAAATATTCAGCACCTTTAAATAGAAACATGTGCATGAGGAGAGAATACCATCCAAAAGGTCTATCCACCTTAAAAAAAATTATCCCTATCAATCCCTCATGAATGGCATCAGTGAGATAAGGTGCAAAATCAAAAGTCACTGCCAGAGATGGGTTCAAAATCTATGCTATCATGAGCATATAGTGGGTTGGCATAGTAGTTTCTGCATCCTCCCCAAAAATTTGACATAAGGATCAATATATCCCTTTAGCCCTCAAAGTAAATAAGTTTAATGAAAATGGTTCCATGGTGCTAGGGCCTACAACTTTTAGTCCTCCTATTTTGGTGAAGAATTCCTTCAAGGGGCCATTTCTGAGGTGGTCTCTCTGTGCATCATAGACCTTTGCAAGTGTTTCAAAATTGATAGGCTCTAAATAATTTGATACCTCACTGAGTCTAAAAATCTCCTAAACTCATCATCATTTATTTCAATTAGAGACACTCCATTTACTTTCTTTATAGTCCTAGTATTGGGATCATAATTATTGGCAATTTGGGTTAACAGGTCCATGTCCATGAAGACCCCAGGGACTATGAGCTTCCAAACATCTAGTTCCCATACGCTATTCATTGGAGCAGGAGAATTTCTCTAGCTAAAACCCAATTTGAAAAGTCCCAAACCTAATATTTCTATCTTGGGATCCCTTAACCAATTCCCTTTATCGTATAGGCCATCGCCAATTCTCAAGCAAGAAGCTTTTGGCACCAATTCTTTCATTTTACTTGGAGCATTATTGGACCTATTTAATTGCTCTAAAAAGTCATCACAAATGGCTCTCTCTTGGTAATTAACCTTCCCCATGAAATCTCTTCATGGTGCCATCTTAGAATTACAATTATTTTAATTAAATCTTAGACAAATTTCTTGAGAAATCAAACACCTAGTGATACCAATTCAACTATAACTGTTAATCAATTTGTAGAAACTTACTTGTTGCTTGAAATGTTTTTCTCTGTGCACTGGTTCCTTTGCAAGATTCTTTGAATTGATGCCAAAGTTTAAACTGATGTGAAGATTTCTACAATAATTGAGCATTGATTAGAAACAATTAAGTCACATGCTTCGGCAATTAATTCATAATTGAATTCAAAAATGGCTACAACGGACCACATAAATTTTCTAAGTGTTTTGCCTTTTTGTTGTTTTACGAAGAGTAAACTTCACGCATCTTTTCATCGCAAAATAGAGCCAACCATTGGATCAACAATAAGATGCATGTTCTTTATCTTACCTATGTCATCCTTCTTTAGAAAGGGCCCCTCCATCCTTTTGTTGTTTCGTGAAGAGTAAATTTCACGCATTTTTGCAATGTGAAACAACGCGCATCATCGGATCATCTTCAAGTTACTCGACCTTTAGCCTTCACCATGACTGCTTGTCCTATTAACCATGTGTAACTACCACCGTTAGTGTTTTTTCACTGTTTCACGAAGAGTAAACATCTTGCACCTTCACCATGTGAAATAGTGTGTGGCGTCTGATCAACTTCAAGTTGGTCGGTCTTTAGTCTCTTTAGTCTTCAAGGTGGGCCCTCTTCACAAATTTACTCATCTGGAAACTACCGGCTAATATCTCCATGTTGCCATCACTTATTAGCTCAATAATTCTGCCGAGATCCACATCTGAACTGCCACATGCCTCACTCAATCATGGATTTCACCAACACTACCACCTTTTCAAACAAACCAATCCGAAAATCCAGTCAGAGCTACGTGTCCCATTGACAAATCATTTTGTTTCTTAGTCGTACATCTAGCTATATCACCACCTAATCCACCACGTCATAACCAACTCTATTTCATTGTTTCGTGAAGGGTAAACTTCATGTTACCTTTTATTGTGAAACAACATGAGACATCCGATCATCTTCAAGTTGATCGGTCTTAAAACTCAGGAGCCGCTTACTTGTCGGGCACACCATCCTTTCGCTACTTCATGAAGGATAAACTTCTTGCACCTTTCCAATGCAAAACCATGCACACCATCAGATCATCTTCAAGATGCACATTATTTAACTCGCAAGCCAATCTATCTGTCGGGCCTGCCGCCCTTTCGCTGCTTCACGAAAGGTAAATAGCACGCATCTTTGCATAGCAAAATAGTGCCAACCATTAGATCAACAATAAGATGCATGATCTTTACAACACCCGAGAGACAAAAATAAAATTAAATAAGACTTAGGAAAAGGGCATTAATCAAAATAAATTATATCCCACCAAGGCAAAGATCTAAAAAGGGACCCCTTCTCTAATGATGGACTGACCCTTCCACTTAAGTGGAAAAAGGTAACAATAAAATAGAACACAGGGCTTACAAGATGGAAAAGGTGAATTTGAAAAAATCCTAAACCCTTGCACAAATAACCCTTAGAGGCAGAAATAAATACTAAACCCATGCAGACTTCAGTAGATTGAAAGAAGAAAACTCCCAATGCTCAAAATATAGACAACAAGAACTCTGATTGGGGATGGTTGGATGTGAGACCAACACAAGAACATAGAAAACTCTAGAGAACAAACCAAGAACAATCCCAAAAGAAATAACAGAAGCAAACCTAATTATGTACAGACTACAACCTACTGTGCTTGGAATTTTAAAACCTAAGAGAAGTAATACTTCAGGAATTGTCCATGCACTGGAAATTCTTGTACTTCACCATTCATTTTCTGCAAGAAGTATGAGTCTTTTCCATTAAAATCATAGACAATAGAATGGCCTATCCACAGTGACTCAAATTTTTTGTGCTTGCCCTTATCTTGTCCTCTTGCATTCCATTGAAGAACCATGTCACCAATTTTAAACTTCCTTGATGTGGTTCTTTTATCAAAAAGATGCTTGGACTATAACTAAATCTTCAAGTTTCTTTTATGAGCTAGAGTAACGATTTCTTCCACTTCCACCATCTGAACCATTCTGTCTTCCATGGGTTCTGACAACTCCAACTCCTCAGCTTGTAGGAACTTGTATACAGGGAGAAGGTTATTGAATAGCACCCTATTTTGTGTGCCATAAACCATTTCAAATGGTGATACACTGATTGCTTTCTTAACAGTAATCATGTCTGCCCATAAGGCCAATTTTACTTTCTGATACCAAGACCTTTTGTTCTCCTCAAGAATTTTCTTGATAGTATTCAAAAGGTTTTTATTGTTGATTCTGCTTGGTCGTTTCCTTATGGATTGTATGGTGAAGAGTAAGACATGATTATTCCATGGCTAGTACAAAATTTAGTGAATTCCTCTGATCTAAAACTCATGGCATTATCCATTATTAGTTTCACAGGAACACCAAATCGTGTTATGATATTACCCATAAGAAATTCAATGACAACTTTACTAGTAGCTCTTTTAGTAGGTATAGCCTCAATCCACTTAGTAAAGTAATCAATAGCCACTATAATCCATCTTTGATCTCTTCCTGACTTCTCAGCTATTTCCCCAATAAAATTAATGCCCCACTGAACAAAAGGGGCTTCCACTGTAACTGGGTTAAGAGGCAAAGCTCCTTCATATTTTAAATTAGAATAATTTTTTTAGCATGGATCACACCTTCGAACATGCTCATGGGCATCTTTGAACAAAGTGGGCCAATAGTATCCAGCGCAGACTATTTTGCCAATTGTGGTCTTGGTCGAGTAATGGCCTCCACATACTCCATTATGCATTTTAGTTAGCATCCTTCTAGCTTGGGATTTATCTAGGCACATCAGCAATGCCCCATCTCTATTTCACCAATATAGATCACCCTAAATAAGGACATACTTTTGAGACTTTAGTTTCAATGTCCTTCTTTGATTAGGAGTCATTTCCTCCAAGTATATTTCATCCCTCAAAAAATGTACTACTTCTGAGTACCGGGGCTGTGTCTCAATACTTGTGACCAGTACATTCTCAATTTCAACATTGTTAACTTCAACATCAAGGAAATTTGATTCAGCCATCAACTTAGCTAGACCTAACCCTCTTACCAATTTGGTAATCTTGATTTCAAGATCAAACTCTTGAATTCTTGTTATCCACTTGCACCTTTTGCTAGTGACCTCAGACTGAGATAAGATGTCCTTAACAACCGCATGTGGGGCATAAGAAACTATTTGTGTATTTACAAGATATGGCCTAAATGCTTTTACAACTTTAACTAAGGCATATGCTTGCTTTTCCATGATTTCATATTTCATCTCTATAGCTTGTAAGGATTTTCTATTGCAAGCAATAGGGTGTTCATATCCCTCAACATCCATTTGAAGAAGGACTCTTGCCACTGTATGATGGGAAGCAAAAGAGAACAATGAAAAAGGCTTGCTGTAATCAGGGGACTTCAACACTGGTGCCTCTTGAATAACCATTTTAATTTTATCTAAATCCCTTTTAACTTCTTCATCCCAAGAAAACTTTGCATCTTTCTTAAGCAACTTAACAATAGGTTTGATTATTTCAGCAAAGTTAGCAATGAATCATCTGACAAAATTTACCTTGCCCAAGAAAGATTGAATACCTTTGATATTCTTTGGCTCAGGTACATTGTTTATGGCTTTGATCCTTTTAGGGTCTATTCTAACCCCTTCCTTGGAGATAATATACCCAAGCAACTTCCCTTCAGTGATTGCAAAATGACACTTTTTTGGGTTTAGAGAAACACCAAACTGCAGAGCTTTGCTGAAAACTTTTTCCAAATGACCGCAGTGGTCATCTGCCCTTTTAGAGAAACATGTTAAATCATCCTGGTACACAACCATGATGATGTTGATAAATTCCTTGAAAGCTACATCCATTGCTCTCTGAAAAGTAGCTCCAACATTTTAAAACCAAATGGCATCCTCACATATACATACATCCCCCAAGGGGTGGTAAAAGCAGTCTTAAACTGTTTAGGCTCTTTTACCAAAACCTAATTATATCCTGAGAATCCATTCATCATGGACAATAGATCACAGTCAGTTACTCTCTGCAACATTTCCTCCATATTGGGGGAAGAATAATTGTCTTTCAAAGAAGCAACATTTAATTTTCAAAAATCAATACAAAGCCTTATGTCCCCATTCTTTTTTCTAACACGAACTAAGTTGGACACCCATGAAGAATGTCTTATAGGCTTAATAATCCCCCCTTCTCTCAACTTGATTAATTTAAAAGGGGGTTGATAGGTCTTTACTTCTATCTAAAAGGCATAGCATCTGAATGCAGAGGAATTTCATGTTGAAATAGGTCCTATCTATACGCCTTTAGGTCCTCATAAGACCAAGCAAAAACATGCCTGTATTTCCTTAATAATTTAATGAGGTTGGATTTAATGTGAGGAGACAAGTTCTTTCCTATATATACCAACTTAGGGGATGATTCTGTCCCTAAGTTCACTTCCTCCAATTCTTCTAACTTGGTGGTTGACTGTTATGCCTCACATGTTGATGAGGACCCCTCTAGGCATGAGGTTATGCCTCTTAATGCTATTGAGGTTTCTCTTGGAACCTTGGTTACTACTGGTATGGACTCCTCTAGCCTTGAGGCTTCTACTCGTGTTGCTCATTTTTTGCAGCAATGGTATGCTCTTGGTGTATCTAGTCCAGATGCTATTCTATAATAATTGTCTTTTCATTCTATAGACAAAAATCCTAAGAGGATTTACCTACTTGATCCTTCTTGTAATGTGTAGACATATAAAAATGACCATATTCCTAAATGAATATTTTATGTTTATTTCTCTATTTGATTAAATCCAATTTAATTAAATTATCCACATTCCTCTATTTAATTAAATAAATTACTCAATTTATTTAAATAAATTCACTATATCCATTTAATGAATAAATCATTTTATTCAATTAAACCCCCCCGTCCACTTTTAATTAAAATCAAATTTAATTAAATAGTTATCCCAAATTGAATAAATCTAATTTATTTAATTTCCCCAAATTGCAACCAAATTGAATGAAATTCTTTATTTCAATTAAATCCTATTATCCCTCCATCCACTTGCAAAATCCTAAACCCCTTTCTACTCCCTTCTAGAATCTTCTAATTGCTTCTAATTAACCTAACCCATCTTCTAAACTTTGTCACATCCCTAAGCAAAGGGAAGTCACTTCTCAAAACCTCAAAGTCTTTGATAACCATTAAAGGCTTCAATTCTTCAACCACTAAATTCCTCATAGTCTTTGATAACCATTGAAGGCTTTCAACCTTCAACCACTTAATCCCCAAAGTCTCCAATAACCATTAATGGTTAACTCAAACCCTCCTACATGGTTAAAACATTTGTTTTGACTCAACCTTCATCTAACCCAAGGGTCTCATCAGGCCTTTAATGCTTTGACCATGATTATCTCTTAAACATTTGCACAGGTTTATCCTTGGATTAACTCTTAATCCAGTGGGTAATCTTAATTTAGACTTGACCCTTAGCCTCTAGATAACCATGAGGTCTTCTCAGGCATTCAATGTCTCCAATGCCTTCTCTCAACCCAACCCTATGTTGACACTTGTCACCATTTCATTGGTGCAAATTGTGCACATGGATCCCCAACTTTCAAATTCAACCCTTGATTGAATCTTTCAATCCTGACCATCCATTGCCCTATTCTTGCTATAAATAGAGCTCTCATTCCTCCATAACAATCATCCTTCAAATTTGTAGCATCATACTTATGCTCAAATACATTCAATCTCTCATATATCATTTTATGCTCATCATTGAGCCTCTCTTTAGAATAGAAACTAGTCTAAATATGCATGTTTAGAATACTTTCTTTATCATTTAGCTCAATCATAGACTAAATATATCATGTTAGGATAGTATTCATACTAACCTTGTCATCTTATCATCTAGTTTATTGCATTTCTAAAATCATACATAGCTTATAACACATCTCATACTAAAATCTATCAAAGCATCCCTCGTTCTTGCATTTGCCATCCCTAAACCATTTTGCTCAGTGATCTGAGAGCAAAAACATTGGTTTGAGGGACATTGTAAGATAGAGAACCATGGGACCCACCTTGGGAAGCTGAGTAATACTTTGTTACTCCATAGCTTGCACCAAGAAGTCCTCTGTGTGTGTGTGGACAAGTTATTTTGTAATATTTTCACATATTAAATTCTACCAGCCCACTTTTCCCGCATACATTTCTGGCGCCCACCGTGGGGCTCGACCCCAAATAACAAATCGGTTTTTCAAATTAACGACTTTTGCAGGTCTGCGGGAAACATGAATCGACGTATCAAAAATATTCCATAGCGCATCTGGTTAATAGTCTAGCGCATCCCACTTACTGTTTAGCACGTGGGATCCATACTCTAGCGCGTAAAGACCTTTCTTTAGCGCATGACTTTATCTGAAAATTTCTTGTAGGTCTCGACGTGGGCAAAACACAGAGTAGCGCATCTAATCAACATATTAGCGCATCAGATCCCCATTTCAGTGCTTATAGCCCATCATCCAGCGCGTAAAACTCAAATGTTAGTGCATCATGTTTCAAATTTTCCTGTAGAACTGAGCGCGGGAGAAAGAAAATTCACAGAGCAGCACATCCAATTCACAGAGTAGCGCATCCAAGCAATAGTATAGCGCAAAGGAACATCAGTGTAGTGCATCTAGTTTTTATTGTAGCACATGCAGTCCATTATGTAGCGCATCATAGACAGAGGACTAAAATTTTATTGTAACCGAACTGAAATTTTAGACTTGTAAAAGTCCCCCAGATCATCTAACATTTTCTTTTTTTCTTTTGCTTGCAGGATTCGAACAGTTTCTTGCAGGTAGAGCGGGAAATTTTATTTTAAAAATGATTTCTTTTGTTGACCGCAAAATCAAAAATTTGTTTTGTTGACCATTTCCTTTCCATAGATCAGAAAATCATTCTTTTAAGGTAAAATGAACACCATGTTTTTGTGGAGCAACATCTCCACCTAGATTTTAACAAATCACTGATTTGAAAGGCTAAAACAAACCTAATTGATTGCTTTGTCTCGAAAGTGGAAGGAATATGCTCTCCCCTTAACTGGGTGATCAAAAATCCAGACCACTCTTACAGCTTTCAGTAATTCAAGCATTAAAACCTTTAGCAGGCCTGCCTTCCCGAGAAGTTGCAATCAACTCTTAAAGCCATTTATGGCCGGTGTGAAGGGAACGACCTAAGTGGGGAACAACTTTGACGCCAAGAATTCCAACCCACTATAATCAAATGTGAAAAGTGACGAAAGTCCTTTTCAACGGTTGCGCGTAGTGATTAGCCTTCCCCCAGTATCCTTGAGATATGTAAAGCCTTTGTTCTAAAGGTTGGGAAGCCTCATGAGGGAGTTTATCACTGACGGCCGAACAGGAAGCTTGATTACAAACCATAGAAATAGAAACTTTGAGCCGAGTCAGTAACCAGACATTTATAACATCATAGTGCAAGGGTGGGGAAGAATCCGCCCCCAAGATTACTCACCATATATCTCCCAAGATAACTACTCAACTGTGAAGCAATTCACTTTGGGTTAATTTCTGGCAAAAGGCAAAAAAACGGGGGCCCTCTAGGGGGTGACACGGTTGTTTGAGTTGACGGAGTATCGAGACTAGTGGGCTATGATGTTATTTATGACCCTTGACTAAAGAGTCTTTCTGAAGTGTCTTAATTGTATCAAAACCTGTTAAAACATTGGGGATTTGAACACATCCTCGCAAAAACATACACTTTTTGTTAGATTAGGCAAAATGGTTGTACTTTTTGTGTCGTGCTTGCATTTATTATTTTAGAAAATCATCCATCGAGCTTGAAAAATCTCCAAAAACTTTCAAAATCAACAAAAACTGAAACAAAAGAAAAATCAACGAAGTCTAGAGCATAAGAGCAACTTTTTAGCACGTGGAATACTTCTTTTAGCGCATCCAAACCTCAAGTTAGCGCGTTAGTCCAAAATAGTAGCGCTTTCAGCTAAGACAAAATAGTGCAAAGTCCTTTATCGCATCCCAACAACAGTCTAGTGCGTGGAAGCAACATCTCAGCGCATGGGAACCAAGAATTAGTGCATTAAGTCTAAAATTTAGCACGTGACAGGCCCAGTATAGCGCGTAGCTTTTCCAAACAAATTCAACAACAATTTTCAACAGCCTAAATTTTAGCGCGTGGAAACCAAATTTTAGCACATAAGGTCGAACAGTTAGCATGTCGAAAACCCAGGATAGCGCATAAACTTTTCAACTGTTAGGCCACCATTTTCAGAAAGTCAAAACTTTAGCGCGTGCCTAGGGGCAGCTTAGCGCATGTGCTCATTCCTTTGGCGCATCAAGTAACTTCAGTAACGCATGTAGACTCTGTTCTAGCGTGTGATCCAAGGCCAAAAAATAGACAGCAAAACCAAGAAAAAAATTGAAATTTCAAAAACATTTTTAGAAGCCTTTTTCATCAAAAAACCATTTTTCATCAAACCAGAGTGACAAACAAACCACTAAAACTATTTCTTGAGCTCAATTTGTGTCAAAACAAAAGTTGTCAGAATCCTAAACAAATTGCACAATAGAGGACGTCTCTCCTATCATAATCCAGAGATTTCATCATCAGTATCAACAAAATCTTTTACCATCTTACGGATTTCTATCTCAAAACACTTGTTTAAAATTCTCAAATTGTCAAATCTAGTTTCCAGATCAGGAAGCTTTCATCCATATCATTTGACACGCTTTATCATGAAGGGACATCTAAACGTTCACTCTGATAAAGTAAGATTTGAAATTTTTTTAAAAACAAGAATCAACTGAATCCAAGCACATCAAAGGAAATCATTGATCACTCATGCATGACTAATCCCCTTATTCTGAGAAGAAAGAACCTCTATCGTAACATCACGTTGAAGAAACAACAACCTAGTTTTTCCAAATTCATCAAGAGAAATAAGTTTTTATACATCAATCGTCAACTCTTCAAATTTCATCGGGTATTCCTTCATCATGTCAAACGTTATATCCAAAACAAATCTAGCGAATTTGACAAAGAACCTTTGAAGACAAGAGCATACTGTCAAAAGTCTGCTTTCAATCAAAACATAAACCGTGGAGGAAAGATCAATCCAGCATTCTTGCTCGATGAGTGCATCACATATAACACATCTCGACCAGAACCACCAACACCCGAGCAACACATTGAAGAGGCTTTTGTCCCTTTCATCACTGAAAGTTTTTACTAAAATGCCTGTTACTCACTCTCAACGAGACAAACAAAGCGAGACACACGCAGAATCAAGTATGAATCATAGATTATCAAATCCTTTTGAAGTTCCACCAGTAGAAGAACCTAAAATTACTGAAGCCCTTCTTCGGGAATGTCAAGAAAACCCTTCCTTCCAAAAACTTGTAGAAAATCTCATGGAAAATGACAGAAAAATATCTGTTGATGCTTACAAGCAAAGGTGTTAAACTTCCCAAAGATTTTGACCCAAACATTTTTCAAACCGGATCTCGACAATATGCATATCAAGAACAACACAGAGAAGAAGAAACTCGCATACTTGAACAACATAACTTTGAGCAACACATTCCAGAACAACACATACCAGAAATGCGTATACCTGAGCTAGAAACACCAAAGCAACATATACCATTTACCACACCTTTTCAGCTGAGAACCAATACAAGGCAAGAACTTTTTCCTCGACACGACAATATACCTTTGATAGCCCTTACTCAACAAATGCAAATGTTGCAAAGGCAAATATAGGATATGCAACAAGGGACAACAGTGCAGTACTCTTTAAATGAAATCTGTCCTTACCCCTTTGATAGAAGCTTGAACATGGTGTCTTTTCCTCCAAACTCAGACGTTCCCAAATTTGATAAATATGATGGGAAAAGTGATCCCCGAGATCATGTTCAGGAATTTTGCACACTGAGCCTTGAATTTGCTCATGATGACACCTATTTAATGAGGTTATTCCCCAGAAGCTTGGGAGGGCAAACCATGGAATGGTTATCCAAAATCTCACCACCTGTCAGATCATTTAATGAGTTTGTTAACAAATTCATAACCCACTATTCCTACAACATCCAACATGCCATAACCATGCTAGATGTTTGCAATACCAAACAAAAGAACAATGAAACATTCATGGTATTCCTTTAGCGCTGGTGATGCATGGTCTCCAGATATCCTCGAGATATTCCTGAAAAGGAGAAAATGGAAATCTTCATCGATAACCTGAACGGCGAGATGAGTTACCGACTAAAACTTCAATGCATACCATCGTTCGCTAAATTGATTGAAAATGGCATTCAAGTGGAAGAAGCATGTGTCAAAAAGGGCACACTCAAGTTCTACAAGGAATGAACAAACTCATCAAACTACAATAACCAAAACAACAACAACCTTGACAAATCTTGATTTTGGACTCGAAACAGAAACAAAGGCAACAACGAATCACATGATCCCAAATCTAAGCAACCAGTGCTTGCATTATCTGGAAATCCTCAGAACATGAAAAATCTTAAAAATGCTGCACCAAATGCTAACACATATGCACCAAACACTAATCAAGGACAGCTCAACACAAACAACACCAATGATACTCAAAGCAAAAACATGAATCCAGGACCTAACACAAATTCACGCAACACAAACAATTTCCAAAAGCGTATCTTCACACCACTGGGACAATCTTTAGAATCCGTATTCAGAGAACTTTTGGCAAACAAGATTCTGTCTTTGCCTCCAATCAACAATTATGAACCCCCAATCAAACCACCTTGGTGGATTGATTCGCACTATTGTGATTTCCATCGCAACAAGGGTCATAGAACAAACGAGTGCATGAGATTGAAACACATAGTACAGGACATGATTGGTCGAGGTGACTTAACGGTGGATGGTCTCAAAATAAATGGTGATCACGGAGCCTTTAAAAATCCTCTCCCAAATTACAACAAAGATGGAGCATCAACCTCAGATGATACACGTGGAGCTCGTATTAATCACATCTACAACAACACCATCAACCACATATCAGCTAAAGATCATCAAGTAAATGTCATCACCATTCGAGATCGACATGATCATGAATCAGTCAATGTCACAACCCAAACTCAGAAATATGTCTTGAAAGGACATACTACACCTGCAACTACCATACCAAAAATCCAATATGACTTGGTTAGCCAACTACACAAAACTCCAGCTCAGATATCTATCCTAGAATTATTAAAACTATCACCAAAGCACAAAGACATATTGGAGCAAGCGCTATTGGAAACCAATTTACCTCAAAATCTGGATACAGACAGATTTCAAGCCATGGTTGCCCATATGACAGGACCTCATAACCTCATCTTCTCAGAGATGATAATACTTCCTTGAGTCATCCGCATAATACTCCTCTCCATATTGAAGTCATTGTTTGCAAACATCGAGTAAAAAGAGTCTTAATAGATGGAGGAGTCGGACTTAATATATGTACTTTAAAGCTTATCCCTGCATTAGGCTTCTCAGAAGAATCTATTGATCTCTGCAAGAAGATTACCATAAAAGCATATGATGATGAGGAAAGGTCCTCTAAAGGAACAATGATATTACCTATTCAAGTAGGCCTAGTACAAAAGGATACTATCTGTCAAGTCTTAGACATAGATCTAACCTACAATATTTTGTTAGGATGACCCTGGATACATGAAATGCAAGCAGTACCTTCTACGTATCATCAGTGTGTCAAGTTCCCTTATGATGGACAAGAAATCTCCATATCAGCTGATCACAATCCATTTCAACATTGCAACACAATGGGGGCAACCCAAGATAGTTTGGTTCCTCATAATAGAGAAAAGCAGCAATCTTCAACATCAGATCTACAAATAGCAAAGCCCAACTCCTTATGGGGAGACTTCTAGCAGAAAATGCAAATCAAAGACCAAGGTATGGGAGAATACTCTTTGGAACCTTTATGTTTGGCCAAATTACCAACATCACCTAGATCGCATGGTTTTCCTACTACATCAACACATCCGGCCACTCAGCCCATCACTAAATTTGATGGTACTTTCATCCAACTGGGTACTCTAGCACATGAATCAGAGGACAAAGATGTTCTTAGCTGGTTATACAAAGATGAGGAAGAAAATCATAGAGCAGCCGCTCTGGACATTGTTCTACCAACACACCTGTATGGAAAAGGCTACTTAATCATGAAGCAAATGGGATATGGCGGTAAAGGACCTATTGGCAAACGCAAAGAAGGAGTCGCTGAACCTATAGATCTTCCTTCACAACCTAGCAGAAAAAAAGCAGGATTGGGTTCCAAACTCACGTTCCTATTAAAACGGCTGCCACATCTACTTACCAAACCTCAATGGAAAGTAAAGAAGAAGTACAAAGAAGAATCCTGGTAGGAAGCACTCTTTGAATCAGTAGAAACAAACCGTAAGGCACGGGAACGTCAAGATCAGAAGTTACATTAGGAAAAGCTTCTAAGTCATAAGAAGGTCCTATCTGCAGCAATAGCTCATATTCAGACACCAATATCTCAAGAACAAATTAGGTCATCTCCAGATACCGTTATTCCTCCCCGAGGAAGCACAGTCTATAAACAAATCTAGAAAGTAGAAGACGGATCTGACACAGAATCAACAAAAAACCATCAAAATGGTATCCATTATCAAAGATTTGTTTTCACCCTACAACATACCAGTTTACAGCACAGATAAAATCTGGGATGATGCCTATGAGACTGATTCCAATGAATATGAATGGGGTACTTGCTCCAATGCTACTACAGATATCCCTAGTGATACTGATTCTATATCTATTTCCCAAGAAGAACATACCACAGAAGATAGACCTCTTGAATTTGGACCGCAGAATATCTATGATGCCGAGGAAAGTGAATAGGAACATTATGAGCAAGTATATGTAGAAGATAGTACCATCGAAGATCTCGACAAAATCCTAAAATTCTTTAAAACTAAGAACAATCACGATGAAAACTCTGTCCTAACACTCACAGTAGCTGAACTTGATCCACCTAACGATTCCTTACCACTTGTCTTTCCTAATCTCATCGACTGGGATGAACCTGAAATCCATGATATACCAATTTTCCCAAATGACGAATCTATTATCCATTACCTATGTACCGTAAATCCAGAAACATGCTCTACCAATGAACAAAATAACGATGTCTACAAACTAGGGAGTGCCAAGTCTCTCAGTTGCAAAATGAACTAACTAAAGGATCTAATGCTAAAAACCAGTCAATGGCAGCTCTAGATCATAAAAAAGTAAAAATAAAGGACGTATCTGAGGGTGAAAACCTTTTTAAGGCACCTAACGATGGGAGACTTGACACTCTTCCTAAGCACTTTCATGAGCGATCGCCGATATTGATTGAGCCCACTCAATCAATCAACATTGGTACCACAGAAGCAGTTAGGAACCTACACCTTGCAGAATCTCTAACAGAGGAAGAAAGATCAGCATTCATCATTTTCTTTAAAGGACAGCAAATCAACTTTGCTTGGTCATATGTTGATATGCCTTGAGTGGATCCACACTTAATCATGCATCATCTATCCATTTCTACAGGCGTTAAGCCAGTCAAGCAAAAGCTACGAAAGATGAATCCATAGGTGGCACTCATGGTCAAAACTGAACTAAAGAAATTATTAGACGTCGGATTCATCCGACCCATTGACTATGCGGAATGGATTTCCAACATCGTTCCCATATCAAAACCAAATGGTAGTATCAGAATCTACACTGACTTCAGAGACGTCAACAAAGCTTGTCCAAAAGATGACTTTCCTCTGCCCAGTATCGACATCATTGTAGATCTCATAGCAGGCCATGCAATGCTCTCACTAATGGACGGTTTCTCGGGTTATAATCAAATCAAAATAGCCCCAGAAGATCAGGATAAAACCGTGTTCACCTGTCCTTGGGGAACGTACTGTTGGAATGTTATGCCTTTCGGCTTAAAGAATGCAGGGGCCACTTATCAAAGAGCAATGACCACAATATTTCATGACATGATACACACATTTATGGAAGACTATGTGGATGACTTACTAGCTAAATCTTTCACCAAATCAGAACATCTTGGTATCCTAACAAAAATCTTTGATTGATTGGAGAAATTCCAAGTCAGGCTTAACCCTAAGAAGTGTGTCTTCAGGGTTACATCAGGCAAGTTTCTAGGCTACATAGTCTCAGCTAAAGGTATTGAAGTAGATCCAGCAAAATTCCAAGCCATCATGGACATGCCACCACCAAAGAATATCAGTCAACTCAAATCTCTACAAGGACAACTTCAATCAATCAGGCGATTCATCACTCAGCTAGTAGATAAAAGTCTACCATTTAATCATTTACTACACAAAAATGTACCATTCAAATGGGAGGCCAAGTGTGCAGAATCTTTTTACCAAATCAAATAGTACCTGATGAATCCACCAATTCTAGTCCCTCCAATCGCAGGAAAACCTCTTATTTTATATATCTCAACCACAGACATATCGCTGGGGGCATTATTGGCACAAGAGGATCAACAAGGAAAGGAACGCCCCATATATTACATTAGTAAAACATTGAATGGCTATGAACTCAACTATACATTCATTGAAAAAGCTTTCCTAACAGTGGTCTTTGCATCTCAAAAGTTCCGACATTATATGCTAGCACACACCATCAAGCTGGTTGCAAAAAATGATCCTCTCAAATATCTACTCAGCAAGGCAGCTCTTATAGGCCAATTAGCTAAATGGGTCATGATTCTTAGTGAATTTGACATCCAATACATAGAAAGACAAGCCATCAAAGGACAAGCAATTGCAGATCAGTTGGCTGAAGCACCCCTACCAGGAAAACACATCATGGAGATTGAATTTCTAGACAGAGATGTTCTTGCTCTTTCTACCAAACACTAGACCCTATACTTTGATGGATCCTATACACACCATGGTTCAGGTGCCGACATTTTATTCATCACTCCTGAAGGACACACTATACCAAGATTGTACAGGCTTATGTTTCCATGCACCAATAATATAGCTGAATATGAGGCACTAGTCATAGGCATCAAAATGGCTGTAGAATGGAAAATCACAGAGTTAAATGTCTATGGGGACTCGCAACTGGTCATACATCAAATCAACAATGACTATCAGACAAAAGATGACAAGCTACTACCCTACAAGCGAATGGTGGATGACTTCAAATAGTATTTTGTGCACATCACCTTCGAGCAAATACCAAGGTTGAACAACAAAGCAGCTGATGCAATGGCTACTATCGCTTCATTACTACAAATTCTAGAGCAACAGAGTCGTTATGAGTTCCTGGTAGAGCAACTGTTCTCCCCCGCCTATGACCACTCTGAATCCCATGTTATCTATGCCTTAACTGGTTTAGATTCTCTATTATATGGACCAATATACAACTATCTCAAGCATAATATCTTACCCATTGACCAATCCCATAACCAAAAACGTAATTTTATCCGACAAGCTGCCCATTATACCCTCACCGCCGATACTTTGTATCGTCGAGGTCTCGATGGTACTCTTCTTCATTGTCTTGATTGTAATGATTCTGATTCTACTTTACACAAGCTTCATGAAGGTATTTGCGGCACACATTCAAGTGGCACTACTCTTGCTAAAAAGCTTCTAAGGATGGGATACTACTGGCCTACAATGGAGAAAGACTCATATGATTTCGCCAAGAAATGTCCTAAATGCCAGATCCATGGAAATTTGATACATGCACCAGCCCAAAGAACTGCAGCCATTCACAACATCTTGGCCCTTTTGTCAGTGGGGACTAGACCTCGTTGGCAAAATTCATCCTTCATCATCAAATGGACACAAGTTCATTATAACAACAACATAGTACTTTACCAAGTGGATAGAAGCAGTTCCCATGACCACAGTGACAGGGAAACAAATTGCCTCTTTTATCCTCAATTATCTGATCTGCAGATATGGTATTCCAAGTTCAATCATCATAGATAATGGACGGCCCTTCAAAAACCAAGATGTCCAGGAGCTATGTGAAAAATTCAAAATCCAACATAGGTTCTCTACACCATATTACCCACAGGGCAATGGTCAAACGGAAGCATCTAACAAAACGATACTAAAAATCCTCAAGAAAACAGTGAATGATGCAGGCAAAGATTGGCATATACAACTCAATCCAGCACTTTGTGCATACCAAACCAGCATCCACACACCTACCGGAGCAACACCATACTCATTGGTATATGGATCAGAGGCTATTTTACCACTAGAGGTAGAGATCCCATCTCTCAGAGTCTCTTTGAAAGGCTTAATCCCAGATGAAGAGTATCGAGTTAACCGCCTGCAAGAACTTGAGCTATTAGATGAGAGATGCCAACATGCTTACACTCATCTCAAAGCATATCAGCAACGCATGTGCAGGAGCTACAATCACAAAGTCATTCCCCGCAACTTCAAAGTTGGTGACCTAGTCCTTAAAGAAAATCCAAGAAATCAGCAAGATTGAGAAAAGAAAGGGAAATTTGAGCCTAACTGGCTAGGTCCCTATGTCATCATCTCAGTTTATGGATCAGGTGCCTATCAACTAAAAAATTCTGAAGGAGATGTGCTCGATGAACCAACCAACAACATCCATTTGAAAAGGTACTATACTTAAAGTAGCCTAGTGCACAGAAAAAGCCAAAATAAGAAAAATAAATAAAAAAATAAAAATAAAAAAATAAAAAAATAAAAAATAAATAAAAAAATCCAGAAAAATTAAAAACAAAGTACAATAAAAACAAATGGTGAAAACCTGGTAAATAGGCGCTCTTGTGAAAGAATGGCTCCTCCATCTCTATCCATACCATTTTATCCCTACAAACACTATCGACCGTCGCCCGACACTTAGCAAATATCCATTTAGGACATACTTAGCGTAGTCACTATCCTGATTTGTCTACATATATCCTCTTACCACTAATCCACCATGGCTTGGAATCACTGTATATATTCACATCAAGAGGCACACTCAACTAGGGGCATGTAAATCATATCAATATTGCAAACATTCAAAACATCAAGACTAGATGCAAAACTCAAAAACATGACATCCAACAAACCACAAAAACCAAACAAACTACGCTTCATAGCCAAACAAGAACAAAACAAATCACAAAAAGACCAAGGATGGATGATTTTCTGAAGTACTGAATGTTGCACTATAGCATAAAATCTTAGCTAGTTTTGCATTTTGAACTTTTTGAATGTTTGGATTCTCTTCCTTGTCTCACTAAATGCTTCACAGCTAGAGGTCAAGGGGAACTTCCAATTTTTTTCTTAGTCTTCTGTCTGGGAGGTGCTCACTTGTACTATGTGAATACATGCCTCCGAACGTGATACATCGAATATCACTGAAGGCCTGATTCCACTTCACACATACAAATGATCAAATCTTGTCTGTTTACGCAATACGCACTCAGGTCATCCTGGTTTAATTATACCTTGACGCTTGTGCTATCTTGCAAAATCAAATATCATGTAAATTTTTCTCAGGTCATTATGGTTCAATTATACCATTATACTTGTATAAGTTTTCAAACATATCCTAAACAAATCAATGCTCAATGATGAAACCTACAAAGAAAGCAAACATATGGTTATGTCGGATGACAAATACAGAATGAGGGATGCTCCAAAAACAATTAGTTGCATATCATTTTCCAATTAGTTGCACATCATTTTACAATTAGTTGCATATCATCATTCCATATCATTTAAAATGTGTTTACATATCATTTCAACATCATTTACATATCAAGATACATTTAGCAGCATATTAAAACATACATCTCATTTTCAAGATACATCTCATAGCATATAAAAAGCATACATCCTGCATCATGAATTACATCATATATTGCATCATCACATAAGATAACCCACATAACATGCATCCATATAAACACATCACATAGATAAAAAATGGTGCTGTATATATATCTCAAAAATGATCAACATCTACAAAATGTGTAAAAACACTGTGTCCAGTCCAAAGGATAACAATGATCCAACAATACAACAGAGACTATGTCTCTTAAGTATGACTATCTCCTGACAGAGATGGTCTCGCTCCAGATGCACTGCCCCTGGATCTCCATGAGGGTCCTGTCTTGGTGGACCAGTGACACCTCGGCTCTCCGACCGTGACCCAGTAGCTCGAGATCGACTAGATCTCGACTGAGCAAAACTCTCCACTCGTCGATCCCTGGGTACTATTGCCTCATAATGCCACCTGTAGTACTCTACCTCCTGGGCTCTCAGCACCAGCTCTCTCAGGGTGTCTCTCATCGGACCACCCACCGCTGCTCTCTGCACACTCACCACCACCTCCTCCGCTCGTCCTCGCCGCTCTATCTCGGTATCTCTCTCAGTGGTCAATTGAGAAATCTATTGCTGATAGGTCAAAATCTATGCCTGCAGCTGCTGAATGGTAATTTGTAAAGTCCGGATCTACGCATCCTCCACATGACCTAGCACTCAAACTCATAGCGGTACCTGTGCTGGAGGAACCCCTCCCACGCGACCTATCCTCGATACTAGAGGTGGGAGTACATCCGTCCTTCTCCTCTATGCTGGTCTACTCAGCTCCTCCTCACCCCCCACTGCAGCTAGCACCTCCCCCACTCTCCCCTCTCTCCCGGCTCTGATAACCAATCCACCTCTCCCTCTCTCTATCCTCCCCTGCCGCACTGCTCTCTCCACACCTCTCTCTCCCCACCTCCCTCTGGTTCCTCTCCCTCGTCCTCATCCTCCATCCTCCCCATCATCTCCATCATCTCCCCCGTCTCCCTCCTCCTCATCTGAGTCAAAAGCTGGCCTCATCTCCTCTAGATCTGAGATCCTAGCCACCGCTCGCGCTGCAAACAATCGAGCAAACTCGTCTATCATGCCCACATCCTGAATCTCTGGGGCATAATCCCAGATCTGCCCAGCCAACCCCACAAACTCCTCCACTGCCACCGCACTGTCAATAGTCGGCCCCCAATCGGCCACATCCTACTGCCTCCGTGCATACAGGCACGCTCCCTGAGGAATCCCCTGCTGGCGCCTGAACTACCTCAAAACTTGGGTCACCACAAACCGCTCAATGACGAATGGGGTCCTCCCAATCAGATACCTCATCATAAATACAAAGGGCATCTCCAGCCCATCCTCTGCCCATACCTCACATCCTGTATACGGTCTCCAAGTGACCGTATCTATGTCATCAAAAACCCTTCTCCAATGCTCTAGTTTTCCCAGCTTACGCTGGACAACTAGACCTCTATAACAGTAGGCATATGTTGCACCTACGGGCCTGTCCCTGTCTGCCAGTGGCCTCACTGCTGGAATGTGCTCCCAGCACCATACCTGTAATAGGGTCATGCCAGCTGACAAACTGCCGTACCCGAGGTATACTACCTCATGTAAACTCTTGTATAAGTGAGCCAGCATCGCTGACCCCCATGCAAACCTCCGACCCTGTGTGACCATCTCCTCCAACACTAACCCCCATCCCATCGAGAATCCCTTTGACCTGCGATCAGGACAAAGGAATCCCCCAATAAATCCTGCTAGTACAGATGGCAGCGGTGAATAATCCAAATCCAAAAACTCCTGCCAGGGGATCTCATAACCACAAACTGTATCATCCTGGAATATGCGGCGCAGTGCCTCTGTGCCACCCTCCTCTAACTGCTCATAGGGAAGTAGTGCCCCTACTATAGGGATGCACAAAATCTGGTAACAGTCCTCAGGGGTGACTGTCATCTCTCCAGTGGCAAAATGGAAGGTGTTCGTGTCGCTATACCACCTCTCTGCCAAAGCTGTCAAAAGCCCCCGGTTCACAGTGAACTAAGGCATATCCAAAAGAGAGGTCAATCCACATCTCTCAATAACATCCAAATCTACCTGTGACAACCGTGGTATCAATGTCCACGGTCTCGGGAATCTCTCTCTCGACTGTACAACACCCAATCGCTCCTGTCAACAAACAAAACATATCCAATATCAGTTTCCACATCAACACAAAGATATCAAAATCAAACTTACATCAACAACATGAAACAATTTGCTCATCTCTATCAAAGTTCAAAATCCTATCATTTCATATCAACTTGTAAAACAACTCAAGTTCTCAAAAACCATATCAAAACTTGTAACACAACTCAAGTCTTCACAATCACATAAAATTGTAACACAACTCAAGTTTCCCACCCATATCAGCTTGTAAAACAACTCAAGTTTCCAACCCATATCGGCTTGTAATACAACTCAGGCTTCACACACATTGAATTTGAAACAGAACACGCAAATAAATCATATTCTGATTAACAAAACACGTTGATATCTATACATAACTTGGCAAACTACAAATCAAAACAAGTTATACAAACATTCATATTGGATAAATTCATCAAAACACGACAGGAAAACAATACAAATTTTCAAATCGGCCAATACAAAATTTTTCAGATGTGCTAAAACAGATCTTCAATGTGCTAAAAAACCCCCACGCGCTAGGTTGTCTCTCCTACGCGCTATTCTATCTAACCTATGCGCTAGATTTAGTCTACGCGCTAAAATTTTCACCCCATGCGCTAGACTCTGCCTACGTGCTAATCTACCCCTCCTAGGTGCTACCCTTTTAGCCCTATGCGCTAGGTTAGTCCTACGTGCTAAACCCCCTTCCCTATGCGAACCCCTACGGCCCCTATGCGCTAGGTCACCCCTACGCACTAACCTATTGACGCGACGCGCTACCCAACACTTTCCATGCACTATTTGATTAAATCCAATTTAATTAAATTATCCACATTCCTCTATTTAATTAAATAAATTACTCAATTTATTTAAATAAATTCACTATATCCATTTAATGAATAAATCATTTTATTCAATTAAACCCCCCCTATCCACTTTTAATTAAATTCAAATTTAATTAAATAGTTATCCCAAATTGAATAAATCTAATTTATTTAATTTCCCCAAATTGCAACCAAATTGAATGAAATTCTTTATTTCAATTAAATCCTATTATCCCTCCATCCACTTGCAAAATCCTAAACCCCTTTCTAATCCCTTCTAGAATCTTCTAATCGCTTCTAATTAACCTAACCCATCTTCTAAACTTTGTCACATCCCTAAGCAAAGGGAAGTCACTTCTCAAAACCTCAAAGTCTTTGATAACCATTAAAGGCTTCAATTCTTCAACCACTAAATTCCTCAAAGTCTTTGATAACCATTGAAGGCTTTCAACCTTCAACCACTTAATCCCCAAAGTCTCCAATAACCATTAATGGTTAACTCAAACCCTCCTACATGGTTAAAACATTTGTTTTGACTCAACCTTCATCTAACCCAAGGGTCTCATCAGGCCTTTAATGCTTTGACCATGATTATCTCTTAAACATTTGCACAAAGGTTTATCCTTGGATTAACTCTTAATCCAGTGGGTAATCTTAATTTAGACTTGACCCTTAGCCTCTAGATAACCATGAGGTCTTCTCAGGCATTCAATGTCTCCAATGCCTTCTCTCAACCCAACCCTATGTTGACACTTGTCACCATTTCATTGGTGCAAATTGTGAACATGGATTCCCAACTTTCAAATTCAACCCTTGATTGAATCTTTCAATCCTGACCATCCATTGCCCTATTCTTGCTATAAATAGAGCTCTCATTCCTCCATAACAATCATCCTTCAAATTTGTAGCATCATACTTATGCTCAAATACATTCAATCTCTCATATATCATTTTATGCTCATCATTTAGCCTCTCTTTAGAATAGAAACTAGTCTAAGTATGCATGTTTAGAATACTTTCTTTATCATTTAGCTCAATCATAGACTAAATATATCATGTTAGGATAGTATTCATACTAGCCTTGTCATCTTATCATCTATTTTATTGCATTTCTAGAATCATACATAGCTTATAACACATCTCATACTAAAATCTATCAAAGCATCCCTCGTTCTTGCATTTGCCATCCCTAAACCATTTTGCTCAGTGACCTGAGAGCAAAAACATTGGTTTGAGGGACATTGTAAGATAGAGAACCATGGGACCCACCTTGGGAAGCTGAGTAATACTTTGTTACTCCATAGCTTGCACCAAGAAGTCCTCTGTGTGTGTGTGGACAAGTTATTTTGCAATATTTTCACATATTAAATTCTACCAGCCCACTTTTCCCGCATACATAATGATGTTTCTAAAAATAGTATTGCTTGAACTATTATTTGTCATGAGTAGAAAGGTAGGTCTCTCCCCCCCCAAAAAACTCTTTTGTTTCAAGTTCTGGGTGATTCTCCCCACTCTTGATTCAAGTTTTTTTGGCTTGATGCTGATTTGGAAGGCCTTTAACAATGGTATCCTGAGTAAATGTTAAAGGCCTGTTTGACTTGAGCTTGTTTAGGGTTAGCACTCTTGTTTTACTGCCTTTCTTTTTTTACACCTATGGGTTATTTTTACAAAGGGCCAACACCCTTGTTTTGCTTCTCATTTCAATAAAAAACAAGTGTCTTTTCTTAATTTGACCTGGAGCATACCATTTCACATCTGACTCAAGCCATGGGACTCATGGTCTTCATCGACACAAGGATTCAACTACTTTCAATTGCAAATAAATAGAAATATTTGAATATAATAATTTCTTGTTTGTTCAAGCTACTTAACCCTTAGATGTAAATTGAATATCACATATTATCATGCCAACCTACTAATAAATTAATGGAAAGCATATAATACATTATCTCTTACCCCCACAAGAAACAATTCTATATAATGCCCTTCATAGCATAAATGATAATTTTTATTTATTGGAAATATCCTTATATCCTATCAAATAATTTATTAAGATAATCATATAAATACTCTCTCTCTCTCTCTCTCTCTCTCTCTCTCTCTCTCTCTCTCTCTCTCTCTCTCTCTTTATATATATATATATATTTTCAGCCAAGTAGAGATAGAATTTATACTGTGCATACTTATTCATGCAGAGGTGGGAGCTTTAGTTCATATAACTCAATCTCTACATAAATCTTTAGTTCTAGTATAAAATAAAGCATTTACAAAATGGAGTCAATTATAAGATATCTGTTTATGCTCTTGTAGAATACTATTGTTACAAAATTTTGAAATGCAAACCAAATACGAGTATATTCTACTAAAATTAACAAATAAAATTAAATGAATAAATGAACTCCATTGTTGATCACGAGTGCTAAGACTGCTATTGTTCTTATGCTTTTTGTGTGATATCAGCTATCAGAGTTGCACTATGAAAACCTAGAGGATGATGACACAATAATTTGAAGATAGTGGTTTTTGAAAAGGAAGGATTGATGCTAAATTTAAAGATTTTGGAAGGATTGTTTGGATGGTTGAGATTCAATGTGACAAGTTGGTGGGAGAAAATTGCTCATATGATTGAGAGATTAACTGAATTGATTGTGGAGTTAACTGATTTGATTGGGAGTTAAATAGAATTGATTGATTAGTCAAGAATTTGATTGAATAGCTAACTGACGTAACTCTTTAGAAGACTGATTTGATTGATTTGTTAATTGAATTGATTGATTAGTCAGAAAAAGGTGATTGGGAGTTAGACTCAAAGTTAGCGGTAGTTAGGAATTTGACATGTGATGTAGGAAATTAGAATGAAATGTCATTTAATTTAAATTTGAATGTTTTAAAATTTCAAATGAAATGAAATTAGAATTAATGAGAAACTAAATGAAATTTGAATTTGGTGGAAATTTGATTTATTGAAATGAAAGGAAAATAGATAAAATAAATTTAAAAAAATTATTTAACTCGGAGGAAATAATTAGATAATTAAATAATTTAAAGAAATTATTCAATAATGGGAAAATGGAAATCGAACTTAATTAAACAATAAATATCATTTAATTAAATTAAACAATCAAGATTAATTGAATAATTAGATTATTTAATTAATTTAAAGAGGAAAAGGGTTGATTGATGAAATGATTAAGATGTAAATTGTATAATTAGTTTATGATGAAAACAATGAATATTGATCTAGAGGAACAGAATTAGATTAATTAAAGAATTAAAATTGTTTAGTTAGTATCAAGGTATAATTATTAAAATTGGTGTTTGCTGGCACATGATAATTTTAGGTGTCTACATTTTGCCCCTCTTTGAGACATGTTTGAGACAATGTTAGAAGTAACATTGTTTCAAAGAAAAAGTGAAAAGCTTGCCCTAATATGTCAAGGGATGAAGGTAGGATGCCCCCTCAAGAGATTATTTGTTCATTAAAGGCATAACTGATCTCTCAAAAGAAGAAGAATGCTATTTGAGATATAGTAGAATGGTTAGTTAATGATATGCATGGGTTTGATTGGGTAAAACAAATGGTTGGAGTGATTTTTAGATTGATTAGATTTATGGGTAAAGATCAAGTCTAGTTTTAGGGAAGACGCGTCCTATATAAGAGCAAAGATATATCAAAATGTCTAGCTTTAGGAAGGACACAACTATATAATACAAAGGATAGATGAAAGTTGGATGAATGATGAAATATTATGAAAGTGAAGAATGATTAGTAAGAAGTGGAGAATATTAAGGAATATAATTGATTGATGAATAGAATAATTGATATGAGGAAATGAAACTATCATGAATTCTTGTTCTTCTTAAGAAGTGTACCAATTTCATCATTGAACCTTATTATGTATCAATGGAGTTTTGTACACCAAGGTATGAATGACCAAGATGTTAGTGATATCTCATTGCAATATCAAAAAAATAACAAAAAAGGAGTGAAGCCATCCATCCTAGGGTTGTTGTATTAAGGGTTGACGTATGTGTGATAGTTACAAGCATAGCTATCCTTGACTTTCATTTTTTGCATAGGATACTTGCCGAAGGAATGTACCAACACAGACACCCAAAATAATCATGCCCCAAAACTTCATAGAATCATACCACAAATGGAAAACAAAGAAATAAGGATCACAAACCATCCTAACTCCTCTAGTCACTTATGGGCATCCTCGAGTAGCATGGGAACATGATCTGTCATAAATTGACAAATTGATGTTTGTTTGATAGGGTTGGATGAACTGGCCATTTGATTGGTTTGATTCGAAGACTTTGATGATAGTTTGTCTATTGTTGATTTGTTAAATTCTTTCTAGGCATCTGCTTGAGTGTTTGATCCACAAGAGAGTTTCATTGCATGGATTTTTGAGTTTTATGATTTTTTAGGGTTTTTTTAGGACTTTATAATTTTTTTTTGCATTTTTTCAAGGCATTATATGATTTTTTTGTCTTTTTTAAAGACTTTTTGTGTTTTTTTAAAGATTTTTTTTAGGACTTTATATGATTATTTTGTATTTTGTAAGAACATTTTGTGATTTTTTGGGATTTTTTCATGACATTATATGATGTTTTGGTATTTTTCTGGATGTTTATGATTTTTCTGCATTTTTTCAAGAGATTATATGATTTTTTTGTTTTTTTTTAGGACTTATTATGATTTTTTAGATTTTTTTAGGACATTATATGATTTTTTGGTATTTTTCAAGACATTTTGTAATGTTTTTTGGATTTTTCTTAGGGCATTATATGATTTATTTTGTATTTTTTAAGGACTTTGTGATTTTTGGGGATTTTGTAGAACATTATATGATGTTATCCCCTATTAGGATTAGGAGGATATTGCATGGGGATATGAAGGGGGTGACTAATGCCTTGCAATAGGTTTTACAATCGAAGTTCAAATTAAATGACATTTCATTGTAATTTCCTACATCACATGTCAAATTCCTAATTGCCACTGACTTTGAGTGTAACTCTCAATCACTTTTTTCTGACTAATCAAACAATTTAGTTAATGAATCAATCAAATCAGTCTTATAATTAGTTAAGTCAGTTAGCTATTCAATCAAGTTCCCTAACTAATTAATAAATTAAGTTTGACTCCCAATCAAACCAATTGACTCCTCAATCAATTTAGTTGATCTCTCAATTATATAAACAATTTTTTCTCACCAACTTGTCACATTGAATCTCAACTATTATTCAATTTAGTTTTCAAATGAATCTCAACCATCCAAACAATCCTTCCACAATCTATAAATTTAGCATCAATCCTTCTTTTTGAAAAACACTATCTTCAAATTCTTGTGTCATCATTGTTAGGCCGAATATGGAAAGCTAATGTACTAAAAGGGGAGGGGTGAATCAGTACTTCAAAACTTTTCTTCAACAATAACTTTACTATTAAGCATAAACTAAATAGTACAGTAACATAATATAATGCTAAAATAAATAAGTGATAGTCATACATGATTCACTCCATAGCACATTGTGTGGGAGAAAAAGTGACACTAAGCAAACATGCCCTAATCTCACTTTCAACCACACACTTGTGGAATATGAAAGAGCCTAGAGGTATCACACAATTGGCTACTTCTTCTTGTGGAAGAGAGAGCCATGGGCTACCTATTAGGATTTCTATTCCTTTGTTGCAATTGAAAGATGAAACAATGCAAGTTCAATCCCTAACCCCAAAGTGCAAGTATGAACTAATAACAAGATTGCAGAATTGAACTTAAACAATGGAAAGCTGTAAACACAAGGACAATACAAGAATGCAAATGCATACCCAGAGTTAAAATCTGACTGAAAATGTTCGGGATGGGGGCGTGGGCGCCACTGTCCTGATTCTGCCCCTGAAACTGCTCCGGAAACTGCTGTTTTGCAAAGCTGTCAAAAATGCTGAACACTGCTGTCAGAAGGACCAGGGCGCCCAGCGCCCTTGTCCCAGGGACCAGGGCACCCAGCACCCCTGTCCTGGCAGGACCAGGGCGCCCCACGCCCCTGTCCTAGTCTTTTTCTCTGAGATTTGGTGTGAAGTTCGGTCTCCGTCTGCTTCTTCCGGATCTGTAACTTGCGGCGTCGGCCGAATTCCGAAACCTACACTTATATCTGAAAAGGTGTGGTGGGCAGCTATATAGGGTTTTGCCTTAGTCAAACCCCCACTTCGGTGATTTCCACCTCCACGAATAGCCAAGTTGTATTGTAAAATGTATTGTGTGTGCAGACCTAGTGTGTGTGCAAGGTCCTTAAATGCAAGAAAGCAAACTAGAGCAACCTAGAAAGTAAACCCTAATTGCTTGTAAATGATAATGTGAATGCTCTAAATCAAGATGCAAAGTGATCTAAAGCATGAATAAAGGATATATTGAAGCTTATGCAAAGACATGAAAACAACATGAAATCATACCCAACCCTCAAGGGAGGAGTACAAGCCAATCTTCAGTCGGTAATCTCCTATTGTTCTTCAATGTCTTCCAAGCCCTAAATGGATGAATGAAATTGATAAATGGTTGATAGAAGGATGTTGAATGTTATTGAAGTCTTCAAAGATCTGCTCTTTTGCTGCATAGAAGGTCCTCGAGAGCCCAAAATTCTCATCCCTTCAAATGAAGAAAGAGAGCTCTTATGTATGAAACCCTAGGTCGTAATTTTGTCTTTTGGCTGACCTAGAGATTGAATTTCCCGCCAATTTGTTGGGGTTAAGCTTTATTTTATGATTGGATCGCGCTCCTAAAATTTTGGGAAAAATGTCCGGGACCATGTGCACTCCGGGCACCATGGTCTCGACAACTTTTCACCAAATTTTTGGGGCCATCGGATATGATGATTTTAGAGAGAATCCCGAAGTTACAGCTGATTTCGAGATGTTTTGACCCCCGAAATCAAGCCCCCAAGTTCAAAATAGGACCTAATTAGGGTTTTTGATTAAATGATGTATTGGAAGAATAAAATGAAAGGGGCACACTTTAATGAAAGGGCCCAACTTTATGATGTAGGAGATGATAAAATAGGACCTTAGACCTAATTAATTTAATTAATTAAGTGCTAAAGGGGAAATGCAATGCAAAATGCAAAATGCGACAAGGCGGGTGCTAAACTAGGTGTGAAATTGTACCACCCTAGCAAGTGCATACAATTTACGACGCTACATTTAGCCCCCACTTTAGCGGTCATATGAACACTACGTGCATATGCAAGCTAAAGTACAAAAAAGTAAACATTATTTGAAAAAGGATATATCCATAAGTCTGTCGAACAAAGCCCCCAGCGGTATCTGCAGTACACAGTTAGGAACCGCACCCTACAAAACACACGTTAGATCACAAAATCACCTAATGCTTACTAAGGAAGGTGATGAAAATTCAAGGGTAGCTATATGCCCCCCCTGTTTCGGCTTGCTAATTTTAGTGAGTTGAAACAGGGTATCATGTTTACCACTTCGAATTGTTAAAGAATATTGATGACAAATGCTCACAAGAAGATTTGATATGAGATCAAAAACTAATGGAGAATATATTGGTAAGAAAGAGGACTAAATCTCAATTCCAACACAATAAAGAGTGTGAGGATTTGAGAGTTCTCTAACACAAGATGAAGGATGTAAATGGAAACAAAATGCAAAGAGAAGAAAAGAAAGGAAAAAAAAGCATGAATACACACATTGGTGATCCATGAGAAGAATAGTGAGAGAGAAAACATGGACCTCTCACCCCTAGATCTTGTCTAGGTGATCCATGGGAAAAGGACATGGAAAACTAGCCCCTAGAGTCTGTCTAGGTGATCCATGTAAGGGAGGAGAGTGAGAAAGTCTATCCTTATGCCGCTAGTTCCACTCAACCTCGTGCATGTGTGTGTAAGTGAGGTTAGAAGCATCTCATAGGAGTCTATGCCCGAGTATGCTACAACCTGTATATGTATAGTACAAAAGTGTGACATCTCGCTCTAAGAGTTTGTGCTCTGGTTCCGAGAATAATCACCTTGCATAAAAGAAAAATGGAGACATCTCGCTCTAAGAGTCTGTGCTCTGGTTCCGAGAATGACCCATTGCTCAAAAAGTGTAATGTTTATGTCATAAGTAAAGTAGAACAAGGATACCTACCTTTATTACAAAAGAAGATACCCAAAAAATGCAACAATGTCATAGATCCAAGCAAGAGAGTTTTGCACTCTTTAAGCAAGGATAAGATAGTTGAAAAGGGATATCTTGTAATATGTGTAAAGGAGATCCTTAGAGGAGAAGAGATCTTTGTACAAAAAGACACCTATCCCCGAGAGGACAAATATAACATCTTCTAGAATAAGACAAAGAAGAGAATAAGAATGAAATACTTCCTTCTTTTACGAGGTGAAAGTGATTCTTAATGAAGGATGACACTCTTTTTAACCCAATCGGGAGAGTGAATTCATTATGGATGTATTTTACCAAGTGCAAAAGAGGTTTTAGTCAAGGACTTACACCTCTTGTAAGAGAGAATCCTTGAACAAACAACAACAAATGCGTACAAGGCATAACATCAAGTAATAAAGTCCACACCATCCACAAAATAGGAAAAAGTGGATCCTTAGATAAAAATAAGGAAAGATCATTGCCTCCCAAGGATAAGGACAATGAGAAGGACTTACACAATCTTCTAGGGAGAGATTTGGACATAAGCAAAAGAAGAGATGTATGAAATCACTCTTGTCCCCATAGGAACAAGAAAATTAGGCTATTATGTTGCTTCAAAAAATATGATTGCACTTGAAATTGTACCATCATGAATGACAATGAGCCCCCAGTAAATGAGCTACCAATGTCACATAATGATGAGCAACATAATAGCCATTAATGTTATTTAAAGACATGATAGATTGAATGAGGTATTTGAATATGACATGTTAAATGCTCAACTATAAGTGAGATCAAAAACATGTATAAAATGATAAAAATTGAAGAAGAAAAGTCACATGAAATCTTAGAAGAGGGATGAGTGTAATTTATTAGAGCCTTATCCCTAGAGGAAAGGACTTTACGATGAATAAGAGATAAAGATTCATAAGTGGATTTAGAAATTTGAGGGAATTCATAAAGATATTTGTTCATTGCCAAGATTTCCTTATGAGGGGAATGAGAGTTGATAGAAGTAGAAGATGATTTAGTTGAAGTGAGATCATCATCACTACTAAATATAGCATTCACATTGAGAGATGGTCTTTTAGATGCTTTGGTACGTTTGCAGGGATTGTAGCCAAGTCCAAAGGCATAATTGTGAAAATTAGTCTCTAGAGGAACCTTCATCCCTTGTTCATGAGCACCACAACCTTTTCCATGATACACATGCTTAGCAAAAATATGAAAACCATGACCATAACGATTAGCCATTTCAGAAAGAGAAGGTGGTTTTTCATAAGACAAAGAATCAAACTCTTCATAATTAGAGGTGTGAGGAGAAGAAGTTTGAGAAGCGGCCACAAAATTATTACTCATAGGTTCAAGTAAGATTGACTGATTTTTAGCTTCTTCCTTCTCTTTAACTTTAAGCGCTCTAGGAGGAACCCTATACTCACCTACAAAGGTGGGATTAAAGTCAAGAGATCCCCAATCGTCTTCTGCGAGAACCTTCTCAGGATCAAAAGCCTTTTCATGTGTAGATTCAAGTTGAGAAGAATTTTCTTCAGGAACTTCAGACTTATCCAAAGAATTTTGACTATCAGAGCATGATGATGATGTTTGCAAACAAGCCTGAAGATTAGTATCACCTATCAAGGTATATGTCTTATTGTTATAAATAAATTTAACTTGTCTATGCGATGTAGAGGGGACAGCTTGCATACTGTGAATCCAAGGTCTCCCTAATAACAAGTTGTATGTTAGATTTCCCGACATAACATGGATAGGAGTAGGCAAAGTAACAGGTCCCACTGTGATGGGTAAGGTGATAATACCTAATGAAGACTTAGCCACATTATCAAAGCCTCGAATGGGATGAGAGTCAGGCTCAATAAGGGATGTATCCATATTCATCTTATGCAATAGATTAATGCTACACACATTAAGGCCAGAGCCATTATCTACCAGTTTTCATCTTATAGTAGTGTCATTTATGATAACCACAATCATCAAGGGATCATATTGATGTTGAATTTCACTAGTAGGCAATTCATCTTGAGTAAACACAATTTGAGCTTTAGGATTCATCACAGAGTTAACCAAAGACACTATATTACTAGATGTATTAGGTGGAGGAACATTCAAATCTTTCAAGGCATCTTGTAACATTCCATGATGAGCGGAAGAAGCTTGGATCAAATCCCAAAGGGATATCTTGGCAAGAGTAGTTTTAAGTTGTTCTATGAGATCATATTCCTTACCAAGAACTTGTGAAATCCGTGGAGCTTGAGGAAGAATAGGTTGGGAAGGAGGAAGTGAAGTTGGGATAACTGGAGGAGGATTAGGTTGCCTACTGTTTCTAGTATTATAAGTATGGGCAACCGCATGATAACTCTCTCTATTCAATTGCTTAGCATACTCATAAGGGCTCTTAGAGGAATAACCTCCTTGCATAGTAATAACAGGTTTCTTAGGAGTGCAAAAAGAATCATTAGCATAACCACCTTGAACCACTAAGATAGGCTTATTTAAAGGTTGAGAATTTTGAGAAGGACAAGCACCTTGGACAGTGAAGAGAGGTTTGTTAGGTGTTTCATTCACATGTATCAAATTGATTGAGGATGGTTTAGAGGAATGAAGAAAAGTGTTGGAAGAATTATTGATAGTCTTCTCTTGCACTAAAATCTTATCACAGATTAAATCAATTTTAGGAGAGAGACAAGGGGTAGGCATTGATGTTCTAGTAGGAAGAGTAATACTAGGAAAGGTCATATCATCCTCTATCATCAAAGGATCTACATGGGGAATAAACTCTCTAGGAGAAGGATCAACATTACTCTCTAAAGTCTCACTTTTGAGATGGAGATCTTTGAAAGAGATGTTAACCATCTTGTTTTGAACTAGGGTTTCCTTATGAGTAGAACCAAGTTGAGGAGAGGGAGATGCTTTATTTTTAGAGGGAGAATACTTGAGATTCAAGGAAGGAGAGAAACTATCAAGGGAGTTTCCAATCTTGATTTCATCCCCTTTGTCTAGGGGTAGAGAATAATCTATACCTTCTTCTAATGGTTCATCCCAAATAGTGAGGTTGTTGAAAGGAATGTTTGAAGTGTTGTCAATTTCGGGAGAGGAGATAACATTGTTTATTAATTCCTCATCCTTAGGAGGGAGAGAATCAATAGATGTGTTAAAATCATCCTCTTTCTTCAAAATATGTTCAATAGGGGAGAGAGAATTAAGGAAATTGCTTATTATTTCATCTTCTTTCTCTAAGGGATGCTTATGGGTAAGACCAACTTTAGGATAAGGGTAAGCATTTACCATTAATTCATCATCTCTAGTGGGAATTTTGTTGGAAAAGGAAAGGCCATCACTAGGAAATGTAGGGATAATGTCATCTTCTTGCACAAAAGGATCCTCATGAAGGGAGTGTTTTTTAGGGGACACAAAGGCATCAAGGGCATCATTCAACAAAGCATGATCATATCTATTAAAAGGTTTATCTTTTGATTCAAAAGGAGATATCTCTTCATAGAGGGGATCATTGAAAACAACCATGTTACTAGATTTAGTGGAAGAGCTGATAGGAATGTACCCTTGAGAGGAATCATTCGACTTATCTTTCTCATCACAACGAAATGGCATAGTAACAATGTTTATGAGTTTTTGGTAAAATGAAGGTTTGGTATATTTAGGTTTCAAAAATTCATCTAAAGCTTCATCTAGCTCGTAATCATCACAAATATGAACATCTTGCAAATAAAAATCTGACATTTTGAAATTGCATAAAATTTTAAACACACAATGCAAAGAAACACACTTTTTTTTTTTCTTTTTTTCCTTTTTAATGAAAATGAAATGAAAACACACTAAATCTAGATCTAGATCTAACAAATGCAATGCAAGAGGAAGCAATGATAGATTCACATCGGGTTCACCAAAAATGTGTGGGAGAAAAAGTGACACTAAGCAAACATGCCCTAATCTGACTTTCAACCACACACTTGTGGAATACGAAAGAGCCTAGAGGTATCACACAATTGGATACTTCTTCTTGTGGAAGAGAGAGCCATGGGCTACCTATTAGGATTTCTATTCCTTTGTTGCAATTGAAAGATGAAATGATGCAAGTTCAATCCCTAACCCCAAAGTGCAAGTATGAACTAATAACAAGATTGCAGAATTGAACTTAAACAATGGAAAGCTATAAACACAAGGACAAGACAAGAATGCAAATGCGTACCCAGAGTTAAAATCTGATTGAAAATGTTCGGGACAGGGGTGCGGGCGCCACTGTCCTGATTCTGCCCCTGAAACTGCTCCGGAAACTGCTGTTTTGCAAAGCTGTCAAAAATGTTGAACACTGCTGTCAGAAGGACCAAGGCACCTAGCGCCCTTGTCCCAGGGACCAGGGCGCCCAGCGCCCCTATCCTGGTAGGACCAGGGCGCCCCACGCCCCTGTCCTGGTCTTTTTCTCTGAGATTTGGTGTGAAGTTCGGTCTCCGTCTGCTTCTTCCGGATCTGTAACTTGCAGCATCGTCCGAATTCTGAAACCTACACTTATATCTGAAAAGGTGTGGTGGGCGGCTATATAGGGTTTTGCCTTAGTCAAACCCCCACTTCGGTGATTTCCACCTCCACGAATAGCCAAGTTGTATTGTAAAATGTATTGTGTGTGCAGACCTAGTGTGTGTGCAAGGTCCTTAAATGCAAGAAAGCAAACTAGAGCAACCTAGAAAGTAAACCCTAATTGCTTGTAAATGATAATGTGAATGCTCTAAATCAAGATGCAAAGTGATCTAAAGCATGAATAAAGGATATATTGAAGCTTATGCAAAGACATGAAAACAACATGAAATCATACCCAACCCTCAAGGGAGGAGTACAAGCCAATCTTCAATCGGTAATCTCCTATTGTTCTTCAATGTCTTCCAAGCCCTAAATGGATGAATGAAATTGATAAATGGTTGATAGAAGGATGTTGAATGTTATTGAAGTCTTCAAAGATCTGCTCTTTTGCTGCATAGAAGGTCCTCGAGAGCCCAAAATTCTCATCCCTTCAAATGAAGAAAGAGAGCTCTTATGTATGAAACCCTAGGTCGTAATTTCGTCTTTTGGCTGACCTAGAGATTGAATTTCCCACCAATTTCTTGGGGTTAAGCTTTATTTTATGATTGGATCGCGCTCCTAAAATTTTGGGAAAAATGTCCGGGACCATGTGCACTCCGGGTGCCATGGTCCTGACAACTTTTCACCAAATTTTTGGGGCCGTCGGATATGATGATTTTAGAGAGAATCCTGAAGTTACAGCTGATTTCGAGATGTTTTGACCCCTGAAATCAAGCCCCCAAGTTCAAAATAGGACCTAATTAGGGTTTTTGATTAAATGATGTATTGGAAGAATAAAATGAATGGGGCACACTTTAATGAAAAGGCCCAACTTTATGATGTAGGAGATGATAAAATAGGACCTTAGACCTAATTAATTTAATTAATTAAGTGCTAAAGGGGAAATACAATGCAAAATGCAAAATGCGCCAAGGCGGGTGCTAAACTAGGTGTGAAATTGTACCACCCTAGCAAGTGTGTACAATTTACGATGCTACACACATATATTTTGGTTACGCAAAAACTCTTGCTTAGAGAGAAAAATTATGGTGGGGATGGCACCCACAACTTCACTACTACAATAATAAAGGTTGCTCAGTTAGAGCTACATGTTTAGCTATTTCTGATAGCTTACCCTGTTAGGAGTATCAAGATCTATTAGATCTATCTTGCTAAAGGATTTTACAACACTTATTCTAAATGTTGTACCTGGTTAGAGGCTTTACAATTTATAGACTTAGTTAGAGTCTTTTACCCTGTTAAAGGTTTCTCTTACAACTTTAAATATTACAATAAATCATTACAAATATCTACAACTTTACATCTGGAATGTTATAGCAAATTCTATGTGCTCAAAATAAGATTACCTTTCTTATAGCATACCTCAGCAACCCATAAAATAACTAGGTAAACGCTTCTGTTTACTCTGTTCTTTGACTATTCTTTGAAATCCTTCTCGGTGACCTCTGTGTCATTGTAACAGTCATAACACTTAGTGCTTTCACATGTCTTGCTTCATACACCACTATATCTCTCTCTTTCACTGCATGTATATTTTTTTGATCTCAATCCATGTTGTATAAATAGATCTCTTATGTCGGTGATCTGATTATTGCTTTGATCTTACAAACATGATTTTTTGAATGAATAACTATACACAATATTTCATTGGTTAGATGACCTCAAAATCATACACAATCTTTAAGTGCAATTTCCAATGTGATAATGGTTACTTGTTCCTCGATCTTTGTAACACGTTTCCCATATATATCTAGATTCAGTGAATCTAGTAAAATGTTTCACTCGGTGTATATCAACTCAGTATATCATTATTGTTGCTTGGTAGACATGGAATTATACTCGATAGACAGCTCGGTGTATACTGGGCTCTATGAATACTTTCTTCTTTAACTGACTGTACTGTGCATACCGGCTGAATATTTCGATAGAGATAACCGACTAGAGTATATAGAATAACTTTAAACATAAGACTAATGGCAAATTTAGTAATTAGTAGCAATCTCCCCTTTTGACATTAGTTGAGATGTTTGACAAAAACTACTTTCAAAGTTATAACTCAAAAATCTATATACTTGCAAAATTTGACTAAACTGACAATATATACATTTGTCAATGAAATAGTATATTCAGATATACTCCCCTTATCAATATACTGTACATAACTCTAATTTTGCATGCTCGGTGATCAATGTTCTATGTGCTTCTCTGGTTCTTTTCTTACTACTCTATTCACTGCCTGGTATACTCCCCCTGTATACTACATTCCCTTGTATGCTTTGATATGATATGATACTCCCCCTTCTTGACAAACATCAAAATTTAGTTACCATTTGGTGGAGGCAACTGGTCAAAATGGATTTATACTTTGTCCTTGCTTTGGTGAGGGCGACAGAGAGTGTATCCTTGGCACTATCCATTAAAGAATTATGTGCTTGAATGTCAGCCAATAGAGAAATTAATCCATCTAATGTGCTTCCCTCTTGTGTAGTAGATAGGTAAGTGGTTCGATTGATCTGTTCTTGAATGGAGGACAAGTGTGGAATGAATAAGTTTTGAAGAGTCATAATGTCCATCCTTATTTTGTGCTCTTCATTCCTGAGTTAAAATTGTTGAGCCATGAGCTATTGTAACTTGGTATAAAAATTCTGAATAGAATTGGGCTCGGTGGTCAACTTATTTGAGAGATCGGTGATCTCTTTCTCAATTGCTTCTGTTTTATTTTTGATATCTTTAATGAATAAAGAGAAAGTACAGAGTTTCTGAAATAAATAAAGAATGTTCTTGAGTTGAGGGGACAACTCAGCAATAAATTTGACAAGTTTAACTTTGCCAAGAGCAATAGCTTTCCATACCTCTTCAATCATTTTTGCAGTGAGCTCTTTGTCCTTTAACTTGCTCAAATATTCAGATGCATCTAGTCCAGATGTTTCTATCTGATTGAGAAGTTCATCTAGTTGAATATGGATGGCTGCATCTATAGACACTGTAGTTGCGGGTAGCATATATGATAATAGTTTCTTTACCTTCTGAAGTACTTTATTTTTCTTTTGTATGGCCATTTGTTTTTCTTGTTCGGCCTTTGCTTTGCATAGCTCACCGAATTCAATGAGTGCCTGCCCTTTTAATTTTGTTATGTCTACATTGGGAAACACTATTGGTTTCGATATATCAACCTTGAAACTATGCTTTTTCATCTTCTTTTCTTTAGATTTGGTCGATTGAACCAATACAATAGCTTGGGAGGCTTGTGGATCCTTGGTAGGTTGCTCGATGGAGGCAACATTTTTGTCAGTTTCTTTAGCCTTTGCTGAGTCCTTCGGTGATTCAGTGCTTGGGGTCTCAGTTGCAACATTTTTAGTGTTAGGAGGATTGTGAGAGGTTTGTTCCCCGGTGGCCTGAGGAGTAGCTTCTCCTTCTATAGACTTGTGAACCTCTGCACCTTGTTCAGTATCTTGAGGGGCCTTGGTTGCAGGAGAATGAGTGACCGGAGGATAAGGTTGAACTTGTTCCAAAACTAACTCACTCATGGATACCAGTTTTGCATGGGCATTACCTTCTGTCATTTCCTATTCAAGTGCCTCAGTGTCCATGATGTCTTCATCAATTTGTATGGTGTCAGCAGGGTCTTGCTCGGTGACATCAGGACCTTTCTCGGTGACATCAACTATTTCAACTTCAGCTTGCTCACCAACATCCTTGATTCTAAAGATTTCCTGCCACTTTTCTTTTGTCTCATTTTCTACTTCAATAAATAAACCATTCATCTGTTTTAAGGCTCTTTGTTTGACGAGGAACTTTGTGTTGTATGTTGTTAGATGTTCTTTTATTTCAACTACTGACATGTGTGGAAAGAGATGTACTAGACTTCTTTCTGTAATCTATTTCTTTGAGTTCATTGCATACTTCCACCTATTGTCAATATGTAAATATAATTCATTTGGAAGTAACTTAGATAGTTCCAATGGAGCCAATCGGAATTTTAGAAGTGTGCAGATGATAGCTTCTTCTATTTGTCTCTTTTCATCATCAGATCTGGATTCATATTTTACATATCTGAATGATCCAAATCCACCATATTCTTTTAGATTAGCACATAAATTTTCAACACTATGTACATTTACCTTCTTGCTCTTAACAATCTAAAATTTTCTAGCATCTTCAGACTCTATGTCACTGGACTCTTTTGCCAAAATGAGTCTCCGAGTAGATTTCTTGTAGGTCTTTGTTACCTTAGGAACAACAATAGTCTTTGGTTTCTTACTTGGTGACACTGCAGATGCTCTTGTCTTTGGGCACTTTACTGAGGGAGTTGATGATGCCTTTGATGTGTCCTGTTTCTTCCTCTTTAGAAATTTCCCTTTAGGCAACTCAGTACTTAGTGTAATAGAAGCCTCTTGGGCTTTTGATTCCTCCTCGGTGATTACTAGCATGCCCTTGATAGGTGTGGAGGAATAACCTTCTCCAAATTTCTCTGATAGTGCCTTGATCATCTTTGTTGCTTTTCTTGTAGCTTTTGGTACTACAATGCTCATCTTTACTTTCTCTTTCACTTCTTCATATGTTCCATACCTCAGTTCAGTAGCATGCCTTGGTAGTGTAAGAAAGGCATCTATCTACTATTGTGTGATATGAAAGTCAACCTCATAACCCATAGGTGGCAAAGATTGAGTTCTTGGTTCCACAACATTCACATAGCAGTAGTCGGTGTCTACTTCAAAACATATGTCATATTTGTATTTTTCCACTAGCTAGGGTGGAGTTCTATACCTATTATGCATCTTCTCTTGAAACTTTCTGAAATAATCATCCATAATATCATTGAAGTTTTCATATTTTACATATCTGAATGATCCAAATCCACCATATTCTTTTAGATTAGCACAGAAATTTTCAACACTATGTACATTTACCTTCTTACTCTTAACAATCTAAAATTTGCTAGCATCTTTAGACTCTGTGTCATTGGATTCTTTTGCCAAAATGAGTCTCCGAGTAGATTTCTTGTAGGTCTTTGTTACCTTAGGAACAACAACAGTCTTTGGTTTCTTACTCGGTGACACTGCAGATGCTCTTGTGTTTGGGCACTTTACTGAGGGAGTTGATGATGCCTTTGATGTGTCTTGTTTCTTCCTCTTTAGAACTTTCCCTTTAGGCAACTCAGTACTTAGTGTAATAGAAGCCTCTTGGGCTTTTGATTCCTCCTCGGTGATTACTAGCATGCCCTTGATAGGTGTGGAGGAAGAACCTTCTCCAAATTTCTCTGATAGTGCCTTGATCATCTTTGTTGCTTTTCTTGTAGCTTTTGGTACTACAATGCTCATCTTTACTTTCTCTTTCACTTCTTCATATGTTCCATACCTCAGTTCAGTAGCATGCCTTGGTAGTGTAAGAAAGGCATCTATCTGCTGTTGTGTGATATGAAAGTCAACCTCATAACCCATAGGTGGCAAAGATTGAGTTCTTGGTTCCACAACATTCACATAGTAGTAGTCAGTGTCTACTTCAAAACATATGTCATATTTGTATTTTTCCACTAGCTAGGGTGGAGTTCTATACCTGTTATGCATCTTCTCTTGAAACTTTCTGAAATAATCATCAATAATATCATTGAAGTTGTCATATTTTACATATCTAAATGATCCAAATCCACCATATTCTTTTAGATTAGCACATAAATTTTCAACACTATGTACATTTACCTTCTTGCTCTTAACAATCTAAAATTTGCTAGCATCTTCAAACTCTGTGTCACTGGACTCTTTTGCCAAAATGAGTCTCCGAGTAGATTTCTTGTAGGTCTTTGTTACCTTAGGAACAACAGCAGTCTTTGGTTTCTTAGTCGGTGACACTGCAGATGCTCTTGTGTTTGGTCACTTTACTGAGGGAGTTGATGATGCCTTTGATGTGTCCTGTTTCTTCCTCTTTAGAACTTTCCCTTTAGGCAACTCAGTACTTAGTGTAATAGCAGCCTCTTGGGCTTTTGATTCCTCCTCGGTGATTACTAGCATGCCCTTGATAGGTGTGGAGGAAGAACCTTCTCCAAATTTCTTTGATAGTGCCTTGATCATCTTTGTTGCTTTTCTTGTAGCTTTTGGTACTACAATGCTCATCTTTACTTTCTCTTTCACTTCTTCATTTGTTCCATACCTCAGTTCAGTAGCATGCCTTGGTAGTGTAAGAAAGGCATCTATCTGTTGTTGTGTGATATGAAAGTCAACCTCATAACCCATAGGTGGCAAAGATTGAATTCTTGGTTCCACAACATTCACATAGCAGTAGTCGGTGTCTACTTCAAAACATGTCATATTTGTATTTTTCCACTAGCTAGGGTGGAGCTCTATACCTGTTATGCATCTTCTCTTGAAACTTTCTGAAATAATCATCCATAATATCATTGAAGTTTTCATATTTTACATATCTGAATGATCCAAATCGACCATATTCTTTTAGATTAGCACAGAAATTTTCAACACTATGTACATTTACCTTCTTGCTCTTAACAATCTAAAATTTGCTAGCATCTTCAGACTCTGTGTCACTGGACTCTTTTGCCAAAATGAGTCTCCGAGTAGATTTCTTGTAGGTCTTTGTTACCTTAGGAACAACAACAGTCTTTGGTTTCTTACTCGGTGACACTACAGATGCTCTTGTGTTTGGGCACTTTACTGAGGGAGTTGATGATGCCTTTGATGTGTCTTGTTTCTTCCTCTTTAGAACTTTCCCTTTAGGCAACTCAGTACTTAGTGTAATAGCAGCCTCTTGGGCTTTTGATTCCTCCTTGGTGATTACTAGCATGCCCTTGATAGGTGTGGAGGAAGAACCTTCTCCAAATTTCTCTGATAGTGCCTTGATCATCTTTGTTGCTTTTCTTGTAGCTTTTGGTACTACAATGCTCATCTTTACTTTCTCTTTCACTTCTTCATATGTTCCATACCTCAGTTCAGTGGCATGCCTTGGTAGTGTAAGAAAGGCATCTATCTGTTGTTGTGTGATATGAAAGTCAACCTCATAACCCATAGGTGGCAAAGATTGAGTTCTTGGTTCCACAACATTCACATAGCAGTAGTCGGTGTCTACTTCAAAACATATGTCATATTTGTATTTTTCCACTAGCTAGGGTGGAGTTCTATACCTATTATGCATCTTCTCTTGAAACTTTCTGAAATAATCATCCATAATATCATTGAAGTTGTCACCTAGATGTTTGATAAAGTCATTGATTTGATGGGTGACTAGTCGGTGTAGCTCCCAAACTACTTTACCGACTATTGGAAAGAATTTTTCAAAATAAAAAAACATGCATAATAATAGTGATCCAAACTTTAGTGTATTAGCCGAGTTGTTCTTCTTCGGCTTTCTGATGGTGTTCAGATTCTCAAACAGGTTTTTCACCAATACTTCAAAAAGATCAATTTTCATTCCCTTTTTCACAATTTTGTATACTAAGTCGACTACTGCATAGGGTACACTATTTTCCCTTGCTGATTGGAGGAAATAATAACCTATTACTCTAATAGAAAACTTTAGTTCTGCATCAGTGACATTGTTCAGTTTCAGTCCTCTGCAATTTGATTCCACTCCGGTTAAGGTGATCAATTCCTTTTGTGATATCATCTTCTGAGCTCAAGCATGATCATAAATAGGGTAACCGATGATCAAATGAATGATTTCCTTGATTTTGAATGGTTTCTCCTCTAAACACATGAAATCATCATGAACTCTTCTTAGAACAAACTTGACCCACTGAGGTTTGAAGACATGGGGATAGGTTAGGGCTTCAGTCAATCCCTTCATCATACTTGCTATCCAATTTTCCATCGGTGCATAATTCATCATAGATGTCTTTGATTTCAACATGACCTAGTTCTTCAACTCGACATTTGGTGAAGAATCCGACATCCTCAACTAGTAAAACTCTATCCGAGATGAGTGAAAATGTAGTTTTGTCTTCCAGTTCTGATGCTACTTTTGGAGTTAGAGAGTATTTTAGTGAGGGCTTTTCAACATTCTTAACTATAATGGGTTCTTGGATCTTCGGTGCCATTGTAGATTTCATATAGAAATTATCAAAAGATCCTTAGGGTTTGAAAACTTTCAAACGATAAATGCTTTTCCTCTTAACAAATATGAAACAAAAATCTTTGATAGATATGATCGGTAAACCAACTTAACAATGCGTTGAGATTGATGTAAATACCTTGAATTTCACTTCAGAGGAGGTTTGATCACCTTAGATTCGCTTTTCTCTATTCTCTCAAAAACTTGGTAAGTGAAAAATGACCACATACATGCTTTAAGTACACAATATACCTTATCGGGCTCCCTGCAGGTTAGGTTAAAACATTAAATGCACTCAGTTCACTAAACCGATTTACTCTCCTTTTTCTACTTTAATTGAGTAGCCAGATTTCCTTCATTTACCAACTAGACAGACTTCCTACAGTTACCGACTTGACAGGTTTCCTGTATAGTGCTTCAAAAGACACTAATAGAATTTCAAACTTACTAATACATCTTTAACTATGCAGATTTTGACTTAAGTACATAATAAAGTAGGAACTATTAAGATTTAATCTTTTGAGAGAGTGCAATCCCTTCACACCTTTACCAATTAATTTGGAATAGGTGCACCTAACTCAGTAGGTAAGGTGCTTTCTTCATTTGACATAATTTCCTTCTTTTTCCAAATCATCTATAATTTGCCTTTTATTTGCTCAGTGTCTCCTCTAGGTTGATCTCTGCAATCTCTAGCCAAGTGTCCAACTTTGTGACAATGAAAACATGCCATACCAGGATTTCTCCATGATCTTCTATTGTTCATTCCAAACCTTATAAAGCAGTTGGCACTTATATGTCCATATCTTCCACAACATTCACACCATATCCCTGTATTGTAATCCCATGGTACTGCAGCATATGATTGGTTAAGTTCTCTGTGATTTCGGTAGCTTCTTGTATTTGCTTGGTGTGTAGACCACATATAGTTCTTTTTCTTAAACCAACACTTCTTGGTACTGTGTCCTAAATTGGTTAAATGTGTGACCATATTTATTTCCATTGTAACAATAATCGTTGGACTTAGTGACATTCGGTTGCTTACCTTTTCTGATTTGGCACATGTTGGCAATATGACCTTGATTTCCACAATAGTTGCAAAAAGGCTTCTTTCTTTTGATGTTCTTTTTGTTTCTAGCTTGCTTTGATAATTCTCCTCTCTCGGTAGTATGAATTCCCTTCTCAATAGAGTCTTTTCCTTTGTAACCGAGTCCTGTATCTTTGTTGGGTCTTCTTGTATTCAGTTGCTCATCCAACATCTTTGATGCTTCATAACTCTTCTTCGGTGTTTCTTTGGATTTCTTTTCTATTTCAAGTTCGTCGATCAACCTTGATACTTCAAGTTTCAATGCTTGATTCTCATCATCTTTTAGATTTGCTTCATGATGTGCATAACCTAGCTGATCTGACAGATTTTATTGAATCCTAGGCATTCTTATGATTTCATCATTCTTTTCAGACACCAATGCTTCAAGTTGTTGTTTCTCTCTTTCTAGATCTCTTACTTTATCCTCGGCTGTCCTCAATACATCAAGATTTTCAGTCATTTGTGTGCTGAAATGCTCATGTTCTCTTTTCATTGCTTTTAGCTGATCAGTCAGTGTTTTGTTATTTTCTTTCAACACTTCAATCATTTCTTCAATCTCTTCAAACATACTGTTCTCACATGATGTCTCAATTTGTTCTACTAACTCTTGAGAGTGTTGCAAATCATCAGATAATCTTCTTCTCACTTTCAAAGACTTTTGCATTTGTCTTTGCATGTCTGCAATCACTTGATTAACATGATCCAACTCTTCTTGCAGATATACAATTCTCTAAGATTGTTTATAGCCTTCCATTGATAAGATCTTTCTCTTTAGGTAGTTAAACCCTTTTCCAAGATTGAAGCTCTGATACCAATTGTTAGGCCCAATATGGAAAGATAATGTACTGAGAGGGGAGGGGTGAATCAGTACTTCAAAAAATTTCTTCAACAATAACTTTACTATTAAGCATAAACTGAATAGTGCAGTAACATAATATAATGCTAAAACAAATAAGTGACAATCATACATGATTCACTCCATAACACATATATTTTGGTTACGCAGAAACTCTTGGTTAGAGAGAAAAACTGCGATGAGGATGGCACCCACAACTTCACTACTGCAATAATAAAGGTTGCTCGGTTAGAGCTACATGTTTAGCTATTTCTGATAGCTTACCCTATTAGGAGTATCAAGATCTATTAGATCTATCTTGCTAAAGGATTTTACAACACTTATTCTAAATGTTGTACCTGGTTAGAGGCTTTACAATTTATAGACTTAGTTAGAGTCTTTTACCCTGTTAAAGGTTTCTCTTACAACTTCAAAATATTACAATAAATCATTACAAATATCTACAACTTTACATCTGGAATGTTATAGCAGATTCTATGTGCTCAAAATAAGATTACCTTTCTTATAGCATACCTCGGTAACCCATAAAATAACTTGGTAAACCCTTCTGTTTACTTTATTCTTTGACTATTCTTTGAAATCCTTCTCGGTGACCTCGGTGTCTTTGTAACAGTCATAGCACTTAGTGCTTTCACATGTCTTGCTTCATACACCACTATATCTCTCTTTCACTGCATGTATATTTTTTTGATCTCAATCCATGCTGTATAAATAGATCTCTTATGTCGGTGATCTGATTATTGCTTTGATCTTACAAACATGATTTTTTGAATGAATAACTATACAAAATATTTCATTGGTTAGATGACCTCAAAATCATAGATAATCTTTAAGTACAATTTCCAAAGTGATAACGGTTACTTGTTCCTCGATCTTTGTAACATGTTTCCCATATATATCCAGGTTCAGTGAATCTGGTAAAATGTTTCACTCGGTGTATATCAACTCAGTATATCATTATTGTTGCTTGGTAGACATGGAATTATACTCAGCTGACTGCTCGGTGTATACTGGGCTCTGTGAATACTTTCTTCTTTAACCGACTGTACTGTGCATACCGACTGAATGTTTCGGTAGAGATAACTGACTAGAGTATATAGAATAACTTTGAACATAAGACTAATGGCAATCTTAGTAAGTAGTAACAATTGTCACCAAAGTGCAAATTCTAGAACATCATCTAGCAATACTCAAATAATTGCTAATATTTTATCTCAAATGAGTGTTAATGTTTCATCTCAAACATCCTCTAGTACTTCACAAATTCCAACTTCAACTCTTGGGGATCAATGAACACCACATCACAACCTTCTACTTCTATCTCTGTAGGATTGACATACAACCATCAAAATATTTCATAGTCCAATCAAGGCCCACATAACCCGTTTATGAGCAATCAATCTAAACTTAGCACACACTTCACCTATTTCACTCCACCAGTCGGGTCTAGTAGTTCTAAACTTTTAAATCATTTGACCTTTCAACAACCACATGTGTATACCACTACCAATCCTTTTGTCAACATCAATCATTTTGTCCAAATGTCTTTGGTTTAAATAGACATCATCAAACAAGAAATTCAAAATTTACAACTATAAATGTCTAACCTTGGATCGTGGAATACAAAGAAGATTTATACCATGGAGGATATCTATCATTATCCTTTTGACCAAATAATTTATATGCCACCCTTTCCCCTCCATTTTAAAACTCCCATATTGGATAAGTACAAGGGGAATGGTGATCGTAGAGATCATAAACAAGAATTTTTAACTGCTTGTATAGAGGTTGTAGAACAAAGATACATACCTTATGCACCTCTTTACTTGAAGCTTAAGCGGTCAACCTCTAGAGAGGTTATCTCACTTCCCACCAGGGATACGATCATGGGGAGAACTAGTGTGGTAATTTATTGCTCACTTTTCTCATAAGATCGATATTCTAGTAACTATAATCAATCTATGTGCAACTAAACAAAAAGAAGAGGAATCCTTCACCTCCTCCCTATAAAATTGGTGATCACTTGATCAGAAAAGTCTTTGTCACATACTTGAAAAAGAGCAAGCAAACATGTTTACCAAAAATATGGTCCCACAAATGAAATATCCTCTTCAAATGCAATTCCTTGATTTATTGTATCGGGTGATAGAAAAGGGACTTAAATATGAAAAGGGACTTATTTCATGAGGCATTTTTGAGATGAGGGAAATTCAACAAATAACAAAACTACTGAGAAACCCAAATTTTGGTTTAAAAATGAGAATGTTACCAATGATGGGGTGGTGGATGTTAGAGTTGTCAATAGGTCCCAACTCATCATCTCTCTTCAAGGCCCCAATAATACACTAACACCCAATAAGAGACAATCTAATAATAACATTGTATCAACAAACGAGACTAAATCTAATAATCAACGTTTGCTAAGGAACAACAATTCAAAGTGAAACTACACCCCCTTAGGGGAACCCATTGAATTTGTGTTTAAGAAACTAATTCAATCAAATATAATAACATTACTGGCAATAAAGGAATATGATCCCAAACCTTTCGAATCAGCTTGGTGGAATGATAAGGACTTCTATGAATACCATCAAGTTAAAGGTCATAAGACATCAAATTGTTATAAACTTTAGAATCTTATTCGGGACCTCATTGATCATGAAGATATCAATATTGAAAATCCTAAAGAAACTTCAAACATGGATCATACTATTTTTAATAATCCCTTTTGTAATGATGACATGGGAAAGGCCTCTAGTTCAAGCTCATAGGAAAATATGGCTAACTATACCCGTGCCTCCTATGACTACACCTTCAATTATATTGGACAAACTGATGAAACTATTTCTACCATTACAATAAATGCCAAAATCCCTATTTGTGTAGTAGCTACCTATTTCTCTAACAGTAAATGCCAAAAATCCTAATTGTGCAATAGCTACCCATTACTCTAAGGTCACACTCCAAGGAGTATCATGAAACCCTCCTCCTCCACAAGAATATACAACCTAGTCAATCAACTAAAGAAAACCCCACTACAAATATCCATATTTGAGCTCTTACATATCTCCCCTATTCATAAAGAAATCCTTGACAAAGCCTAATGTGAATCCACAATACCTTGTGATATTGATGAGAATTATTTTTAGGCCATGGTGGGAAACTTAGCTGTCACCTCTCGTGTCATCTTCACATAGAAAGACATTCCCACACATAAGCCTTCTCATAACGATCTCCTAAACCTTTAAGTACTTTTCCACAAGCATAAGATCAAGAGAGTATTGATAGATAGGGGAGGTGGTATCAATATCCACACATTAAGTTTAGTTAAAGCCTTGGATAATTCAAACATAGTATTGATGCCTCTAAAAAGATCAATATCAAGGCTTATGATGAGGAATAATTCCCATCCAGAGGAGTTATCACAACACCAGTAAAGGTTGGACCATTAATAAAAAACACAACATTCTAGTTCCTAGAAGAAGAGTAAGGATACAATATGCTCATAGGTCACCCTTGGATCCATGCAATGCAAGTAGTGCCATCCACCTATCATCAATGTGTCAAATGTCTATATAATGTCATTAAAATTATTATACAAGGTGATCCAAATAAATTTCAACATTTCAATAACTTAAGGGAAAACACAAACAATCGAGTCCTAAGAAATCAAGCAACTCCACTTATTCCATAACTCAAATAATTACTAATAGCATATACATCAACACCTTTCACATCCAAACCTAATGTCAAGATTCACATCAATGACAAGGGATGTGGGGAATATTGCAATTTGGAGTCCTTTTGTATCAAGCATCTACCTATGTCACCAAATTCCTTTGGGAGATCATGATCAAATCATATAGAGCAACATAAAGGAAAATCCATAGTCGAGTATGCACCATCCTCATCTTTCCTCAAATGGGGAGAATTTAATGAAGAATCACTTGAGGAGGACTTTTGGAACTGGTTATTCAAGGATGAAGAAGATATCCGGTAAGTCCAAACCCCCTTAGATCAATATGGAAAGGGATTTAAAATGTTGCAAAGACATGGCTATGATGGCACTACCGTCTTGAAGGCACAAAATCAAGGATTCATAGAACCCATCCTTCCAACAAAGAATCTAAGAAATCAAGGTTTGGGATATGGGGAAAGAGAGAAAGGTTATACAAGCTGAAATAATCCTCCTTTGGTAGTAAAAATAACTCCTTCTACTTTTTCTTCCCCTAGACAAGTCAGTGTAACTCTTGAGGAAAGACCTAGTTAGACAAGTTTAAGTGACATTGTTGACCTAATAGTACCTTTGGTTGAACAAGATAGTAAAAATCCTCAGATAGAACAAGGATCCACAAACTGAAGTAACGTACCATTGTTGGTGAAGATGACCCCTATAATACCCTAAAAATGGCCACCTAAACTATGGGCTCCTAATCTCGACAACATCACCAAGGTCCTAACCAAAGGCAGTTAAATCAATCTTTAGCACATTATTAATTATTTAATCATCAAATGTCACATGGCAAGTGAATTATTCTATATTAATTAAATCATTCCAAGAAAATCATTTTGATCAATTATCCTGTTTAATTTATTAAATATCCTAGCATATTTAATTAATTAATAAATTTGCCATTTAACCATAAAAAAGGAATTAATTTATTACAAAAGAGGAATTAATCACAAAGCAAGAGTCAAATTGAAAATAGAATAAAAGAATTGAATTGAGAGAGAAATCAAACTTGAGATATTCTTCTAAATTGAGAACTTGAAATTAGAAAAGAAATTAAAAAGGAATTTAATCATTCTCTAAAATTGGAACTCAAAGCTTTTGAGAAAAAGAAGTTCAGTTGCATTAAAAAGACCCTTTTCTTGAATAAATCAAACAATGATCTATTTTTATCATAAGTGCATGAAATAAATTAATTCTTATTTCTAATGCAAACTCAAACTTCTTTTCTGAATGCATTTCAATTAAACTATAATTGGAATCTATATCAAGGTTAACTGAATTTGATTTCTCAATTATTTCAATTAATCCTAAATTGTGCTTTTTCTTGATCTCTCTTGTGATTCTCTATAAATTCAACCTTTAGCTCTCATTCAAAACACTCTGGAGTCATTGAATATATTGTGCTTACTTTTTGAGATTATTGCATCTTAGTTTAGCTTTTTGCATATTTAGTTTATCCATTATTGCTTGAATCATTATTGCTTGAATCCATATTGCTTGAATCTTTCATCCATCTTGCATTCATTTAGCTTTATCTCATACTCATATAGATTAAATCCTTCATCTTGGTGTAGTCTAGTCACTGGTATTGCTTATAAAAATATGAGAGCAATCTTATACTCACATCTTTTAGAAGGCAATTAGTCGATTTGTTATGGTTTTTATATTCATGCTTATATCTGTCTAACCATACATGTAATGACTTCATTGAAGTGTTGTCTCTTGCAACTATCAGACTTATTTCACTTTTTCACACACACAACCCCCACCTACTTACTTCCTCCTGAAGAAGTAACTATAAATCTTGAGGAAGAATCCAATTATCTACTTTCATGAACCAGAATAACAACATCACTATCTCAATACCCCCTGTTGAATAAGATAGTACAAATCCTCGTATGGAGAAAGGTTCCACAAGTCGAAGAAATATACCACTAATAATAAACACCATTGATGCCATGTTTCCTCCTCTTGGAGAAGGTAGTATAAATCCTAAGGACAGGTGTGATGAGGAGAGTTACAAAGAGATTGATTCCCATGACTATGAATGTGATGAGGGAACAACCCGAGAAAAATAAAAACACAACAATTGAGAAACAAAAGAGAAATTTTATTATTATTTGCAACCAACATGCACTACTTGCATTCCAATTTCAGAGGATTAAAACCTCACAGTCTACCACACATGCAACTTATAGATTCTGGAAAATACCATTCCCACAATACAATCTCCCAACTCTAAAGCTCTCAAAAACTCAACTCCAAAAACTAAACTATTTTCCTCAAAGATGAGTCTTCAATAGACTTTCTTTCCTTAGGAGCTAAGACTACATTTTCAATAGAAACTTGGTGGACTAGTGCCAGAACAAGAAACTGCCTAATTTCATTGAAGCCAAATTCGATAACTAGAAACTTTCCAAAAAAATAATTGTCCAACTTTCAGTAGGCATAAATTTTGATCTAACTGTCAGATTTTCAATGATAAAACCTTTTCAAAAAGGTCTTAAAAAGATGACACAGCTTAAAGTAGGGCCTAAAGGTGAACTACTTTGGATTTCCACCAATTTCTAGGCTCATCCTGTGCCTCTAAGGGCTTCAGATTTGACTATGAATAAATTGCAAAAATAAGAAAGGGAAAATTGAGAATCTACAACAGAAAATAAAAATCTTTTTGGGTGATGTAGGATTGCCCTTACACCATCGGATGCTCCTGGATCATAATGGGACTTGCTTCATAGAAGTAGTACCTATGCTATTGACAAATCTTATGCTCTACAAGAAGTTATAAATGAAAATATTGTTTATGAAGACAAAGAGCTTGATCCTAATTCTTGGAGAAACTGCTTTGACACTTGTGCCAACTGCCTCCTATTCCAATTGCGATGATGATATTTTCCTAGTATACCCCCACCTCATAGACTACTTCCAACAAGACACACCACATTTAGATTGGTTTGAAAATGATGAAGTGATAACTAAATTCTATGGCATTCATGAAGGATTACCATATAGGGACCATAATGTCGGTTTTGCAATAGATCTTGACGAAGCAACAAATTTTGGGGAAGCTAGTTCATCTTCTTGTTAGGAAAATAAAAAGGAAAATGAAAACAAAAATAAAAATAAAAAGTTCCAGAGTGAAAACCGAATGGAACTCTTCAACTGTGAAATTGAAAAAAAAAATGATGTATCATATGGTGAAAACCTCTCTGAGGTGCTCTTGGATGGAAGAATTGATATCTTATCCATTGACCAAGTGAGATCATCCCTACTAGTAGAAAAAATAGAAGTAGACAATATAGGGGATGGTAAAAATGTGAGGAAGATCCACATCACCCAAGTCATTGTTGCTAGAGGAGAAATAAAATTTTATCAAATTTTGCAAGGAAAGACAAATAAATTTTTCCTAGTCCTATGTGGATATGCCTGGCCTAGATCTAGAATTGGTTCTCCATCACCTACCACTCCTCCCAAGTGTCAAGCCATACAAGGAGAAACTAAGGAAGATGCATTCATAGATAGTCATGTTGGTTGAAGTGGAGTTACAAAAGTTGTTGGATGTGGTTTTCATTAGACCCATAGATTATACTGAATGGATGTCAAATCTAGTAATAGTAACCAAACTAGATGGAGGCATCCACATCGACACATATTTAAGATATCTAAATAAGGCTTGTCCCAAAGATGACTTTCTGCTCCCTAACATTGATATTATTGTAGATGTCACTGTTGGGCATGAAATTCTTTTGTTAATGGATGGTTTCTTAGGATACAATTAGATAAGCATAGCCCCAGAGGATCAACACAAGACTGATTTCACCTATATATGGGGAACCTATTGCTAGAATGTAATGCCCTTTGGACTTAAGAATGTCAGAGCTACATATTAGAGGTATATGACATCAATGTTTTATGACATGATACATGATATGATGGATGACTATGTGGATGATCTTTTGGCCGAGTCTACAACTAGAGAAAGTCACCTTGCAGTTCTTTCTTGAATTTTTGACAAGCTCAAGAATTATAAAGTCCAATTGAATCCAAAAAAGTGTTTTTGGTGTAAAAATAAAAAAGATCCTCAAGTTTATATTATCAAATTAAGTAATCAAGGTAGACTCGACAAAAGTAAAGGCTATTGTTGAGATGCCTCCCCCATCTAGCTTGAGAAAAATGAGAAGTCTACATTGAAAGTTGCAATCCATTAGAAGATTCATCACATAGCTAGCAGATAAGTGTCAACCTTTCCATCATCTATTAATAAAAGGGCTAATATTTAAAAGAACTGAACAATGCTAGGAAGCCTTCCAGTGATTGAAAGACTACTTGCTATCACCTCCTGTCTTAGTACCCTCAACACTAGGAAAACCCTTATTATTGTATATTTCTACAACCAACTCATCTCTTAGAGAACTTTCAACACAACATGATGACTAGGGGAGAGAACAAGCTATATATTACATTAGCAGAACATTGGTAGTATATGACCTGAACTACAATCCAATAGAATGAGCATCTCTTGCCATGATTTTTGCATCGCAAAATTTGTGACACTGTATGCTAAGTTATAAGGTGAATCTTATTGCAAGTATAGATCCCATAAAATATCTATTGAATATTGATGCATTAACTGGAAGGTTGGCAAAATGGGTCACAATCCTTAGAAATTTTGACATCGAGTACATGGACAAGAAAACTATCAAAAGATAGATCATAGAAAACCAGCTGACAGATTGTCCATTTTAGGTTGATCATCAATTATTGGTAGAATTACCTAATGAATTAGTGTTCGCTATAACTGCCTTGATAGAATGGAAGTTGTACTTTGATGGATCTTACACCAATCATGGGGCAAAGACATGAGTATTATTTGTAACACCACAAGGGGACAAAATCCTAAAATTCAACAAGATAATTTCCCTTGTACAAACTACATGGTAGAGTAAGAGGCTCTCATCATAGAACTCTAAACAATAGTGCAATGGAAAATCAAGGATCTTCATAGTTGATAATAAACCAAGTCAATGATGATTACACAACCAAAGATGACAAGTTGATTCCATAAAAGTGTATGGTAGATGAATTCAAACAATATTTTGATTGAATCATCTTTGAACAAGTCGCTCGCGTTCAAAAGAAACAGATGCTATGGTAATAGTGGGACCTCTCTTGGATATGTTGTGTAAAGTGATACATTTTGAGTAGTAGAAAAAATTATAGTTGTTTCCTATAAAGTTCCATAGTCTGAATGTGTGTGTGTGTGTGTAATAGTTGGTCCTAAATCCCCGTGGTACAAAGATATATATTATTATTTACATGACCAATAATTTTCCCTTTAAACTTTCCCATATGCAACAAAAAATCTTGATCTAACAAACCTCTAGATATGTCATTACTATAGATACCTTATACTAGAAGAGTCTTGATACAACTCTCCTCTAAATGTCTTGATGCAAAATAATAACACTTATCTTTGAGGGAGGTACATGAAGGTATTTGTGGGGCTCACTCTAGTGGTCTTTCTTTGGCTAAGAAAATCATGCGTACTGGATATTACTAGCCAACCATGCAAAATGATGCATACAATTTTGTTCAAAAGTGTCGGTAGTGTCAAATTCATGGTGATCTCATCCATGCTCCCACACAAGATCTACAACCTATAACATCACCATGGGATTTTTCACAATGGGGACTCGACTTCATAGAGAAGATCAACCCTACCTCTTCCAATGGACAAATTTTTTTCTTGACTACCACAAATTATTTTACTAAGTGTGTGGAACAAATTCCACTTACTTACATAATAGGTAAACAAGCAACAAAGTTTCTTCTTAATTATAGTATGTGTTGGTATGGAATCCCATAGACCATAGTCATAGATAATGGTCACCCCTTCAAGAACTAGTATGTTCATGAGCTCTGTGAACAATTTAACACCCAAAATTATTTTTCCACTCTCTATTTCTCATAAAGTAATGGTCAAGTAGAGGAAAGTAATAAAATAATTTTGAAAAATTCTTTAAAAAGTTGTTAATGAGACTATTGGTGCCCAAAACCACAAATTGGGAAACCAAAGACTTGCCTAATCCTTAGTTAATCCAATAAATCCTAGCCAACAAATAGGAATGGTCGAAGACCAAATTCCTCTGCACTTTAGGCTCCACTAAACCTAGGTGGGTGTACCTTACACTCTCAAGCACAAAAGAGGTTTATTTTAAGTGAATTTAAATTGTGGGGATTAGCAATTTGCAGAGATGGCAAATGGTGTTTCTGCAATTATGCTAATAGAAGTGCTTTTTATTTGAATGCTCTTAGAAATAATAAAATAAGTGTATGTATGATTGTATTTTGTGAAAAAGATTACTGTTAAGGCCTTAAGTAGTTATGATAATAGTATTACTTATAGGAATTGAAAGAATTATTTCTTCGATAAGGACCTGATGCATACAAACTCACTCAGCAAGGAATAATAACATACCAATGCCTTTAAATGACAACTTAATGAATAACTCCGTAGACAAGAACCAATACCAACTCAAGAGACAACTATAGAATCATCACTGTGAAGGTTTCATTATGTGTTGCATGAGTAATATAAACTCAATTTTATATTTAGTACCACATCATGTGATGGCACATCACAACAAATCTAGATATATTTATCAAGAGGACATATGGTTCCATCAAACAAAAAATTACACACAACGATTTGAATATAAAGACATGAAATATTTTATATTTAACTTCTAACGTAAGAATGTATACAAAAGTTGCACTTACAAAATACTCCAATATACACAGTTTGCACAAAATAAACCTTTCATTACTATCAGACTTTTCTAAAACATAATACTTGTAGCCCAACCAGTGGCAAGATTCCATCTATATGTCTCTTTTACAAAAAATGACTTATTACATATATGTGAGCCAAAGGATTCAAGTGAAAGGTCACACCCTTTCATCTTGTTAAACTAAACTTAACTAAGACCTAATACCTAATTACCTAACTGCTAGACATAAAACAAAATTACAAACTAAGAGATTAATCTTGGTCGCCCAATAATGTGTTACATTTCTGAATATGGTCCAAATATTTGCTATCTTGGTGAGTGCTGGTATTGACCATAGTATCTCTGACAACAAGTTCCATGGTAACTGTTGGGTCTCAAATCAACAGATTGGATAGGTTCTAAGGAAATGCCAACTCCTATGATCAAACCCTCCAATTGACTTGGCCAACTTATAGAGTGAACCTATTTGGTTACTAACTCTCTCACTTTAGGCTTTGCAGGACCTAGGCGGGTATACCTACTCACTAGTTGTTCCTTCAACTAATGCTTTTTATAGCAGATTTAGTGTCTTAATATGATATCTCCTAGTCTCAGAATGGCATAAGTTTCTTAAACAGACTGATTTTAGATGTGTGTATTGATCTATGTATCTTACAAAAGTATATATGTTACACTTTGGCTAAATTACCTACTATACCTACTCTACTAATCCTAATGCTTAAAGGTAAAGGGTAACTGGTATGGTTAAAGGGTTTGTTTACAAATGATCAGTGCCTTTCCTCCTATTTGGGCTACAGAGTCTTATATTTCTTTAGGACTTATTGTATAAACTTATGAGACAGTTTTTAATCCCACCACCTCTTGATGAGTCTATCAGTTACTGTTTCTTATGAGCTCTACTTCAATGTCTATATTGTAAACTGCTTGAATGAATTTAACCCTAACTTTTAAGAGACCATCCAAGGAAGAAATACAAGGAACAATTACAATTCGCAAGTAAATATTTTTGATCCAAATCTACAATATAAAACACAAAATTTTACTGGAAGAACACGAATAACCTTATCCACTTTTAGATAATATCATAAGCAACTGCCTTCTAAAAATATGTTAACTCTCAACACATATGAGAAAGAAAATGCAACTGGTTATTTTTGATAAAAAGTTTAAAAGTACAAAATTGCCTCCACCTCCTCTATCTCTATTCTCCCTTTTTCTTTTCTCTTTACATTTTACATCACACATATATATGTGTTTGAATGGTTTTCATACCCCTCTGGGTGAAAAGACACCCCCCCTTTTAAATAAAAATAATTCCAAATCCCGAAATTGCCTTAGTTTATGTAATTAATTGTCACTTTACAAGTTGTTTAGGCATATTAGAGGTATTTTAAGGCTATTTTATGGGTATATAATGGATAAATGGTCTTTAAATGATGTAAATACCCCCTTTGGTGCTTCACACTCCATTTTTTATGCCCATTATTGTGTTTATGTTATGGTTTCATATTGTGCAACAAATATAAAATATATTACTTGTACCTATTCAATATATATATATATATATATATATATATATATATATATGTATATATATATTTAGAATTTTTCTTGCTCCTTGTCTTGGAATTTGGAATTCTAAAATTGCAAATTTTAGGGTTCCAACAGTAACCATTTTCTCCATCTACTCACCAGTCTCTTTCATATCCAAGACATATGGCCAAGCAACATTCAGGGATGTGTTGAGCATGTTCTGGTATTCTGCAACCTAGACCCCTTTATCCTTTAGCCATTCTGCTTCGTCTACAACATTTGGTATGCCATATCTGACAATGTCCTTACAGTCAGTAAATTCCTTCTTGATGTCCACACCGTATGCCTAATGCTTATTCAAAATTCTCTGGATCTTCTCAGCAATTTTCTCTTCAACACTCTTCTCTTTCATCAACGCCTTTAGCCTCTTCAAAATTCCTTCATGAGAAGATAAATTATCCCGAGTCTTCTGATAGTTGGTCCAAAATTCTTTGAGGACTTCCAACAAATTATCAAACCCATTGGTCAACAAAACATAGGCAACATCCACTCTAGCAGTCCTAATTTGTCTTCTCAACTTTATATTTTATTTCATCTGATCCTCATTTTTTTTTTCCATTGCACACCGGTATCATTTATCTGTGGTACTTCATGACCATGACTTCTTAATAGATCTTCATACAAATTATTGTATTTCTGACCCTCCTTCAACACCCACTACATTTGGGCTTTATTTAGCTTCGCAATGTCAATCCCCAAGTCTGCAGTGACAATTGGATTAACCTCCCCTTCTTTGAACCTCATCATATGCCTAAATTCTTTGTATACATCTATAATCTTGGGTCTTTTATTTGGGGGGTACAAGGCCCAAAGTAACATTTCTTCTTCGTTTGGATCATATCTTGATCCAATAAAAATGTCATCAACTCCCTGAATGTCTAATTTAACAACCTTTCTATCTGAATGAACAGATTGTCAAAAATAAAAGAAGCACTTAAATCCCATCCTGGGAACAAAATAATGCCTACCTCACTGAGAAGTTATATCCCTCTCTGTGGTGTCATTGTAGCCACCTCTGCATAAATGTCTTCCTTCATTCTTTTCAGTATCTCTGCTTCATTCTCAAGGGTGACATTTGGGATGCTCTCCCTCAATCTTTTCCCTTTGTAGTGGTACAAGAAGGACTTAAACTCCTTGGACTATACAAAAATTTCATTTGCCACAAATGCTACATGTTCCTCCATCCTCACATATGTGTTGGCGTTGAGTCTCACCATAGCTTGCTCCTGGCTCTCTGCAATTTCTTCTATTTTAGGTGCACAAAGACTAGACACAGCTATATTCTCATCAGAATCACTCTCAGAGTCTTCTTCTTTTAGTTCATGAAGCCTCTGCTTCTACTCTTCCAATTTTTTGATCAATTCCTCTAAGATTGCATCAGCCTCACCCCGCTCCTTATTCCTAAATAAATCCTCTACTTCCATGGGTATGTGCAAATATTCTCCTAGGTTCTGGCTCTTCCTACAATGGTTAGTATATCCTTCTGGATCATAATTCTTCCAAGCCTGGTGTCCATACAAGTTGTATTCCTCTAATAGCTTCTTCTCAATCATCTCATACGCCTTGGTAGACACAATGGTGAAATCTCTGAAATGTAAAGTGCCAAGCATAAACACCTACTTGTGTGCAACACTTAAATGCTTTGCATTTGATATTCTAAGTTGCCTAACAATCTCTACATATGCAATTTTGTTAGGAACTAATGTAGGTAGCATGAATGGAACACCTTTAAAACCATAGATTCTAAAAAAGGTGAAATTTTGGCATACAAACTAGTCACCCCAATTGTGATTGACCCTAGTGTCTCCAAAAGAATGAGGTCTCAAAAATATTTTAATCTCTTGCGAGATAGACCCTTCACATTCTATCCCAAACATTATGTACAAGGGATTGACGAAGTATTCTTCAAATAACACATAGTGTGATTTGTTGAACCTTGAGTCCCATAGGTATACGCATAGTTGGACTGGTTGGTCATGTCCCTCTTTGTCTCTGGAAGCTACCCTTAACTCTCTGGGCCACAGTCCTTTCATATGACCATAAAACAAGGCTATATGCATTAGGAATGAATAAAACTTAAAATTAGGGTTAGGCTATGTTTACAGACTCAAAAACCCTTCATGCAACTTCTCTGCCAAGTAGGTTTCATAATCAAATGGCCTCGGCTCATGCATTTGAATGTTCGCAACCAACACCAATGGACCTATTCTTGTAACATCAAGAACTTCTTCCCCATAGACCTGACCACATGACCAATATGTGTACTGCAAGTATTTCCTGAATAGGGTAATCTCAAAAGGGGGACCATCTTACTCCATGAGTCATCCCTTCTCTTTCTTGTGAATTTCCAACTTCCATATTGTGTGGGCGGTGTCCATTTGGGTGTATTCTCCTTTTAAGTCTGCAAAAGATAGGGGCATGTAAGGCTCACATGTCATGTTGAACACCTCTTGAATAGACCCGATAGATATCTGGATGAATGGATCTTGATTTGGCAATTGGATGCATCTTTTCTCTTTTTTATACTTCCTTGTGAGGAATTACAACAACCTAAGATTCTAAAACACATTTGGTACCACCAATCTGCCTAAATTTGTCATCCAAAGGTTTGACAATGGCACCTCCTTATTACTCCTGAGGTAGTGATACAAAAACAACTCATGGCCCCTTACAGTTGTCCACACATCCCCAATCCCTTTGTATTTATCTTCCAACTGATCCTTGAGTGGTAATTTTGTTTTAGACCTCCTTGACTTTGCACTAGATGACTCCATCTGGTCAATCAAATCCTGGTTCAATTTTTGACTTAGTTGATTGTGTATCTGAGATCTCTATGACCTTTCTCTTTCCTTGTGAACCGGATGCCTCCATGATTAAGTAATTGAATTTTAAATTGCTTGCGCTTCTTGTTTGCAACTTTAATGTTAATGGTTTAAGAGATTGTAAAAATTCCTGGCACAAGAAACTCTTTCTTTATACTGAATATGCAACGACTATGGTCTATAATGATCAAAAAATTCATCAATTTTACTTCATGTTGATCAAATCCTCCTGATCATGAGCATTAAATAATGGCTATTGTATCAAACATTCTAATGGCTAATTGATGTAACCCCACTCGATAATTCAATTATTTGGTGCCATGCATTCCTTCAATTGCCCTTTTGTCTTTCTAATCAGCATAGGTCATTCCGGTCAATCCATCTGATCCCACTCCGACCATTTCACTTTTTCCCTCTAGACTTGACTTATCCTGATGGATCCACCTTTCACTTTTATTAGTCAAAATTTCTTTATGTTACATTGAGGTATGTCTCTCCGATGAAACCTCCTTCCACTTATTTCTCCAGTTGCTCCATCGGCCTTTAGAATGAAATTACTTTACAATTCACTTGGTGGGTGCATGACATCTAACCTTTTCTTTGATCAGTGTAACCTTCACCAATTACTTCATCAGGCATCAGAGTAGTGTATTTCGCTTACCTCTGATAGTTATAGTCTCCCTGAAAGGTCCGCCCTCTGTGGCATTCTACTCATCGGGTATCGGCATAACTATTAGGATTTTTCTCCAGTAGAGGAAGCTATCCCAATGAGTCTTTTGCACCTTACTCTCCTTATCAGGCTGCTTTGGTCTATTGGTGTAGTCTCTCCTGATGTAGTGAACTTCACTTATGTCGAGCTCATCTTCATCATTGGGTATCGGGATAACCCAAAATGCCTCTCCCCAACAATGCATGTTATCCCGATAAGTCCTACTTCTTTTCTCGCTTGGTATCACTTTATTAAAGAGAGTCTCTCCGATGAGACTGTCTTCTCCATTCAGTCTATCAGGTATCAGGGTAAAATAGATTTGGACCTCCCGATAATCTGATGCATTGCTATGAATAGATCACCTCTTCGGTTATCAGCAAGAGCTCCACCGATAACCTCATCGGGCATCAGGATGACATTTGTTCCTTGTTACTGACAGTGTGTGTTACTCTGATGGCTCGAATTTCATCATCGTAACTTTCCCTGATGTATCCACCTAGTCACACTTTTTTCCACTACTCTCACTTTAGGAAACACCATTGGCATGAGTTACTGCGATCAACCTGCTCCTTTCTCCTTGTGCGATCTTATTGGGATGACTTATGTCGATAAGCAAAATTTTGTAGTTTTTGCAAAAGAAGGCCCTCTTTATGGATGAAACTTATAACAATCATACTGAAGGGATTCTTGCACACCATTTACCTCTCTGAACATGCACATAACCCTTCTCTATCCTGACTCTCCACAAAGTATTCTTGCAATGAGACTAATGGTGAAGATGAGTATTTCCAGAATGCCATCATACTCAACACTTCCCTTGAATATGACCAAGTGATGCCCTTTTATGAAGATACTGCAACCATGCCACCTAAACATACCACCCAACAATAAATGCTCATATTATGGAATCATTAAGAAAAGCATCCATATATAGCACAAAAATATTTTGTAAAAATATGTGCTAATAGAGACTAGTCCTAATTGGTATATACAATTGAACCCTATTATTTGGGCTTATCAAACTTGCGTTCATACCCCTATAGGTGCCACTCCATATTCCCTTATATATGGATTTGAGTCTATTCTCCCTATCGAAGTTGAGTTACCATCCCTTTGGGTTTCACTGTAGCATGTGATTTCAAAATAAAACTACAAGGTGGCTAGATTACAAGAATTATAGATGCTTGATGAGAAAAGATAAAGTCCCCTTAATCATTTGCAAGCATGCTAGAATCCCCTAAGGAGAAGTTATAATAAGAGAGAGTCCAATTATTTGAAATCAAAGACCTAGTCCTAAGGGAAAATTAGAGGAGCCTTGCAGAAAGAGAAAGACCAAATAAATTTGAATTGAGCTAGTTCAGGCCTAATGTGATGACATTAGTTTTCAAGAATGTTGCATACCAATTAGTAATAACTAAAGCCAAGCCATTATCCAGTCTAGTCAATGCTATGAATTTGAATAAGTACTACATTTAGTTTTTATTTTCTCTAGGTTAGGTTGCAACAGTCTTAGTTTACTTTGAGTCTTCAACAATGGTCGATTTGCTTAGCTCAAGTGTTATAAGTAGGAGCCTTTATTTGTGAAATAAGTGTTTATGTCTGTAGACATCTAAAAATGGTCAACGCTTGTGGAGTCATACTTTAACATTTGTGCATTGCCTTATTATAGGGTTTTTGCATCGCATTAACATTTCTTCTATGTTGCGCACTTGGTCTTTATCACTTGCGAGCATCGAGTCCTTCTTTTGCATTCCTCATTTTTATCACTTTCGAATTAGGTCTTGTCGATAGCAATCTTCAATCATGATTTTGGTCGATCTTATCTTGTTGCATCAATGTGCATGCACATTTATCATCATTTTGGACATCATCAATCCTAATCGATGATGGAATTAGGGTTTTGTCCTCTTGTCAATCTTGTCATTTTGCGATCGATTCATCATCGATCCTTGTCTCCTTGTCAATCTTGTCACCTTGCGATCGATTCATCATCGATCCTTGTCCCCTTGTCAATCTCGTCATTTTGTGATCAATTTGTCATCGATCCTTGTCCTTGTCAATCTCATCATTTTGTGATCGATTCATCATCGATCCTTGTCCTTGTCAATCTTAACATTTTGCGATCAATTTGTCATTGATCCTTGTCCTTTTCAATCATGTCAATTTGGATCCATTAGTCATTGTTCCTCGTCAATTAGTGCCTATCAATTTGATCTCCTTGTCAATCTTGGTCAATTTATCATTGATATTTGTCAACCAATCTCAATTGTTTATCAGCATTTGTCCTTTGTCAATCAAAATCATGATCGAATCGATATTAATTTCTTGTTGTCTTGACCTAATTCTTGGTCCTCTTATTTCTAGGGTTTTATGATTTGATCATTTAATCCTTTTCTTCTTCTTTGTGGGTTAAATAAATCTATTTATTTAGTCCTAGGTCTTTTCATGAATTAATTAATGGATGAAAACCTATTAGTAATTTCACCTAATTTCTATTTCATCTTTTTCCTCAATTTTCCTAATTTACTAATTTCTCCTACTTCCTAATTTTCTATTTCTCCTATTTTCTTCAATTTTTCTAATATTTCCCCTAATTTCATGGGAATGGCATTTCAATTTTGTTAATTTTGTCATAATTTCTCAATCAATCAATCTTGCATGTCAATTTTGTCATAATTTGTCAATCAATCAATCTTGCATAGAAAGTGTCAATTTTGTCATAATTTGTCATATTTGTCATTCTTGATTTGAAATTTCCTTTCAAATCTCTTCATGCTAATCTTGTCATCTCTCCAATTTGTCTATAAATTGGATGATTCTCTGTGCAGCACCTTGGCGTTACGTGTGACGAAGACATGAAAATGAAACTACTAACAAATCTTATGGAGGACACAGTCAAAGAATTTTATTAAAACATCTTGCATGTGATTTTTAAAGTAGTTGCACATTTAATTTCTTAAAGGTTAATGAACACCATGCATTCTTTGTTTGCTTTTAGTTTGATTGCATGTTTTAACCCTTAGAATTGGGCCTGCCTCCCAATTTGCCTGGCAGTTTGCACAGGCATTGGTGAGAGGGAATGACCCAAAGTGGTGACGGGCTAAATCCAAGCTCTTTCAAACCACTCTAAATAACTATGGATGCAACGAAAGTTGTAGACAATGAGTGCTAGAATGGTATTGCGATGATTTATTCACCGGATCAATACCCACCCAAACGAAAGCCCTTACTAGAATCTCTTGTTTTAAGAGGCCAAAATCCTTCTATCTATTGGCTTAGGCATTGTGATACATGCATTCCAAAGACATCTCTCATGTACTCCTTAGTTAGAGATAGAAAGTTCTTGGGAAGTGATTCCCCTTGAACTCAAAGCTTGGTATGCCCGAGAAGTGAGTGCACTGTAAGGGGGAGCTAGTGCTACCAAGCATCTAGCTATCCAGCTGAGTGTTCTATTTTATGGTTAGAGGATTCAATAGATATTGCCCTTGCTAGCCATAGGATTTGTTGTGAATGTGCTTGATTGTCTTGAGTCAAAGTCAAACAAACATTTTGTCTTCCGTGATTGTCAAAGGTTAAATAAAAAACGAACATTCAAAAGTACTCATAATCAACTTGGGTTTTCAATCAACAACCTTCAATTCAAAACAAAATCCAAACAAAAGTCCAAATTTGTCCAAGTATTCATCCAACATTTGAACATGGCTTGTCAAAACATTGAATGTCTTTGTTTCAAAATTCATGTCACTTTAGGCTAGGTTTTGCATAGTCTGACTTAGGTCCTAGGGCATATTGCCATCTCCCTTCATTCTAGTTCTTTTCATTGCAAGCGTCCTCATTTTGCACTTAGGTTCAAAATCATTTCCCTAAGTTTGCATTTCATTGTCATATCCAAGCTAGATTTCCATTTAGGTGACATTCGTGCATTATCCTTGTCATGTTAAAATTAGGTCTTGCCTAGGTTGCATTTTGCATATTCCAAGTCATTGGTCTTCGCATGTCCTTACCATTGTATTGTCATCTTGTCTTGGCTTCATCTTGTCATATCATATCCTTAGATCATTTTCATGTCATATCCTAAGTCATTGTCATAAGCATTTCCTTCTTGCATTTAGTCTCAAAAATTTGGTTTGTCAAACTTAAAAAATCAAAACTTTGGATGATACCCTAAGTTGTTGTTAGGGAGTCTTGACCTTGTCTAAAATTTTTCCTTTCATTAATATCATTTTTGTCAAACCTAGCTTAGTATCCAAGCATATAGGTGAGACATTGTCAATTTGTCCTATTGTCATTTGGTCCTTTGTCCTTTAAGGGCTTGGCTTCATTTCAACTTCCCAAGGTTGTGTCTTTAGCTTTGCATTTCAAAAGTTTGTCTCCAAAAATTCAAAAAGTCCAAAAACATTAAGTTGCATTTTCATCCTTTTAGGTTGCATTTGTCAATCCCATTAGTTGCATTGCATAGTGACATGTTTGTTGAAATGAGATCTCAACCTTCTTACGAAGCCATGTCATCACAATTGAGAAATCAATCATGTCAATCCAATCTCTACATGTCTCAAAACTTGGATCAAGCTTATCATGATGATGTAAATGTCCAAATACAAAAACTAGAGGAGAAACTAGCTCAAGAAAAGGAGATTTTGGAACAAAAAGTGAAAAACATTGAGAAGAATAGATCACAAATGTCCAAAATGTTTCAAAAATTTCCAGGTCAAAATCCAAATATTGAGCCAATTGATGTAAGATCTCTTATTGAACAATCAAACATACTAGATCTCCTCTCACAAATAGAGTTGATGAAACAATTTCAAGAAAAGAGACAACAACATTATGTGCCTTCACAACAAGAACAAGAAGGTGTCTACTATCAATCAGATTTTCAACCATCACAACCAATTGTTCAACAGCTCCAACATTTCCAATAGAGACGACCAATGCTCCAACATATACAACCAACACAACCAATGGTTCAATTTCAACAATATGTACAACCAACTATACAATGTCCACAAATAGTTCAACCAATGGTGGAATATCAACAAGTTCAATCGACATATCAATGTCAACAACCACAATCACAAATTCAAAAACAAAACTTGCAACATGCACCAAGCCAAATTTTGAACATGTCAAACCAATTTGATCAACATCTAGTTCGAAATCAAAACATGACATCAAACCAAGACCAAATTCTTGCCAAACAAGTTCAAATTCTAGATACAACTATGTCAAAACCTTGAAAGAAAGGTGGCCTTATTGCAAGGATCTTAAGGAAATTACCAAGTGAGTTCTTTGAGGATGATCAAAATCATACACCAATGTCTAGCAATGGCTCATCCATCCATCAAGAATTTGACCCTCAATTTGACTCCACTTCCCCTCCCATTCCATCATATTTTGAAGTTTCACAAGAGAAATTTACACCATTGCCTCCAAATGATGTATCAAATAATGCATCCTCCCAAGGATTGTTTGCCATAGAAATATATTCTAATCAATTCATTTATACAAATCCCTTGTACTATTTGGAAATGCAAGATTTAATGCCATCAAATGCTTCTCTTTTAGAAAGTCCCATTCAAATTCCATCCCCTTCATGCCAAAGCATTGATCCCTTGCCAAAATCCCCTATGCAGATCCAAAGTCCAACCCCATGTCAAGAGGATAATTTAGAGCATGAAGAAACATATCTTAAAAAAGATCAAGATCAAGATCCTGAAACCTTATCATCCCATCCAATTGTTGACCAGGACCCCATGTTCCCAGACACTCACAATGATTCCATTATTCCTATCCATTCTATCCAAGAACATAATATCCTTTCAAATCCAATTGACATTCCACTTCCTAAGAAAGATCAAGATATCCCTTCCATCCTTTCCAATGATCCCATTAAAAGTCAAGAGCAAAGCACCTTTAAAGAGGATTCTAATGATCTTCCTCCTTGTCAAGATCAAATTATTCCTTTAAATCCTCCACAAGATCCTTTTGTTTTTCCATCTCCTTTTCTTAATGCTCCATATACACTCCAAGATCACTTTTCTTTTGATGACCCCATTATTTATCCCATTCCATCTCTTGAAGAGCCTGTCATTGAACCATGTCCACTACACAATCCTAGTCCCCCTCATGATTCTAATGTGTCAGTGCAAGATGTTCATGAACCCTCAACATGCATAATGGGTTCTTCCACTTTGGTGCAATCCGATCCACTTCAAGATCTCATTATTTCTCTCATATCATATCCATCTCATAATGGACTCGCATCTTCCTCCCAAAGAAAAGAGTATCCTACAAGTCAAGATATTCATAAAGGTAAAGGAGTAGACCTTCATGAGAAAGAACCCCTCCATATCAAAGAAGATCTTAAGGGTCATGTCTACACAACTCACTCTCAAGAAGTGGGTACCCCTACTAAATCCAACATCCCTTCAAAATCAAAACATACACCTTCCCCATCATACTTTCCATCCATCTTAGGTCCTTATATCCCTTTGTCCTCTATGCAAGGTCAGTAAAGGCACACATCCTTGAGTAAATTTCATCAATCTAAAAGAACTCCATTTCGTTCATATCCATCCATGCATTCCTTTCCTCCTCCAAGCAATTTGGATGCCAAGCATAAACGTCATAAGTCTAAAAATCCACATGTATTCAAGGATCAACATGTCCAATCTAATCAACATGCCAAAGAAAAGCAAAATTTTATCTATAAAGAAAAGAAAAAATCCAAAAGGCCACAAAGGCCCATTTATCAAAACAAAATTCAAAATCTATATGGGTTCCTAAATCCCTTGTGCAAGCAATTCACTCCAAGGAACCACAAAAGCATGAAAAATCAAAAACCATGTGGATCCCTGAGCGGCTCCTTGAAGCACAAAAGCCTAAAGAAATATCCAACTTGGCATCCAAAGTTGCTATTCCTCCATCCAAACCTTCCAAGTCTATTCCTCCATCACCTTCTTCATCTATTTTGGGCCCTTATGTCCCAAAATCCATAGCCTTTCCTCTGTCAAAATCTACATATCCAAAATACATTTTTCCTCCATCCGTCCATCACCCCTCAAGGTGTGTGCCAATGTCAATCTTGCCAACATTTCTATCCACTCAAGCATAGTTCTTCCAATACCCTATCCATTATCCAATGCATATTTTCCATCCTTCGATCCCTTTGATCCCATCCTTTGCATAAATCCTTGCCTTAGTTTAATCTTATTTTCCATGTCCTTATCCTACCAACGTCTTTGAGCATACTTTTAAAGGTCATGGTCCATTTTTTTCAAGGCTACTATCCAAACAAAAAGATGCTTGAGTCCTTCTTCCATCCCCTATCATGTGTCCATCTTCTATTGAAAAAGTCAAAATACAAAAAAAATAAAAATCAAAAGCTTTAAAATACAAAAAAATAAAAAAAGTGAAAAAAAAAGAAAAAGAGAAAAAAAAAGTAAAGAAAAAATAATTCGTCCACTAGTGAAAACCTGGCAAACAGGCACCTTGGGCAAGTACCGTGATGAAAACCTGGCAAACATGCATCATGCGTAATTTATGAACTTCTTGCACACCACACTTGGGGGCAAGTTTCCTCCTATCATATCCTTTTGTCCTTCATTGTTCCATCATCCTATCGAACCCCTGTCATTACCCTTCATATCCTATTGTCCCTTATGTCCAGTTTCCTATTTCCACCTTTGATCTTGACAAGGCTAAGGATTTTCATGAGAATCATGCATCTTGTTTGAAGCTTTTAGTCTTTATCCATTTGCTTATTATAACCTTTCATCCATATTCCCTAGCTTATTGCAACTTTCTGCCACTATCCCTTAGCCAGTCCCGACCTTCAGTCCATGTCCCTTATCCATTCTTGGTCTTGCTTATCCTATCCATATCCTATCACTATCCATACTCTCTTCATGTCCCTTGATCTTGATTTGACATAAGGAAATGAAATGCAAAACATGTTTTTCAAAAACCTCTTGACATATCCCTCATGCCATGTCATTGCTTTACATTGTCATATCTAGTCACTTGTCCCATTGTCTCTATAATAAAAAGCCTTTGTCTTGCCTCTATCCACCAACATTTCAAAAAGCCTATTTATTCACCTATCATATTCCTTGCCTTGCTAGACACTGGGGGCAAAATCCTTGTGCATATGTTTTGGTCCTGGTCGCTGTATATGTCTTTCATATTTTCATTGGGTGCGCGCCCCTTGTCATGATCAATTATTGGAGTTATTGTTGCATGTGGGCTAGAGCTTTCTTATCATAAAGTGTCCTAAAAAAAATCCCTAAAAATCATAAAATGCCCTGAAAAAAATCCCTAAAAATCATAAAATGTCCTTAAAAAAATCCCTAAAAATCATAAAATGTCCTCAAAAAAATCCCTAAAAATCATGAAATGTCCTGAAAAAATCCCTAAAAATCATAAAATGTCCTGAAAAAAAAATCCCTAAAAAGTCAAATAAAGTCCTGAAAAACGAACAAAAAAATTAAAAAAACTTGAAATTCCTACAAAGTGAAAAACATCAAAATCCAAAAACAATTTCTTTGGCATTTTGCATTTTGTCAATAAATGGTCCCCTTTGTACATAGATAGATCGCTGAGCATACATCCAATGACAATCTATCAAACATTGTGCTTTAATGAAATCATGCATTAATAGATGAACTATTCGACCAAGCAAGCATTCAACTTGATCACAGTTGTCACATCAATCCAAATAGCATCAACATTACCATTGGTCCTTGTCAACATTATCATGGGTCTTATACAGGGTGTGGTATACTTGAAACCAGACTGTGTCCTGTCTTCGATGGGGTACCGCATTCCCTGGAACCAGACAACATGATCATTCTTGTTTTCCACTTTTGACAATGACGATCAAACTATTTGTTTGACTTGGTTGAATTTGTGCATCTTATCTTTTTACTGATTTATCTTTGGCTTTGATCATGTTCCTATGTTGCTCGAGGATGTCACTGAGTGATTTAGAGTGACGGGATGGTTCATGGTCCCTTTCCTTTTTTTGTTGTGTTTGCTGTTTGTGGAATGTTTGTCACAAACTGGGGCAACTATATCATTGGGTGTCTGTGATAAGTACGTTTGCTTTGTGAACGCTTTACATACCTCAACCCTTGATGTATGCACCCTAGGATGCTTCACTCATTCCTTGTGTGTGATGTGTCTGTCTTTTGCAAAAGGGGTTGAGTTCCAGCTTTGGCCTTCAATGCCATGATGCTCTGCATCCGCTTTGCTACATTAAATAAAGGTTCTCACCTACTTATGTGCATTTGTGAAAGCAAGTTTTCCTTCATCTCTAACTATCCTTTGTCTAATTTCTGCTTACTAACATTTCTTCTGTCAGTCTTGGCAGTCCATTCGAACCTATCATCTTCTGTCATTTTTATCGATCACTTGGCCTCTTTTTTGGATTTTTTTGGCCAATTCCTCGAGGGGGCATGCATATGTCATTGTTATTGTTTGGGGCATTTTCATTATTGTTCTTTGAAACAACACTTAGAATCACATTGTCTCAAAGAGGGGCAAAATGTAGACGTCTAAAAATGGTCAACGCTTGTGGAGTCATACTTTAACATTTGCGCATTGCCTTATTTTAGGATTCTTGTGTCACATTAACATTTCTTCTATGTTGTACACTTGGTCTTTATCATTTGCGAGCATCAAGTTCTTCTGCATTCCTCATTTTTTATCGCTTTCGAATTAGGTCTTGTCGATAGCAATCTTCAGTCATGATTTTGGTCGATCTTATCCTGTTGCATCATGGTGCATGCTCATTTATCATCATTTTGGACATCGTCAATCCTAATCAATGATAGAATTAGGGTTTTGTCCTCTTGTCAATCTTTCAATCATCTTTATCTTGTTAGTAATCATTTGCGATTATCAACTTGTCAATCTTGTCATTTTGCGATCGATTCGTCATCGATCCTTGTCCTTGTCAATCTTGTCATTTTGCGATCACTTCGTCATCGATTCTTGTCCTTTTCAATCATGTCAATTTGGATCTATTATTCATTGTTCCTCATCAATTGGCGCCTATCAATTTGATCTCCTTGTCAATCTTGGTCAATTTGTCATTGATTTTTGTCAATCAATCTCAATCATTTATCAACATTGGTCCTTTGCCAATCAGAATCATGATCGAACCTAAATTAATTTCTTGTTGTCTTGACCTAATTCCTTGTCCTCTTATTTCTAGGGTTTTATGATTTGTTCATTTAATCCTTTTCTTCTTCTTTGTGGGTTAAATAAATCTATTTATTTAGTCTTAGGTCTCTTTCATGAATTAATTAATGGATGAAAACCTATTAATTAATTCACCTAATTTCTATTTCATCTTTTTCCTCAATTTTCTTAATTTACTAATTTCTCCTAATTCCTAATTTTCTATTTCTCCTATTTTCTTCAATTTTTCTAATATTTCCCCTAATTTCATGGGAATGGCATTTCAATTTTGTTAATTTTGTCATAATTTCTCAATCAATCAATCTTGCATGTCAATTTTGTCATAATTTGTCAATCAATCAATCTTGCATAGAAAATGTCAATTTTATCATTCTTGATTTGAAATTTCCTTTCAAATCTCTTCATGCTAATCTTGTCATCTCTCCAATTTGTCTATAAATTGGATGATTTTCTTCAGTCAAGGGATCAATCAATCACATTTTTGAGTAAACTTATGCTACAAATTTCATCAATAACTTGCTTTCCACTTGCAAATGCACTTTGTAGGTGAGAACAACATCAAGTTGGAAGGTGAAAGAAGAACAATGGAGGAACAATGAAGGAGATATAGGCTTTGGTTTGCTTTTTATTGTAGTATTTCATCTTCATGCCTTTATTGATTGTAATTAGGATTTCTTATCATTGCAATTTAGTTTTTGTGATTGAGCTAGTTTAAAATTTATTGCTTTGATGATTTCCAAATTCCTATCTACGTCGAGTTCACCAAAAAATGTAACTAGGAAAATGGAATGCATCAAAGCAATACATATTAGCTAACCACAAAGCAAAATTGCAATGAAATAAAATCCTATCACAATCAATAGAAGAATTGAAAATAAGACATTCAAAATAAATGAAAAATCATCACCAATGTCTCTTTCAATTGACCTCCATTGTCCTTCTTTCTCCTTCAAATTATCTTGTTTGTGGATCTCACCTACAAGTGCAAGAGCAAAGTATGAAAGAAAGCAAGATGACAAGATGAAAATTGCAGCATAACTATACTAGAATCGTGGTTGATTGATTGAAAATGTGATTGATTCCTTGATTGAAGAAAATCATCCAATTTATAGACAAATTGGAGAGAGGACAAGATTAGCATGAAGAGATTTGAAAGGAAATTCAAATCAAGAATGGCAAAATTATGACAAATGTATGACAATTTCTATGCAAGGAGTATGACAAATTATGCACAAATTATGGCAAGTTGCCATGCAAGATGTATGACAAATTATGACAAGATTGAAATGCCATTCCCATGAAATTAGGGGAAATATTAGAAAAATTAAAGAAAATAGGAGAAATAGAAATTAGGAATTAGGAGAAATTAGCAAATTAGAAAATTGAGGAAAAAGATGAAATAGAAATTAGGTGAATTAATTAATAGGTTTTCATCCATTAATTAATTCATGAAAGAGACCTAGGACTAAATAAATAGATTTATTTAACCCACAAAGAAGAAGAAAAGGATTAAATGAAAAAATCATAAAACCCTAGAAATAAGAGGACAAGGAATTAGGTCAAGACAACAAGAAATTAATGTAGGTTTGATCATGATTCTGATTGGCAAAGGACCAATGTTGATAAATGATTGAGATTGATTGACAAAAATCAATGACAAATTGACCAAGATTGACAAGGAGATCAAATTGATAGGTGCCAATTGATGAGGAACAATGACTAATCGATCCAAATTGACATGATTGAAAAGGACAAGGATCGATGATGAATTGATCACAAAATGACAAGATTGACAAGGACAAGGATCGATGACGAATCAATCACAAAATGACAAGATTGACAAGTTGATAATCGCAAATGATTACTAACAAGCTAAAGATGATTGAAAGATTGACAAGAGGACAAAACCCTAATTCTATCATCGATTAGGATTGACGATGTCCAAAATGATGATAAATGAGCACGCACCATGATGCGACAGGATAAGATTGACCAAAATCATGACTGAAGATCGCTATCGACAAGACCTAATTCGAAAGCGATAAAAAATGAGGAATGCAGAAGAAGAACTTGATGCTCACAAATGATAAAGACCAAGTGCGCAACATAGAAGAAATGTTAATGAGATGTATGAACCCTAAAATAAGTCAATGCACAAATGTTAAAGTATGACTCCACAAGCGTTGACCATTTTTAGACGTCTACAATGTCATTTCCCCACATACTCACACATTTTTAATCTTATGTTCTATCCATTTCCTATATATCTATTTATGAAATGCCTTAGAATTTGAGGTTGTTCCTCTTAAAAATTATCTTTTGGTTAGGATTTGTACTCGAATTAGAAGAGAATCACTTATTGTGTCTTGATACCAACATCTTCCTATTACTATATCTTACACACTTAATCGGTTTCTGTAAGACATTGTGGTTTCTTAGGTGAAGTCATGGCTAGTGAAAAATCTAAAATCTTATTTCAACGCCATTGTAATTCTATAACCCATGTGAGCTTCATTGATTATGAGCCAACATGTGAAAAATATGTTAAAAAATAAAAGAAATATCAAAAGATCAAAAGAAAAAAGAAAATGAGAAAGAAAAGGAAATTAAAGAAAACAAAAACACGATTGAAATACCAAAATGCTTGGCTTTGAAAACATGCAAGCAACTACATTGGGCTATGGATGCCTAATTGGAAATGGAGAAATATATGTGAGATTATAATTATAACGTCATTGGAGCTATGAATGCTCACTGGTAGTGAAGCTCTATCCAATATGATTTTGAAGTCAGGGTAACCCACGTATCTAGTCATGGTGGATTTTGAGGATTACAATGATCATATGAACTAGAATGAATACATTTGAGAATACATGGGTAATAAAATAATAAGTGACTTGATCTAGTTTGGGATTTTTATTCCCTTTTGAGTATCCTTCTTGGTAACTAGATATGTATGATTGAATTTATTAGAGGTTCTAAGTGTGGATTGGGTCTCTATCTTTGAAATGCTTAGGAACACTTATTCGGGTGGTGCTAGATTTTGCGACATTTTCACACATCGCCCCTTTGCAAATGGAGACTTCTACCTTTTTTCTATAGGTGAGTTATTTTTCTTAGTCATCTAGTTTGGTAGTAGTTTCTTTAGCCATTGACATTTTTCTTGAAAAGAGATCCAATGCCCTATCATCTAGGTAGTGATCAAGTTAAGTAGTCTAGCACATCAATAAAAAATGGATTCCCACTTGGGCTTGGAATGCATTACATTTGGTTATCAGAAAAGGGGTAAAAATTTATTCAAGAGAAACCAAAAAAATAGAGTACAAGTCCTCGGGCTAACAATAACCTTCAAATGAGGCAAGCACAATGAAGTCTCAAAGGAACATCACTAACAAGAGCAATTACAAGTTTCCATCGTCCCTAATTAACTTTCTTAGAATCTCCAAATAATCTAGAGGTAAAGCTTCCTAGTTATCCACATCCCATCCATCTATACTCTCTGAATCCCACTTAGCTAGGCAATCAACCACCTTATTCCACTCCCTAGGACTATGACAAAACTAAATATAATCCAAGGATCCACAAAGATTCAATATTTGATTAGCCACTAAGGCTAATTTCCAAGAAACTCCATCTAATTGATGGTTATTCTACATATCAACCACAATCTGCAAATCAAACTCACAAATAGTCTTCTTCCATCCTAAAGAGAACCTATTCTCAACACCATGTAAAAGAGCTAGGGCCTCCATCAGGTTATTCAAATGTTGTCCATTACAAATGGAGAAAAAGAACACAACATTCCCATCATTGGACCTGCCAATGCCACCAATTTCTATATGATGAGGATTTCCTCTAGAAGTCCCATCAGTATTAACCTTCAAAACTCCCTCAAGATGAGGGGACCATCTCCCTTCTCTATGAGTTTTATGTTTAGTCTGTTGTGGCCTCTTCATGAAAGAAAAATATATCCCATTGCCAACTAAATTAAGATTTTTCACTGTATCCAAATCACAAGTCTCCTCAGGAGAAGTCATGTCACACTTTGCTGAAATTGTCTCTTGCAATTTGCTGATAATCTTCCTCTGAATGAGGAAGCTCCCAATTTTAGAAATTTGAAATATTCTCTAATTTCTTTCTAACTATAAATTATAGATAATAAAAGTCGGGCCAAGAATCCAAGCAATCTAGAGAAAAGAAAACTTCGCTGGAGGCTGTCGCAAACTTTCCTAAAAATCAATCAAAGAGGAAACATGAACACAAGCATGGTTCCATGCTCCCCACCAAAGATACCAAACTTCTCATGCATAAGAAAAATGGAAGAAAGGATGAGAATTAATTCCTTCACTATTTTACAAAGGATATAGATTGATGGGCCATGAAAGCCTTTGTTCCTCAAATTTTCCCAGATGAGGCATCTATTTTGGGCAACAAGCCAAAGAAAAAATTTGAATTTAGGCTAAGATAAACTATTCCAAACTTGCTTCCACCAGGGTGCACCTCCCCAACCATGGAGCTTACTATCTATAGTTAGGTAACCAGAAGCAACCAAAATTTTTCCTTTAGGATCAATACTCCAAGCCAAAACATCTCTACAATCAAGGGAACCACATAGTCTACTAGTTAGAGTCCTAGCTAGTTCTTGCCAACTCTCCTTAGTTCCCCCATCAAGCCATTCATGAGGAAGTCACTTATAAATTTCCTATGAGCTTGGTGGTCTTAAAATGTCCCTAGTCTAGTCAACCTCACACAAACAATTACATAGGGGTTGAAGATGAGGAAACTGAGAAATGATCGGGGGATAGCCATCCCAGGAGTCATGCCGAAAATGAGCATCTGTAGCTCTGTTGCATATCCAAAAGAGACCCTCCTTGATGAGTTTGGAACCTCTTTTAAGAGTTTCCCATATCATGGAGGTTTTCCCCAACAAACTACATCGAGGAACATCAACACTATTAACTCCCCTGAGGTACTTATGAGAGAATTTTAGCCCAATCTTGATCTTGACAAGTGCACCATCTCTAGTACAACTTCATAGCAAGAGCCTACCCAACCATTCCCATAGGCCCAAGACCAAGTACACCCTCTTGTTTAAGTCTATAGACTAAATCCCATCTAACTACACTCTATTTACAAGAGAGAAATTTCCTTCTCCAAAGAAATTGATGAGAGAGAGCATCAAATTCCTTCACAAAGATAGATGGGGCAAATTGCATAAAACATTTTAAAGTAGGAAGTGCTTAAACCACTAACTTCAATAGAGTTATCCTGCTCACTAATGAAAGACAATAACAAGTCTAGAGACTAACTCTCTTACAAAACTTATCTAGAATCTCCTACCAAGAATCTATAAGTTGAGACCCCATACAAAGAGGATCCCAAGATACACCAGAGGAAGAGACCTAATTTGAAATCTAAGAATCTAAGAAATCTTGTTTTGAATATCCTGAGGAGTATTGAAGAAGAAAATATAATAATTTTCCTCATTTTCCTTTTTTCCCAAGGTAGCCAAATAAGTGTAAAAGGCTCTCCTAAAATTATCTGCTTCATTTATTCTGGCTCTATCCATCAAAGTAGTGTCATCAACAAACTAGAGATGAGAATACGGGGGAAGATTACTACCCCAACTCCAATCTTGAATCATGTCTTGTCTAACCTTGTCTTTGATGAATCTACCAAGCCCCTTAGCTATGCTGATGAACAAATAAGGAGATATAGGATCTCCTTGCTTAAGTTTCCTAGAAGCCCAAAACAACTTAGAAAGAGCACCATTGATTAGTTAGAAAAGGAGGTGGAAGAGACACAACTCATGACTCAATCCACCCATTCCCCACATAAACCAAAAGCCAAAAGAATTTTATGTAAGAAGGCCCACTTAACTCTGTCATAAGATTTTGCCATGTCTAGTTTGATAAAAATTTCCTTTTCTTTGGAAGATGCCATGGAATGAATGATTTCTGTAGCTACCACAATCCCATCAAGAATTTGTCTCCCCATAACAAAACACGTTGGCATAACTGATGAAGATAATGATGAGGAGATTATTGGCATATGGAGATGATGATGAGATGGGAAGATGATCAGTAAATTTATTGTTGGCATAACTTGTAAAGTTGATGGAGATTGTTGTCTAGATGATGTTGATATAGTTGAAAGTTGTTTGATGACTGCATTTGTGTTGTCATTGATGGAAACCATGTTTCTTGAGTCATCTAAGTCATATAGGCATACAGATATAGCCTAACTGGTAGAGGAATATGTTAGACAACAAAACTATTAAGTTACCGGTAAGAAGGAATAGAGCGATGATCAAGACACCGGTATAGACGATCGGTGAAGAGTTAGATGTTGTGGTTTGGGAAATATATTTATGTCATTGGCATGAGTTTGTGATTGGAACCATATCAGAAAATTCAGTGTATTGAGAGAATTATGATTGTCTGTCATGAACTTTGTGAAGAAGAATGAATACCAGTAACAAATATTTAACCGGTAATGATTTATGGTTTGGTGGTGAATCTTATCATATTCATGACTTAGAGCTGAGGTGTCAAAATCTGTGTGTAATGATAAGACGGTGGGTTAGCACACATTTTTGCAAAATTTTATGTGCTATTATGGAGCATTTACTGTTGGTTTGCATGTGCATAAACCTTATTAGCACGAAAAAAGTATCTAAGGATCAACTATTTCAGGAGTGTCTTGGTATCACTTGGGCACACTAAGGGCATGCACTAAGTATAGACTGGACAAGGAATCTGGTATGGGAGCATTTATCAGTGGGGAAGTCATTATGGTATAATCTAAGATTGTTTTTTAGTATTTATCAGACCCTGTGGGATAGCTGGGATCACTATTATTCATGGTGGATGGCTCATTTTTTCAAAACTGAAACATTTCAATTATCGGCATAAGTAGTCCCGATAAAACAATATTGGCAAGCAAAAGAAGGATTATCGACATGACATTTACCGATAAATTAGAAGGTGGATTGATTGGAGCACTTAAATGATATTCAACATGATGCACACTCTTAGGAAAGTCAAACCATCGTGATAGCTTGTTCCAATGAGGCAGAAGGAGAGTACTTTCTATCGGCATGCATCGACTTATCAAGAAAGTATTAAAATTATTATACCGATAGCCGATGAGGCTATCGGTGTAACTTGTAACAATGAAAAGGCAATGCAGATCATGGACTTATAGCATCAGGAGATCAGAAATAATGAAAAAACTCTATCTCAATACCCGATGACTGAAGGGAACTGAAGGCATATCCGTCAGAGAAAAATACTGCATCGAGATAGTGCAGAAATAGTTAGGCCGATCCCTGATGACATAGAGAATCAGAAGGTGGAACCATCGGTGTTTCTTAAACTGATAAAGAATACTTGGAGGTGTAAAGCATAAAAGTGCATTGGAGTAACATCAGGACTTCGGGAGGAATAGAAAAAGGCTATTCCAACTCCTGATGAAGATAAAAGTGCCTGCGGGGATATTAATATGAGTTATACCGACAAAGTAACATAGATTGAAGACTCATCAAGATGTCGGGAGGAGGATTTTTATGCTATGTTGAATCCCGATAAGATTGTTGAGGGGGATGGTGAATTGTAAGGAGGTCTTCGGAGAGAGTTATATCGATAAAGAAAAAAGCTTAGGTAGAATGCGGATTGAAATTTTGAGGTTATCAGGGCATCGGAGGGACATAAAATGAATTAGGCTGATACCTGATGGATTAAGTAAGAGTAAAAACTGATAGCTTAGTTTTTCGGTGAGGGATTCTCCACACAAGGGGCATAACTAAGAAAATGGAACTGTCCAAAAGATCAACTGTTTCATGAATGGTGTTTCCAAGTCCTCCAAGCCTATGTAGATGGAGCAGTAGAAAATGTTTTAGAAACTTTCATGTATGTTGTGCCAGAAAAGGGAAAGCCTTTATCCCACATTGTTTGTGGGATAGGCTCTTTTAACACTTAAATCCAAAGCGGCCCGTATCATAACTATCAAAAGACAAATGGCTTTTGGCATGAACAAGGCTAAACCCAGTGGACCCCACACATGCATGCACATCTTAAAGCGCCCAAATTTTACAACAAAAGGACAAATTAAAGATCAAGCAATTTGGGCAGATTGGATGGTGATCGCAGAAGATCTGATAGCTGTTGCTATACCGCAAGATAGTGATGCATGCTGGTTTATCCCCGTGAATTGGCGACAAAGCACGTGCGGAAAAGGGGAGGTTAACAAGCATGCAAGTTTGTGATTGATTCAACAGTGGTCACTATACCACAATAGGAAGTTGCACGACCTATATCCCCCATGACATAGTGACTGCCAAGGTGGCAAATGAGGTGTCATCCTGGTGGATCTGCATGTGAATCAGGATGCGCCACGTGGTGAAGCATAGAAGAGGAACCTAGGTCCAATGGCGGATGAAGTGGCAGTCATGTGGCATGTCATCAAAAAATGACTTATCGAACAAACCTAGGCTATGATGGATCTCTAAAAGGACTCACTAAAAGTAGCAGTTTCATCGACATGAAGTTCATCGAAGAAATCAGTAGTGGTACCATAAAAAATAAAAGGTATCAGTGAAACTACAGAATTGATAAGACCTATGAACAACTTACTGAGGGAGGAAGTTTGGCCAAAATAATAATACTGATTAATGGATATCATCATAAAGGGAAGTATTTTCTTTTATTTTATTTGATATAAAATCCTTTTAGGGTAAATTATTATCTTATGTCAAGGGATGTTATATTTGCACATTATTTTCTTAAAAGAAAGAAAATGCTTTGGTTTTATTGAATTATTTTAAACAAATACTTATATGAAGATCATTGACTTCCAAACTAAAAGCTAAGGTGGAATATGTTTAATTTTCAAATCAAGGAATTTGGTTGGCTTATCTTGTGTGCAGGAGATAATGAGAAGATGAATTTTATCGAGGCAGAGAATAGAAGACACATTATTAAAGCATCATTTAGTATGTTTAGGGTTCTCATTTGTAATTATTTATTAAACCAAAGGGTGTGTCCTTTGGAGGGAAACTGTCTGTAACTCTCTTCTATGTATGAAAGGGTGTGTCCTTTCATATATGTCTTTTGATTTACATACTTATAGGGAGACATTCTTATATGTAAAAAGGGGGGAGAGTCATAAGAAGAAGATACTGTTGTAAGGATTGAATATCATTTTGTATTAGAGAAGTCTATAGGAAGAAGAAGTATAATTTTGTGCAAGCAATTTGTAATGGAGTATCTACAAGTGCAGCTTATGTTTGCAATTATTTCCTGAAGATTAATATACAAGGTTTGTTGTTTCTTTTTCCTAATATTGTGTACACTTTTGTGTTGATTATCGTCTTTGTCCTTTTGATAAATCTGTTTATAGATTTGCTATGATGTGATTCACATGTCATTGCATTAAGTGAAAGATTGACTTCTTATTGTTTGTGTAATGTGTACTGAACCTTCATAGTTGATGAGAAATTGTCTCTTGAGTTGACAAGATATTTTGTCCACAAAGTGTCATATATATCCCTAGATAGAGGCATTGGTCTATTATTGATCTTTTAAGGTTTTGATCTGTATGCATTCAAGGTCCTTGATAGAGAAACGCTCTTTCCAAATCCTATATGAACTGATCTATGCAAATTTTATTCGAGTCCTGAAAGCAATCTCATTTTCAAATATACATTCACAATCATTTCTTTTCAAAGCATTCAGTTAAAGCACATAATAAAGCATAGTTGCAGAACAACAATTTTCTAGTTGTGTAAACTTGCTAAAAGATTTAAATCCACTATAAATAACCTCTTTTGTGCTTAAGAGGAAGAGGCATACCCACCTAGGTTTAGTGGAGCCTAAAGTGTAGAGGGATTTTGTCTTTGACCATCCCTATTCATTGTCCAAGGTTGATTGGAATACTTGAGGATTTGGCAAGTCTTTTGGTTTTCCAATTTGTGGTTTTGGGAACCAACAGATTGGCGACTCTATTGGGGAGTTGTGATAAGAAGTATTCAAAATTTCTGGTGGTTTCACTTCAGACTCTACTGGATGAGGGGGCCCAGAAGATTAATGAAAGTATAATCCCTCTTAGGAGGTGGTGACTCTAATTTTATTTTATGAGTAATAATTGGTATGTTGAGAAAGTAAGAGAAACCCCTAGGAATTTGTCAATAAGATTTATGTAGGGGAGGAGGTCTCTGCACAAGGGACAAGAAGATTTTGTTCAATTGAGTATATGAGGCCCCACCTTGACTCAGTCTAAAATTTCAATGGTTTTTATATTGAGACTATTACAGATACTTGTTTTTATGCATTTTGGATTTAGAACTTATATGATTTCATGATTTGGATAACATTGCTATATATTGAGGATTTATTTATATGCTTTATGATATAGAACACTACATGATTTTTGAATAGGATGAATTTGCGGTGATAAATGTCATTATTGAATTTGCAAGACTTTACTAGGATAATAGAATTATGATGTATGTTTAAGTGTGGATCAAAATTATGAGAATTAGGATGAATTGCTTATGTGAAATTGCTTGGATATAAGATGTATTAAATTGTTCAGATGTAAATTGTATGCAAGTGATGATGTGTATTATTATTCTTGTGATTTATATTATATGTGGTTATTTGAAAGTTACTAATGTGTAAATTGAGATGCATAGGAAGTTATCCCTGTGACCATGGAAATATTACGGAGAACCAAACCTAGACCTATGTATGTTCGTAAGCCAGGGTTTGTCTATTTGGTGAGACAACACCTCGTTTGTGTTGTATTTTATCGGTAACAGTATATGATGCATGTGTGTTAAGTGTTATTTAATTGATTTGTGTAAAATCTACAAGAGACGATTTCATGTATTAAATTGTAAAAGTGTTTTCTTTGTGTCACTTGACACATGTGTGGATTTAAGTTTGAATTTTTATTTTTGTCTCTTGGTGGGAAAGTGTTCAACTATAGCTTTTTCGATTAATGTAACGTGATGTCATAAATACCTTGGGTAAAGAATCTTTGGGACGGTCAACATAGGTTTGACCCGAAAATAAATTTCAAAGGGGTTTAAAAAGGGTTAAATGAACACCTAGGGGTAGTTTAATAGGGTTTCCTAAAGCCCATAAGGTATACCTAAGGATTAGGGGTAATTTAAGGCAAGATTCTACTCCCAAGTGACCTTTTAGACACCCTAAAAATTGACTTTTTTGAGTTGTGCGAAAATTGAAATTAGAAGATTGAACCTAGTTGTAAACTTTCCTTTTCGAATGAGAGTTCCCTTTCCCATTCTATCTTACCTTCCTCTTTAGCTTTTAGAAACTTGTGAGAACTCTCACAATGGGCTTCTTAAGCAAGAATTAGAAAATTTGTGGGTAATCACCCACTCTCCATTTTTGGAGACAAGAGAAGTTTTGAAAAGAATAGACTAGATTTTGAATAGAGAATTTTGGCTAAGGGTAGAAGGAGAAGAACCATGGAATTGGGCTGCTCATCCTCAACAAAACTAACCTACATTTGGGCAGATTAAGGTTGGTTGCATTCTTCTTAAAATGGCTTTCTTATTGCATGGTTTGGTCTAAATAAATTTAGAAAGAAAATATTACATTGTTTAAATATTTATATTTCAATATATGTGTTTATATAAATAATTATAATTATTTATATACACATATATGTAATTAAGAAATAGAAAGTTGTAGTTAAAGAATAAAGAATTTCTATAGGATTAAATATTTATTTAGTGGAGATTATTTTTGGAATAAATAAAAGCAAGTGGGCTTAATCATACCTTAGTTAAATTAATTTTAGCACATCTTAAGGATGGATTAAATTGAATTAAATAGAGGGAGTAAGTTTTAGTTTAAAATTTTAAGTAGTAATAAATGACTTAATTAAAATAGTTGAAATATTTTAATTTAAGCAGAATATTATTATTTTTCAGTGTATTAAATTAACATTGGGGAAACTTAATTATGTGGCAATATTACTTATCTAAAGGGATTATAATGGAGATTGGAATAATTTTATTGAGAATCTAAAAGCTATTTATGACTATTGGAAATTTATAGTACCCTTGTCAAGCAATTTAGATCTTTAGAATTAATTTAATCTATTGGAATAAGTTGAAGAGATAAGATAATAATTAATTTGGTATTACTCTTTTGATTTGAATAGTTATTTGCTTACTTGTGTTAATGGAATAAAGTCAACTCTAAACTTAGTTAAGACAACACATGTAGAGTATTGCAAACTAGTTAAATTGATGTTCTAAGTTATGGTTTAAAAAAAAAAAAATTATCCCATTCTTGCCCTAAATTTTGGGCATGACAGAGTCCCAAGAAAAGGAACAAAGAGAAGAAATCAAACATGGCATTTGAAGGTTATAAGAGATTTCCTAGTAGAGAGGAAGGTTCCTCGTCTGGTAATAAATTTGAAAATCTAGAGGAAAATCCTTTTTATAACTTAAATATAAAAAACAATAAAGGTGGTCATGATGAGATCCTGGTTCCTGAAGAATAGGAAAAGAGGTAGTGGGATGAAATCATACTTAAAATGGCTGATTTAAATGGAGATGAATACAAGATGGAAAAAGATTTTAAGAGACAACCGGATTGGGTGTTACAAAAACTAGGAATAAAAATATATACAATTCAAAGCCCTAGGTCAAAAGAAATAGAAGACAAAAGTAAAGGTGAAGGAAATAGGCCAACAATTCCTAAATATAGTCCTCCTCATATGAGAAGAATAGAGCAACCTTTTGTAACTTATGATAACCCATTATTAAATGGAACTAGAAGATGGAGGGATGTGCATAGGGATCAAAGTGAAGAAAGGCGGGAGGATGGAAGAAGGAACAGAAATGGGGGGAACGATGGGAACTAGAATAACACAAATACGGGTAACCATATAGGAAGTAATGGGTACGACATCAATCACAATAATGGCAATGAAGGTAATAATGGAAACAATAGCAATAATAATGATGGTGGAAACAATGGGAACAATGATAACTATGGAAACAATGGTGGATTCAATAGAGGAAGTATGAACAATCAAAGCAACCATCATGTTGGCAAATGACCTATGATCATTAAAAGATGTAAACAGTTGGATTTTAGTGGCATTATTGGTTATCCAAATCAAATCACTAATGATTTAAGATCAGCAATCCCCAAATTCTCAAGAAATGGAATTGATTCAACAAAACAACATGTAGTTAATGTAAAAAATATCATTGAAGAATTTGAGGTTCCTCATGAGGATGTATTCATGAAATTGTTTGTTCAATATTTGACAGAAGATGCAGGAGAATGGTATAGAATCCTTCCTGATAGATGTATCTGCAGCCAGCAAGAATTTGTGACACTATTTTTGGAAGAATTTGGAGATCACAATGATCCTTCATTTACATCCCATGAATTAAAAAGTATAAAGGAAGAATCAAAATGAATCAGTTGCTGAATTTAATAAAAGATTTAATAAAGTATTAAATAGAATACCTTGAGATGTTAGACCTGTTGATTTATTTCTGATTAACTTTTATTTGAGTTCTTTTGACAGCAAAACTTATTATGAGATTTTGTCTCATAGACCTGATACTTTACAACAAGCATTCAAGACAACTACTACTATTGAGAATAATAGGAAGGTTGCTGGGAAGGTCGCTAAAAGAGATGATACAAAGTTGGACAATTCCAGGGTTCCCAAGAAAGATGATCTTACTTAGATCATGGACATGCTTAAGGACCTAAAGGGTAAACAAAATCCTAATAAAGGCCACCATACAGAAACAATATGCAAATAAATTACAATAGGCCGAGGTTGCATGGCATACCATATTACACAAATTGGAAGGATGGAAAACCAATAAAACCTAGTACAAACAAAGAGACTCCTGATCCATTAAAGAAAGCCACAAACTTTGTAGATGAGTATCCATGGTGTGATGTATGTAATTTGCCTCATGTTGCAGAACAATGTATGATTGCCTAGGGCTTGATAGAAGAGGAAGATAAAAATGAAGATTATGAACCAACTATGAATGCCCTTTCATCTGATCCTTATTGGGGAAGACATGAGGATTTATCTGAAGAAGAAGAATATTCTAATGTGCATCAAAGAAGAAAGAATTTGCAATATAGCATACAAAAGTTTTTTTCTAGATGATGATGAAGATATCCCTACCTTGACAAAATTGTTTCAGGAGGAAGCAATGCCTTCTTTAAGAAACTTGATTGAAGAGGAGAAGAGAGCTTTCACTATTGCAGTTGTAGAACAAGTGAAAAGCAATTACCAGCTGAGAAATAGGAATGTCAATAATGAGTAGGGTAAGCCAGCAGACATTTTTGCCAAGGTCACAAAATCAGGTGGGACCAATAATGACACAACCAAGGGCAAGGATGCAAGGGCCAAGAAAGGGAAATAACCAAAACAGACTAAAAAAATGGAAATTCCAAAGCTCGTTAATCCTGTAGAGAAGAAACAAGTAAGTAAGCCTAATTAAAATTGTAACTCATTCATGTCTCAAGCACTATCCCAACTAAAGATATCTATGCCTTTGTTAGAAGTAATGAAATTTCCAGATTACAAGAATGAGACTTTAAAAAATATATCTAATGTCATAGAAGTAGATCCTTTCTATCTAACACTGTTGACAAATGAAAAAATGCTAAAAAATTGCATGATAGATCTAGGAGCAAAAATAAATATCAAGCCAGAAGATGTCATGAAAGAGTTGGGAATGCACGTTGATACACCTTATGGTAAATGCTATGCTATGGACAATAGGCCAATTCCTGTAGTAAAAATCATGAAGGACATTGAGTTCAGCTTCCCAGCCTACCCAGACGCTGCATACAAAATAGATATCACAGCTGTACAAGTGACTACAAACTATGGGATGTTGTTGTCCAGATAGTGGTCCAACTTGGTGGGTAGACATGTTCAGCTTGACTTGTCATATGCCACTATTCCAGTAAAAGGGACAACGGTGAGGATAAACAGAGAACCAAGAGCTCCATATCTCATAGAAGAGGTTGATCTTGATGAAGTGACTTGCTTTTGCCACTCTGATATGGACAACTTTCAGGTAAGTATTTCTAAACCTTTAAAAATTGATAAAGTTATAGAAATAGTTAAACAAAATGAAAGTTTAATTTGGAAATTATATTTTGATGGTGCTTGCAATAAGGATGGAAATGGAGTAGGAGTTGTATTTATTTCACCTAATGGAAACAAATTTAAATACTCTTTCTTGTTAACTTTTGAGTGTACTCATAATATTGCTGAATATGAAGCCCTCTTATTAGGACTTAAACTAGCAAATAAATATGGAATTAAGTTACTAATAGTTTATGGTGATTCAGAATTAGCCGTTCCACAAGTTAGAGGCAAATTTGCTGCAAAAAATGAAAAATTAAGAAGCTACAGGAATGAAGTTTGTGATTACATTGAACTATTTGATGCCTTCTCCATCAATTGGACTGAAAGATAAAATAATATTTGGGAAGACTTCATGGCTAACTTGGCTATGAAGCATAATAATATCCCTTTGGATGATATTACCCAAGTAGAAATCAAGACCAGACCGTTAGTTCCCGACAATGTAAAAAGTTGGCAAGTATTTGATGATGATAGGGTTTTGCTAAAGTTTTTGTTTTGTGAGGATCAATATAAGCACCGGTGGATTGATTGGAATGGACTTGTGGATGACAAGGATGGCAAGGAGAATATACTTGGGTGAGAGGTGTTGCAATTGAAAACAACCCAAGAGAAGTATATATTGGAAAAAATCTCACACCAAAAATCAAAACAGAATTGATTAATTTGCTAAGGAAGTATAGGCATGTCTTTGCTTGGTCATATGATGACCTTAAAGCATACAGAGAAGATTTGTTCCAACATGAGATACCCTTGAAGCTTGATGCAAAACCTTTCAGAAAAAAAAAAGGTCGATAAACCCTACTTTGGCTCCTAAGATGAAGGAGGAGTTGATGAAAATGAGGAATGCTGGTATTATTGAGCCTATAAGGCACTCAAAATGGGTATCTAATTTGGTCCCAGTCAGAAAAAAGAATGGCGATATCAAACTATGTGTGGATTTTAGAAATTTAAATGTTTCATCTTTGAAAGATAATTATGCTTTACCTAACATGGAGGCTCTTCTACAGAAAGTCATAGGAAATGAATTGTTATCTATGATGGATGGCTTCTCAGGCTATAATCAAGTCAAAGTTAGGGAAGCAGAAAAGTTCAAAACTGCTTTCACTACACCTTGGGGTACCTATGCCTATGCTAGGATGCCTTTTGGACTGACAAATGTAGGAGCTACATTCCAGAGTGCTATGGACATGGTTTTTGAGGGTATGATTAACTATATCTTGGCAGTTTACCAGGATGATATGACTGCTTATTCTAAAAAGGCAGAAGATCATTGTAATGATCTAGGAAAGATTTTTATTAGAACATTAGAATATGGCATATCTTTGAATCCTAAAAAAGGTCATTTTGGGAGGTCATATTATTTCAAAAGATGGTGTGAGAATCAATCCAGAAAGGATTGTTGCTATTGATAAAATTCCAATTCCAAAAATAGTTAAAGCAATTCAATCTTTATTCGGTCAAATTAACTTTGTAAGAAGATTTGTTTAAAATTTCTTTGAAATCATAAAGCCTATTGCTAAAATGTTGAAAAAAGGTGTTGAAATAAAATGGACTAATGAAGCTCTTGAAGCCTTTGTAAATATCAAAAGAGTCATCAAGGAAGCCCTTGTATTAAAATCACTTGATTTCTCTAAGCCTTTTCAAGTTTTTTCATTTGCTTTATTCCACACTATTGTTGTTGTCATGCTACAAAATAATGATGAGGGTCATGAACAGTCAGTGGCATTTTTTAGGAAAACATTACAAGAATCTGAGTTGAATTATGATTTAAATTAAAAACAAGCTTATGCTCTTGTGAAAGCTGTGAAATCTTTTAGACCCTATCTAGTTAGTGCCACTGTCATTGCCTATGTACCAAATGTTGTTGTTAAAGACATCTTCAAACAATCAAAAACTACTAGAAGAAGATGTAGATGGATAACCCAGATCTAAGAATTTAATATTGATCTACAAATCACAAAGTTGGTAAGGGGTCAGGGTTTAGCAAAATTGATGACAAAATATAATCTTGAAGCAGCACAAGTAAATCAGGTAGAGTTGGAAGATGTGCAAAGTAGCATTGAGAGATGTCCTTGGTATACAAATATTGTATATTACTTAAAATATATGAAATGTCTGGATAGTTTAAATGATAGTCAGAGGATAAATTTAAAGCTTCAAACATCTAAGTATGTGTTACTTAATGGAGTTCTATATTGGAAAAATAGAGATGGTAGTCTTTTAATGTGTCTAGATGAGTGTCAAGCATCTATTGTTTTGAGAGACTTACATGAAGGTGTATGTGGAGGCCATTTCTTATCCAAAATCACTACCCATAAAATTCTTAATGCTAGTTATTATTGGCCCCAAATTTTCAAGGATTGTCATGCTTATATTAGAAAATGTGAAGCATGCCAAAAAAATTCAGGGAAGCTTAAGTATAATGGAGCTATTCCTCTCAAATGCATAAAGAGGAACCATTCTAGATGTGGGGTATTGACTTCATAGGAGAAATAGAAAAAAAATCTAGTGGTGGGCATAAATGGATTTTGGTGGCTACTAATTATTTTACTAAGTGGGTGAAAGCCATTCCCATAAGATAGGCTACCAACAAAGTTGTGATAAAGTTTCTTTTGGAAAGCATTCTTACTAGATTTGGGGTACCTCAAAAAATTGTGGTAGATAATGGGACGTGTTTAAGATCCAATGAGTTCTCTAATTTCTATGAAAATTATGGCATTAGGTTGTCCTATTCATCACCTTACCATCCCCAAGGAAATGGACAAGCAAAATCCAGCAATAAAAACTTGTTGAAGATTATCAAAAGGACATTGGGTGATAATAAAAGAGCTTGGGATTCGAAGTTGATATTAGCAGTATGGGCTGATAGAGTGACAGTCAAGAAGTCCACAGGATTTGCTCCATATGAGCTTGTATATGGCAAAGAAGCAAGATTACCCTTGAGTAATTTTCTCATAGTCTATAAATTTGTTACAGAGGAATTTTCAGAAGAAGTAAACTTTATGGGGGACAAATTGATGGCTTTGGCTGAATTGGATGAACGTAGAAAAGAGGCCCAGGAAAGAAATATTTAGAGGCAACATATGGTTAAGGCTTTACATGATAAAAGGGCTTGTGACAAAACTTTTGAGGGAGAATGGGTACTAAAATGGAATGCCAAAGACCAAGACAAAGGAAAACATGGAAAATTTGATGCACTCTGGCTAAGACCTTATATCATCTTTGAAAAGGGTGGAGAAATATCATATTAATTGAAGGGTACTGATGGTGAAGTGTTGTAATTTCCAATCCATGCTGAATACCTGAAGCATTTCTTCTCTTGATGATCAGGGAGTATTTCTTGTATTATAGTAATATAGTTTTTTCTCTTGTTTTCAATTTTCATTTTGGTCTACTTTGAAAAGATAGTTGGGATCTTGCTATGTCCTTTGAAAGAACATACATCCCCAGAAAAAGCCACTATTAGCACTCATTTTTGCAAAATTTTATGTGCTATTATGGAGCATTTACTACTGGTTTGCATGTGCAGGAACCTTATTAGCATGGGAAAAGTTCTCTAAGGATTAGTTGTTTCAAGAGTATCAAGGTATCACTTGGGCACACTAAGGGCATGCACTAAGTATAAACTGCACAAGGAATCCTGTATGGGAGCATTTATCTGTGGAGAAGTCATTATGGTATAATCTAAGATTGTTTTTCAGTATGTATCAGACCCTGTGAGATAGCTAGGATCACTATTATTCATGGTGGATAGCTCATTTTTTCAAAACTGCAAAATTTCAATTATCGACATAAGTAGTCCCAATGAAAAATCATTGGCAAGCAAAAGAAGGATCATCGGCATGACATTTATTGATAAATCAGAAGGAAAATTCAATGGAGCACTTAAATGATATTAAACATGATGTGCACTCTTAGGAAAGTCATACCATCAAGATAGCTTGTTCGGATGAGCCAGAAGGAGGGTGTTTTCTATCGGCATGCATTGGCTTATCGGGAAAGTATACAAAATGTTATACCGATAGCCGATGAGGCTATTGGTGTAACTTGTAACGATGAAAAGGAAGTGCAAATCATAGACTTATAGCATCAGGAGATCAAAAATAATGAAAAAACCCTATCTTGATATCTGATGACTGAAGGGAACTGAAGGCAGGTCCATCAGAGAAAAAGACCGTATTGGGATAGTGCAGAAACAGTTAGGCCAATCCCCGATGACATAAAGAATCGAAAGGCGGAACCATCAGTGTTTCCTATACTGAAAAAGAAGACTTGGAGGTGTAAACCATAAAAATGCATCGAAGTAACATCGAGACTTCAGGAGGAATAGGAAAAGGCTATTTCAACCCCCGATGAAGATAAAAGCACCCGTGAGGATATCGGTATGAGTTATACTAACAAAGTAACATAGATTGAAGACTCATTGGGACATCGGGAGGAGGAGTTTTATACTATGTTGAATCCTGATAAGATTGTTATGGTGGATGGTGAATTGCAAGGAGGTCTTTAGGGAGAGTTATACTGATAAAGAAGAAAGCTTAGGTAGAATGTGGATTGAAATGTTGAGGTCATTGGGGCATCAGAGGGACATAAAATAAATTAGGTTGATACCTGATGGTTTAAGTAAGAGTAAAAACCGATAACTTAGTTTTCTGGTGAGGGATTCTCCACACAAGGGGCATAATTGAAGAAAAAGGAGTTGTCCAAAAGATCAACTGTTTCATGAATGGCATTGCCAGGTCCCAAGCCTGCACAAATGAAGTGGTAGAAAAGGTTTTAGAAACTTTCAAGTATGCTATGCCAGAAAAGGAAAAGCCTTTATCCCACATTGTTTGTGGGATAGGCTCTTTTAACACTTAAATCCAAAGTGGCCCATATGATAACCATCGAAAGACAAATGGCTTTTTGTATGAAGAAGGCTGAACCTAGTAAACTGGTATTTGTGAAAAAGTGAAGCAGTATGTTTGTTCAAGGTGAACCGGTATGTTGGAATAAAAACTGGTAAATGGAAGTTTTGTATTGGGGTTTCATTTGGCATGACTACCGGTTGGTAGTCTCATCTTCAGGGTTTTGGGTTGATGGATTCCAAGCTTGTGCGATTCAACCGATGACATCTTGTGATGAGTTAGCATCGTATAAAGACCAGATAAATGTTGCCATGCTAGCCTTGTGCGCATGAAGGATTTCCCTAAGGATCTTGCATGGAGATTGATCCTATCTACCACGGGAATGTGTGAAGTCTCTGTAAATGGTGGAGAGTGCGTGATGAGTTAGCAGCTTCCTAAAGCGACAAAGAATGAACATTGGAGAATGTCTTGAGATCTGTTCAAGACTATTGTATTTGATGCAGTATGATTAACGGTCAAGATTGAACTGACTGGATTGTAAAACCTAAATGTTTAGGGTTTAGGGTTTATGCTACCGACCTATCTATTTCCTATAAGGTCAATGATGTTTTTCATTTTGAAGTTTTTACAAAATGTTATGTGTGTATCCCAGTGAGTGATACTTGATTCTTGCCAAACCAGAGAAGTGTGTTGATACCTATAGAGTGTGATTGCAGAAGAAAAGGAGCTAAAGTGGATCTGCCTTGGCATTGAGTGTTGTTATTAGATCAGTGTATTACCTGTTGACTTCTAACCATTTCTGTAGTTGGAAAATCCCTTAACTAGGTAGCTTTAACAGGCTTTTGTGTAAATCCTTTAATAGTGTGACTCAATTCAATGAGTTCTTCAAATCCTCTTGCGAGGTAATCTTTAACAGGGTTCTAACCTTGAACTGGGTATTTAGCCATCCCTTAACCAGGTGATCCCTAGCAGGATCGGTTCCTAGTAGAACCTATTGTAATAGTCTTTAACCAAGCTAGGCTTCTAATAGAGTGGAATTCAAAAGAGTTCAAGAATAGCTTGTGGGTATTCATCCCCACCGTGGTTTTTCCTAGTTGGGTTTCCACATGAAAAATTAGTGTGTCATGTGTGATGCCTTTCATGTGCTGGTTTAGTGTTCTATATCAAACTGGTAAAATATGTTGAAATAAGCAGTCATTATATTTCCGATGATAGATAACTTGTTTAAGCATAAGGGTGAAGTGAAAATAAGGTATTAGATTGTATGGAAAGCTAAGGGCTACCAGTTTATGTCTTTGACATTCTTACTATGTTTTACCGGTAATAATTTGGTTTAGACCGCTGTTAGCTCTTGCCAGTCAAGTGCATTGTTTATAGTCAAACTAGTTCAGGAAAAGTGTTTTTGCCTATACTGATTCACCCCTGCCCCCCTCTCAATACTAGTTTGGTACTAACTGTTCATCATTTATTCATCAATTGGTATCAGAGCATCCTCTAGGTCCTCTATTTTGTAAGCTTAACCACTTGAGGAAAAGATCCTACTCTAATGATGAAGAGGGAAGGTCCAAAGTTCAATAGAGACAACTTTAAAATATGGAAGGAAAGAATGAAGATATACATCAAAAGAATGAGTGCTCAACACTGGAGCTATGTTGAGAATGCTTATGTTATCCCTACCGATACTCTCATCGATGATCAAAAGAGAGAGATTCAAGAGAATGGGCAAGTCATGGAATCCCTAATCAGCAGTCTATTTGACATTGAGTTTATTGATGTTCAGGATAAAGACAATCCCAAAGAAGTATGGGATGCTCTCGAGAATATCTATGGTGGTGATGAGAATGTGAAACAAGCTAAGGAAGAGAGCCTTAGGGGAAAGTTTGAAGACACGCATATGGTTGAAGGAGAGACCATTCAACAATATGGAATAAGAATCAAAATTGTTGTTGGAGACATCAAGAGTGTATGTGGTATAATAGATGATTTCACTATTGTTAGAAAAGTCTTGAGATCCTTATTACTGGTATATGCAATAAGGGTTGCTACTATTTAGGATTTGAGGTCTATAGACAAGACAAAGGTATCCCTAGACTCCATCATTGCTAAGTTGACAACTTATGAGCTAAATAATTATGATGGTAGTATTCAGAAGATTGAATTAGCCTTTAGAGCATCTACTACACCATATAGAAAGGGCAAAGAAACTAGTACCAGTGGTGAACCAAGATAAATTAGAGAAATGGATGATGAGGAGATCCTGATGGAATTTGAAGCTCTTATTGCCAAGAGACTTCCTAAGGGAATTGGTAAATATAGAGGTAAGCTCCCTTTGAAATGCTTTTCTTGCAATAGGATATGACACATTATTGTAAACTATCCTAATGGTGATAACAAGGATAAACCAAAGAAGTTCAAGAAGTTCAAAGGAGGAAATAGGAGAAACTGTTTTGTAGCAGTTGATGAATGTTTTACTAATGAGGAATCAAAAGATGAAGATAGTGAAGACATCATGTTTGTAGTAGTTAAGGAAGATGTGCCAGACAAGAAGGCTCTTGTCTCTTGCTTTGATAATTCCAATGAGTGGATTATTGATAGTGGCTGCTCTCACCATATGACTAGTGATCAGAGTAGGTTTCTATCTCTGGAAGAGTTTGATGGTGGTGTGGTTTATTTTGGTAATGATGCACCATGTATGGTAAAAGGCAAAGGGTCCATCTCTCTAAATGGAAAAAGCAGTGTTGACAACGTGTACTGGGTAGAAGGTCTTAGACACAACCTTTTGAGTGTTGCCTAGCTGAATGATAATTGACTCACTCTGGAATTCAGAGATGGAGTGTGTAAAATAAAAGGTAAGAGTAGTGAACTGATGGCCACTAGTATGCAGACCAAAGGTAACCTATTTCAGCTGAATGCAAATATCAATACATGTCTAATGGCTAAATTTGATGATAGCTCGATATGGCATAGGAGACTTTGCCATGTAAACTTTGATAATAGTGTGAAGTCCATTAAGATCAAGGAAGTTAGAGGATTGCCTATGCTGAGCAAACCAGAAAATACTTTGTGCAGAGAGTGTCAACTGGGGAAAATGTCTTCCTCAACCTTCAAAGGTAAATCTTTCACTGGAGACAATTTACTTGATCTTGTGCATATTGATTTGTGTGGTCCTATGAAAACTAGGAGTGTGCAGGGAGATAGGTATTTTATGATTCTTATTGATGATTTCTCAAGAATGATGTGGGTCACATTCTTGAAGGACAAGTCTGAAGCATTTGGAAAGTTCAAAGCCTTCAGAGCACTGGTTGAAAAAGAAAATGGTAAGAGGATCAAGTGCCTAAGAACTAATCAAGGAGGAGAATTCACTTCCGGTGAATTCAAAAAGTACTGTGAAGAGAATGACATCAAGAGGCAACTGTCTGCCCCCAGATTCCATAGTAGAACAACCTAGTAGAGAGAAATAGCCGGACTGTAGTTGAAGCAACCAGAACTATGCTGATCCAAGGAAAATTTGCTCACACTTTTTGGAGAGAAGCGGTGAGCACTGCAGTCTACACTATGAATTGGGTACTCATCAAGAAAGGTAAGGATAAAACTCCTTATGAGTATTGGACCGATAAGACACTAGTGGTAAGCTACTTTAGAGTGTTTGGTAGCAAATGTTATATCAAGAGGAGTGAACATCAGAGAAAGTTTGATGCTAAATGTGATGAGGGAATATTCCTAGGGTATTCCACAAAGAGAAAAGCTCTCAAATGTTTCAACAATAGGACTCAGAGAATTGTTGAAAGCATCAATGTTAGAGTTGATGAAACCTCTGAGAAACCTAAGGAAACCAACAGTGAGCAAGTAGGAGATGAACCAGTAGTAACCTTCTGGGAACCGATTGCAAAACAACCCAACACCAGTAACAGTGCTCCTACACTGGTAGATGCTGATGCTGATGAAGATGATGATGAAGAAGAAAAACAAGAGGAAAGAACTAAGATCATTCCTAGGTATGTAAAGTTGAATCATGATCCAAAGTAGATCATAGGAGACAAGGATGCAGGAATTCTTACAAGAAATAGGGTTAGAGAAAACTCTTGTATGATCTCTGAATTTGAGCCTAAAACATTCAAAGAGGCACATAAAGATGAAGACTGGATCAATGGAATGGAAGAGGAACTTGACTAGATAGAAAAGAATGGTACATGGTCTTTGGTACCCAGACCTAAGCATAAAAATGTCATAGGAACCAAATGGGTTTTCAGAAATAATATGAATGAAGATGGCACAATGGTAAGAAACAAAGCCAGACTTGTGTGTAAAGGATATGCTCAAGAAGAAGGAGAAGACTATGGAGAAACCTTTGCTCTAGTAGCCAGATTGGAAGGAGTTTGTATGATTCTTGCATATGCAACCTTCAAGGGATTTAAGGTATATCAAATGGATGTAAAATCTGCATTCCTGAATGGAATACTAGAAGAGGATGTGTATATAGAGCAACCAGATGGTTTTGCCCTATCAAAAGATAGTGACATGGTGTGTAGGCTACATAAAGCCTTGTATGGACTAAAGAAGGCACCTAGAGCATGGTATGAACGCTTGCACTCCCATCTTGTGAAGATTGGATTTGAAAGAACAAGTAAGATAGCAATATCTACTTGAAATTAGAAGGACATCAAATTTTGATCTGTGAAGTATTTGTTGATGACATAATTTCTGGAGGAGATGACAAGATGAGTCATGACTTTGAAAATGAGATGAAAAAGGAATTTGAGGTGTCACTTATAGGGGAGATTAAGTTCTTCATTGGACTATAGATTCAACAAATGAAAGATGGAATCTTTATCACTCAATCCAAGTATGTCAAAGAGGTGTTGAAGACTTTTGGCTTGGAGGATAGCAAACCAGTTGGTACACCGATGGTGACCGGTTGTAAATTATCAAAAGAGAATGACTCAGGGTTGGTAAATGAGAAAGAATACTGATCAATGATTACACTATGTAGTACATAGAAGACTAGACATTGCACATGCAGTGGGCATTACTACACGGTTCTAGAAAAGCCCAAGAGAATCCCACTTGGTAGCAGTCAAGCGGATTCTTAGATAGTTGAAGGGAACTATTGAATATGGATTATGGTATCCATATAGTAATGATTTCAACCTAAAAGTGTTTACAAATGCTGATTGGGCTGGTAATGCGGATGACTGGAAGAGCACAACTAGTGGTGCATTCTTTCTTGGTGGTAGACTAGTCTCATGGATGAGTAAGAAGTAGAGTTGTATCTCTCATTCTACAGTAGAAGCAAAGTATGTTGCAGCATTTATGACCTGCACCCAAACAATTTGGATGAAGCATGTATTAAATGGCTTCAAAGTTCATGTATCTGAATAGGTAAGTATATTTTGTGACAACACAAGTGCAATTAACATCTCCGAGAATCTGATTTTACATGCTAGAACCAAGCACTTCGAGCTCAAGTATCATTTCTTGAGGGAGAAGGTTCACAACAAAGAGGTTATACTGGAACATGTTTCCAGTAAGGAGCAGTTACCAGACATATTCACCAAGCCTCTACCAAAGGCTACCTTTACCTATTCAAGAGGTGAATTAGGGGTGCTGCCCCTTCAAGAGGTGAACTAAAGGTGTGTGCTCCGCATCAGTCAGGTCTTACATTGATAAATCTTTTTCAGGATTGGTGTGTTGAAGGATTCTACTCCTTAGGGGGAGCAGCATAGTGGAACATAGATGTCTATGCCTCCACTTTGGCATTGTTGTCAAACGGGAAGAAGATGTGAAGTGGAGAAGATATCCATAGTATTGGGGAGAAGATATGAAGAAGCAAAAAGGTATCTTTGTATATTGCCATCAATGCCAAAGGGGGAGATTGTTGGCATATGTGCAGAGCATGATGACATGATGATATTGTATGTTGTCATTGATGTCAATATGCTAAAGTATGAACTGATATGTTTTAGTAAGAAAAATGGCAAGAGAACCAGTATGATGATGTAAATCGGTATTTGTGAAAAAGTGAAGCAATATGTTTGTTCAAGGTGAACCGGTATGTTGGAATAAAAACCGATAAATGGAAGTTTTCTATTGGGATCTTAGCTTTAGGGTTTCCAGTTGATGGATTCCAAGCTTGTGTGATTCAACCGATGACATCTTGTGATGAGTTAGCATTGTATAAAGACCAGATAAGTGTTGCCACATCAGCCTTGTGTACGTGAAGGATTTCCTTGAGGATCTTGCATGGAGATTGATCCTATCTACCTCAAGAATGTGCAAAGTCTCTGTAAATAGTGGAGAGCACGTGATGAGTTATCAACTTCTTGAAGTGGTAAAGAATGAACGTTGGAGAACATCTTGAGATCTGTTCAAGACTATTGTATTCGATGTAGTGTGATTAGTGGTTAGGATTGAATTGACTGGATTGTAAAACCTAAATGTTTAGGTTTTAAGGTTTATGCTACCGACCTATCTGCTTCCTATAAGTTCGATGATGTTTTTCATTTTAAAGTTATTGGAAAATGTTATGTGTGTATCCCAGTTAGTGATACTTGATTCTTTCTAGACTGGAGAAGTGTGTTGATACCTGCAAAGTGTGATTGTAGAAGAAAAAGAGCTAAAGTGGATCTGCCTTGGCATTGAGTGTTGTTATTAGATCAGTGTATTACCTATTGACTTCTAACCATTTCAGCAGTTGGAAAAACACTTAACCAGGTAGCTTTAATAGGATTTTGTGTAAATCCTTTAACAGGGTGACTTAATTCAATGAGTTCTTCAAATCCTCTTGCGAGGTAACCTTTAACAGGGTTCTAACCTTTAATCGGGTATTTAGCCATCCCTTAACCGGGTGATCCCTAGCAGGATTAGTTCCTAGAAGAACCTATTGTAATAGTCTTTAACTAGACTAGGCTTCTAAGAGAGCGGACTTCAAAAGAGTTCAAGAATAGCTTGTGGGTATTCATCCCCACCATGGTTTTTCCCAATTGGGTTTCCACATGAAAAATCAGTGTGTCATGTGTGATGCCTTTCATGTGATGGTTTAGTATTTTTTATCAAACTAGTAAAATATGTTGAACTAAGCAGTCATTATATTTCTGATGATAGATAACTTGTTTATGCATAAGGGTGAAGTGAAAATGAGGTATTAGATTGTATGAAAAGCTAAGGGCTACTAGTTAATGTCTTTGACATTCTTATTGTGTTTTACGGGTAGTAACTGGTTTAGACCAGTGTTAGCGCTTGCCAGCCAAGTGCATTATTTACAGTCAAACCAGTTTAGGAAAAGTGCTTTTTCCTATACTGATTCACGCCGCCCTCTCACTATCGGTTTGGTACTAACTGTTCATCATTTATTCATCAAGAGATGCATGTTGGTTTATCCCCGTGACTTGGTGACAAAGCACGTGTGGAAAAGGGGAGGTTAATGAGCATGCAAGTTCATGATTGATCCAACGGCAGTTGCTATACCACGATAGGAAGTTGCATGACCTATATCCCCCATGACATAGTGACTGCCAAGGTGGTAGATGAGGTGTCATCTAGGTGGATCTGTAGGCAAGTTAGGATGTGCCATGTGGTGGAGTGCAGAAGAAGAACCTAGGTCTAGTGGTGGATGAAGTGGCATGTCATCAAAAAATGACTTATCGAATAAACCTAGGTTGTGATGGATCTCTAAAAGGACTCACCGAAAGCTGCAGTTTCATCGACATGAAGTTCATCAAATAAATTAGAAGAGGTCCCTTTGAAAATAAAAGGTATCGGTGAAACTACAAAATTGATAAGACCTATGAACAACTTGCCGAGGGAGGAAGTTTGGCCGAAATAATAATATTGATTCATGGATATCATCATAAAGGTAAGTATTTTCTTTTATTTTATTTGATATAAAAATCTTTTTAGGGTAGATTATTATCTTATGTCAAGGGATGTTATATTTGAAAATTATTTTCTTAAAAGAAAGAAAATACTTTGGTTTTATTGAATTATTTTAAACAAATACTTATATGAAGATTATTGACTTCCAAACTAAAAGCTAAGGTGGAATATGTTTAATTTTCAAATCATTGAATTTGATTGGCTTATCTTGTGTGTAGGAGATAATGAGAAGATGATGAATATTTGCTAAGGAATTTTATCCAGGTGGAGAATAGATGACACATTATTAAAGCATCATTTAGTATGTTTAGGGTTCTCTTTTGTAATTATTTATTAAACCAAAGGGTGTGTCCTTTGGAGGGAAACTGTCTGTAACTCCCTTGTATGTATGAAAGGGTGTGTCCTTTCATATATGCCTTTTGATTTACATACTTATAGGGGGACATTCTTATATGTAAAAAGGGGGAGAGTCATAAGATGAAGATACTGCTATAAGGATTGAATATCATTTTGTATCAGAGAAGTCTATAGGAAGAAGAAGTATCATTTTGTGCAGGCAATTTGTAATGGAGCATCTCCATGTGCAGCTTATGTATGTAATTATTTCCTGAAGATTAATATAAAAGGTTTGATGTTTCTTTTTTCAAATATTGTGTACACTTTTGTGCTGATGATTATCTTTGTCCTTTTGATAAATCTATTTATAGATTTTCTATGATGTGAATCACATGCCATTGCATTAAGTGAAAGATTGAGTTCTTATTGTTTGTGTAATGCGTACTAAACCTTCATAGTTGATGAGAAATTGTCTCTTGACTTGAGAAGATATTTTGTCCATAAAGTGTCATATATATCCCTAGATAGAGGCACTGGTTTGCTATTGATCTTTTAAGGTTTTGATCTATATGCATTCAAGGTCCTTGATAGAGAAACGTTCTTCCCAAATCCTATATGAACTAATCTATGCAGATTTTATTTAAGTCTTGAAAGCAATCTCATTTTCAAATATACATTCACAATCATTTCTTTTCAAAGCATTCAGTTAAAGCACATAATAAAGCATAGTTGCAGAACAACAATTTGCCAGTTGTGTAAAATTGCTAAAAGGTTTAAATCCACTATAAATAACCTATTTTTTGCTTGAGAGGAAGAGGAATACCCACCTAGGTTTAGTGGAGCCTAAAGTGCAGAGGGAATTGGTCTTTGACCATCCCTATTCATTGACCAAGGCTGATTGGAATACTTGAGGATTTGGCAAGTCTTTTGGTTTTCCAATCTGTGGTTTTGGGAACCAACACGATGTTTAAGTGTGTACAAGGATCAAATTTCTTGGGAAACAACAAAGTGCTTAGTATAATTTGACAAGGGTTTGATTGCTTATCAAATCGATGTGCGGTGATCATTCAATGATGGAAATTGTCTAGAAATTTTTTTGGAATGATCTGTGATGATCTAAATATAAATTTATTGTAATTTGAATGTAGTCAGGGTTATGTAGCTGACCTAACTGAAAATGTATTTAGGGATAGTTGGAGTAGAGATTGTGTGTTGGTAATTTGAGAAGAAGAGTGTGCCGAACCATATTGAAGTGTTTGCATGTGTGAAGCAGAGTTGAGCTAAAACTGATCTCTACTAGCAAGCAAGGAAGTGCTATGATTAGATCATTTTTCCCTATTATTGCCTAACAATATTGAAATCCCTTAACCAGGTAGATCCTAATAGGTCTTATTTGTAAATCCCTTGACTAGGTGGCTCATTAACTTGAGTTTAAAATCCTCTAGCAAGGTTACTCCTAATAGGGTAGAGCTCCTCACATGACTAAGGTGAAATCCCTTAACTGGGTGACTCCTAACAATGTTTGATCTTAACCGGGCATATTGTAAAGCTCCTAACCATTCACATTCTGAAAGAGTGCAAATATTTTATGGGATCTAATTCCCACCATCATTTTTCCCATTTGGGTTTCCACGTGAAAAATATTTGTGTTCATATGGTGGTTGATTTGTTGATGTGTGCATTTGATATCATTACTTTGTTTGCATATTCATAAACACTAGAATGAATTGTTTGGTAAATCAGTTTAGTAGAATGTTTGAGTAGTTACTATTGAATCTTAATTTTGCATTAAATACTAACATCCTTATGGGAAATTCAGTGATGGGGGACATTTTGCATGAAACTCACTGAATGACCTTCGGGTTTCAGAAGTCGTCTCTTCATACAATTGGGGGAGAAAAGGGGAAGAATAAAACTTAAAACAAAGAATCTACATTACTTAGGCGATATGCCAAAATATTTTGGAAAAGCATGAACAACATATAAAACCTAGATACATGCGGCTTTAAAGCTCATTCAACAATTTACATGCCCAGAACTATTTGAGAGGGTGATTCAACAAACCCCATTCAACATAATATGACATTCACCATTCATCCAATAGATAACAAGTCTTAAAACATAGTTTAACCTGTGGAGTGTCACAACATATATCATAGAAGTTATCAAATTTGAAAACAACACAGAAGTCATTCAATTAAGCTTCAAATAAAATAATCACAAAGCCCATAGGAACAATCTAACATGTCTATCATTCAACAAATTTAATTAACATAAAGGCCTCTTCAATGAGCCAAAGTCTAAAAAATCTCTCTAAAGTCTGAACCCCCTAAAAGAAGGAAAAAATAAAGCATATATAGAGCCCTCGACTCTTAACCAACAGTACACAACATCAGCAAAATCTTAGCAATCACTTCTGATAGGAAAATCCCAGTGTGGCACTCCATGAGATGCTACCTAGTGAAATGACCTTTGAAGTTGTTATCCCAACCGCATCATGGCGATCCCTACACTTTCCCAACAATAAAATTGTGATGCAAACTACATTCTGGTTCATGAATCACCATGGAAGACACATGGCAACTCGGGGGAGACCTGCAGTCGATTGCAAAAAGAGAATTGGATCGTGCAACATGAGGACACCAAGTGTCACTACCTTTACATGATGGATGGTGGGGCAAAGAAGCATACATCAAGAAAAAAACTCGAGCCATGCGACAGCTCTGAGTTCTCTCAACTTTGAGCGAGAAAAGAAAGCCGCTCAGGGAAACGCTAAGACACCACTTGGCATGCATGTTGATGAACATGAACGTGGGTTGAAAATCAAAAGAAGTTGTTGCCACTATACCAAAATGCTACCTATGATTAATTCCAAAATAATATTATTATTTCTTGGTGACTCAATAGGGAATTCTGCCTGCAAAATGCTAGAACCCAAAATTGTTGGTTTAGAGCCTAGACTTCATGCCTGAGTAGGGAAAAATAGATCGAAGACCTACTGCAACAAAAATCACTTATCCTCGGAGGGTAGCACCTGCACTTCCAAATTCTGGTAGTGTTGGTCTAAACAAATTACTTCATCAAATGGCAAGCTCAGCGGTTTATCATGGACTAGTTTCAAGAGTGCGTAGAGTTGGGCCAGGGGATGCAAGAGATGCTCAAATTCCTCTGCCAAAATAGGATTTCTCAGGCACTATAGGAAGGTTCGATCTTGCTATAATTTCTCTATCTGACTCATCACTTGTTCAATTCCTAGCATGGAGCCATCTACGGAAAAAGGAGAAGGTAGACCCAGGAAAACAAACCTCTCTACATGCTACTTGATGTCTAAAACAAAAGTCTTCAAAGGTTCAAGTGTTGCTGATAAATGCATGATTACCCTATGTTGGTTAATGAAAACATTAGTCTTCCTGATTAATTGCTTGTGGTCTATAATTCCTTTTGCTCTCAATTCTTCATCTGGAGTGGCATACAACAATTGAATTAAGCTATGGGCTACATGGAGCTTAGGACCAATAAAAAGAATAGACCTGTTAATGAGAGGGCCCACTTTGACACAGAGAGATTATGCTTCTCCTAGGAATCTCAGTATGGGTTGCAACAAAGGGAAATACTGCTTAATTCTCTCCCAATGAGAAACATAAAATTCTACTAAAATTGGAGAGAAATCTTGAAGAACCTCCAAAGGGGGAGGAATGTTTGGTAACCGCGAGACTTCCTCATCTTTTGCTCTTATCTCATTTTGTATCTCCCTACACTTGTCTTGTTCATGGACCACCTAACTTTCTAGAGTGAGGATCTTAGTGCTTCCATCCTGTAAAGCTTAATGAAGTCATGACATGCATTCCCGTTCTTGTTACAACAAACCTTCCATGTCCAGGAATTTCTTTTCAGCTTGCTCCATGCTACTTTGTTTCTCATGTGCATCTATTTCAAACCTTTCTCTTTCCTCCAAAAGCATGACCTGTGTATCACTCAGCTACGAAGCATATTCTTCTTTTAGGCAGATCTCCTCATGCAACTAGGTACAAATTTGGGTAGCATCTCTGGAATCTGCTTTTAGTTGTTGTATTTCTTGCTCCCTCTCCTGTAATTTTTTCAAGGCCACATTCCTTGTTGCCTCTTGTCCTTTCAATTGAGAGCTCACGTTGTATAGGGAGGACTGCAACTTTCCTACTTAGAGTTGTCTTGGGTTAACAATACCTGCAAGAAGTTGATTTCAACATTTCTAGCTTTGTCTTCTTATCTCTGTTGGTCCAAGGATTCTTAGAGTCTCACATTCTGTTCTTTCATTTTCTCCAGACAACAACTCTTTTTGATGAAATTTGAAGACATAGCCTTCAAGGTTTCTTCCATCATTTCTACTTTATCAGATGTCGTAGCGTTCAAGAGATTGACCATGAGATCATGTAAGGTGTAATCATTAGGTCTCATTTGGGCCTCTGTCTTGTCAACCTTTGGGAACATGGTTGCAAAGAAGAGACTATCCTTTTCCTTGTTTAAATGCATTTGTACATGCAGATGGGCTAGCTTGGCACCATCCTTCTCCTTTCTCTTACCGATCTTGCCAATATGTGCACTCTTGGAGTAGGTAACTTGTTGCTGATAAGCATTCAAGTTTGCAATATCTTGGTCTACAAATGTTTCACTAAGAGGGATTGCAAAGGGGAATTGGGTAATAGGGCCATCGATAGAGGTTTGAATGGGATGTGCAAGCATGGATATGGAAAATAACAGGATGAAAGTAGAGGCTCTTGAAAAACCTAGATCAGCGGATGCTACCCTAACATTTCGGGGAGGATTGAGCTCTCTAAAACAAGGCCTACACAAGACAGTGGTTGTATTAGGCATTTGTGGGAAAAGCAGCGCAAGAAGAAAATAAGGGGAAGGGAGCAAAATAAAGACCTGTGATAATGCAACTTGAGTGTCGATCGATGCTCCAACGAGTGCTAATGTGAGGGTAGTGGGGATTTGGGTAGGCATAGATGCGAATTGGGATGCTATGAAAGACACAGATTGAGTAGAGAGAAAGGGCAGAGAAGGGCCTACTTGAGCTATAAAATTCACCAATCACTAAGAGGTTGGAGGAACCAAAGGGACCCAATAAGATGAACCCTTCTTGGTCAAACCCAGATATTGCCTTTTACTGGAAGGGGAATCAGATGCCTTCTTCTCAACCGATCTTTTGGTGGTTTGGGAATAGGGTCTTTGGATTGAATTGGTGAGAGGAAGAGGAATACTAGACTTGGTCTCTTCCTCTTCTACATTTATAACTTCTACCTCCTGATGTTAGCCCTCCTCTAGGGATGAGTCATGACATGGGGACTCATTTCCTGTCTCTTCATATGATTTGTTGTGTTGTCACCATTCGGCCTCAAAATGATCATTGAAAGGAGCGTTCCCAATGTTAGCCCTAGGCTGATTCACTTCCTGGCAGTAGATCCAAAAATCCTCTCTCTTTTTCTTAGGCCACAAATCCAATCTCATGGATTCTATTAATCTTAGAGGATCCGGTTAATAATGAGAGGGGGGGTGAATTAGTATTAATGATAATTTAAAATCAGAAAGTCAAACTCATAAAAATTTCACCAAATCAAATATAGATCAACACTAGAGTCATTTACCAATACCAACATCTACTAATAAACATCTACTAAACTAATATATCAATGTTGCACATTAAGTGCTCATTAACCATGCATAAACTAAAAGTAAAGTAAACCATCACATTGAAAACATTCACCATATGAACACTATTATTTTCACGTGGAAACCCAAATAGGGAAAATCCATGGTGGGAATTGGTACCCACAAATATTTTGCACTCTTTCAGAATGTGCCCTATTAGGAGCCAAGCCTAGTTAGAAGCTTATAATGATGCCCTATTAGGAGTTACCTAATTAAGGGATTTACCTCAGCCCTATTAGGAGCTTTGATCTATTATGATCAACCTTGCAAAAGGATTTAGAACTCATATATTAAGTCACCCGGTTAGGGGATTTTACAATGTGAAGCCTATTAGGACCTACCCGGTTAAGGGATTTTAGTTGTTGTAATTGTTAGAGAACAACAATGAATGACCGGTGTATGGCACTCAACTGCTTTCTTAATCAGATCCAGTTAAGTTCTAAGTCTACATAACTCTAGCAGATCTTCTCACACACCTTGGTTCGGCTTGACACACTTCTCAAAATCACCAACACTTCAAAACATCAACCTTACTAACATAAATAACCTTTACAACTAGGTCGGGATCAAAACCCTAATACTTACTACATAGATCATCACAGATATTTACAACTCATTACAGATCATCATATGAATCATTACAATCAATTATAAATCAATATCAGTCATTGAATGATAATAAATCATCACAACAAGTTGATTTGGTACAAAGTCAAACCCTTAGCTCATTCTGCTAAGCACTTTGCACATTCCCAAGAAATTCTCTCTCCAAACATGCCAAAACATCTTTGAAATGCATCACATGGTTTATGCTACATTATCATCAACATGTGAACTTGATGTAGATCATTGCCAAACCAAAAATCATTACTAGTCCTTAATACCTTCTTAAACCTTGGTAAAAACTCAACATAAATTATAAACATAACTTTCAATTGTCACAACATGATGTGGTTATGTTCATATACATGTTACAATGATAGAAACTTATATTCAAAGCCACAAAGCCTCAATCATCACCAATCACCAGATACAATCAGGATATTTCCTCATTTACCAGTTAAGGTTCTAATTCTCAGTTTCTTGATTCTTTACCGGTAAGCCCTCTCTGGTAGACCAAAAGATTTAGATGACACAATACAATGTAAGTAAACATCAGTAGACATGAATAAACATTAGTTTCCATCGATGACAATAGAAATAATGGATCAAAGTCATCCATCATGCAATCTCAATCTCTTCATCACAAATCTACTGCTGCTATTTTCAACATGTCTAAAACTCATCTAAGCTGCTCCCCCTACGGAGTAACCTGCATCTCATTAATCTAGAGTGAAAAATAGTCACGAAGCCCACTGGATTGATGCACCCTGCATTCTAGTTATTTTTGAGTAGGGGTCTAACCCCTAATTTACCTCTGAGATACTCAAAGGTTGTCTTTGTCAATGGTTATGTGAAAATGTCTGCTAGCTTTGCTTTGCTTGTCACATACTCCATTCTGACTGTTTTTCCTGTACTCTTTCCCTTAGAAAATGATATTTCAATTCTATGTGCTTTCTTCTTGCATGTAACACAATATTTTTAAAAATATTAATTGAACTAGTATTATCACAGTAAATAGTTACCAATTCAGACATATCAAATATGAATCCTTCAAGCACATGTCTCATCCATATTACCTGCGTACAATTCATTAATACTGCAACATACTCTGCCTCTACTGTTGATTAAGAGACACACATTTTCTTCTTACTTTTCCAAGCAACCAATCTACCTCCAAGAAGAAAAACTCCATCGGTAGTGATTTTTTGGTCATCATCATTGCCTACCCAATCTGCATTAGTAAACACATTTGAAAAAAAAAATTCTTTATAAGGATACCATAAACCATAATCTACCGCACTTTTCAGGTACCAGAATATCCTTTTCACTGCTACCAAGTGAGTCTCCTTGGGATCCTTTTGAAATATAGCAACCAATCCAACAATGTGTAATATCCGATCTACTATGAACAACATAATGTTTTTTACCAATCATAGACTTGTATTCTTTCTCATTAACAGACGGTGAATCATCTTGTTTAGACAACTTGCAACCTGTCACCATCGAAGTACCAACTGGTTTACAATCCTCCATGCCAAATGTTTTCAACACCTCTTTGACATACTTACTCTGACAAATAAAAATTCCACCATCCAATTACTGGACTTGCAACCCAATGAAAAATTTAAGTTCACCAATAAGAGACATCTCAAATTCCTTTTTCATCCCCTCAGCAAAATCCATGCATAAGTCATCATTACCACCAAAAATTATGTCATCCACAAATACTTCAGTTATCAATACTTTCTCTCCATCAGTCTTTAGATATATGTTACTATCCTCATTGGTACACTAGAATCCTATCTTGATCAGGTGTGCATGCAACCTTTTAAACCATTCTCTTGGTGCTTTCTTGAATCCATACAGTGCCTTATGTAGTTTTCAAACCATATCTTTTTCTTCAAACAAAGCAAATCCATCTGGTTGTTCTATGTATACTTCTTCTTAAATGATTCCATTAAGAAAAATTGATTTAACATCCATCTGATAGACTTTAAATAATTTAAATGCAACACAAGCAAGTAGAATTCTTACTCCTTCCAATCTTTCCATGGGTGCAAAGGTTTCACCATAATCTTCTACTTCTTCTTGTGCATAGCATTTGCAAACCAATCTTGCTTTATTTCTCACAACCTTGCCTTCTTCATTTAACTTGTTTCTAAAGACCCATTTAGTTCCAATCACATTCTTGTCTTCCGGTCTGGGAACAAGTGTCTATGTCTTGTTCTTCTCTATCTAATCCAACTCCTCATTCATTGTAGTAATCTAGTCATCATCCTTTAATGCCTCTCTTACCATTTTCGACTCAATAGTAGAAATCAGATAGGAATTTTCTCTTATTTTTTTCCTTGTTTGTACTCTAGCATTTTTATCTCCAATTATTTATTCCTCTAAGTGATTTAGCCTGACATACCTTGGAATAACTAGTTCTGATGATATTCTTGTTAGGATTCCCACAGCTACTAAGAGGGGGGTTTGAATCAGTATCTAACCAGTTGTAAGATTCTCTTAACTTAAAACATGTAAAGCATATCAATACTATATACCGGTAAACAAGAAATAATCCAATAAATAGAGATAACGACAACCACATGAAAAACACACCATAACATAGTAGTTTAACAAGGAAACCCAGTGTGGGAAAAACCTCGATGGGATTTGTGACCCACAATATTCACTTACTGGCCAATAAGAGAATATTACTACTACAAGAGGGGCCTGCACATGCAGGAAGGCCAAGTGCCTAGAGCTCACTACTCAGTTACAAAATGGGAAGTCTCACTGACTTACAAATTGGATTATATAAATCCAATGTCTTGTACTACTTCAAAATAGCATCTACTATGCTAGATCTAGTACTGGTTTATAGCTCTACTTCATACATAAACCCTTAACCTATAATTCACATAATAGGTCTGCCTTATTTCACCTATATATTTCCTTCTATCTATTACAAAATGTTCTACAATGATCTCTTATATATATGAGTCATTTTACAACTTTCCAAGTCGACTTACAATGATTTTACAATAATTAACAAAATATATTACAAACAAAATTCATGTTGGCTTCTGTACCGGTATGCTTCCTTTTACTTCCGGTGGTCTCTGTGTGTGCCGATGCAGAGTTTGACCTTTCTAGTGCTGGTAAATTGTCTTGCCGGTGTCATAGGATTGTAAGGTTTCCATCAATGACAAAACCTTCAATTACCTACAATATCTCATTGGAGTGTGCATTTTCCAACAATCTCCCCCTTTGGCATTGATGGCAACACTCATGAGAAAAATCCAAAAATTGTTATCCAAAAGAGTCTACCAGAATTGTCTTACCAAAAATTTGTGTGCCAAAAGAATATGTGCTCCCCCTGAGTTGATGAGTCATTTGCTGGTTATTTTTCTCATTCCACTACTCCCCCTTTGGCATCAATGAAAAAGGTCATCAAAGTGTCAATGAGTGTGGTTTCTTGTTTCATCCTTGTAACCAGTTGGTTACAATGTGAAAAAGATCTACCAAAACCAGATTCAGGCTCTCAATGAACTTTTTGTTGTCTTTTATTGCGGCCTCAGTCCTCTGAACTGTACCGGTGAGGTGTTGCATTTTCTCTGCTGGTGTTTTCTATCCTTGAATTAAAGCATCAGATATTTCTTTTCTTAAGGAGGTGAGGTAGTCCAATTTTGGGCTAAGTCTCCATTTTAGATCTTTAGACTTTCCTTTTCTTCTTTCCTTCTCTCTTTCCAACTTTAGTAGTTCTTCCTCAAAACCTGTTATTTTCTGCTCAAAAACTGATAATGAATCAGATGAATTAATGAAGTTATCAGCTAGTTGATTTATTTCCTCTTGTACCTTGCTAATTTCTTGTCTATATCTACTCTCAAAAAGTTAGTTTTACATGTATCCCTGTACAAAGTTTTAAATTCCTTCAGTGTACTACACAGTTCTGGTAAAAGAGTGTCAAATTGTCTTGTACACTTCTTTATTTCCTCCTCAAAGAATTTCTATTTTTCTTTCTCTAGTCTCTCCTTGAATGCTTCCTCTTTTATTTGTTCAACTATCACAGTGTTGTCAGTAATATATTTAGACAAAGGGTCAAGTTGACCTAAAGAATCTTTATTATCTATATTACACTTAGGTGCCATCATTTTCAAAATTGGAATTGTGTCATCAATTTCCTTGTATGCTTGTGAGCTACACTTTGTTATCTTCTTGACGGAATGCAGAAAAACTTCTGTCACATTTGTTGATTTCAAATTTGCAGTGGAAGAACCAACAATCTGTATTCCGCTGGTGGGAGAAATTTCCTTGCTTGTGGTGACCTTTGGTAGGTTTTTTTGTGTTTCCATTTCTTTAAGAAAAGGTTTGGATTGCTTGGTTGTTGCCGGTGGCACTGTCTCTATATGAACCTATTCTTATGAAGGAGCCTATTGCTCTGCCTATTTCTTAGTGTTGTCACTTGTCGGTTTAACTTCTGAGCTATATGTTACCGGTGGCTTATTTTCCACATCCGTTTTTCTTGTTGAATCCTTATCTACCACAATATTGACTTTCTGAGTGTCAATATTCACTATATATAACACCTCAGAATTGGGATTTGTGTCCTCTTGTGGTATTTCCATACTCTCATTAGCTGGTTGATTGTCTATGGTACCTACTAGTGGAGTATCAAGAGGCGGCGGGGATAAGTTATCTGTTATTTTTATGCTAGGTGGTCCACCAACCTTTCCTTTTCCCTTATCCTTATCCTTTTGATATACTTTGATGGGTTTAGGAATTCGATATTCTTCCTGCTTTTCCTTTTCTACAAGGAATATGTCCCATGCATTAACTGTTTCCTCTGCAACCTCATTCACTCTACCAACCATAAGTGCTACATGTTGGTGTGTAGTTGAAAATACTGACTGGTTAGCCTTAGAGATCAGTTTATCTATCTCATTTGGTGAGTTGACTGGATATACAACAAGAAGTTTTTCAATTTTTATTTTCTTAGCAAGCTCTACAATAGCTTGCCTTCTAGCTTCAATTCTTTTGAACAATTCTGTCAGTAATTCATCCACAACTTGCATGAAAAATTTCTTGTAAATATCCAAGTGTAGGATTACACTGTTTTCAACTTTTTCCTTGTCATCAATTGATAATGAATCATACAATTTATTGATTTTTTTTTAGCATTCCATCCTCTGTTATTTCATTTAGAAGTTTGTCAATTGGAGCAATGGTTTGTTGAGTCTTCTTCTTGGGGGTTAACTTCTTCTTTGGAGTTAACTTCCTAGCTGTGGGCCTTACTACCTATTGTTTCTATTTGGTTCTTCTAGGAGAAGGTGTAGATACCGGTGAAGGTTCCCTTTTTCTCACAACTCTTTTAAATTCAGCTTGTATATCACTTTCTGAAGAATTTCCAACTGGTGAAAGGTGAGTTTCTAGTTGAAGTGTTTCTAACTCATCTTCAGTAATACCAGTTTGTTTGAGTACACCATCCTTAATAGCTTTTGCTTGCCTAGATCCTCTTCTAACTATTGCTTCAACCTTCTTAACCCTTTTCTTTGATTGAATTTGGTTTTCAATAGTCTCAGCACTACCAAATACCTCTTTCTTAATCTTTCCCAAGTTGTCAATTAGTTCATCTTTCAGCCATTCACACACATCTATTTTTGCATTATCATTAATCATGTCATAGACACTTTTATGCATAGGCTAGAGACTGAGTTTGACCTATTAGCATGTGTGGTTTTGTAGCCTAAGATCATACTGATGAATCTGACATTGATATCTGTTACATCATTTACCCTTAAAGATCTCTTGTCAGATGTTGCGTCGGTTAGGTTAATCACTAGGTCATTTGAGACCTTCTTGGTTTTATCAAGTCTGTTACCGGTGGAAGGTAACCCTATCATAGCTTTTACTACCTCTTTAGTGATTTTGTGAATTGAGTCCAACCAAAAGAATGTACTATGTACCCTTCTTAAAACTATCCTTATAACATCCTTAGGGAAATCTGGAATACTAAGAATTTCAATGAAACCTAGGGTTTCTACTATCTTGTGTTCAGGTTTAACATTACCGAATTCATCACAAATTATAGATTTATACATATTCTTGATTTCCTCATCACCTATTTCTTCTATGTGACAATGTATGTACATTCTAGGGTCTTCAGCAAAAACTATTCCTTTAGGGATTTGAGAAAAAGCACCAACATTATCATCTTTCTTGGCAATTTCAAGAACTAATTGAAATACAGGTCTAGGGCACTTAATCACTTTGACAACAATAGGGTTTGCTATGAATTTAGGAACAGATGAAGAAGCCATGATTATAAATACCTTTATCTTCCTTAGGAATGATTTCTTGATGAGTTGCTTCACTTCTTTGCAGAATGCCTTTGCTCTAGAATTTTTTCGCTCTTCGAAGGTTTGAATGCTCAGTGAAATAAAATTGGAGCCATAACACTTGATTTATAATGTTGATTTTGCCAACCACCACATTTAATGCTTGCTGGTTAAGTAATGACTTAACTTATCTACCGGTATAGAAGTAATTTCAACTTCTCACCATCAACCAAGGGAATAATAGCATGTTTCACATTTGATTGCCAAACCCTCAAGGGAATTTTCTTCAATTAGATGAAGAGTCTCCTATCAGTGGAGTGTTACTCTATTCTGCCAGTGGAGTGTTACTCTATTCTATCGGTGGAGGAGTGTTCCTATCACCATTTAGATTTGATTTCTTGATCCATTATTTTGAGAATTCCTTCTTTACTTCTTCAACTTTTTCTTTACCTTTAAAACTAGGACCTTTGTTATTTACCAGTGAGGACTTGCTTCTACAAAATTTTGCAATATGTCCAATCTTGTTATAGGTATAGCAAGTCACATTATTTTTCTGAATAGCTTTTCCATATCCTATGTCGGTTTGTGTTCTGCATTGATTAGATAAGTGTCCAAATCTTCCACAAACATAACACCTTACATTCATTTTGCAATTCTCTTAATTGTGACCAACTTTGTTGCATTTTGAATATTGACCGGTGGGTGTATTGGTATTCTGATAATTTCTAGATCTACATTGATTTTCTCTATGATCATACTTGTTACAGTTAAAGCATTTGTCATTAAATATATAAGCAGTAGGTTGTCTTACTAGTTTGCCTTGATCTCATGTGTTTGTAGTACCGGAGCTTTCACCAGCTTCAAAGCCAAGATGATTAGTGTCACCATTAGATTTCTGATTGTTCAACAAGTCACCAAGTTCTTCTGAGCTTTTCTTGAATTTTTCTTTGTGCTGATTTGCAGTATCCAGTTCTCTTTCCAATATACCTTTCTGTCTCATGAGTTCATTTGTGTTATTTTGTGCATGCATAAGATCTATCTTCAACATATTATTTTCATAGCTAAGTCTTGTGTTTTCATTTGCAGCATCATTCAGTCTTCTAGTCAAGTCTTCTTCATTCTTCTTTCTATCTTCAATTTCTTTACAAAATCTCATAGTCATATCTTGCATCTCATTCTTTGTTGTCATGTTTTCTTGATTCAGTTTATTCATTAGATCACTAAGAGTTTCCTTTTCATCATTCTCATTTTGCATCTTTTCACAAAGTTCTCTTCTCTTGTTCCTTGCAATGGTAAGATTTTCTTGAAATGCTTGAATAATATCCTGTGCAGCTTTTAGATCATCTTCAAGTTTGATATTTTTTAAACTTTTTTGCATCATAGTCTAAGAGAGCTATTTCTAATTGCTTCATCAATTTTTCCATCTCTACCAGGGTCAAGATCTTCCTCAAGTTGTTAGGCTTCTGAAAATAGAGGACCAAGGGGTGAATCAGTATCTAACTAGTTGTAAGACTTTCTTAACTTAAAACATGTAAAGCATATCAATACTATATACCGGTAAATAAGAAATAATGCAATAAATAGAGATAACAACAACCACATAAAAAAAACACCATAACACAGTAGTTTAATGAGGAAACCCGGTGTGGGAAAAATATCTGTGGGATTTGTGACCCACAATATTCACTTATTGGCTAATAAGAGAATATTGCTACTACAAGAGGGGCCTACACCTGCAGGAAGGCCAAGTGCCTAGAGCTCATTGTTCAATTACAAAATGGGAAGTCTAACTAACTTACAAAATGGATTATATAAATCCAATGTCTTGTACTACTTCAAAATAGCATCTACTATGCTAGATCCAGTAACGGTTTATAGCTCTGCTTCATATGTAAATCCTTAACCTATAATTTGCATAATAGGTCTACCTTATTTCACCTATATATTTCCTTCTATCTATTACAAAATGTTCTACAATGATCTCTTATATATATGAGTCATTTTACAAGTTTCCAAGTCGACTTACAATGATTTTACAATAATTAACAAAATATATTACAAACAAAATTCTTGTCGGCTTCTATGTCGGTATGCTTCCTTTTACTGCCGGTGGTCTTTGTGTGTGCCGGTGTAGAGTTTGACCATGCTGGTGCTAGTAAATTGTCTTGCCGGTTTCATAGGATTGTAAGGTTTCCATCAATGATGAAACCTTCAATCACCTAGAATATCTCATTGGAGTGTGCATTTGCCAATAGTTCTTCCTGCTTCATGTTCTTCATCTTCTTCATCTCTCTCTGCATTTACCGGTTGAGCACCTATTTCTACAACATTTTGCTCATTAGTCTTCTACAATTCTGGTTCTATAAACACAAGTCTTTCTTCATCTTTCTTAGGCTCAAATTTGTTGGTCTGTCCATATTTCTCAGAGAGTTCATCTATCTTTACATTAGCAGTCTCAATGATCTTAGTTCTCTTGTTATAACATTTAAATGCCTTACTCTATGCAAAGTAACCAAGAAAAATGCCTTCATCACACTTAGCATCAAAATTTTCAGTGTAATCATCTCCCTTAATATAACATCTACTCCCAATTTTTTTGAAATGATTTACACTAGGAGTCTTTCCATGCCATAATTCATAAGGTGTTTTGTTGTTACCTTTTTTGACAAGTACCCAGTTTAAAGTATAAACAATAGTGCTGACTGCTTTTCTCCAAAACATCTTTGGTACTTCACCTTGAATCATCATGGTTATAGAAGCTTCGACAACTATTCTATTAATTCTCTCTGCTATCCCATTCTGGTGTGGAGTTTTAGGAGCTGACATCTGCCTCTTAATTCCTTGTTCATCACAGAACTTCACAAACTCATCAGAAGTAAACTCACCTCCCCAGTCAGATCTGAAACATTTTAGATTCTTCTCGATATCTTTCTCAACAAGAGCTTTAAATGCTTTAAACTTACTAAATGCCTCATACTTTTCTCTTAGAAAAGTTTCCCACATCATTTTGGAATAATCATCAATAAAGATCATAAAATACTTATCACCAAAATAGCTCTTAGTCCTCATAGGAACACAAAGATCAGTATGAACCAAATCAAGAATATTATCTTAAGAGAAATACTTATTCTTAAAATATACAGAGGTCTTCTTACCCATTTGACAATCCTTGCATAACACATTGTTCAGTTTCACAAGATGGGGAAAAACTCTCACAATACTTGACTTACTAACTTTAATCAAATTGTCAAAATTGACATGACAAAATCTCTTGTGCCACAACCAGCTATCTTCAATCTTTGCCACCAAAAAACCATTTACATTAGTACTGAGATGAAATAGATTACCTCTAGTCTTCTTCTTAGCACCAATCAATTCTCCATTATTTCTAAGAAGCATGCACAGTTCACTTTTGAATTCAAGTAGATATCTCTTATCATTAAACTATCCAACACTTAAGAGGTTATGTTTTAGTCCTTCAACCCAAAAGACATCATCTGCATTACTCTTCCCATTGAATGAAATTGTTCCTTTATGTTTAACCATGCAGGGAGAGTTATTACGAAATGTTATAACACCTCCATCAAAATCTTCAAGTGATAAGAACTTACTTTTATCACCGATCATGTGGTGTGAGCAACCAATATCTATTATCCATCATTGATGTTATCCATGTGAGACACCAAAGCCTTCTCATCAGTTAGATTCTCCTTCACATCAATAAATACTATCTCCTCATTGTCATCTTCTTCCAATTCATCATCGGTCACACCTTCATGCACTGCAACATAACAATGTTTCTTTCCTTTTCCTTTGAATCTCCTAAACTTCTCTTTCTTATCAGTGTTAGGGTAGTTAGCAACTATGTGTCCAATTTCACTGCAAGAGAATCATTTCAAGGGTAATTTACCTTTATATTTACCTCTTCCTCTAGGGAATCTTTTAGGTAGTAATGCCTCAAGTTCCATCAGATGATCTTCACCATCACCATCACCTCTACTACCGCCATGACTAGACTTGGAGTCATGATTATGACAAACATCTTTTCCTTTCCTTGGTGATGTACTAGTTACAGAAGCCTTAAAAGCAAATTCAGAAGGCTTGGAAACACTATTATCAAAACTATTTAGTTCAAATGCAGTTAACTTTCCAATTAGAGAAACAATAGTGACTTTATCTTTTAAAATGGATCCCAGTCCTTGAATAGCAGACACTTTGATAGAATACTACGGTAAAAGAGTTCTAAGCATTTTACTAACAATAGTATCATCTTCAATCTTACCTCTGACACTCTTTATACCACCTACAACTTCCTTAATCCTTTGTCCATATTGAGTTATGTTCTCACCGTCAACCATTTTCATATCATTAAATTTTCCTCTCAAATTCTCTTCATTTGCCCTTTCTACATGCTTATCTCCTCCATAAATTAATTTTAATTTTCTCCCATACCTCATTTGCACTTTCTAATCCATGAATATAGATATACTCAAAGTTAGAAAAAGTACTTACAATTGCTTCAAGATCCTAAATGTTTTCTTGCTATTATTTGAGTTCATTTGGCTTCAAGGGACTAGTAGTAGGAGAAACATACTTGGTTATCACATGATTCCAATACTATGAACCCATTCCTTTAATATAGATCTTCATCTGATCACTCCATATCCAGTAGATGTCCTTGGTAAACTTGGGACCCTTCTTCTTCATCATCTTTCACATAATATTTCCCTCAAGTTGTTAGGCTTTCTACACACAGAGGACCAATGCTCTGATACCAATTATTAATCTTAGAGGATCTGGTTAATAATGAGAAGGGGGTGAATCAATATTAACAATAGTTTGAAATCAGAAACTCAGACTCATAAAAATTTCACCAAATCAAATATAGATCAAAACTAGAGTCATTTACCAGTACTGGTATCTACTGATAGACATCTGCTAAACTTACATATCAATATTGCACATTAAGTGTTCATTAACCATACATAAATTGAAAGTAAAGCAAACCATCACATCAAAAACATTCACCATATGAAAACTATGATTTTCACTTGGAAACCCAAATAGGGAAAAACCACGGTGGGAATTGGTACCCACAAATATTGTGCACTCTTTCAAAATGTGCCCTGTTAGGAGCCAAGCCCGGTTAGAAGCTTACAATGATGCCTTGTTAGGAGAATACCTTATTAGGACTCACCTAGTTAAGGGATTTACCTCAGCCCTATTAGGAGCTTTGAACTGTTAGGATCAACCTCACAAGAGGATTTAGAACTCAGATATTGAGTCACCCTGTTAGGGGATTTTACAATGTGAGGCATGTTTGGAACTATTCGGTTAAGGGATTTTAGCTACTATAATTGTTAGAGAACAACAATGAATTATTTGTGTATAGCACTCAACTACTTGCTTGATCAGATCTAATTAAGTTCTAAGTTTGCATCACTTTAGTAGATCTTCTCACACACCTTGGTTCAACTTCACACACTTCTCAAAATCACTAACACTTCAAAACATCAACCTTGCTAACATAAATAACCTTTACAACTAGGTCAACATCAAAACCCTAAGGCTTACTAGATAGATCATCATAGATCTTTACAACTCATTACAGATCATCATATGAATCATTACAATCAATTACAAATTAATATTAGCAATTGAATGATCATAAATTATCACAACAAGTTGATCTGGTATAAAGTCAAACCCTTAGCTCATTTCGCTAAGCACTTTGCACATTCCCAAAAAATTCGCTCTCCAAATGCACTAAAACATCTTTCAAAAACATCACACAATTTGTGCCATGTTATCATCAATATGTGAACTTGATTTAGATCACCACCAAACTAAAAATCATTACCGGTGAAGTGAATTCTTTACCGATTCTTAAACCCTTCTTAAACCCTGGCAAAAACTCAACAAAAATTATAAACATAATTGTCGGTTGTCACAACATGATGTGGTTTTGGTTAGATACATGTTACAATGATATAAACTTACATTCAAAACTAAAAAGCCTCAATCATCACCAATCACCAGATACAATCAGAATATTTCATCGTTTACCAGTTAAGGTCCTAATTCTTAGTTTCTTGATTCTTTATCGATAACCCTCGCTGGTAGATCAAAATATTTAGATGACATAATACAACATAAGTAAAAATCAGTAGACATGAATAAAAATTAGTTGCCATCAATGACAACATAAATAATTGATCAAAGTCATCCATCATGCAATCTGAATCTCTTCATCACAATGTGATTTCAAATAGTCTTGTACCGATTTAGTCATCATTCTTCATCTGTATCAGTTATGCCAAACATGCCAACAACTTCTAGAATGCTCCAAGGAAGGGGCTTTGCTGGATTGTACTTTTTTAGGATAGAGTAAAAATTCAACCATGAGGGATATTTCAGAATAGGAAAATCACTGGGACCCACATAGAGATTTGGGTCATTCACTGGTGGGTTGGTGTTGCCTTCCCATGAACTCCGTGGTTCATGCTTAACCACATTTTTTCTCTTAGACAAGCACCCATCCAAGTCATAAATCCACACATCATCAATTACTACCAAGCCACGTTGCACCAGCTTGGAGGTCAGGACATTTTCAGCATTGCTCCTCCGTATGAGAGTAATGGGGCCAATAGCCTTGTGGTCTTCTGTTATGGAGGTATCATGTTTTCCCACCCCTATAGCTCTATCAATCTCCACCAAATACAAAAAAAATTCAAGGGAGAGGGTTCTCTCTATGACATAGGTAGTTAGGAGGAAGGGTTCTTTAAATAGGCCATGCACCTAGACAAAGCAAAAATTAGTACCCAAAAACCAGTCACAAGGGGGCATTCATTGTACATCCAATTCATTTGTATTTGGGAAAAATGAGCAAGAGGTTCTTCAAGGATCAAACCAAGATCATGAAGGATGGGAGTTAGGAAATAGTCTAAAAATTGGTAGGCATCGTAAGAAGCTAGCAGGATGGGCATGTAGGCCGACATAGACATTTTGTTTCCTAGCTCATCATGAGTAGCCAATCACATGAACTGGCTTAAAAAAAGCATCATTCTGGTGCAGGAAAAGGTGAACTAGGAATGAGGCAAACCTGAACCACCAAAAATGTTGGAATTCAGCTAATTGCTTCACCATTTCTTTGGCTATTTAGACAGAGAAATCAAAATGGAATGGCCCTTTCTTCTTCTGGCATTTGAACAGGAAACCCATCATAGGGGCAGTGATCTTCCGGTCGTTATCATGACCACATATCCATGCAAGGATCAAGGAGATATCTTTGAGGTCATCATGCCTCAAATCATTGTAGGAAAGAGGGAATCTTGGAGACCCAGTTGTTGGACTCCAATTTGGCGCATCGTGATAGAATGAGATGATATCCCTTCTAGTGTTTGAATATTCCTCCATGGAGCTCTCACTAAAGACCTATGTGGCATCAAATATGGGATAGCATAGCATATCCCTATCAGCCTCTGGGGTTATAAAGACTCTTAGAAGGGAGCCCTGAATTGAAGAACAACTAGGCTCAAACCTTTTGGTGAATGCAGCTACAAACTCTAGATAGTATGGAACCATTGGATCCAAAAATTAAGGAGCACCACTATTCCAAAATTTGACTATCGTATATTGTGGCTCATTCCTATGATTTACCATCCTACCACAAGTAGCTTCTCTGAGGTTCTTTGGTTGCCTATGAAGCTTGGCCTTAATGACATTCTCCAAAGAATCTATCACCACCATAGGTTTATGGGTGACTGACTTTGATTTAGGTTTGGTTCTTTGATATTTCGACTTTGGGGGCACGACGTGAGAGGAATATGTAAGTTCCCCAAATACATCTACCCACATTTTCCCTTGGAAAGAACCTGAGGAGGCTACTTCCATCTCCATATTTTGCAAGTAAGCTTCTCTTTTTGACACCTCTAAATAGTTTCGGTGCGTGGGGGTGTAAAATGAACAATATAAAATGCACTTTTGGAGACCTTCTTACTTAAATGTGTTGCATGCCTAGATTTGTGTGAAAGAGAGTCTTTAACGACAAGCACCTATCCGCATGTATGCCACTTCATTTTCCAAGTTGCAATTAATTCTAAAAAGGATAAGCACCGCCATTTGCATTTCCCGAGAAGATGCTTGTTCAGTCACTGTCTCGAGCCACTTGAGGTGAACTGTTTGTCTAGACAATCTCCCCATTAAGGAGAGTATCTGCAACTAGTGGGGCTCGCACGAGCCATAATAGACTTGTGGTTTATCAGACTTAAACATGATGTACATGTATATACATATGGTGTGTGAGGACACTAATTCTGTTTTCAAGGTACAGGATAGGGCATATGAAACCTTCAAGCTCAACTTTGTCTACTCATGTGAGTTTATGAGAAAAGACAGCTGCGTCAAAAACTGGGAGCATTGGCTTTCCACTTCATTCATTACCTCAAGCTGAAAATCCACTATAAATATGTGTTTTCAGATATTGTTTTGTACAGTATCTAGCTCAATGGTGGAGTTTCCTGAAAAAATGGATACTCCCATTATGCTTACCAGTAGTAAGGCTCAAGTTGCTTTCTTAGGAAATATGTCAGACCAAAGGTTATAGGGGATGACACGATGTAAAAATCCTTTGATCATTTTTTCCATTAAATGGGTGCTTGGGCAGGACTTCATTGACAACATGGACAAATACCATGTCAACATAGATATATGTTCACGTTTTGTGGCTTCATTATAGGATGTCAGGATGACTAGTTATCTGACCTTAGAGATAGCTTAGACACTCTTCCCTTTGGAGTATCTAGGTGCCCTAGAGGATGTTGTGGCATACTACGGCCTCATATCTATAGCATTTCATCACCCTCAGTGAGGAGGTGAATTGGTATCCACTTATAAGTGGCCTGAAGACCATGTCGTTGTCATCTCATTGCTTCTGAGTAGAGATTTCCATAGAGTTCTTCCTCCAAGTTAATTTGATAGTGCTTGTTCCGACTGGTACCAATTGGTACACTGAATTCAAAGACTACATCTTCTTGTAGATCTTGATGCCACATGTTCTCCCTAACCTGGTACTTATGTCGATAGCTCAAGAGCTCAATGACAACTCTGACCACGATTGGGTGGAGGGAGATGATGTTGAAGATGAATATGATGACTCTAAATTCTGAATGGATGAGGAGGATGATGAAGAAGATTGCTGAGATACTGGCACCCTATTTCAAAAGTTCGTCCCTTTATTTCTCAAATATAGGTCGCAGGCCTTCTGTATGTATTGTGCCAAGATACTTATAATATAACGATTTCCTTTTGCTTTCTCAAGGCGTATCTAGTGGATCATTTTTTCTTTTTGGGAATGCATGAAGAAACATAATTAAATAAATAAGGCACGCTTAAATACATTATTGACATTATTTTCAATAGTAAATCTACTTCTAATGAAAGGGTTTGAGATGAAACCTATTGACCGGGATTATGAGAGATTCCCCCTACATATTCTCGAGTTCAAAAGAATTAAAGCCCTTGCAATTTGTAATGTGGAAGGGTCCCTCCCATAAACCATCAAATTTAGCATGCTAACCAGGCTTGGATACCCTCTCATTATATTTTAAAACAAGGTCACCTTGTTTGAGTCCTAGGTCAAAACTTTTCTTATTATCAAACCACGTCTTGATGGTTTGCTGGTGGTTTTGGAGGGATGAAAATGTTGCTTCCCTTTCTTCCTCTAGCTCCATAATTTCTACCAATATAACCTCCATGGGATCATTTTTTGCTACCTCGATAGATTTGAGTAACTATAAGGTGGGGATCTCCAAAGACACGGGGAATAAGGCATCCTTGCCATGTACCGACTTATATGGGGAGTTCTTTAGAATTTGCTTGGACCTAATCTAGTCTTCCCATAACGCACTTTTGAAGTGGTGATGCCACTCCCTTTTGTGCTCAAAGCCCTTCCTTTTAATGAGTCTTATGAGATTCTTGTTAGTGGACTTGGCTAGGCCATTTCCCTATGGATAGTAGTTTGAGGAGGTCTTCAGGTAGATACCTTGACTAAGAGAAAACTGAGTGACTCGTGAGCCTGTGAATGCTGGCACATTGTTTGATATTATGGTCTTTGGCAGACCATACCGACACACTAAGTATTTGAGAAATTCTAATATCTCTACCTCTGATGAATTCCTTAGGGGGACAACCTCACACCATTTGGTTAAGTATTTAGGATCCACTTGTGTCCAGCTAAGCTTGGAGGGTTGATCATTCCTATGAGATTGAGACCCCATTGAAAAAATGGTTCTTCCATCATCATGGGCCTAAGAGGCATTGCCGCCTTTCTGCACCTACTAGTGTAGTACTGGCATTCTTTGCATTCTCTTACTAGAGTATGCACATCTTTAAACATAGAGGGCTAGAAGTACCCAGCGTAGGTGATCTTAATGATGGTGGTTTGCACTAAATAGTAAACTCCCGACAATCCATAATGGAATTCATGTAGAATCTTACTAGCTTGGCCTTGGTCCATGCAACAGAGTAGGATTCTGTCGAAATATCTAAAAAAGAACTCCTTCCACCAGGCCGAAGCCACTGTTATGCATCCTATAGAATCTCTTCTTTTAGGGAGGGAGGTTCGCAAGGAAGATTCTAATATTCATGAAATGTTTCCTATTCTCAATGTAACATGCTTCTATTGGTTCAAAGTTGACCATTACAACTTCCTCTATAGTAGTCTTGGCCTATTGAGGGTTAGACTCTTGGGCTATATATTCACAAAAGCCTTTACCACATATTACCTTGGTGGGTCTGACATCAATGTCATACTCTAGGATTTTGGTAATCCAGTTTTCTCTCTTCTCTGTAATGTCACCTTCTATTATATATTCCCTGACTGAAGGGTGGGCAGCATACATAGTAGTCTTATGATAGGTAATAAAATGTCTAAACTTTTTAAGGCCCTTGACAATTGCCAAAGCTTTCTTTTCAACAAAATTGTATTTAGCCTCATATTCTTTTAGAGTTTTGGAATGGAAAGCTATGGGAGGCTCATCTCTTTCATCTGCATCTTTCTGGGTTAGAACCATGACAATGATATAATTGCTAGATAAAAAATACATTATAAAATCCATGGACATATCAGGGTTGGAGAGTACAAGAGCTGAGGAGATGGCATCTTTGATCCTCTCAAATGCCTCTTTAGCTTTAGGAGTCCATTTCAAATACATTTCCCTTTTAAGAATTAGAGTGATGGGCCTCACCATCCCAACAAAGTCTGAGATAAAGCAACTAACAAAGTTAACTTTACCTAGGAAGGACTAAACGCCCTTCTTGTTGAGAGGAAGAGGAAGCTCCTTTATTGCCTTCACTCAATCTGTATTGATGGAGACTCCTTATTTTGACACTACATGTCCCAATAATTTTCCTTGTGGGATCCCAAAGATGCATTTCTTTGGGTTTAATGAGATGCCCAATTCCAAACAAATCTGGAACACTAGCTCGAGATGATCGAAGTGATATTCTTTATGCTTTGAAAACACGGTCAAGTCATCCAAGTAGATGAGGATGATTTTATTAATGAGCTCCTTGAAAGCTAGATCTATATCTCTTTGAAAAGTAGCACTAACGTTTGACAACCCAAATGACATTTTATGATAAGCAAATGTTCCCCATTTGGTTGTGAAGGTTGTCTTATGTTGATCTTATGGCTTTACCAATACCTGGTTATAACCTGAGAACCCATCCAACATCGAAAACATCTCCGATCCCTCTATAGTGCTTAACAATTGTTCCATGGGTGGCATAGGGTAATGGTCTTGTAGAGAGGCTTAGTTCAAGTCACACAAGTCTACACAGAGTTAGATATCCCCACTCTTCTTTCTGACTGGTACCAAATTTGATACCCATGTACTATTCTTGATAGGGTAGACAATCTTTTATTCTATCAATTTCTTCAATTCATGTGTCATAAGAAACTCAATCTTTGGATTGACGGGTCTTTGCTTCTGTCGAACCAACTTGGCCCCATCAGCAAGCTCAATGGTGTGTTGAATGATGCTAGAATTGTCCTTTCAAATCCTCATATGACCATGCTAGCACACCCACATATTCATCAAAATATCAATCCAATATCTCTTGATCTTCTGAGGGAACTTCCTTTTCAACCTTAAGCATTCTCTCATTCCCTACTAACATTTTGGCATAGTCACCTTTATTGGTCATGAGTTTTTTCTTGTCATTTTTGGCATCATCATGGTAAAATAAATTCTCCAAGGTGATCAATCCATTTGGGGGATTTTTTTATTTCAATTGAATGATTTGATCCCCATAAGCCTCCTTTACTTTAGGTAGCAATTGGTCAGAAAACTCTCTAGAGTTTTGAATGAACAGAGCAGTTTTCTCATCACTCTCAAAAACTTGCTAGTGGGTGTCATTGTCTGGAATAGCTGGTCGAACTATCACATAGACCATCTAGGGATTGGCAAGCATGTTCACAATAGGGTTGAATTAAGACCCAATAGTGGCCATTCGATCAACGGATGCATTTGTCTTTCAAGGAACCCTATGGATGTTTGATAGTGTTTCCCTAGCTTGCTCACACTTATACTATTTGTGTTGCTCACTCCACCAACTTCACTAGGAATTTCTATTCTTCAAGACCTCCTAGTCCTTCTCAAACTCTACTAGGACTATTGCTTTGTCCACCTTAAGGAGACATTCAACAAGTGTCTTCACTAGGAACTTTACCAATTCAATGTTCTTCACTAGTTCTCAATCCTTCAAACTGACATTTTGTCACTCTCACCCCCAATGATGTCATGTGTTTTGTAGAGGTATGGAGGTGTTAATTCAATGTGGTATTTGGTCAACAAGGTCCATTTTTTCTATTTCCAAACTCATCTTCCTTACGGATTTCAAGAAAATGCTCAAAAGAGGGCTACTAGGAAAGAGCCCCAATTAGGCCTCCTAGTCCCGGTTTTTAGAAATTTGTAGTCACCTAGTCCAAAAGACCCTACAAAGAGTTTTATGATTCTTCAATCACTCATTTAACCCCAAGATATTTTGTTGGTTTTAGACCCCCAAGTGTCTATACAATTCCCTAACCTAAAAATGAGGTTTTACTAGGGTTTTTAAGACTTTTAGGACTGTGACTGTTCAACCTTGTGAAAAGGCCATCAAATGGATTTTTCAATGTTTCTCCTTTCATCTAAAACTCTGTATTGACCTAATGAACAATTCCAAGTTCTTAGGTTATGCTTTTGGTTTCACCCCTGCATACTTTTATCATTTTGTACCTTGTCTTTCCTAGCCGGATTGCAACAGGACTCACCTAGCGCAAGGTGGAAAAAATAGAAAAATTCACTTCCAGAACTCCTCCCTACATATTTACAATGTATGTTGGATTTTATACCATGTCCCAATAGGCCGTGATGATTGCATGATGGGATTTTATGGGGAAACCATTTTTCAGAGGTATGCTATTTACAAGCCAAAACTAGCTGCTTGAAGATAGAACAGTAAAAGAACTAAGAAAATCTATTTACAAAGAATGAAATGGACTAAATGAGACTAGAACACACCAAATAAAAACTATCCAAATTTGGATCAATGGATTCATTCCATTTGTATTCACTCTTTAATGCAAAATAAGACAAAAACAGTAATAACAGTCCGAAAATGAGTGGTTTCAGATTGTCATTCACAAAGATCAATGCTTCCAACCTTGGTATCCATATAGGAGAGGGTTTAAATAGTCTTCCCCATGTGTGGAGGAATCTTAGGTCAATGTTTGAACCCTAACTCCACCGCTAAGCTCTTTTAGGACCAAGTTGTCATGACAACTTTTACAATTTTCCACATGTTGCCTTTCCCACTTAGGCAACCTATTAAAAATCATTACTAACTTCTATTTCAACATTTCTAAGGATATTTTGAAGCCATTTTATACTTTAATCAACCCATTCCTCTTTTGACCATCTAGAAGGCACCATTGACTACTCAAAACAAAAACAACTAACAAAGTGCAAACCTAGAAAGAAACCAATTAAACTTGGAATACACTTGACTCAACCTAGACTCTAATCACACACATTTGACCCTCCTGGAGTCCTTATTGGAAATCTAACTTGGCTAAGGTTAGTACAAGACAAAATTGAAGAAGGACTATTAGCCTAAGTCCTATGTGTTCCTGCACCGTTCTCCCAAACAAAATAAAATTAAGTCACCTCTTTTGGGATCAGTTCCTGATCAATGCCTAACTCCTTGAACTTTATCTTAGGCACCCATGTAGCCTCTACATCATCCATACTGTGCCACTTAATTAGGTTCTCCCAATAAGTTTGGTGGCTTATCTTTTTAGCGATCCTTGAAATCAATATCTTCTCATCCTTTGGACTTGGTTTTGCTGGCATTTGAAGGTTATTTGCATCATCTGCTATCTCTGTTTGACTGTGATTTGAATTTGGAATTAGCCCTTTGTAAGCTACTAAATCTGCTACATTGAAAACTGGTGACAATCCTATTTCACTTGGTAGGTCCACCTTATATGCATTTTCTCCATACTTGTCTAAGATGGCACATGGACCCAACCTTCTCATCTGCAACTTGTTAGGTATCCCTTGCTGCAACCTTTCTTTGTTGAGGTGCACCATGACAAGATCTCCTACTTGGAATTGTAGGTTCTCTCTTCTCTCATCAAACTTTTGTTTGATCTTAGTTGTGTTATCTTTCAATGCCTGCTTAACTAATTCATGTATCTCCTTCATAGACTGAGAAAAATCTTCAGCATATCCACTCCTTGCTGCATTTCCTAAGTCTCTTAATTCAAGAATACCCCTTAGGTGAAGACCATAGATCACCTTAAAAGGGCTCTTGCCTATGGTTCTATTTATGGTATCATTGTAAGCATATTTAGCTTGTGCCAACACTTGATCCCATGTCTGATCATATTCCTTGGTAAGGCACCTCAATAGGTTTCCTAATCTCCTATTTACCACCTCGTTCTATCCATCTATTTGTGGATGGTATGCAGACCTAAAAGATATATTGGTGCCAAGATTTTGCCAAAGTGTTTTCCAAAAATGACTCATAAACTTTGAGTCCCTATCTAAAACAATGCTCATGGGAAATCCATGTATCCTTATCACTTCCTTAAAGAACAATTGAGCAATATGACATGCATCATGAGTGGTCTTGCAAGGTAAAAAGTGGTCCATCTTACTTAACCTATCCACTATGACATAAATTCTATCAAATCCCTTCTTTTTCCTTGGAAAACCCACTACAAAATCTATACTAATGCACTCCCAAGGTCTATTTGGTATGGGAAGAGGTTGGTATAAACTAGCATTTGAAGATGTGCCCTTTCCCTTTTGACAAACAATATAAGTTTCAACATACTTCCTAACATCTTGATTCATCCTAGGCCAATAGTAATACCTTTGGACTAACTCTTGAGTTTTGTTGACTCCAAAATGACCACTAAGACTACCATTATGTTTCTCTTGTTTGAGATTTTCTCTTAATGAACCTCTAGGCACACAAAGTTTCCCTCCCTTAAACAATAACCCATTTTGAAAGGTATAATCAGAAAACTCACTATGGAAATGGTTTTGATACTCTTCACATACCTTATAAGCATTGGAGAAATATTCATCATCCAGATATAGGTCTTTAAAACTGTCAATACCTATGCTTCAAAACTGAATTTCTTGGACTATCAAGAGTCTTCTACTTAATGCATCAACAACCCTATTTAGTTGCCCCTTTTTGTGCTTGATTAATTGTATAGGCTTTTATATATTCTACCCACTTCATGTGCTTGTGACTAAGCTTGTCTTGTAAGTTTAAGAAGCTTAAAGCTTGATTGTTTGTGTAGACTACAAATTCCTTAGGAAGGAGATGGTGTCTCCACTTCCTCAAAGCTTGCACTAATGAATATAACTCCAAGTCATATGAGGATTGTTTCCTCTTAGAATAACTTAGCTTCTCACTATGAAAATCTACTGGTCTTTCTTCTTGACTAAGGACAACACCTACTGCAATATTTCTTGCATCACATTCCACTGTGAAGAGTTTCTCAAAACTAGGCAACATCAAAACCGGTTAGAGGCTACCCTTTCTTTCAAGGTTTCAAAACCTTTATTTTCTTGTTCATTCCATTGAAACTTTTCCTTCATTCCACCTTTAATAGTGTCCAACATTGGTGCACATATAGCAATGAATTTCCTAATGAATTTCCTGTAATATTGAGCTAGACCATTGAAGCTTCTCACCTCTGTTACTGACTTGGGAGTAGGCCAATTTACTATGGCTTCAACCTTGCTAGGATTCATCTCGAGATTTCCATGTGACAACACAAACCCAAGGTAAACCATCTCCTGCTTCAAAAATTCACACTTGTCCAAGTTCATGGTTATCTTCTCCTCATACAATCTTTGCAATACAATTTGCAAATGTTTAACATGATCTGCCTTATTCTTACTGAAAATGAGAATATCATCTAAATATACCACCACAAATTCACCTATGAAGTCCTTCAACACCTCATTCATGAGCCTCATGAAGGTGCTTGGGGCATTTGATAAGCCAAATGGCATTACTAGCCATTCATAAAGACCCTCTGTTGTCTTGAATGTTGTTTTCATTCATCACCCTTCTTGATCTGAATTTGGTGGTATCCACTTTTAAGGTCAATCTTGGTAAAGTATTTGGCTTCCCATAAACAATCCATTAGGTCTTCTATTCTAGGAATTGGGATCCTATATCTAATGGTGATCCTATTTATAGCCCTAGAGTTAGTGCACAATCTCCAAGTACCACCTTTCTTTGGGCCTAAGATAGTAGGTACTGTTGGCTCTAAAATTTGTTTTGGGGATGAACAACCTTATGGGAAATTTAGTGTTGGGGAACCAAATTGTGTAGGGAAACACTAAATGACCTACGGGATTGAGAAGCCGACACTTCCTTGGGGTTTTGAGGAAAGGGAAAGGAGACAAATACTGTTTTAAAAAGAGATGCTAAAATACATAGGCGATACGCCAGATCATTAAGAGACAATGAACTAACAAAAATTAAGAAAAACATACATAACTTCTACAAGTCTATCTGATAATCCAAAAATCCAGATCGAGAACATAGTCAAAAGCTACCACTGAATTTACTTGAAAACATAAGAGAAAACATTCATCACGCATTCACAAGATAACAAGTATAGAAACATAATTTAATTTGTGAAGTCTTGGATAGATATATTCCCAAAGTTCATCAGAGTTTTCAACAACAATAGCACAAAAAAATACTATTAATAGTAAGCCAAAAGAGACATCATATAGGGCACAGGCACAATCTGAATAATCTTCATATAGCAAGACCAAAACAGTTTTTAAGGCTGGAAACAAAAGAGAACTCCTACTTAGTAAACTGGACTGTTCCTTTCTTTTCTGTGTTCTCCAAAAATTCTCCCTTCCTCTTGTTTTTCTCCTTTTTTTTTTGGTGATGAAGGAACCTGCATTTAAATAGGCCACCGCTCCTAAAAACAACTTCCCTAAAAGCCAAAACTAGCACAACCTCTTTTGAATAGAAAAACATGACGTGTCACTACGGAGGCCACACCCAGCAAAACAAACCCTGCAACTCGACCTTTCTCCCTAACGGACTAGAGGTTACCAAGAACTGAAAAGATTCTGCCAGAAGAGAAAGGACTATGGAAAAGAGGACCGCAGCAAGGAACCGCTCACATACTACACAAACAAGTGGGCCTGACCAGAAGAACAGTCAGCAAGCATTGCCATTTGTCACTCTCGTACTACTTCAAAAACTGGACGCCAAAGACGTACCGAGGGAGCAACGCCGAGCCACCAAGTATCATGCACGCTTTTCATTGCTAGCTAAAAAAATGATCACAACCAGGTCTGCCAAAAAACTTACATCGGGGAAAATAAAAGTGAACATTTCCTAGCGACTATCAGGGTGATTTTGCTTGCGGAATAGAAGAACCCAAAATTGTTGGTTTTGCATACCAGACCTTAAGCCACAATAGGATGGAAAAGATTGAAAACTTGTTGCAAAGGCAACCACTCATCTTTAGAGAGCGTAACTTGCACTTCCAAATCTTGAGAATATTTCTCCAGGCAAATTACTTCATCCAAGGGTAGAAGTACAAGCTCTTCTTGGACCTAGTTCAGGAGGGTGGAAAGCTGGGCTAGAGGATGCAAAAGGTATTCTACCTCATTTACTGAAATAGGGCTTCCCAGCTGTGATAGGAAAAGTCTATCCTACTGCTCATTCTTGATTTGCTACAATACTTGCTCAATCCGTAGCACAGAACCATCCACGGGGAAAGGAGAAGGCAAGCCTAGAGAAATGAATTTCTCGACATGCCGCTTAATCTCGGGTACTGAAAATTGCAAGGGTGCCAGAGCAGTTGACACCTGCATAATTATCCTGTGGCAGTTTATGAAGACATTAGTCTTTTTTATTAATTGTCGATGATCTGCAATCCCTTTCTCCCTAAGCTCCTCCTCTTGAGCGGAATAAAGTAACTGAATAAGATTATGGGTTATTGAGAATTTTGGACCGATGATAAGCATAGAATTATTAATAAGGTGCCCATCCTTGGCACAGAGGGACTACGCATCACTGAGAAATCTTAACACCGGCTGCAAGGATGGGTAGTATTGCTTTACTTTTTCCCAATGGGAAACATACAGCTCTGTCAGCATGGTGGAAAAGTCTGGAGTAATTGGCTGTAGGGGTGGGAGGTTCCTCAATCAAGATATCTCATTATCTTTCCCAGTCATCTCCTGCTGGAGCTGTTGGATTTTGCTTTTCTCAATAGCCACTTGATTTTCTAAGGCTAAGATTTTTGCTTCCTCGGTCCTGATGGTCTATTGCAACTGCAATGAATGATTCTGCTGCTACTATAGAAGAGTCTCCAATTCTGAAATGCATTTGCCAGATTGTTCAAGACTAGTTTCTCTCACTTTCAACTCAGCTTCAAAATTCATCTTCTCGTCTGTCCATGATACCTGAGATTCACTTAGTTGATGGGCATAACCTTCTTTAAGAAGGATTTCTTCACACAATTGCATCTGAACTTGGGTGACCTTTCTGGAAGCAGCCTTCAATCATTGTATCTCAGAGTTTTTATCTTGTGATTCCTTCAGGGCTACATTTCTTGTCACTTCTTGACCTTTTAGCTAGGAACCTACGCTGTTAAGGGCTGACTACAACTTTTCTTTTTCTACATTGGCTTGAGCTAGCAGGCTTTGCAGAAGATTGATCTCTGATACCTGAGCCTTATCTTCCTTCCTTTGCTGGGAAAGGGAATCATGGAAGCTAGCGTTTTCTACTTGGAGCTTTTCTAAATGATGACTCTTCTTAATAAAGTCTATGGACACTACTTTAGAAGTTTCTTACATCATTCCAACCTTGTCAGATGTCATGGTGCTTTAGAGACCAATTCCCATTGCCTATAGCTCATAATCATCGGGTCTCATCTAAGATTCTGGCTTATCAACCTTGGGAACTAGATTTGCAAAGTAAAGGCAATCTCTTTGCTTGTTGAAATGGGTCTGCAGGTGAGGAGAAGTACGACGAGCACCTTCCTTCTCCTTCCTCTTATTTTCTTTATTCAAACCAATGGTTTGATCATAAACAACCTATTGCTAGAAACTATTTGGATGATCGATGGCTTGACCTACAAAAACTACACCAGGAGGGACAGCAAAAGGGAAATACAAAAAAGGTGTAGCAAAAGAGGATTGAACCGGATGAGTCACTATCAGTGGGGAAAATAATAGGACAAAAGGGGAGCCCACTAATGGGAAGGAACTGGTGGACACCGCAGCCATACTCTGAGGGGAATACTCTTCAAAACCTATCCTACGCGATGCAAGGATTGTTTTTGATGTGGGTGACTGAAAAGTTGTAGATATGGGGATCATGCCCGAGAAAGGAGCGAAAGTCTATGTGATTACATCTTGGGGATTAACCATCATACCCACTGAGGCCAAAGTAAGAGCAGTAGGGACTGAGGTTTGCATGATAGGTGTGAGTGTAGCTACAAGAACATCTAGAGAATGGGAAGAAGGGAAAAAGGGACGTACCTGATCAACCGAAGGCTATAGCGGCTGAAGATCTATTGATGTTGTCGTTGATGTATTAGGTGCAACCCCTTCTGACCCACTGAGGTATGGCTTCTTCCTCAGGGGGCCCTCAGAGGACTGCTTCTCAGACCACCTCTTATTAGACTACAAACAAGGTTTGCAGGTTGCACTATCTAAAGAAGGAGGGATTTCTGGCTCTGGCTCTTGCCCTTCGATATTTATAATCCCAACTTCCTATTGAGCAGCTATCTTGAGAGATGAGTCCCCGTGCGAGGAACTGTCACCTATCTCATCGTTAGATTTATTTACCTTACTCCATTCCTACTCAAAATGCTCATCCAGGGGTGCATTTCCAAGGCTAGCTCTAAGCTGATTTACTTCTTGATGATAGACCCAAAAATTTTCCCTTTTCTTTTTGGGCTAGGATAAAGTTTTCATGCCCTTTAACAATGCCCAAGGAATTGGCTTCGCGGGGTTGAAATTTTGCACTGGGGTATAAAATTTTAACCATGAAGGGCGATCCAAAATAGGAAAATCATCAAGACCCACATATTTGCTTGGGTCATCAACTCGGGGGTTGGTACGTTCTGCCCATAGTCTCGAGGCTCATGCCTCATAGTGTTTTTCCTTTCTCTTAAGAAGCCATTAGGGTCGTAACTCCAAGGGTCATCAATTACCATGAAACCTAGTTGCACCATCTTTGAAGTTAGTGTTTCCTCATCTACTTCTCTTCTTACTAGGGTAATTGGGCCAATGGCCTTGTTATCTTTTGTAATGGAGGTATCATGCTTCCCAGTGCCAATCGCTTGCTCGACTCTTGCCAGCTGCCTTGCCATTTCCAAAGCTAGGGTTCTGTCAGTCACGTAAGTAGGTAGCCAGAACGGCTCTTCAAAGAAACCATGTACGCAAATGAAAGAGAAATCTGGGCCCATGAACTAGTCGCAAGGAGGGCGTTCATTCTACATCCAATTCATTTGGACTTGTGAGAAACGGGCGAGAGTTCATTGGGGATTACTCCAAAATCCTTGAGCACGGGAGCCAAGAACAAATTTGAAAACTGATAGGAGTCATAAGAGGCTAGCAATAGAGGCATCCAACAAGACATTGGCAATACATTTCCTACCTCATCAAAAGTGGCCAAGCGCATGAACTGTGTGAAGAAAGCTTCATTCTTATGCAAAAGGAGATGCACCAATACTAAAGAGAACCTGAAATGTCGCAACTATTGAAACTCGGATAACTGCTTGACCATGGCCTTAGTGATAGCTGTGGAGAAGTCAAAGTGGAAAGGTTCCCTTTGCTTCTTGCATTTGAAAAGAAAGCCCATCATGGAAGTTGTGATATCCCGGTCCTTATCATGACCACATAGCCAAGCCAGGGTAGATGAGATATCTCTGAGGTCATCTTGTTTTAGATCGCTGTATGACAAAGGGAACTTTGGAAGCCCCATTGACAAACTCCGGTTGAGGGCATTTTGACAGAAAGTTAACGCATCTCTCTTGGTGCTCTAGAATTCCTCTATGGATCTCTCCAAGAAAACCTTAGTATTTTCCAAGATTGGCGAGCATAGCATTTCCCTAATGGCCTCCAGAGATATGATCGATTTCAAATTCGAACCGTTGATAGAAAATGAGGTGGGATCAAAAACCTCCACACAGGTGGCCACGAGTTCAGGACAGTAGGGAACTATGGGGACCAAAGATTGGGGAGCACCACTCTTTGAGAAATGCACCATGATGGAATGTGGATCATTTCTGTGATGTAGCATCCTTGAACAAGTGGCCTCTCTAAGGTTTTTGGGCTGCTTTCGGATCTCAGGATCATAGATTTTTTTTAAGGAATCCAGAACAACCGATGGACTCTGGGTCATTGTTTTCTTTTTGGCCTTTGTCTTTGGATAATCCTTCTTTGGTGGAATGGTATGAGAGGTGTAAGATAGTTCTTCAAAAATATCAACCCAAAAACCTCTAGGAGTAGCTTTTGTGAACGAAGCCTCTGAATCCATCAAGGCAAACAATCGTCCTTTCCTATTTTGCTATCAGACTGGAGATAAAGAATGTTAAACTACACATCTTCCTCTAGTCTAACTCCTTGGCAACAAATGAATAGATTGATGACCAAGAGAACCTTTGAGCTTTTCAATGCATGGCATGCCTTGTTTTTCATGAAAGCTAAGGCTTGACTTACATGCACGCCAACTCAAAATGTTGCTGCGATCAACCTCCATGAATGAGGGGAGCCATCATTCCCACTTTCCAAAAAAAAACTACTTGGTTGTTTTGGCGTTCCTCGGGAAAAGTACCCTAGGCCAAATCTTTCTTTAATCGAGAAGATCAGCTAGGAATAATGGTCGCGTGAGCTGAAACAAGCTATCAGAGCTTGCTCATTTAAGGGGGACGTACCTGAAAGTACATATGGCTCTTTGTTTTCATCCATTCCTCTTTTTGAAGTGACTGACTAGATGCGGATATCTTGGAAATAATCTCATTCACACGACGCGAATTAATAGAGGTGTGACAGAGACATTAAAATGGGGCAAGGGTAAGCTCAAGTTGCCGATTGCTTACCTGCCAAGAATTTTGCTATAAATATGTCTTTTCAGACATTCCTTCATCACAATGCAAGCTCTAATGGCAGAGTTTCTGAAGAAATGGATATTCCGGTTCGGCTCATCAGCAGAAGGGTGCAAGTCACTTTCCCAGGGAATATATCAGACTGGAGACTACAAGGGCCGACGAGAAAGAAAAATCCAATAATAATTGTTGCCATCAAATGGATACTTGGGGAAGATTTCATTGGCAATCCAGACCGATACCGGGTGAATACAGATATTTGCTCGCACTTCATGGCTTCCCTGTTGGATTGCAGCCAATCTGGGCTACTAGCAATGCAGCTGATGCAAGCACTCTTTCCTTTAGACTATTTGGGAGGCCTTGAAGATGTAGTCATGTATCATGTACCTTTCCTCGGACTCCCTATGGCATCTGACTTAGAGCACTTCATCTTACAGAATGAAGAAGTGAGGTGGCATCAACTTCTCAATGGCTTCAAAACCATGTCCTTTTCTTCCCATAGGTACTGTGTCGAGCTAGCTACAAAGTTTCTTCTATGAGTACACATGATGGTCCCTATTCCGGGAGGCACATAATGGTATACTAGCTTTAGGGACTATATCTTCCCAAAAGTCCTATTGCTGGATCAGCCTCCTAACCTGGTGGTTATATTCATGTACGAGGAGCCTGAGAATTCTTCTGGTTCAGAATGGCTAGGAGAAGAAGGGGACTTCGATACTGAGGAGGAAGATACTAAAGCTAGCCTTTGAGAAGAGTGGCAAAGCATGACTTGCACTTGAAACTATAAGAGGTAAACAAGAGAGAGGCCGAGGGCCCACACATTTTGTAACAATATATGAGAAAGACTTAATATAATGATTTTTCTCTTTCTTTATCTAGTCTCTCTTTCCTAATGCTTGTTGAGCTGGAAATAATTAAAATAAATAAACACCACACATATGCACATAATATACACTATTTACATGGAAAAGGGGAAGGGACCCTTAATAATAAGGCTTAAGATGAAAACTGTTAACCAGGATGGAGAGGGAGTCTCCAATCATGTCCTCTAACTCAAAGGCGTTGAAACCTTTACATCTTATGATGTGGAAAGGACCCTCCCATAGGTAGTCAAACTTGGTGTGCTGACTTGGCTTCGCCATCCTCTCATTGTACTTTAGAACAAGGTCTCCGAGGGCGAATATAACATCAGAACTCTTTTTACTATCGAACCACCTTTTTACGACTTCTTGCCCATCCTGAAGAGATGTGAAGGCAGCCTCCTTTGCTTCCTATAACTCCATAATCTCTACTAGCCTTATAGCTATTGGACCATTTTTGGTGATATCCATAGATTTTAGCAACTGTAATGCCAGAATTTCCAGTGACAGAGGAAAAAATGCTTCTTTCCCGTATACCAGCTTGTACGGGGAAGTCTTGAGAATCTGCTTGGGTGTTATGTGGTTGACCCATAATGCACTCCTTAGGTGATGGTGCCACTCCCTCTTATATTCCGCACCTATCCTCTTGATAAGTTGGATCAGGTTCTTGTTAGTAGATTCAGCCAGACTGTTCCCTTGGGGGTAGTAGTTAGAGGAGGTTTTGAGATAAATACCTCTACTAAGAGCGAATTGTGTGATCTGCAAGCTAGTGAATGCGCATGTGTTATCTGATATAACAGTTTTTGGGGGACTGTACTGGCAAGTTAGTTCTTTTAGGAAAGATATACTTCATTTTCAGATGAATTCCATAGGAGAACGACTTCAGACCATCTGGTGAAATAGTCTGTGGCGGTCAGGATCCATTTATCTCTGGCTGAACTTGGAGGATTAATCATCTCGACAAAATTGAGTCCCCATTGAGCAAAAGGTTCTTCAACTGACATAGGTCTAAGCGGCATGGCCGCTTTCTTACCCCTCCCCATTTAATTTTGGCATTCTTTACATCCTCTTACTAGAGCGTGTACATCTTTGAACATGGATGGCCAAAAGTATCCAGCTTGAGTAATTTTGATTGTGGTTGTAAGTGCAGAGAAATGACCTCCTGAGGGGCCGTAGTGAAATTCTTAGAGAGTTTTATCAGCTTGGCCTTGGTCTACACATCGGAGTAGAACTCCGTCAAAATTTCTTTTGAAAAGAATTTCATTTATGAGGCAAAAATCATTGTTTTGGAGTCAATAGAATCTCCTCTTGGCCGGGGGAAGATTTTCAGGAAAGGTCCCTGTCTTCATGAAATTTTTTCTTTTTTCAATCCAATTTTTGCTAGGGGTGTTGAGCATAAACATAACCGTCTCTTTCAAGATGGCTTCACACCGCGGGATTCACTATCCTGCACTATATACTCACATAAACCTCTCCCACAGACTAGCTTTGTGGGCCTGATGTTGACATCATATTCTAGGATCTTAGTGATCCAATTCACTCTTTTTTATGTGATATCACCCTCCATAATGTATTCTCTTACTGCGGGATGAGATACATACACTATGGTCTTGTTGCAGGCAATGAAATGTCAGAATTTCTTTAGTCCTTTTACAACAGCTAAGGCTTTCTTTTCAACAAAGTTATAGCAGAGCTCATAATCTATGAGAGTTTTGGAATGGAAGGCGATAGGGTGCTCTCCTCCCTTTTGGGTGTCCTTTTGAGTTAGCACCATGGTGATACTATGCTAACCGGAATAGACATACATTATGAAATCCTTCGACATGTCTGGATTAGATAATATTGGGGCTGAACAGATGGCATGCTTTATTTGGTCAAAGGCATTTTTGGCTTTAGCAATCCATTTGAAATTTATATCCTTCTTAAGCATGAGGGTGATAGGTCTTATTATCCCAGCGAAGTCGAAAATGAAACGACTGACAAAATTAACTTTTCCCAAAAATGACTGCACTCCCTTTTTGTTGATCGGAAGGGGAAGCTCTTTAATAGCCTTGACCCGGTCAGGGTTGATAGAGACACCTTCTTTAGAAACTATATGTCCCAGCAACTTCCCTTGAGGAACCCCAAAAATTACACTTTTTTGGGTTCAAGGAGATCCCAAATTCCAGAAATTTTTGCAGGACTAACTCAAGATGATCAAAATGATCCTCCTGATGTTTAGAAAACATGGTTAGGTCATCTAAATATATCAAGATAATCTTATTTATTAGCTCTTTGAAAGCCAAATCCATGGCCCTTTGGAAAGTGGCCCCTACATTTGACAAGCCGAAGGGCATCTTTTGATACGCAAACGTCCCCCACTTGGTGGTGAAAGTGGTCTTGTGTTGATCCTCCATTTTGACACTTTCCTGATTGTATCCTGAGAAACCATCGAGCATAGAAAACATTTCTGATCCAGCTACAGTGCTTAATAATTGCTCCATTGATGACAAGGGATAATGATCTTTGAGTGATGCTCAATTCAGGTCCCGGAAGTCCACACAGAGTCAAATATCCCAATTCTTTTTCCTCACAGGGACCACATTTGACACCCATGTACTATGTTTTATAGGGTAAATAATCATTGACTTGATCAGTTTCTTTAACTCCTGAGCCATGAGGGATTTGATCTTGGGATTAATAGGTCTTTGTTTTTGTTAGACTGGCTTAGCTTCATTTGTGAGTTCGATGGTGTGCTAAATGACACTGGGATCATAACCTTTTAAATCATCAGAAGACCAAGCCATGACGCCTTCATACTCATCACAGTATCGAGCCAATTTCACCTTGTCTTCAGAGGAAACACCTTTGCCCACTTTGAGGATTCTTCCGCTTCCCACTGACATTTCAGCATAATCTCCTTTGTCTGCTGTGAGCTTCCGCTTATCCTTCTTAACATCCTCATTATCAAACAAATTCTCCAATGTGATCAGACCATTAGGGAGCTTGTTGGATTTTAGCTGGATAATCTAGTTTCCATAAGCCTCTTTAACCCTGGGTTGTAGGTGGTCAACAAATTCTCCTGAGCTTTGAATAAACAAAGCAATCTATTCATCACTTTCAAAAACTTTTCAATATGTATCATTATCAGGAATAGCCAGACGGACCACCATGTTGACTGTTGAACGGCTAACCAAGAGGTCTACAGCTAGATCATAATGAGCTCCTATGGTTGCCATGTGATCTACTTCAGTATTTAGTGTCTGGGGAATGCTTGTGATATTGAAAGCATCAAAACTTTCTATTAAATCCCAGACTCTAGAGCAGTAGTATCTCATACGGACATGCTTGGCACTGGATATCCCTCAGACTTGGTGTATTACTAATTTGGAATCACCGAAGACTTTAAGCTTCTTGATGCCCATTTTTTCTGCCATGTTCAGACCTTGAATTATCCCTTTGTACTCTGCTTCATTATTCGAACATGTGAACCATAGTCGGAAAGACCTTCAGATTTGATCACCCACCGGAGGGGTGAGACAAACTCCAGCTCCGAAGCCCATTTTACATTTGATGTCGTCAAAGTGTAGGGTCCATAGTGTCGAAGATAGCTGATCTTTAGAGAATGGATCTTTGGTGAGTTTTGGGATCAGCTAATCCTCTTCAAAAATGCAATAAGTTCCTAGGTCGGTGGCATGGTAATTAGAGAAGGGATCAGAGTCTATGAACTCATTTAGGAAAGCTTCTTGTTCAGGTGGGATTTCCCTAGTTACTTCTTCATCTTCTAAAAGTTCTACCACCTTTCACTCATCATGGGTTATAGAGGTGTGAGTAGGCTTGAAATTGATCAAGGCTTGGTCAGCTATATGCTTGGCATGAAGAGGTTCTGAAAGGATATTCATCTTAGCACTATGTTAGCTATGGAGAATCAGGTGGGACCAATCCAGGGACATATATCCTCCTATTTTAGCGGTGAAGTCTCAAGACAGACAGAGCCCAAAGATGGGAGGGATGTTGATGACCACTACTTCTTGGGATATTGTTATACTTGGACATGCAAATAAAGTCAAAGGGAGGCTTTTGATGAGACCTACCATCTAGAATTTATTCCCATCAAGCTGCATTACCCCTTTACTTAAAGGGTCATACTTAATGTTTAATACTTCAGCAATCTACTTAGGCATGACTGTGGTGCTAGCACCAGAATCTATCATGGAGTTATGCAAAAGTTTATTTCCAACTATCAGGGTAAGGTAAAAAGGATTCAGCTTAGGTTTACCTTCTCCTTGTGTAGTGGAGGGTGAGCCTTCATTTGTCAAAGTAGTAGGGGGACATGCCTTGCTAACTGCTGAGTGGCGATCCATTCCATTCATCTGAGAGGGTGGCAGAACTACCGCACCTGTATCCCTTTGATCATGGGACAATGCCTCCCTTAGCCGATTTTTTTGCTTTGGTATACTCAGGAGGTCCCAAAGAGAGACATGAGATGGAGCTTTCTTCAACTGATCTACTACATCCAACATCAGGGGCATGAAAACCTTGGGCTCTTTCGGTTTGTAAGGGATGAATTCCTTCCTGGGATAGGCAGAAATGATGACTGGCGGTTTTGGAGGCCTAGTTACGTGTATTGACCTTATATTGCTAGCATCCTCCCTAATCAAATGCCTTTTAGAGTGAAGGTTGTAGTCTGAATGTACTATAGGGGTTCCATCTTTCAAAGTTCCTCTATCAATAGTTAGCACTGTATCGTCATCCTCCATCCATGAAAAAAGTGCGTGATCAGGGGTGATTTCTGCTTCTTGTTGTAATGACATTCCTTGCATCTAAGCAACAAAAGCCACATTATCCATGCCTAGGGATGTATATGTGGATTCATCTAGTATTATACTTGAGTTCCTTTGTTCTGTGACCTTTTGTTGTAGATTCCCCCTTGGGAAATTCCTCGAGGTATGAGCATTGTTGCATGGAAAACACCAAGAATTGGTATCGTCCGCCAAATTATTCTGACCCATACTCAATTCTCTACCACCGTTTGGGTGGATGGCCTGTAATGGATTAGGGATGGGGACTATTTGGCCATTTGGCAGGGTATTTTTCTTAGCCTGATAATTAGGATGTTGATAGGGAGGTCAATTTCCTTGGAAGTTTTGCTGAAAGGAGGCTTGGTAGGAGAGACCTAGGCCCTTTTTAGGTTGACAATTTCATTAGAGAAGGATCTTAAGAGATTTTTCATATCGTTGACCTCGGCAGCCAGAGAGGTAGTTTGGGGAGTAGTTTGAGGAGTGGGGAATGAATACATAGACTATGGAGCGGAAGTGCTCGGGGTGGCTTCTTGCATTACTTGGGTAGACATTTCGGGGAACACTAACATTGTAGGGCGAGGTGCGAGCTTTCCAGTGTCGATAAGGTTATTTTTAGCTTGAACTGCTAAGTTGAAAGCTTACAGAAGAGTGTTACCCCCTAAGGATTGAATCATTACTGATATGTCAGAATTGAAATCTTTTAGATAAAATATGAAGGCCATATCTGCCAGGGGCAGGTGGACAACAGTATCCTTTGCCAGGTTTGCTGGAATCTCAAGTTGAAATCAGTTAATGCCTTCGTAGGAGCTCTTTTGATCGTAATGAGTTGGTGCATGAGGGATGATCTATCAACTTTGTCTGAGAATCTCTGAAAGAAGCGGTCTCCCAACTAATCCTAGTCCCCTATGGTACTAGGGCCTATAGATCTAAACCAGTCGAGAGCTTTTCCTTTGAAAGATGCTATGAGCAACTGCAAAGCAACGTTCTGCTCGGTGATGCCATGTATAGTACAAATACTAACTACGTCCTGTAGATGTTCTCTAGGGGTTTTGTGACATTCTCCCATGAATTTGGGAACAACTTTTAGCACGGCTGCCAGAATGGCTCCCCAAACTACGGGTGGAACTGGAGGAATGAGAGGGCTACCATTGTCCCATGTCACAAAATTTCAGGGAGGGATTTGGGCCCTTAAAGAGTATATGATGGTGGGGAGACCCTATGGAGGTGAAATTGAAGTGGAATGGATGGTCACCAATGGAGGAAAAAGAAGATGAGGATTTAGGTCCGTTTGACTCTTGGTGATAGGCCTATGACTCATAAACTAGCTAGGATGTGCTTTTTTTTTGTTTCTAAGATAATGGTCCCACCAGGCGTGCCAGAAAAAGAACTGTTGACTCTAAAATTTGCTTTAGGGGTGAACAACCTTATGGGAAATTCAGTGTTGGGGAACCAAATTGCATAGGGAAACACTGAATGACCTCCGGGATTGAGAAGCCAACTCTTCCTTAGGGTTTTGAAGAAAGGGAAAGGAGACAAATACTGTTTTAAAAAGAGACACTAAAAGACTTAGGCGATACGCTAGATCATTAAGAGACAATGAACTAACAGAAATTAAGAAAAATATACATAACTTTTGCAAGTCTATCTGATAATCCACAAATCTAGATCGAGAACATAGTCAAAAGCTACCACCAAATTTACTTGAAAACATTCATCACACATTCATAAGATAACAAGAATAGAAACATAGTTTAATCTGTGAAGTCTTGGATAGATATATTCCCAAAGTTCATCAGAGTTTTCAACAACAATAGCATAGAAAAATACTATTAATAGTAAGCCAAAAGAGACATCATATAGGGCCCAGGCACAATCTAAATAATCTTCTTATAGCAAGACCAAAATAGTTTTTAAGGCTGGAAACAAAAGAGAACTCCTACTTAGTAAACTGGGCTGTTCCTTTCTTTTCTGTGTTCTCCAAAAATTCTCCCTTCCTCTTGTTTTTCTCCTTCTTTTCTTTTGGCGATGAAGGAACCCACATTTAAATAGGCCTCTGCTCCTAAAAATAGCTTCCCTAAAACCCAAAACTGGCACAACCTCTTTTGCATAGAAAAACACGACATGTCACTACAGAGGCCACACCCAGCAAAACAAACCCTACAACTCGACCTTTCTCCCTAACAGACTGGAGGTTACCAAGAACTAAAAAGATTCTACCAGAAGAGAAAGGACTATGGAAAAGGGGACCACTGCAAGGAACCGCTCGCATACTACACAAATGAGTGGGCCCGCCCAGAAGAACAATCAGTAAGCATTGTGATTTGTCACTCTCGTGCTGCTTCAAAAACTGGATGCCAAAGAAATACCATGGGAGCAACACCAAGCCACCAAGTGTCACACGTGCTCTGCCCTGTTGGCTAAAAAAATGATCACAACCGGGCCCACCAAAAAACTTACATCGGGGAAAATAAAAGTGAACAAGTACAACACAAGGGCTAATGATTTTCCTAATTAGGCCTTGGTCTAAAAGCTCTTGAATTTGTTTAGCATTTTCAGAATTTTGTCGGGGAGTCATTTTGTAGGCTGCTTTGTTAGGTAGGGATGCTCCGAGTATGAAGTCAATTTGATGGCTTATTGCTCTTTTAAGAGGTAAGGTGGTTGGTTGTCCATTACTCACTATCTCTTTGAACTACTTCAATAGGTCTTGAACCTCTATTGGCAAATCTAGTTTCTCCTTCTTACCTTCCTCTTTAGGTTTCATCACTAAGGCAAATCCTATTCCTTCACCTTCCTCAAGTGTCTTCAAGAACTATTTTTCACTCACTAAAAGGACATTAGGACCTGTTTCTCTCTTTTCACCTTCCTCAAGGATAGATTGTATCTTGAATGTGACTCCATCTTTCTTGAATGAATATGCATTCTTGGCTCCATCATGAATAGCTTGTCTATCAAATTGCCATGCTCTTCCTAATAGAAGATGGCATGCATCCATGGGTAGGACATTGCATAGCACTTTGTCCTTATACCTCCCAATTATGAAATCCGCCCATGCTTGCTCATTTACGAAGACATGTTGGCCTTTATTCAACCAAGTGCCCTAGATGGGTTGTTATGAGGAATCGTTTGCAACTTGATCTCACTCACTGCCTCTTCTGACACAATGTTGTTTGTTGACCCCAAGTCAATTATCACCTTACAAAATTTGCCTATAATCTTCCATTTGATTCTAAATAGTGATCTCCTTTGGTTAGGCTGTTCCTTGATAGGTTCTTTGATCAAATTTCTTCTTATCATTAGTTTGTTACCTACCTCTGATTCTAAATCCACTTATGAGGTCTTACTGCTTGAAGACTCTTCTTGAAGGTAGTTTACTCTCCTCTCACCACTTTGTGATTAAGATCCCTTCTCTAGACATATGTATGCTGGATAACCAAGCTGATTGCAATGGTAACATTTCATTGAGGCAAAATATGATGAACCTCTATCTTGTCCACTAGTTCTTCCTCTAAAACAATTGTTTGACACCCTTCCTCTACTAGATCCTCCTCTACTTGAACTAACTTCTTATTGCTCAGTGAGTTTGGACTCACCTTGTGTTCTTTGCTCTAAATTTATTCCTCCATAGACTCCCCTATGCCCTTTATTTTCTTTTCCTCTACCTCTGCCCCTACTACTATTTGAATCATGTTTCCTTTTCAATTTTTCTTCCACTTTAAGGGCAAGTTGATAGATTTTATATACTATCTTTGGGCTCAATAGACTGATTTCCTCTTGGATATTCCATCTTAGTCCATTTAGGTATCTAGCTACCTTAAGGATATCTTCTTCCACAACATGAGACCTAAGACTAAGTTTTTGAAACTCCTCTATATAACCACTTACATCAAGGTCTTTTTGTCTCAGGTTTTATCTTTTCCTATGGATCTGCACTTCATAGTCATTAGGGAGATAGGCTTCTTTGATTTTGACTAACATCCCTTTCCAAGAAGAGATGGGGGTTTTACCCATTTTCTTCCTCTCATCTTGCACAAATTTCCACGATGTGAGAGCAACTCCCCTCATCCTAGACATGGCCACTTTGACTCTTTGAGCTTTAGTTATGCCTTCACATTCAAAATGGTTCTCCATGCCCTCTATCCATTCTAGAACCACTTCTACTTCCATCTTACCAGTGAACAATGGAAATCCTTCTAGTGATTTGCCACTTAAGGCTTTCAATGCCTTTGGGAAAGGTTCCTGTTCCAAAACAAGATCATGTTCAGGTACTTTGTCTACTTTTGACACCTCTTTACCCTTCCCTCCTACTCCTTCAACCTTTACCAACACTTCAACTGCCTTGGTTTCAATTTCACCAAGCTTACCTTCCAATTCTACCAATTTTTCCTTCAGGAGCCTATTCTCTTCCTCCTGATCATCCACTTTGTAGTACCCCTGCCCTAATCAATTTCTAATCTCATAGTCAGATGTTTGATTTAACACATAGCTATTGATGTGGTTTTCACACTAGTTGTATGCAAGTTGTTTAGTGTACCTATTTCATGGTATTAATATCGGGCTAACGCTTTCATTAAATTTTATATATGCATGCATGTATGACTCTTGGTTGCAGGAGATTTCAGGTACAACGCCGCATGAGTGCGAGGTTCGTCTTCACCTAGATTTGCAGGTTTGAGTGTACCTCTTTAATCCTTAGAGTTAGATTAGGTGGTCATAAGACCCTAGTTGACCATAGTCATGCTCAAGTGAGCATCATTAGTCATCATCGGTATCCCTTTTTGTTTGGGTTGCGAGTTGTCTGTTTGGTTGACCTTCTCGGTTTGCATGCATGGTGTGAATGGTTAAATTGATTAATTAGTCCTTAGTAATTATCTTGATTAAATATGTATTTGTGCATTAGAGATTAATGGACTAAATTAATCGGGATTTCATTATGCGATTTTCGTTGATATTGGATTGCTCATTTTAAATTGGGAGTAAGTTCGATTAAATGACTGATTTTGAATATTAAATGCATTTTGTATATGCTGTTAAAAAGGAAAGTTTTGTATTTAATTGCAATAGATTTAATTGTATTCTGTTGGCTTTTTAAATTTGAAAGGTTAAATTGAATTAAATGAGAAAATCAATTTTGAATTGAAAAGCAAGTCAATTTACTGAGATAGTTAGAAAAGAATTAATTTTGAGAATTATTTTTAAATAAAAATTTTAATTCCAAAAATGGAATTTTGGTCAACTCTTCCTTATAACCTAAAGATTTGGGGAAATTTTGGAGGATGGATGTTTTTGGAAAATTTTTGGTTGAAAAATAATTTTGGGATGAATTTTGGGATGAATTTTGGATGGGGAAGGATTCCTTGAGCTGCAGATTGGGGCTCTTCAGTAGATCTTTCCAGGAATGCGAGATAAGGTAGGATTCAAATCCATCTTTTGATTTCTGGTTGTATTGTTCTTGTTTTTCTTTCAAAACCAAATATTGGATACCAATTGGAAATGGCTATTCATGAGGAACTTTTGTTTAAATCTCCATTGGGTGCTCTCAATTCGAATTCTATGTTTAGAAATTAGGTGTTATTGGGAAGAATGGATGAGTTATTTAGTTTATTGCCCATTTTGCCCAAGTATGGGTTTTGTTGAAGAAATTTTTATAATTTGATATTCTTTAGATTGTTGGGGTTTTTAATATTCCTCAAATTTTATCCTGTTTGTGGGTGTTTGAAACCCAGTTGTGTTTGGAAATGAGGGATAAGAAACCAAAACACCTTGTTTTTGAACCGGATTTTATGTAAATCGAAATATAAATTTCGAAGGGTTTCTTTGTTATATCGTTTTATTTTTTTAAAAACCGAACTGTGTAAAAAAAATAAATAAATTTAAATCGAACTATGTGTTGTTTGGAAATGATTTTCGTTTGGGGTTTGGAGGGCGGGGAGCGGAGCTCCACCCGCCTCCTCCTCCCCTCCCCCGCTCGTCCCCCTTACTCTTGCTCGCCGTTCACCAGTGGACGCGGCTCACTGTGGTGGCCGCAGGGCGTCGCAGGACCTGCGGGCACCACAGTGGCGCCGCTGCGCGGTTCCTGTCTGCGGCTAGGGTTTGGGCGCCCAGCCGTCCCCGTTGGGAGGTGGGCCCCGCCTTCGCCGCCCCTTTTTAAAATGTTGTTTTTAAATTAGTTTTTAAAAATGTTTTTTTTATGTATTTTTTTTTTATTTATTCAAAAACATATATATATATAATATTTTAATATTATTTAATGGGAATTTTTAATTAAGATTTAATTATGAGCAATGTGGCATAAATGAATATATGCTGATGATTCTTAGATAGATTATTATGCTAGATTTAATATTAAATTGGGTATATTTTGGGTAGATGAAATATTGTTGTATTGGAAAAATCTTTTTGAGTTAAAACGTACTTTATTCCCATATATATATTGTTTGAAGATTTTAAGGGTATAAGTCATCTGGAAAGGTTCGAAATGAATATTTAACCATTGGTCATTAGAAATTTAAACGATATGCTTTTAGAAATGATTATCTTCATTTAGACTCTCTTTTTATATTTATATTTCCGTGATCCGTATAGTGCATCTGGACTTGGGAAAAAAAAAATATGAAACTGTAGAGGTCGGTTTTGAACTAGTATGTCAATGACGTTTTGATTGGAGATTAAATATCTTATTTAATTGATTAATGGTTGTCTGAGATTTATTAATATGAATTGGTTTAAAAACTTATTATGGCTTAATATGTCTGTTCGATGCTTTGAACCTTAGAGAGTTAGAAAACCAAGAACAACCTATCCCTAGATGAGGTAGATAACTGTAATCTAATATAGATCTTGTAGGAAACTTGATCGACGTTTAATGTTTAGATCAATTTGAAAAGATTGCATCTGTTGAATATTGTCTTTTCTGTTTATTGCCTTTGTGAGTTTAATTTCTGTATTCACTTTTAATTATGAAATGGCAAGTCGTGCTTGTTTTGATAGTACCCTGTCGTATGGAATGATTTGGGGTACCTGTTTCAGTCCTCAGTTCCGAGTTGACTATGGTTTTGTGGTAGTGTCGTATTTGGTCATATCCTCTATGTGTGAGTCGTATGATGATTTTTGGTTGACCATAGTTGGTCAGGTCTTTAGTTAGAGTACCGTCAGTAAGTGTATATCTTTTGAGTCGTGTTTGACCAGATGGTTGTTTCTCCCTTCTTGAACTCCGTTCGTCTAACCTTGTGTATTCCTTGGGTTTTGAGTTCGTTTGAGTATAGTCTAGTGTCATATGGGAAAGTGGCTTTCGATCGGGGGCCGTGCCCTAAGTGGCTGCTAGGTAACCCATCGAAAGTGAGTCTAATAAGTGATAACCTATCAGTAGATTAGAATGTAATTTCTAAGTAAGATAAATGTGCCTCACACATGGGACGAGTGCTAACACAGACTCGACATGTTGTGAGAAGGCCTGAAATGGCAAACCATCATCCTTGTCTTCACGAGAGGATGTGTGGGTCCACATGAGGCTTGGATGGGCCAGAGGCTTGGATTAGGTTGCCAGGGTAACCCAGTGTATGGAACCGGGACCTATGAAGACTTGCCATGGTAACCATACCAGGTTGTGTGATGACACTTGTCCCTACATTCGCTAGTGTGTTGTCGTTTTGTCCTGTTAAGAGTACCTTTGTGGGTCGTCCTTTTGTTTATGCCCTTGTGAGTGTCAGTTTCATGATAGGCCTTGGGTGGTGATGGCTCAGTCTTGTGGATGCTCTTCTGGACCTTTGTATTAGCTTTGATTATGTTCAGCTGGACCTTGTTCTTTTCAGGGATCGTTTATGTATTAATTGACCGATGTGGTCGTTTGTATATTGTTTATGTATCGCCTTGATGGCCGGATTGTAATAGTGTAACCTCTTGTATTCTTAACTTTATTAATTATCAGAGGGGTCTTGCAGTTGAGTAGACCCAGAGATGTAGCCCTTTAGGGGTGAACTCCGAGATCATTATGGTGTTATGTGATGTATTCTCTTATGTTTCCTTTATTCAGCTTTATCATGTATGAATAGCTTACGTTAGAATGTATAAGTGGATAAGATGGAATTAACTTTAAATGCTTATATTCAGTCCTTTCTTGAATGCCATGTTGATCGAATGCATAAGTGGTTTAGATGAGATTTATCGTAGATGCATGTATGTAATCATCTTTTAAATGCAATAAGTTGGAATATGAAAGAATGTAACTTAGAGTAATGGAATATATTCAGTTGTTGTTAAGGAAATTAAGTATGCTTGAAAAGATCTCTTATGTTTATGATGGAATTCTAGTGTGTTAGGATATTAGATGTATGGCTTGTAATTTTAAATGAAAAGCTTGAATGAAGATTATGAATAGATCTTAATGGATGAGTCATTGCTTGTGAATTATATTTCCATCTTTTGAAAGAAATTATCTTGATTAAGAATTATCTCGTTATTAAGATAATCAGCTTATTGGATTAATTGTGGGAGTTAAGTGAATTGTGATATTTAAGTAATCTCATTGGGAAACTCTTTAGGCGTTAGTTGATGTCTTCCGCTATGTAATCTGATTCTTTGATATCTTGTTGTATCTTAATGTGGTGTAACTTTAAAAAATAAATTATTGCACTCTATTCTTGTGTTATAGCTTAATCCCTTCGGGGTTTCCTGGCGGGGCATTACACACTGTCTTTGCCAACTCTGCATTGGTCACCATGTTTTTTTGAACAGACTCTTCCAATTCTAAGGACATCAACTTTACCTAGCCCAAATCTTATAGGCTCTGATACCAATTTGATAGGGTTTCCCTAGCTTGCTCACACTTATACTATTTGTGTTACTCACTCCACCAACTCCACTAGGCCTTTCTATGCTTCAAGACCTCCTAGTCCTTCTCAAAATCTTCTAGGATTTTTTATTTGTCAACCTTAAGGTGACATTCAACAAGTGTCTTCATTAGGAACTGTATCGATTCAATATTCTTCACTAGTTCTCAATCCTTCAAACTGACATTTTGTCACTCTCACCCCCAATATTGTCATGTGTTTTGTAGAGATGTGGAGGTTTTCATTCAACATTGGATTTGGTCAACAAGCTCCATTTTTTCTATTTCCAAACTCATCTTCCTTACCGATTTCAAGAAAATGCTCAAAAGAGGGCTACTAGGAAAGAGCCCCAATTAGGCCTCCTAATCCGTGTTTTTAGGAATTTGTAGTCAACCGGTCCAAAATACCCTACAAAGAGTTTTATGATTATTCAATCACTCATTGAACCCCAAGATATTTTTTTGGTTTTAGACCCCCAAGTGTTCGTACAATTCCCTAACCTAGAAATGAGGTTTTACTAGGGTTTCAAAGGCTTTTAGGACTATGACTATTCAACTTTGTGAAAAGGCCATCAAATGGATTTGTCAAGGCTTCTCCTTTCATCTACAACTCTATATGGACCTAATGAACAATTCCAAGTGCTTAGGTTAGGTTTTTGGTTTCACCCCTACATACTTTTATCATTTTTCACCTTGTCTTTCCTAGCCGGGTTGCAACAGGACTCGCCTAGGGAAAGCTGGCAAAAATAGAAAAATTCACTTCTAGAACTCCTCCCTACATATTTACAATGTGCATTGGGTTTTCTACCATTTTCCAATAGACTGTGATGATTGCACAATGGGATTTTATGGGGCAACCATTTTTCAGAGGTATGCTATTTACAAGCCAAAACTGGCTGCTTGAAGACAAAACAGTAAAAGAACTAAGAAAATATATTTACAAAGTATGAAATGGACTGAATGACACTAGAACACACCAAAGAACAACTATCCAAGTTTGGATCAATGGATTCATTCCATTTGTATTCACTCTTTAATGCAAAATAAGACAAAAATAGTAATAACAGTCCAAAAATGAGGGGTTTCATATTTTCATTCACAAAGATCAATGCTTCCAACCTTGGTATCCATGTAGGAGAGGGTTTAAATAGTCTTTCCCATGTGTGGAGGCATATTAGGTCAATGTTTGAACCCTAACTCCACCGCTAAGCTCTTTTAGGACCAAGTTGTCATGACAACTTAAAAAGTTATCGTGACAACTTTTACAATTTTCCACATCTTGCCTTTCCCACTTAGGAAACCTATTACAAATCATTACTAACTTCTATTTCAACATTTTTAAGGCTAATACTTTAATCAACCCATGCCTCTTTTGACCATCTAGAAGACACCATTGACTACTCAAACTAAGAACAACCAACAAAGTGCAAACCTAGAATGAAACCAATTAAACTAGGCATACACTTGACTCAACCTAGACTCTAATCACACACATTGGACCCTCCTGGAGTCCTTATTTGAAATATGACCTGGCTAATGTCAGTACAAGACAAAATTGAAGGATTATTAGCTTAAGTCCTAGCTGCTCTTGCACCAATGTTGAAAGCATCAAAGCTTTTAATCAGATCCTATTTCCTATGATGGTAGTATCTCATGCAGACGTTCTTGGCACTAGAGATTCCTTAGACCTAATGTACAATCAGCTTTGAATCACCCAAAAATTTCAACTACTTTATGCCCATGCTTTCTACCAAACTTAGACCTTGGATCAGCCCTTTATATTCTGCTTCATTATTGGAGCAAGCAAACTGTAGGTGGAAAAACCTTAGGATTTGTTCACCCAAAGGCAAAGTAAGGCAAATCATAGTGCCTGAACCTACCTTGCATCTTGCACCATCAAAGTGTAAAGTCTAGAGCACAGAAGACAACTCTTCCTTGGTCAACGGTGTTGGCAAATGCACACTCCAATGAGAAATTGTAGGCGATTTAAGGTATTGTCATTGATGGAAACCTTGCAAGCATGTGATACTGATAGGCAGACATAGACACTGGTAGGAGACTCTTCATCTAACTGAAGGAAAATCCTTGAGGGTTTAGGAACAAAATGAAAAACATGCTATTATTCCCTCGGTTGATGGTAAAATGGGATATTGCTCCACTCGATAAACTCTCGAGTGAAATAACTGAAGATGGAAAATTGAAAAACATCAGCAAAATATACAAAACACTATCTGCAGATGACAAGGAAAGCATACAGAACAGTATAATTTTACACTTAGATATATACAAGAAATTTTTGATGGAAGTTGTTAATGAAATACCAAATGATCTGTATAGGAGATTAGAAGCTAGAAGGTTAGCCATCGTTGAGCTGGACAAGAAAATCAAGATTGAGAAATTACTTGCAGTATATCTAGTCAACTCAACTGATGAAATAGATAAACTAATTAGTGAAGCAAATAGGACAGTATCCTCCACTGCTCACCAGCATGTAGCACTGATGGCAGAAAGAATAAAAGAAGTCTCTAAGGAAACAACAGATGCATGGGATATACTCTTTGTGGAAAAAGAAAAATAGGAAGAATTACTTAGACCAAAGACTATTAAAGTATATCAAAAAGATAGGGATAAGGGGAAAGGCAAGGTAGGTGGACCTCCAAGCCTTAAAATAACTAACAATGTGCCCCCACCTCCTTTAGATACTCCACCAGTAGATACTACTGACAGTCAATTGGCTATTGAGAGTATGGAGACTCCATTAAAGGATACAAATCCCGAGTTTGAAGTTTTGTACACTGTGAATATAGATACTCAAGAAGTAAATGTTGTGGTTGACAGAGAAACCACTGAGGACAAGAAGATAGATGTGACTACTAAGTCATCGGCTATAGATGCTAAGGTTGAGGTAAATGAAACTGTAAATATAAACATAGAAAAACCTACTCAAACAGAGCAACCGATAGAGGATACCACTGGTAAACCATTAGAGAAACTGGTAGATACAACTGATAAATAGTCAGGAGAACCGGAAATGGACAGTGTAGAGGTACAAATAGAGAAACCAGAAGTACATACATAGGTTATACCTAAGAAACTAGTTGTTGAGAGCTCAGAAAAACCTTCTGAGATACAGATGGAGAAACCAGAATAGGTACAAGTTGAGACACAAGTTCAGACAGAAATAGTGCCATCGGCTAAAAATAACAAGCCCAAACCTTTACTTATAGAAATGCAAACACAGACTGACCTACCAGAGGTCGAATCAAGTAGGGTGATTATGACAACCGGTAGCATGGCTATTGTGAAGACAGTTGGACAAACATCTGGTACTTCTATGGCAGAATTCTGACCTACAAATGTAATAGAGGTCTTATTGGATTCAATAAAGAAGATCATAGAATGTAATGCACAAGCCTATAAGGCTATTTATGACACAATCCCCATTCTTAAATTGATAGCACCAAAGTGCATTGTAGATAACAAAGATTCTTTAGGTCAACTAGACACATTGTCTAAGTTCATCACCGACAACATACTGACTGTTGATCAAATAAATGAGGACACATTCAAGGAAAGAATGATTAAAGAAAAAGAGAAATTCTTTGAGGAAATTGTGAAGAAGAATAAGGAGAAAATGGAAACATTATTACTGGAACTTGGAGAGACAATTTTTTACTTCAAGAAACTGTATAAAGATTCTTGTAAAACAAATATTTTAACAGAAGATCTAGACAAAGAAATCAGCAAAGTACAAGATAAGATTAACAATATTGTTGACAATCTGATAGGTACATCAGATTCATTTTTGGAGATAGAGAAGAAGATTGTAGAGCTAGAAGAGAAAATCAAGAAGTTAGAAAAGGATTAAGAAAGAGTAAAGGATAAAGCAAAGGACTTGAAATGTAGACTTGGTCCAAAACTAGATTACCTCATTTCTTTGAGAAAAGAAATATCTGAGGCTCTGGTTCCCGGACTGAAGACATTGAAAGAGAAAATGCACATACTCACTGGTACAGTGTAAAGAACTCAAGAGGCACTAAAAGATAACAAATCATTCAGTAATGGTTTAAATTTGGTTTTGACAAATATTTTTCAAATTGTAACCCACCGGTTACAAGAATCCAGGTAGGACTCCACTGACAGTGAATGACAACCTTTGTCATTGATGTCAAAGGGGGAGTAGTAGAGATGAGAAAAATCCAAAAGTAGAGATCATCTTCTCAAGGGGAGGACACATTTGGTACAATTTTTGGCAAGATTTTTGGACTTCAATTTTTGGATACATTCTTGAATTTTTCTCATGAGTGTTGCCATCAATGCCAAAGGGGGAGATTGATGGCAAATGCACACTCCAATGAGAAATTGTAGGTGATTGAAGGTATTGTCATTGACGGAAACCTTGCAATCATTTGATACTGGCAGACAGACATAGGCACCGGTACCAACAAACTCTACACCAACATATAGAACACCGGCACCAAAAAGAAGAATACTGACACCCTGGCCGACAACAATTTTGTATAAATAAATTTTGTAATTAATTGTAAAATCTTTTATAAGCCAACATGGCAGATTTTAATATGGCTCATATATGTATGAGATCATTGTAGATTATTGTATAAGATGTAGTATGCAAAATACGAATAGAAGGTAGCAGACCTAATATGTGAATTATTGGATAAGGGTTTATTAGAGATGGAGGTATGAGTTGGCTTGAAGTTGACCATATCTTGATCTGCTACGTGCTCAGTGTGTAGGGGTTCTGAATTTTTTTTTACCTTAGTAGCATGCTAGGTTTGAAGGATGAGGTGGGACTAGTCTAAAGATAGGTAACCTCCTATTTTGGCAGTGAAGTCTTGAGAAAGGCAGAGGCCAAAAATAGGCGGTATGTCAATAACTACTACTTCTTGAGACACGGTGACACTAGGACACACAAAAAATGTCAGTGGAATGCTTTTAATAAGTCCCACAGTCTAGAATTTATTTCCATCTAGGCGCATAACACCCCTATTTAAAGGCTCATATTTAATATTCAAAACCTCAGCAATTTGCTTAGGCATGATGGTGGTGCTAGCACCAGAATCTATCATAGTATTGTGTAAAATTTTATCTCTTGCTTGAGGGGCAAATAGAAAGGATTTGGTTTAGGCTTACCTTCCACTTGGTATTTAGGAGGTATGACCTCATTTGTCAACACTGTCAGCGAGCGTGATTGTTCTGTGGGGGGCTGAAATATTTCTTCACTAGCTCATGAACAAATGACAAGATTCCTGCTAGTAGGTTTCTCCACCTCTAACAGAGCTTCTTTCAACCGATTCTTCTACTCTAGGATGTTAAGGAGATCCTATAAGGATACATTGGTTGGGGCTTTCTTTAGCTGCTCCACCACGTCCAACATTGATGGTACTGATGTCCTTGCCTCTCTTAGCTTATAGGGGATAAATTCCTTTCTCAGATATGTGGTAGCAAATGTGGGTTGTTCAAGAACTTTATTTGAGATGAACCTCCCCTGCGTGCCTACATTCTCTATTGTGAAACATCTTTTTGACCGAAGGTTGTCATCTGACTGCACTTAAGGAGCCCCTGAGCTTGATGTGGCTATGCCCTTTGTGAGTATGGCATCTTTGTGCTCCATCCAAGAGAATGATGAATGGTCCAGAGCTATCTCTGTTTCCTGCTCTATTGACATACCTTGCATCTATGTGATGAGAGTTGCATTGTCCATGCTAGGGGATATGTAAACTGAATCATCTGAAGCAATGCCTTGGCTTCACTGATCTGCATTTTTTTGTTGCAAATTGCCTTTTAGGAAGTTTCTTGGGGAATGGGCATTGTTACATGGAAAACAACAAGAGTTGGTATCATCCACTAGATTATTTTGTCCTATGGTAAACTCTTTACTAGTGCTGGGATAGATAGTTTGCAAAGGATTGGGCACTGGAACTATCTGGCCATTTGGCTAACTTGGGGAAGTTTGGTTATTTTCATATTGGTTTTGCTGATATGCGGGTTTATTCCCTTGGAAATTTTGTTGGAAAGGAGGTCTAGCAGGTGGGATTTGGGACCTTTTCAAATTAACAATTTCAGTTGAGAAATATCTCAACAAATTTTCATATCATTGATCTTCGCAACCAGGGATGAAGGGGAAGGCATATTTGCTTGTTGGGATCTGGGGTACACATACATAGATTAGAGTGCAGATGTGCTAGGCATAGCTGGCTCAGGAACCTGATTTGATAAATCGGGAAAGACCAACATGAGCGATCATGGTGCAATATTTTCAGCATCAATTAGATTGTTTTCTGCTTGGACTACCAAATCATACACATCTGAGAGAGTATTAGCTCTGAGAGATCGGATCATCACAGATATATCTGAATTGAAGACTTTCAAATAAAAAACAAATGCCATATCCGCAAGTGGATGAGAGGACAATGATATTCTTTGCCAGGTCCTCTAAAATATCATATTTAATTGCGTCACCTCTTCTTGAGGGGATCTTTTTATGGTAATCAATTGTTGCATTAGGGATGACCTATCAGCCTTGTCAGAAAATCTCTCAAAGAAGTGGTCACCTAGTTGGTCTCAATCGGCTATAGAGTTTGGGGCAAGAGATCTGTACCAATCTAAATATTTCCCTTTGAATGAAGCGACAAGTAGTCTTAGAGCGACATTTTTCTCTATAATGTTATAGATGGTCCAAATATCAGCCACATCTTGTAAGTGTTCCCTAGGTGTCTTGGGACATTCTTCGGTGAATTTAGGGATAGTTTTTAGCATGGAAGTGGGAATCAGCCCCCGTACTATAGGTGGAATAGGAGGAATGAGAGGGCTCCCACTATTCAAATTCACAAAGTTTCTAGGAGGAATCTAAGTCATTATTACGTGAACAAATGTAGGGAAAATAGGTGGATTCTGGGAAGAAGTAGTTGCGGGCGAATGGACACTTAGTAGAGGTGGGAGAAGAAAAATGGGATTTAAATTTGTTTGGCTCCTGGTAACAAGTGTACAACTCATAAGATTGCTTAGGCTTGTTTAAAATTATGGTCCCACCAGGTGTGCCATAAAAAGAACTATTGACTCTTAATTTTTCATTAAACACTAACATCCTTATGGGAAATTCAGTGATGGGTGACCTTTTACATGAAAATCACTGAATGACCTTCAGGTTTGAGAAGCCGACTCTTCATACAATTTGGGGAGAAAAAGGGGAGAATAAAATGTAAAATAAAACAATCGACACTACTTAGGCGATACGACAGAATATTTTGGAAAAGCATTAACAACATATATAACCTAGATACATGCGGCTTTAAAGCTCATTCAACAATCTAAATACCCTGAACCATTTGAGAGAGTAATTCAATAAAAATCATTCAACATATATGACATTCACCATTCATCCAATAGATAACAAGTCTTAAAACATAGTTTAATCTATGGAGTCTCACAACATATATCATAGAAGTTATCAAATTTGAAAACAGTACAAAAGTAAGTCTATTAAACTTCAAATAAAACAACCACAAAGGCCATAGGCACAATCTAACATGTCTATCATTCACCAAATTTAATTAACATAAAGGTCTCTTCAATGAGCCAAAGGCTAAAAAATCTCTCTAAAGTTTGAATCCCCTAAAAGAAGGAAAAAAGAAAGCATATATAGAGCCCCCGACTCTTAACCAACAGTACGCAACATCAACAAAATCCTAGCAACCGCTTCTAACAGGAAACTCCTAGTGTGGCACTTCATGAGACACCACCTAGTGCAACGGCCTTCAAATTTGTTATCCCAACTGCATCATGGTGACCCCTGCACCTTCCCAATAAGAAAATCATGATACAAACCACATTTTGGTTCACGAACCACCATGGAAGACATGCGGCGACTCAGGGGAGACCCGAAGTTGAGCGCAAAAAGAGAAATGGATCGTGCAATGTGGGGACACCAAGTGTCACTACCTTTACACGATGGATAGTGGGGTTGAGAAGCATACACTGAGAAAAAGACTTGATCCATGTGGCAGCTCTACGTTCTCTCAACTTTGAGCGAGAAAAATGAGCCACTCAAGGCAATGCCGAGACACCACTTGGCATGCATGCTGACAAATAGGAAAGCGGGCCGAAAATCAAAAGAAGCCGCTGCCAATATACAAAAATGCCACCTACGAACAATCTCAAAATAATATTAATAGTTACCGATACTATTTTTGAAGTATTGTAGAATTTTTTTACTACTAATTCACCCCCCCCCTTTCAGTAGTTACTAGATCCTCATAATAACAATTGGTATTAAAGCCTAATTCCCTTTAAGGATTAACCATTTGGGAAGGATATCTAAGGCTAACATGGGGGAAGGTTCAATGAGTTACAAAGAGATTTTACACAGGCTTATAGAATCTGAAGAAGCCCATGGTGAACTAAAGGTCAAGTAAAAAGCTTCATTGGCTAAAAGAAAAGAGTTGGCTAAGTAGTTGTTGGAACTCAGTGAAAGCAGTTCATCTGATGAAGCAAACATTGATACCTTGGTTAATGAGGTGGAAAAGATGAATGATGATAAGACAAATCTAAGGAGAGAGTTGGAATCCCTTACCATCAGGATGAGTCAACAGTTGGAAGCCAGAAGGATAGCTGAAGACAAAGTAAGAGATAAGGAGGATGAGATATTAAAGATGAACCGAGAGATTGGTAACCTGCATGTACATCTAAGAGTAAAAATAGGAAAAAGAGGAAATACAAGTTGATCTAGACATGGCCATGTCTCCTAGAGAAATTCTTACAAAGAAGAATGAGGTACTTACCAAGGAGTTGGCTGATACAAATGAGTTACTAGCTAAATTCAATAAGAGCATTGCTATGCTTGATGAGCAAATTCAGTTTTAAAGGCAGAATGAAGATACACATGGCTAGGGATACATAACCTTTGAACAAGGAGAGCCATATGTTACTAAGGTCACCATGCGTGAAGCCAAATCTGCACCAAAGACCAAGAAGAACATTGGTAAGAGAACCTACAAGCTAGTATGTTTTAACTATCATAAGGTAGGTCATACTACAAATGTTTGTAGAAGTAGATCCAGTACTTTTGATGGAAATAGATGTAATTCATATGAAGGATACAAGAATAGTACTTTTGATGGATATTTCATAAATTGCAACAAGTATGGGCATAGAGATGTTGAGTGCAGGTCAAGAGTGAACAATCAGAGATATTACATGGGTTGGAGGTCTAATGGTGAATGACATAGATCTTACAATGACCGGAGGAACCCTACTTGGCAGAGACCTTATGTGAACCGGTCTAGTCCACATGAAATAGAGAATAGATGGAATGTGACATGTTCAATTTGTCACAACTTTGGTCATGTAGCTATGAATTACCAGAGAAGAACTGGTAGAGGCAATACTGGACCCCAGAGAGCATCTAGAGTGGCATGTTTCCATTGTCACAAGTCGAGACACATTGCAAGGTTTTGTAGAGCTAGAATGAACAAACTAGTTAATCAGTCTGTTGACTGAAAAGGTAAGAAGTTGGTAGATGTGGAAGAAATCAGAAGTGAGATGAATAAGATATCAAGAAAGAAAAGTGAGGAGAAACCATCGGAGGACTCCAACTCTTCACCTAGTGTAGAGAATCTCTCACCAGAAAACTAAGCTATGTATGAAGCTTAGGGGGAGCATATTGTCAGATCCATTTCTAGACCCCCTAAATTATGTGTGGTAGGTCAAATATGCATATTTTGATGTAATATGATGTTATGAAGTGATTTTGAGATGAAACCTATAAATTGGATGTGATATGTGAATTGGTAGCAAGTTCTATGTTTGAATGGTAATTAGGGTATGTTCAACCGGTTTTAGCAAAAGGCAAATAAAAAGGTGTTTGATAGTCTCATTTTTTCAGTTAGAATTTTTGAGAGCACATCTGGACTAGAGCGATAGAAACATAGAAGAGCTTTTGACTATTAATTTGGCAAATTTGATAGCAGGTTGTGAAGATTGTGGAAGAGCATCCAGACTGGAAACCCTAGTTATGAAGAAATATGATGGTACCAGCAAATCTAATGCAATAGATGAACATAAGCTAGTAATTATTGAAATGGAAGTTCAAAATGTGGCTGAGCATAATAGCGTGGAGGATATTTCTCAACTGGGAGATGAAGATGAAGAACAAGAAGAAACTTCTATACCAAAACCAGTTATACCTAGATATGTAAGTTTGAGTCACTCTACATATCAGATAACTGGAGACAAAAATGTTGGAGTGCAAACAAGAAGAAAGATCAGAGAAAGTCCTTGTGTGATTTCCATAGTTGAACCTAAGACAATGAGAGAAGATCTTAAGGATGATGATTAGATAAAGGATATGAATGAAGTATTGATCAAATAGAGAAGAACAACACTTGGTCACTTATCCTTAGACCAACTAATAAAAATGTGATTGGTACTAAGTGGGTGTTTAGAAACAAATTGAATGAAGATGGGGAAGTGATTAGGAATAAGGCTAGACTAGTTTGCAAAGGATATGCACAAGAAGAAGGTGAAGACTATGGAGAAACCTTTGCATTGGTTTCTATACTTGAAGGAGTAAGAATTATACTTGCATTTGCAACATTTAAAGGATTCAAGGTATACCAAATAGATATTAAGTCCGCATTTTAAATGGAATTCTGGAAGAAGAGGTTTACATTGAACAATCAGATGGGTTTGCATTGACTGAAGAGAAGAACATTGTGTGCAAACTTCATAAAGCTTTATATGGATTAAAGATTTCTCCAAGAGAATGGTATGAAAGACTCCATTCACACTTGATAAAGATTGGATTTGAGAAAACCAATGAGGACAACAATATTTACTTGAAGACAAAAGGAGTCGAGTTATTAATTGTAGAATTATTTGTAGATGATATCATATTTGGATGAGATGATGATGAGTTTAACTTTTGCTGAAGAAATGAAAACTAAATTTGAAATGTCTTTTATAGGAGAAATCAAAATTTTCATTGGTTTGTAGGTCCAATAGATGAAAGGAGGCATCTTTATCAGTCAGCCCAAGTATGTGAAGGAGGTATTGAAAACCTATCAAATGGAAGATTGTAAACCGGTTGGAACCCCTATGGTTACAGGTTGCAAATTATCAAAGGAAGCTGATTCAGATCTGGTGGATGAATATGAATCTAGATCTATTATTGTAAAACTACACTATGTTGTTCATAGCAGACCAGACATTGCTCATGCAATTGGTATAGTGGCTAGATTTCAGAATAATCCTAAAGATACTCATATGGTTGCAGTGAAGAGAATTTTCAGGTATCTTAGAGGAACTATTGATTATGGATTATGGTATCCATACAAAGGAAACTTCTCTTTGAAGGTGTTCACAGATGATGATTGGGAAAGTAATATAGATGACCAGAAGAGCATAAACGGTGGAGCATTCTTTCTAGGAGGAAGACTGGTATCCTAGACTACTAAAAAACAAATTTGTATTTCTCAGTCTTCAGCAGAAGCAGAGTATGTGGCTGCAATTATGAACTATACTCAAGCAATATGGATGAGACATGTATTAGAAGGATTCAAGGAGACCATGATAGAACCGGTGATCATATATTGTTATAATACAAGTGCAATAAGTATTTCAAAGAACCTGATATTGCATGCTAGAACAAAGCATATTTAATTGAAGTATCATTTTCTGAGAGCGAGTGCGGGAAAAGAAAGATAGAATGAAAAATGTGTCAAGTAAGGAGCAATTAGTAGATATATTCACTAATCCATTGCCTAAGGTGACCTTTAAATATCTTAGAGGAAAGCTAGGGGTTATACCCCTACCGAAGGTCAACTAAGATGTTGTTGAACCATCAATCCAGTGGATTAATTGAAGATCTTTCACTGTGGATTGATGAGAAGTGGGCTACTCCTTAGGGGGAGCAACTGAGATGAAGAAAACACAAGCAATGGAGATGAAGGAAGCAATATTAGCAGAAGATGAATTTGACACTTTGCACCTTTGGCATTGTTGTCAAAGGGGGAGAAGTAAAGCAAAGGAATAGAGAAGAGTAGTAAGGACATGTACATTAGTCATAACCAAAACTCTAACAGTTTTGCATGATGAGATTTTGGTGAGATTTTGGTATTGCTATTTTGGTGTTGCCTTAAATGCCAAAGGGGGAGATTGTTGGCATAACTAATGAAGCTAATGATGAGGAGATTATTGACATATGGAGATGACAATGAGATGAGAAGATGACTAGTAAAGTTATTGTTGGCATAACTTGTAAAGTTGATGGAGATTGTTGGCTAGATGATGTTGATATAGTTGTAAGTTGTTTGATGACTTCATTTTTGTTGTCATTGATGGAAACCATGTTTGTTGATTCATCTAAGTCATCTAGATCTAGCAATATAGCCTAACCAATAGAGGAATATGCTAGACAATAAAACTGCTAATTTGCTAGTAAGCAGGAATAGAGTGATGATCAAGACACTGGTACAGATGATCGCTGAAGAGTTAAATGTTGCAGTTTGGAACATATGTTTATGTCATTGGCATGAGTTTGTGATTGGAACCACATCATAAAACTCAATGTATTGAGAGAGTTATAATTAACTAACATGAACTCTTTGAAGAAGAATGAATACTGGTAACAAATCTTTAACCGATAATGATTTATGGTTTGGCGGTGAATCTTATCATGTTCATGAATTAGTGATGACATGTCAAAATCTATGTGTAATGATAAGATGGTGTTTAAGCACGTACAAGGATCAAATTTCTTGGGAAATAACAAAGTGCTTAGTTGAATGTGACAAGGGTTTGATTGCTTATGAAATTGATGTGCGGTGATGTGTAGTGATCATTCAATGGTGGAAATTGTCTAGAAATTTGTTGTAATGATCTGTAATGATCTGTGATGATCTGTAAATGTAAATTCATTGTATTTTGAATGTAGTCAGGGTTATGTAGTTGACCTAACTGAAAATGTATTTAGGGCTAGTTGGAGAAGAGATTGTGTGTTGGTAATTTGAGAAGAAGAGTGTGTTGAACCAAATTGAAGTGTCTACATGTGTGAAGCAAAGTTGAGCTAAAAAGGATCTATAGTAGCAAGCAAAGAAGTGTTGTGATTAGATCATTTTTCCCTATTGTTCCCTAACAGTTACAATAGTATTGAAATCCCTTAACCAGGTACATCCTAACAAGTCTTATTTGTAAATCCCTTGACTAGGTGGCTCATTAACTTGAGTTTAAAATCCTCTAAAAAGGTTACTTATAATAGGGTAGAGCTCCTAATAGGGCTAAGGTGAAATCCCTTAACCGAGTGAGTCCTATGAGGTTTTTCTCTTAACCGAGCATATTGTAAATCTCCTAACTGGGCTAGGTCTTTAACCAGGTGCATTCTGAAAGAGTGAAAATATTTTGTGGGTGCTAATGCCCACTGTGGTTTTTCCCATTTGGGTTTCCACGTGAAAAATCTTTTTATTCATATGGTAGTTGATTTGTTGATGTGTGCATTTGATATCATTACTTTGTTTGCATAATGATGAACACTAGAATGAATGGTTTGATAAATCAATTTAGTGAAATGTTTGAGTAGTTACCGGTACCATTTTTGAAGTATTGCAAAATTGTTTTATTAATGATTCACATCCCCCCCTCTCAGTAGTTACCGAATCCTTATAATAAAAAACCCACCCTACCCATTAGAGATCAAAAATTTTATGCAGATCTTGAGTCTTTCAACAATCAATTTAGTGATGATCTTATAAACTACATTGCAAACTAAAATGGGTCTAAACTGATCCAAGCTATTCACATTCTCTTTTTCAGGAATTAAATCTATAAAAGTAGAATTCATAGCCCTTAACATCTACTTATTTCTATGTGACTCCTAAACAACTACTAAAAGATCAAGTTTAATAATTTCCCAAAATTCCTAAATTTTTTTAACCAAGAATCCATTAGGGCCAGTAGCTTTACCTTTCTCCATATAAAAAAATAACATCTTCCACTTCCTACAACAAGATAGGATGAATGTGAGCCCTATTAATTTCATTGGAAACCAATGAGGGAATACAAGAAAGAATAGAGGATTCATCATCCCTAGCAGGAAGGGAATCCTCCGTAAATAGAGAAGAGAAGTACTAAAATGCTTCTTGAGAAATTTGACCCAAAGAGGAATGTTGAGCTCCTTCTAAAGACACAAAAAGTAATGAGATTGTCATTTCTCCTAGCTCTAACAGAGTTATGAAAGAAAGTATTATTCCTATCACCTTCATGTATCCAATCAATTCTAGACTTTTAATTCCAAAAGGTCTCTTCTTAGAGTTCCCATTCCTCCAATTCCTTAAGTGCCACAGACTCCTCTCTACTAAGTTCAAGGGATAGTCCCTGATCATAGATAACATGAGTGATAGAATCAAGTCGAGCTTGCACTGCCATTTTATTGAAGTGAAGATTTCTAAAACATTGTCTATTCCATCTCTTAAGCTTATACTTCACAAATTACATTCCTTTGATAGAAGTATACATAGTTGTACCATAGGAGGACTCCCTTCATACCACCAAATAGTCATTAAATTGAAGGAACACAATGGACCACTGAGAGGGGGGAAAATCAGTGGTAACCAAAAACTTTAACTTCTAAAAGATCAAGGCATTAATAACAATAATTTTAAAACTATGAGCAGAGATACAAAACACATTAACATGCATACAAAGAGAGAAAACTTATAACACAAGTATATATGAGAAAAACCCACTATGGGAAAAAACCTTTGTGAGAAATGATACTGGAGTCTATTGCTCCAATCCAGCCTCACAATAAAATTTGATTACAAAGTTTACGACACCAACCCAAAGAGCACCAACCCTTGTAATTTATGGGTACCAACCCAAAGGAGAACCAACCGCTATAGTTTATGGGTACCAACCCCTAGCTCTGAGCACCCACTTAGAGATTTACAATGAATGAAATATAAAATAACAATGAAAAGCCTTGTTACAAATGTCTTTTGTAACACTTAAAAAATTTGCCCTTGAGATTGAGCTGATTATTCTCTGCTCTCAATCTTTGTTCTGTGGTCTCTAATCTCCATAATAAATCTCTACTCTCATCCTTCTTTTTATATTTGCATCCATCTCTCTTCTTTCTTCTCTAATCACTCCTCCTTCTCTACCTCTAACAGTGTATATAATCCATTGTGTGATTTGCCTTGGCTCTATACTCTTTGGTTGCTGGTCTTTGCTCTTCATAGTTGCATTTTTCTATCTCTTCTTTTTCTTTCAACTTCTACTTATCTCCTCTTCACTTTCTCGTCATTTTGCATGAAGTCTCTTTTGCAATGATATACCTGCACTGGCATCGTGTTATGCACACCTGTGACCCTCTTCTTTTTCCTCTATTTTACTTATGTTCTTTTCCCCTTGGCTATACCTTTTTTATCTTCTTTGATCTGTCTTCTCAGTCCTCTTATTCTCTGCCCTCTTCTTAGACTGATAGTAGCCACTAATATTTTTTTCTCCTTTTTATTTCTTTACATGTTGTCTTTTCTATGATGATATCAGCTACTTGGGCGTCGTGTTATTGATACCTGCAAAAAATATTTTTTTGTTGCTCCCTTTTTTTTTGTGTTCACTACACTCCTCTACTTTTGTAGAGCTTCTCTCTTTTGTACATCTCCCATGACCTCTCTCTTACACATATCCTCAACTATCCACTAACAACACCCATGATTGCTGCTCACACATCTTACAATTCTTTCTTTTTATTTTCTTTCTACCTCACTCTGCTTTCCCGCCTACACAAATTCAAAGAGTAATCTTCTTGGGCTTCCAAGAAATCTACCACACAATCTGATTTGCCTCCCAACTTGGAAACCTCAGCTACTACTATAAAATATCATCACATGTCCTTTGCATTTGTTCATCTTTATACCTACAGGATTTCCTTTCAAGGGTGGATTCACAATCTGATCTCCTCAAGCTCTCAAGAGATCATGTCTACGGGTTGATTGAATTATTTGTACATTGTTATCAATCACATAGTCATCAATAATAAATGCATCCTCCAGGTATCCTTCTGTATTCAGATTACATCTCTGAGAATAGATTACTATGTTTAGTAATCCTTGGTTTGGTATCTCCATCATGGATATTCTTGAGCCTCTCAACAAACTACAATAGGGCCTCCATTAAATGCAACTTCATCTCCTCTCGACCTACTCAGATTAGATATAAATCTACCTCATTTACATATCCTATCTCTACTACTTTTTTTGCATTTTCCACACCTTCCATTCATTCGTCAATGTCACTTGGTCAAATAGAGTCAACTTCCTGTGTCGACTAGTCACGTATGAGACTGCATATGTGGCATCGAGATCTTTCATCAAAGATATATGGTCGATGTCCACATGTATATCAACATGCAACTGTATCATCAAAGAGTTCTCATTGGACGTCCAAGACCCTTGGTAAAAATCAGTCAACCACCATCTGGACCACTAAGTCTATTGGCATACAAATACGTCATCAAACTCTTTGCATTGGACGTCTAGTCTGCACAATCAACATCGATCAACAACTATCAACCTGTAACATGGACCTCTATGTCTATCAGGCTGCCAACATGTTATCAAAAGTCTTCTTAATCATTATCTAGGTCACTTGGTCAACCTTGGTCAACATCTACATGGAATATCAAGTCAATCGACAGGCATTTATGGCATCAAATTATCTCAACTAGTCATATCGATGTAAATTTACGTCGTCGCAGGATAGTGGATTGTTGACAATCTCAGTCTTTCATCATCCTGCAATGTCAAATTCATGTCCATTCTACCCATGCAGGATAAGCTTATGTATGTACTCAAGAAGCCTCCCTTCATGTTTGTTAGCCCATTTAACCTTGCATTGTCATTTGTATGCCCATTTAACCCATGCGAGATAAGGGTTCCCTTGTATCGCATAGAATCACACTATTCTGCATTGTCATTTCTATGTTTGAATTACCTGTGTGGGGTACACAACTTCAGGAGATCACTCTTCAATTTATTATCCTGCATATCCATTTCTTCATCACATTTGAGTTTCCTAGTGATGTGGGATAATGGGGCCCATGTCATTCCATATACATTACATTACCCTACGCGACCTTTTCCACTCTGACTCACACAATGTGGGATAAGTATGGAGTCAGTATCCTCTTTGAAAACTTTTATCCCACACAACCTCTAACACTATATCTTTCATGATGTGGGATAATGTGTAACACTACTTGCTTTGTTATCCTGCATGACCATCGATCATTCACATCTCATGCCACGGGTTAGTGTATAGCACTGTTCACTTTGCTTAAGGGTTATCCTACATGACCTTTTTCATTCCGTCATACACAATGCAAAATAGTGTGAAGTCTTTATCCTCTTTGAAACTCTTATCCCACATGACCAACCAAGGCTCAACAAGCATGTCATTGGGTAAAACCTTGACAAGATAGTGACAGTCAATAAAACAATGTGATAACCTGCATAACCATCCTTTTATGTGATTCTTCTATAATTCAATTGATAACCTTCATGTTATTGGTATCTTCTATCATAAGACCAACACGACTAACCTGTCGTGTTATTGACAACTGCAGTCACACATCCATCATGTTATTGATATTTGTAGTTATATAAACCTTGTGTTATTGACCACTCCTATCGCATAACCTACGTGTTATTGACATTTGTTGTTGCCTTGTGCAGTTTCATAGAGTGTGATAACTTGCATGTTATACAGAAATACAACTAACTTTTTCTATGTCATACCAAATTGCACAATACCTTAACAATTCAATTGTTGATGACCTCTTTGTTTATTTTTATGTCCCAAAGGCTCATTCCATACACTCTTATATCTCCTTGTGCGTATAACATAGCGTGTTATATGACGCGTCATGTAATATGGTGTTGCAACAACACTTATGCTCTTGGACAAACCTGTTTGCTCCATGTAATCATAGCACCATGACCTTGGTCCTTTAATCACCTACAAGTGCAATATTTGAATTCATGCAACCTCCATGCATAGTCATACAACCTGCACAACTCTACCTTCCTGATGCAACACCATATGATCCAATCTGATCTTCCTCTAAGACCTCATTACCCTGCATCACTATAACCATTGCAACTTCTTAACTGATGACATCAATCAACTCTGCATGCCAACTGCATCTTCATCTAGTGGGTGTCTAGTACTTCTCTCTGCAACTTCATCAACTTAGCCATGCACACACACACATGTTGACCTTAATGACAACTTCAATGTCAACATAAATCCTATAGAGAAAGATCTCGCAACCACGTGAACTAAAATTTAAAGAAAGGATTCTTTGAGATTTTATGAGGAAGCATGGAGATTATAATCAACCAGTGATCGAACCCTCTCCAATCCATATCTTTGAGCTAATGTTCCATATATCACTTAACCACAAGCAATAGACAATAAATCTATCCATTCTCTCAGAAATTACTTCTCCTCCCCTTCTATTATTCCAAGTGTAGGTACCATTATTTGACTTCTCATC